>NC_085932.1:632500-1257500 GCF_963556715.1 Cydia fagiglandana | reverse complement strand
CAACATTTATTCAACAGATAGGCCATAAGAGCACTTTTACACGACAACATAGAATTTACATGCAAGCAAAAAAAAAACAGGACAAGTGCGAGTCGGACTCACCCACCGAGGGTTCCGTACTTTTTAGTATTTGTTGTTATAGCGGCAACAGAAATACATCATCTGTGAAAATTTCAACTGCTATGACGGTTCGTGAGATACAGCCTGGTGACAGACGGACGGACAGGCGGACGGACGGATAGCGGAGTCGTAGTAATAGGGTCCCGTTTTACCCTTTGGGTATGTGTTTCGAAGGTTATGAAGATGAGTGGTCATCTTTGGACGCATATGTGAATGATGCAATTCGATCCTTGCGACTGCTAAGTAATTAAAACTTTCGTCTTGAACGAAAGTTTTAAGCGACTCGTACATTTGAGTTTACAAAAGTTAACAATATCAAGTCTTCTTAAATCTGTTTGTTCACAGTGTAGTGGACATTTTACAGGTAAATTTTATTATCTACTTTATGCAAAGGTTAAAAAATACACCCTCCTGTTACTACTCCATATTTTGAGATAAAGTTACCTTTTAAGTATTTTATTTTGAGATTTTAATTGGTGTCGTGTAATCAGATTTTCTTGGTTACAGTTTCAGTAGAAATAAAAGTGTTATTAGCCTTTTTTTAAATGCGATGCTCTTAATGAACGCAGTTTTAAAAAACCTGATAAAATAATTGCACGTTTTCGAAAATTTCAGAGTTTGTTTATACGTAAAGCCTGTACGAGTACATGAAAAACATTTAATTAAAAAACAAGTGTATACACTGAGAGAAAAATCATCATCAGGAATTAAAAAACATTTCTGTACTGGGGGAAAAAATGAAGTTTTAGTAAAGTTTATTTATTTCTACAAACAGCTCAGTAATCCCAAATATAATTTCAACAAACAGATAATAGAAATTGCAAGAACCAATAGAAATTACAAAAGTCAATTTGTTCCTATTAGTTAACTCTCCTTGTCCCCGGATTAAGTTTATTTTTGTAATTCTAAGTGTATTTTTGTTGTACTTTTCTCTCAGTGTACCTATGGCTCGGTTACGTGTATGTACATGTTCTTTTTAAAGAGTTTTCTAGGCACAAAACTGAACCATAATTCTGTATCAGTTGTTCCAAACAGTAATAAGACTACATTTGTTTGTCAAGAGTATCGCAAAGTAATTAATAATCGTGTCTTTGATAATGATAGTTCCTAAGATTGCTATAGGTACCTAGATGCAGTTTCAATTTTAAGTTCACTCAAAAGTAATCAAAATTCCATAAAAAATCCCAAAAAGTATTTCACCCCTCCCAATTACAGGTTAGGTAGAAATTCAAAATATTCCAACCAGCAAAAACAATTGTTATCCAAACGTTTGTTATCCCTGCAGTTTACAAATGCCACAACACCTCGACACGTACGTTGGAAAAATATTCCCGCCGCCGGGCGTTGCACCAAACATTAACCCGATTAGGCGTCAAAGCACACTTAAACTGAAGTGTAAAGTTAATTACGTCAGATTCAAATGTGCCCAGGCCAAAGTAAACGGGTGGGCGCCGGCTATGTAAATTGACGGCCGCGAGCCGCCGAGCCATGAGCTGTTGGCGATGGCTGCGTTCTGGGAGGCCTATATCTCGCTCGTCCATATATTGGTGAAAGAGAGATACGCTTATATAAAAGTGTTCTCACTCACTCTTAATTTGTAAAGATCGAATAGATATATGTATAGGGGATTTATAATTGAGCTAAGTTTTATAAAATAAAGTAATTATATTAAAGTTAAGACCGACTTACTTTATTACTAGTTGGCTAGTTGGTTGCTCTATTTTGTAAGTCCGCTGTAAGAGCAATCTCTTAACGGTAATCTGTTTCACGTCAAAATCCAACAAAACAAAATATTGTGATAACATTAAATACTCATGTTTTTTGAGAATTGGAATACTATTATATAAAAAAGCGTTGATTTCTCAATCCAGCATAAAACAACATTTTTGAACCAATGACTTTATTAAAATGTTGCGTAACTTGTCCCAGAACAGGTCCCTTTAAATATCCTGCGAATAAAATCAAATTACGTCAAATCTTCCGTATCAAAATCTACTCTTTCCAAACACCTCCCTGACACAATCTCAACTTTAAAGGGTTGTTTGCTCGGGCCGAGATTATTTTTTCTTCACCGCAAACACATTATATCGTCGTAACGCGGTGCGACGTATTTATATTTCCCGGCGCTGTTTGTCCGCCCGGGGCCCTGTCCGTGTGTGGGTGCTAAAACGTACTACTTTATTTATGTGTTCGGTGGCCACAATCAAAATTATTTATGCCTTTTATATATGGAAATCTCGGCCTTTGTCCCGCACGCCGGTCGCCCGTGTTTTTCTCCCTAAATTGCTTTTATTCGACGACCGGCTTAATATTATTTTTGTAATTAAAAACTCGTCCTGAACGTTTTCATCGCAGTGGGAATGTTTCGCGCAATTTAAGCGGGAATCTTTTTGGACGGCGCGAAGTTTTTTTTGTTAATTTAGCGATTATTTATTCTTGGGGTGCGTTCAGAATTACGGACTCTTTGTCAACGATGTGGGTAATGTGATGGCGAGAGCAGGTTTGTTTTAGAATTTTAACATGTTGCTTCTGTTTTCTTGCTTGGTTATATTAATACAAGACCAATGTGCCTGTTATAATATAGTCCGTTCTATATAAACAAAAGACAATTGACTACTTGAGTGGGTACTTACTAAAATATAGGTCGTTCCTCGTACTCGGCGAATCTAGTTCTCTCAGAGGTATTCATATAGGAATAAGTTAAGGGAAAATACTTTCAGTGGCTACTAATGTTCTTGATAAATTATTATTAGCGATCAGTAAATCCATGATAACCCCAAGTGCATAAGCCAAGCCACTGAGATGGCAAAGAAAGATAACAGAGAAAAATTAGCCGATAATAGTGATCGATTCATCCAAGTTCCAAGTTGTACGGAATCTCTGATGGGCAATCTATAGCTGCATAAGTATACTGGGATAGTTAAGACGCAAGCGAAGGTTTAATCTTAAAGGATAATCCCAAATCAATGAGACGTGCTGGCTTCGATTCGGGAAGATATATTCGGTTCAGTACATATAAGTATATACTTACGTGTATATAAGTATGGGGGAAACGAAATTAACGTAGGAGCCCAACACGATTGCTTTCCCTCGTAAATAAATATATTTGTATTCATTCTGTATGTGAAAAAAAGATAATTGAGTTGTTACTGTTTGAAGGAGCGTAATGTATGCCGTTTAAGGAGGCAGGTTTTTTTGTTTTCATCGTTTGGGGTACTTCAGTCTTCAGCGGGACTAATTCTACCTTTCACAAAATGCTATTACACGTCTCTGTATGTATATGTTTATACAAAGTGCCGCTTTGATTGTTCAAGTGTTAAATCAGAATGTATAGGAAATAATGCTGTTAATGGACCTAAGAGGAAGAGAAGGTAATGTTTTGAAGATGGAGACACGTTTTTCACATTTAGGCAGATTTTTCGTATACGACACAACAGTTATTTGATCTACAATTCCCGTCTTACAAAATATCAAACTGACAAGACTCTATTTAGCACACAGTGCTATAACAGCACAGTGTTTATAACAGTGTCGCTACAAGCAGCTTACACATGGCAATGATGTGCGTACATGTCAACGACTAATTTCGCAACATTCGGCTCGATTCGGGAAATGAATTAGAGATTCACTAGATATGAAATAGTAAAGTTAATATCTTTACTAATACTGGAGTCAGTTATGTAACGCTGCCATACATGACCCAAAAAATTTTTATTAAGCTATGAGCTTCATCACATCTGATATTTGAGTAATTCTAAGCATTTCTAGCGTGAAGTGGGGGGGAGGGTGGGGTACAAAGACGGCCGCCATCCGTCATCTTTAAAAAAAATCTACTCTGATCCTGGTGGGTACTAGGGCAAGTTTGGTATCATTTTCGTATAAACCAAAGACGTAGAATTCATTGCTGATATTTGTTTTTTCAATTTCATAGTAATTTTACAAGAAAAACGTAAAAAGGTGAAAAATTTGGTTGGAGATTTTTGCTACGCGGAGCCGAAACTACAAAAGATAGAAAGTTGAAATTTGCACACTAGATTACATTTATAAAGTGTACAAGAGATAAGAAGCGATTTTGAGAAATTCAACCCCTAAGGGGGTTAAAAAGGGGATGAAAGTTTGTATGGGGTTCAAGTTTTATTTTAAGCTAGGAATTTGAAACTTCGTAAAACGATATATTATTAAAATACAAGAAAACTAATTTCAGCGTTTTTGAAAATTCATCCCCTAAGGTGGTGAAAAAGGAGTTGAAATTTTGTATGGATATCAAAAAAAATTTCGAACGCGGGACTTGAATCTTTGTATTTGGGG
Organism: Cydia fagiglandana; assembly: GCF_963556715.1. Lineage (NCBI taxonomy): Eukaryota > Metazoa > Arthropoda > Insecta > Lepidoptera > Tortricidae > Cydia > Cydia fagiglandana. The sequence goes on along the minus strand of NC_085932.1, from coordinate 1,253,072 downwards.
ATATTATTAAAAGACAGGAAAAGTAATTTCAGCGTTTTGTAAAATTCATCCCCTAACAGGGTTAAAAAGGGGTTGAAAGTTTGAATCCATTACAAATCCGAGTAGACACACATTTCTTATTGGCTCCCAGGCTTGAAATGCTTAGAATTACTCAAGGAACATATGTGATGAAGCTCATAGCTTAATAAAAAATTTTTGGGTCAACTTTATAACTGCTTCCGCTATAATCTCTAATTCATTTCCCGAATCGCGCCGATTGTTTATTGGATTGTAAATGTTTGATTGTATTCAAAACACCTTATACGCACACTAGTGCGTAAAATAGCACTTTTTGTGCGTTTGTCAAAAGTTTAAAAGGCCACATGTACTGTAAAACGTTGTACGATACGTACGTGCGCCACTCGTTTCGAATTTCCTCTTTTCCGCACTTGTATCGTAAATAACTCTTTTGGTAATTTTTTATAATCCGTAATCATTTTGTTTGTCCAATATTCTCATTGCCAGTATAATAAATTAGTACTTATCACTGAAAATCCGCATCACGGTGAAGGCGAAATAAAATCTTGTCACCATACATAATATATTTAATTTACTTCCTCATATCGCCAAGCGACACTTTGTATATAAAGGTATCTCTGCATTGTCGTAAAACAAACCATTATAACTAACCCCATTAGCGCGCCTACTATAAAAACTAGTAGTATTTACTGCGGTGAGGTGACATGATGTGTGGTCGCCTTTATGGGCCGTAAGGGCACAATGGCCGGACACGCCCGCGGCCGCGGCGCCTATTGTTGACTTGTGGTTTATTATATGATATATGGCTGAATGTCTTGATCTAGTCACGGGAAATTAATAAACTGTTTACATTTGGTTAACTGGGACAGCATAAAGTCAATACGGATAAGGGTGTCTGCGGAAAAAGTGTGAATAGCCTTCACACACCTGTTTACACTACTTGATACTTGCGTTTAGGGGCAAATGTATGAACACGCACTAAACACTAATCAAGGCGTCATCCATTCATTACGATTATTTAGCCACCCCCCCCTTTCCCCTTGTAATTTTTTTCATAGGAAAGACATACGCATTTAATACGTACAGTCACACTTGGCAATTGGCATGACTCCCCCTCCCCATGTTGATGTGACGTAATATGTGGATGAACCCTAATGTGTAAACAGGCCCCGGTGTATGAAGAAGGCCCGTTGTCCCGTACTTAAGTATTAATTTGTTTATCTTAATTATGGATGTAACAACACTGCGAAAAGTTTTTGAGTCGGGGTATTTTCAAATATCATCTTCTAGTAGCCATAACACAAGCTTTTTTGAGCTGCTATAGAATAAGTAATGTTGATTTGTATAAGATCTTCTTTACTGCGTGTCAGTGACTAAAATAAAATACTCGATGAATAAAAATAATTAATTCAGTGCACCCCTACTAAAAACTGTGACTAAGGCCTAAACAAAAGCTCACATAACTTTGTAAAGGTACCTAGGTCTATTAATATCGTACATTGTTGCGCTGACTGTCGTGTAAATAGTCTACTTTACGGCCGGGCCGGCAATAGTGAGGCGTGTCGCGTTACTTAGCGCCTGGCGCCGTAACTTGCGTTTAAGGCACACCTTGCGCATTGTCGTGTATTCACGGTGCGTCGTCAATTCTGAATGTAAACGGTATAAACGGCCGTCTGTTTATGTGGCCTTGGATGTGACTCAAAGGTGACATTCTGATGGCAACTTCAGCTGTATTAATGTTGCGACATTACTGCTGCGGTCGTGACGCGGGCGCTGTATCTGTATATTGTTAAAATCATAAATAAAATGAGTGTTGGAGTGAATGTCATAATCGCGGCAGTAATGCGGTCACAAACGTCACCCGTTTTATCAAGGACATAGACATAATGTTACAACAGTATTGCAACTGCTCTGTAGCCCTCGGAATGTTACTTTAAAACTTTTTAATAAACAAGGAGCTTATGCTGATGGGCAATCAAAATTTCATTTCATTTCGCACTGGTAGGTAAGTACTATTTTCATTTATTTCTGCGTATAGTTTATGTGTTATAAATAAATAAAATATGTATTAGAAATCATCCAAAATGAATGTAGAACAAAGTATTGTGAATTTAAATAGGTATAAAAAACATCGTTACGACACAATAAGTAAGATGACAACATTCAGTTGCAACGCATTGATCGATAGAACACATAAAAATCTGTCCCCATAAGTAATGCCGTCGTTAAAAAAACAATGAGCAATTCTTTACGGCACAAGAATAAATATATACGGGTCATCAGTCCAAGCCTGCAACGTGGAATTTCCCGCCCCATACAGGTAGCCAAGCCATAAAAAACGAAAGATTTGAGCGATGAGTCGGGACTCGGGACCGCCATGTTTTTTTGTCGGGAAAATATAGGAGAATGTCAACACGCTCTCCTATGGAGTTGGAGCGCGGGTTGTTTTTGATGAAAATATAATTTGGAGATAAAATTGATGTTTGAGGGCAATGTTTTTTTAATTTACTATTTTATTATCGTTTCATTTGGTTTCGTCGCGACTGTGACTCGGTTTATTATTGTGGCGTGATAAGTTTCATAATGGATAAAAACATCAGGACTTTATTGAAAACACTATGTTACAGAATAATTCCGCATATTATCCATTTTTGTGCACTTGTAACAGTTTGAACAAAACCTGGATCGATTCCTCTTCTCGTGGGCACTAATTACAACCCGACCCACTCAAAAACAGCAAATTAAACATGTTTCTTGGTTTCGGCATCCCCCAGCGGCCGGAAAGAAAACAAAAATCCTTCCCGGCCGCATGAATCAACAAATGTTTACGTTTCCTACTTTCGATTTCGACCGTGCGGTTGACGTTTTTGGCTCCGACCCCAGGGACTCGAATATAAACAAATTCTGTACTCGGTAGGCCAATGTCTTGCTAACTTTCACTGTTGGAAGCCAGCCAACGTCGCTGCCAAATCGTTTTTGACTTTCATCGAAAACACTGAATAGAAATAATTTATTTTATTATTTCAAATGGTTTTCGGCTGGCTCCGCGATCGGTATCGCACGAATGCACGGCGACGGACTGAAAAAACGTAAGAGTACCTATCTGTTCGTAAAGGTGAACAAACTGTTAATCAGATTGTTTACAATCTGCAGGTTCTCCGTATAGGTATTGAGGAGGGATGTGTAAAAAAAGATAAGTTTAAATTGAGTTTTGAAAGCCGGCGGGCGCTGGCGGCCGGCCGGAAACTAGGCTTTCGTGATCCTGTTCGGACAAGGATAGTCCGCATTAAAACTGACCAAAATTTTAAACTGTCCCGACTCCCGAGCCAAAATTGGTAATATTATTTAATAGTTATAGAAGTGGACGAGTAAAATATAATATTTGAACTTTTCAATAACAATACGAGGCAAATAAATGATCCACTCAATCGCTAAGTTATCAAAGAAGTCGAGCTTATATGAATCGAAGGAAGCAGATATTAAGCTAGGTAATACGATTTTAACTAAGTAATACGTATTAAATATTTTTTATTTAAATTAGTTAGGGCCTACTTAGAAACCTACTTTTTACTAATACTTAACTTCTACGAACTCACATAGTCGCACGTGGCTTATACAGGTCTTTGACTTTTCCCACCTTGACTTTCATAGAGATCTTCAACCGAATTACAACTCGTAAGTAAACACGAAACAAGTTCTTTTGAAATATGCTTTCAAAGTGCAAGAAGCGCTTTCACCGCAAAGTAAACTAAAATATTCACTACTAAGTGTCCGTGAGCCATCGTAATCTGTACTCGTGATCTTCTAACCATTTTAAGTGAGTTCTGGAACAAAAGATACACGTTTTTCGAGAGAGCACGTCGGCGTATTTATCAGAGTTAAAAATTCGTTAACGCGCAGACGATAAGTATAAAAAGTCCGCGGTAACCGTAGCATAATATAATAGCTGTTAACATTTCCCGATTGAAGGCCATTTCGATGTTTTATAAAACATATCAAAGTTTGAGTGGTTTTGTTTACAAAATTTGTATAAAAATATTAAAAACTGAAATAGATTTCATAAATACCAAAAAAAAAAGACCGAACCCTTCAGTGTCAGAGGCCGGATAAAATACAAATAAAAATATTTGATAAAATAAGTTAATTTTTTCCCTAAGTTATAGTAATTTTATGATCAATTTTATTATACTTTTGAACAAGTATATCAGTACGTTAGAACAATAGAGATGAATGAAACGCAAGAAATTATATTCCATCTGATAAAAGAACTTAGAACGTCGATTGCAATCTGTACTTAAATGACAAGAGTAAGCTACCTTTAAGCACTAAATACGAGTACATAAGACGATAAACAGGCTACTGATAAGGTACACACTTCGTCTTTTACCGTCCAAAGTCAAAGGTGAATGCCATAATTGCCGAGACGACTTTTAGTCGGCGGGCCTCGAAACTCGCCCTCTAAGCAACTCTAATGGCACTTTGTTTTATAAACATTTGCAATTTGATGAAGCGTAGTTTAGCGCATGAAGCGCATTTTATAGTTTCTAGAGCGTTGTAAGTTTGTACAAAAGTTTATCAAATATGGTCGACAGATAGGCACAACTATACACATACACAATACTTAAGAATGCTGAAACTTATGCTTAAAGAGTTTTAAATCATATTTATCCTCATAGAGGGCTTAATAATTTAACAGATTTAAGATGTCGTTAAAGAGGTTGATAAAAGGTCAGTTACTGTGTCGACGATTGTACCTATGCCACTAAAGTGACAGTAACACCAAATAAACTTAAATTTCCCTGAATAATTAATAACCAGCGAGAGGAAAGGCTCCATTGTTTTGTTTGGAGCAGGAATTTCAAAAGTTGAAACTTTAACAATATAAAATGCTCGTTGAATATGAAACTACCGCAAAACTCCAAACATTAAGCGAATTAAAGCGAAACTAGTATAACATTCAAAACTTGTCATATGCTCCTAAATATTGAGCCAAGTCAAAGTTTAGGCGAGTGTATATCTCGGCGAAAAGTGGCCGAAGTCCGGACGCTTGCGGGCAATATCGCGCGTGCAAATCCTCACGTATATACCCGGCTTTATCTGCCACTTGAACTGTTTTATGGTATCCGCAACTAAAGTTGGACGGTTCGAAACAGCGGGACATACGGCCGGGACCGACGACCAATGAAGATGTATTGGAAGGTGGTTCGGCGATCTTTAATAATCGGGGCACGTAGTTGTCAATTTTCCGTTCATTTAGTTTTACGTCCACGTTTGCGTTGGTCTTTTAGAAACTAACGGAACTATTGTTGCCCGGTTTTTAAATCGAAATTTAAGATGTATTTAATGCCTAGTACTATCTAAGGTAGTGTAAATTTGAATCAGGTAAATATTTTTTTGTAAGATAAACGTGAATAATTATGCCTTGGATTAATTCATCAATGACAAGCTGTCCTACCGACTGCGCCACTTACGTACAATTTAACAAAGCCAATAGTAGTTAAAGGAAAATCAGGAAAATTTTGATTTAATTTAATATTAATATTAATATTCAAGTTTTTAAACAAAGTGGAATATTTTTTAGTGAAACGAATTTTGTATAAATAATATACCTACTTTATTAAATTAATGATAATGGACGTTGTGAAAACCATCTTAATGGTTGAATCCCGGAAGATAATGTTATTATTATAAGATATTGTTATTGCCAAGATATTAATTTAAACATATGTACTTATTAACTATATAACTAGTTAGTCAACTTAAGTTGTCAATTTGTAAAAATTGCAAATATAAATAAATAAATAAACCTAGTCCCACTGTAAGTTCAATAAGGCGTGTGTTGTGTGTACGACATTATACATAACGACAGTATCTGTGACAAACACACAAATAAATGCCCTTATCGGGATTCGAACCCTCGCAGACCTCACTGCTTCATACTACTTAGACTAGGCTAGGAGGCCGTTAATTAATACGACGCTGTAAGAAACTTAAGGCGTCAATTGGAGACAGCCGTAAATGTTTCGACTGAGTTAGTCAAGCAGTTGGGCGACAAGTCGGGCGACTCATCAGCCAAGCCCTGCGGCCCTGTGCCCGCTATATTGGATACGTGACGTGGCCGCCACCGAGTGTTATTGCGGATTACGTTATAATCGACTCCCTCTAAAATTGAGACGCCCTCCTACGTGTCGTTATTAATGAATGCGAGGCGAATTCTGTTTTAATAATTTGATATCGTTTTAAAAACAGAACTTATATAAAGTATATTAAAATGGGTCACTCGCATATTTAAAGTCGAATATTGCGCGACATCTTTCGCTTCGCCCTGTATGGAAATAGTCACGTGACTTATCCCGATACATTTTTACTTTTCATTTCACACTTTTGATTGTCAACTTGGCTAGGCCCCCTGGAGTCATCTTATAAGGCATTGCTTATAAGGCTCACTGTATATTGGGGCGCGTGAGATGCCTGACGAAACTCAAGGTCGAATCGAAATGAAACCAAAACCTTATCAAATTGTTAATCCAGAATCCGCCTCCATGTGATACGTGAATATGAATAATAATTTGTTAGAAGCTTTGTAACATAGCAACATTGTACTGAGAGCTAGGTTTTACTTTAAAATAGTACAAGTTTATCGTAAATTCGCCTTAGACCGAAACGGGGAGCTAGAGACGCGGGCGATCTTTCGTGTAATTGTGGAGTAAAAGATAATTCTTGTTTCTGGGGAACACAATTGCTTTGCAACGAAAGAGCATGTAGATTAGAAGTTCTCAACATTTTTGTGGTGAGTTCCCCAAAACAAATTTAATCGCTGTAGACCCGTCTCGTTTTACAAATACAAATAATTTATTGAGAAAAGTATAGTAAAGTGGTATAGTGGTGGTGGTAGTAGTATCATTAAACATATTCTGATTTAGTAATATTAAAATCGCGATATCACAAACTGAATCAACAATATTCGGAAGCGAAGCCATCGTTTAAATAACTACTACAACCAAATATTTGCCGTCGGGAGATATTGGAAAACCGATGTTATACCGTCAGTCGACCTCACAGATATATGCCGCACGAACTTTTGACTTCCAAACACGAAACTGGGCACGTTTTGTGCAGAAGTAGGGTTGATTTCATAAATTAAATTAAATCAAGTTGAAATATGGTATAAAGTACGAATGTATATAATTTTGCCATCGTGTAGCGAAGTGTAAATGTATAATTGGAACATTTTGTAATTTTTATGACCTGCATACTTGCAAATAAATGTATATTATTTCCACATTTTTTCTGAATTCCGTAACTAATAATGGAATTAAATGATTTATATTATAGTTTCACAGCGGCCATTAAATAAAATTTGCACAAACACACGGTAAAACCACGATGAAACATTTTTTGCGCTTTCAATTTCAATCATTTTTAAATTAACAAATAAAGAAGAGATTAATTCATTGTCAACTAAAAATAGATGTGATATAGTAAAGAAAAAGTGACCAAGTCCTCCAGTGGCCAAGGTCGGAATCGAACCGGCGTTTCCAGTTTACGCGGCTAACGCCTTGAGCCTCTAAACCACCCGGCTATGGCGATAAATAACATGGCGAAAATATAGGTTTACTCAAAAAAAGCAAGCAGTTAGTGCTTGCAGCTCCTATATGAATCCTTAAAAACACAAATCAGAATATTTAATTAAAATATTTTGACTTGTTCCCTAGTTGTTGAGATGACTTCACTATGAAGTCACATTTTGGCTGATTCAAATCGTCCTTAAGGTTAGTCGAATATCTAGTCCATACTTTTAAAATACAGCGCCCTTTCTTGATAAATTTCAATATAATGAGATACTAAAACACTAACTTTTTATGTTTTAAAACCACTCAGACAGACGGCGATAGATTAAGCAGCAGTTTTTCTTCCATTACAATTCAATAACATCTTTTTATCGTTTTGGTTACTTTGAGCATTACCATTTTCAGTAGATTAAAGGAGTCGTAACTAATAAAAAATCACTTGAATTTACATAAGGTGAAAACTATAGTATTTTTCACATAGTTTCGTCACGGTGACAGCTGTCGTCTCTTGGCATTTTTATGCGCGATGTCACCTATACGCTTTGGCTAATAAAATCCAGGCTATACTTAAATTGAAAAAATACAAGAATTTTACACTATTCGTAGGATTGACAGGTAAAACCTCTGGCGCCATCTGTAAAATACCTACTTCGACCGGCCATAGTAAATATCTCGTCTTAACAATTCGATCCTCACAAAACGAAGGCATTGAACTAAATCTTAATTAGTCGGAAGCACGTCTTGAGGAACAATATCGCGTGTCCCGTGGCGCGAGGTGCCCGTACATTTAGATCGGGGGATAACGGCTGTTTTGTGCGGGGGTGGGACAGGACGCTTGCTCGACGGTTTAAGGAGTCAGAAGAACCTAGCTGCCAACATACAATCGAAGGTGCGGTGTTATTCTAAATTATCTCAGGCGATTCGTTGGTTTTTTGCCTCCTATATTATAAAAACAAAACCGGACAAGTGCGAGTCTTAGAGTATTCCGTACTTTTTACTATATTGTTGTTATAGCGGCAACAAAAATACATCATCTGTGAAAATTTCAACTGTCTATCTATCACGGTTCATAAGACACAGCCTGGTAACAGACAGGCGGACAATAGAGTCTTAGTAACAAGGTCCCGTTTTTACCTTACCATTGGGTAAGGAACCCTAACTTTGGACAACGATGAGTTACAGTGCTTCAATAAGGGATTGTATGTACAATGTTTTAAGGTGTCGGCAACACACATACCTACAAAGTTGCACACGTCCACAAGTTACATTAGCCGCTACACAAATAATCTGTACCGTAAAACCACCAAAAGCTCCCGAAAATCGTCCAGAACTAACTCGAATACCTTCGTTCTGGTGTGAATATTTAATTGAATGTCCCAATTCAGTACCCCTAGTGTAAATTTCATTCGATAGCGTGACGTGAAGCCCGCGTTTGCGTTAAGTGTCATTTATATGGGATTTTATTAATTTATTTATAAACTTTATTGCACATACAAAAAGTACAACAGGTGGAGTTAATGATTTTGAGTTTTTAAAACGTCCCGCTTGGCGCGCTGTTCAAAATCCCATACAAAAATAGACAAAACGCAAACGCGAACTCTCGTCACGCTACGGAATCAAATACTAAGACAAAATATTTTAATAAAAGAAATAATAAACACTGGCAACACCAAAAAGACGTGATACTAATTAGGCATTGAACTTGGTGACCATACTTGTAGTACTGGACTATAGTTAGGTTTTTCGGTACGCTTATTTGATACCACCAGCGTGATAAAAAAATCGAAGCTCAGCTTAAACCGGCCCATCAGTTCATTCCTCGAATTGCCTCCCTAACATTACCATCCAACCTGACTCGGCCCACCTTTTATTTGAAGATTTAACTCACTCGTCATTAGAGCAACCATTTCGCGAAAACGAATTCCACATCCACCCTCCCTGTCGCACCTGTATGTTTTGTAACACAGCCTTCTCTCTCGTTGCGTAGCGCACATTCATTTGTTAAATGAGTGAGCCTACCGTATAATTTGATCGAAAACAGACCCGCCAGCGTTTCACTAGTAGGAATGAGTGGCGATGAATGAATTGAATATTATAATGAGCTGGAATACACTTTCCAGAAAACGTGGAGGACGAACGAGATTTTAAAGATAAAATAAAATTATGTGATGAATCTTTATTCTGAGGATCCGGACTATAATAAAATGTCAAAGTATTTGAATGAGTGAATATTCAAATAATTTATCATACTTATGCAAATAAGTCATTGATTATGGTCAGTGAGTAGTCGCAAATGCTGAAAAGACACTTCAGACACTAGATACGGTTCAAAATTGAATGTTAAAAATCATTTCTTTATTTCAATCTCTTAATGCTTGTTACTCTACTTTAGATGTTGACTGTACAATGACGTGTAATAAATACACTGAATAGCTGTCCTTCACAAAAATATGTGAATGCTATAGATAAGTTTCTCATTCTACCATTATGTGACGTCGCCAGACTGGAAAACGCTCGCGATAATTTTATATGACGCCTGTAAAGTGAGGTGTCGTAAAACGCTAAATTGTCATTTTCGGCCGTCCGGGGCCCGTAAAAATATTAACGCGGCCATTACTACTAAGTTGATTTAGTTTTAACACCTTTACAGTATTGAATACAATGTTAGTTTTTGATATATGGTGCATTGGGGTAAATGCGAAGGCGGCGTAATTCCGGAACTAGCAAATATCTACTAAACTAGAAACAGTTCATACTTTAGCAACACTTACGCCGCTGCAACGCTTACTTGCGTACTGCTGATACAGTAGAAAGTGTTTCTAGTTTAGTAAATATTTGCCAGTTTCTAAATTACCCCGCCTTCGCATTTATCCCAATGCAGTGAAAAAGTTGCAGAGTCATTTTTAGTTATGTACGAGTGTTAAATTATACATTTTTAGTTAAACATTAAAATCATGTTAATGTTCAATATCCTTATTTTGATATTTACAGGTTCACACAATTTACCAACATCTGACATGCGGGCTCCTGGTTAAAATTACTGTTGACGAAAGAGCAATCCATTTTGTATTTTTAAGTATATATCCAGCATTTTTAGTACCTTAGTAGTCGCTTGAAAGATATTAGAGAGCTAGGTAATATTGGTAAGTGTCCATACATGAACTATTGAACTGGTAACCATGATCACGTACCTGTAACAAAAAAAAACAATTAGCATTAGGTAGGTAAGTTTTCGTTTCCTCAACTTCAATTCAAAATAATGCTGTTTCGTCGATACAGAATGGAACTAAAACCTGGGGCTTTTTTATACAGTTAAAGTATTTTTATTTGATATTGCCCGACATTTAAAATTTAACTCATGCAATTATTTATGTCACAGTATTATTATATAGACAATTTCATTTAGGATTGAAAATAATATGTTTTCAAAAAGTAGTTGTTCGGGTTTTATATGGACATATTGATCATATTTGAAATGTAGAATCTAAACCGTCCTCGTGGTAACAGTAGTCACCCATTTGTGGGAACGTCCTTCTTTCAGTTCCACATAAAAGGGAAAAAATATGGAAAAATTATCTAAACACTCAATCCGTAGGTACGTACGATATATCATCTAACATACACACTTTGTATTCAGCGCATCTCTATATATATATTTCGTCACCTATAAGCACCTACTTACTCGTAATCTACTTGCCAACATCCAAATTACTCATTAGTTACTTTCCAAACCTCATTTTAATTTCAATCTCATTCAAATGTCAACTCTGAACCGTTGTAAATAGGGTCGCTTTTGTTAGTAATAATGAAGATATACGAGTTTGTCTCAGTGTTTGTTATCCTCGGTACGTGCTAGAAATACATTCCGTATTTCTATGCAAAAAGCAAGTATTTGTCTCCTGTCGTAGTCTCTGAGGGGGAAGGGGAGGGGGTACATCACTTCTGGTGGAACTCGCAAGAGTCGCAAGTTAATGACGATAGGAAATAGAAATAAAGTGGACGTCTTACAGTTAATTTTCATGTATTAATTTAAATGTTCCTGCTTTTAGATTTAATTTAATATGACTATTCATTTTATGAAACGTCGCAGAGTAGGCACCTATGTACTTACTTGTATTTATTTAGTCACCTTAACTAAAAAAACACGGGGAAGAAACCCGCACAATAATAAAATTGGAACTGTTTAATATTTGCTTTTTGATGATGATGAATGAATGATCAAAATAATTGCAAGTATAAAATCTGAATAGGGCGCCGGATATCAAACGCCGCGACTTGCAGTCGCGACACTCGTAATGCGCAGCATTTCGCTCTGAAACGTTTCGTCTAGAATAGGGATGTTACAAAACCTGTTTTTTTACATTCGTATTTCTCTCAGATGCTGTGCGAATCCTCAAATACGGAAGTTTGATACCTATATGTAATAATGTGGTGTAGGGTTAAAACCAGGGGTAGCTTATGTGATTCATAAGTGCATTGCAATATGCCTAATTGAAGATTATAGACTCCCGCTTATTCATAAACGCGCTACAAACATCAATTAGCTAATAATCGTTTGTCCTGTATCTGTTATTTTGACCTATGTATTTGTAAGAAAGGGACAAAACGTAATTTAACTATATCAGTTTCACTTTTATTTTTACGTTTTACTTTCAGTTAATCATCACATGTTTGCGCTTTTCCAATTTATTGGGCCGATGTTGCATGTTCTCGCTTGTATAACACAACTGTCACGAGAATGCGAATATTCGTAACATCCCTATTCCAGATTACGCTCCCAGCACCTTATAACGGCGAAATGAACATTTTTATCACCATATTAACTCGCTATATGCTCTTTATTAACGCTTTAATTTGGTCGGTCGCAGGCCGTCTGTCCTGCTTAGTTTCTAAAAGAATAGTGAAACGGACGCACTGAAAGTTTACCGCTGGTTTATAGTTCTGCAAAAGTATTGTGTGATGTTTCGACAAGAAAAAAAAAGTAAGCGAAGTCAACAATATGAGACTAATTCTGATGTCCCGTCTGTTAGTTTTCTTAAAAGCGCGTAAAAATAATTTTGATTTAAAAAAATCTTATATAAACACATTCACTGACAGAGTGCAAGTTACGCGCTACGAGCGTAGCCGATACGACTTTTCCCCATTTGTAGCAAAAGCGCCTACGTACAGAGCACCCGTCTAGCGGCAGGCGTGGCTCACTCCGCGATTTCGTCGCTTTGCTACAGGTAGCTAAAAGTACATCCGTTCGACCCCAATTTTGGGGTTTGCCATAAGCCGCGCGTGGCACTGTCGCCACCTAGCGGCCATATCTGTCCGGATCGTAACAGACGCGTTTTGTTAGAGAGTGAGTCTTCTGTACCTAGTACTATTATTTATTCAGTGCTAGCGGGTCGGTGGCAGTGAATGTGTTAAAAAGAAATATGTAAAAATACCTACCGCATCCAATCGAGCAAACCTGCCCAAATTTTCCAAATGTAAAATGCCCTTGTTTACACAAGAACCTGAAGTTTATTCATCTCCAGTTAAATTTCACGCTGTTAAATAAACTTAGGTTATTTTGTTTCGCGTTCGCCGGGAGTCTGGTAGCAACTTGTACACTCCATAGTTGAGTAAAATTTAGGATAAACATTGTTTTATGAAATAACGAGCGGGAATCTGCTCGCGCCTGGTTGGTGTTAGGTTTCCACTTAGAAAAATCCTCATTAATGTTATTACTTGTTTATAGTACACATTTTTTACAGTGTTCAAAGTACAAAGGAACAATGACCGTAAATTGAGTATGTCTTTGTATAAAAAGATGTAGATATAGTCCCCAATCCCCAATTTCTTCGCAGATATATTGTATGCAGATTTCCTTAAGGTGTAATTTCGTAAGTGGTATAATTTTAAAATATGGTCAATATCTACTAAACTAGAAGCACTGTCTACTGTAGCAACAATAATTAAATTGAAAATTGAATTTGAAATAAGCAAAATGCCTTGGTAAGCGTTGCACTAGCATAAGTGTTGCCAACGTATGAAGTCCTTCTGGTTATATAAAAATTAGCCTGATTCAAAATTACCACTTTTTTGAAGTTACCTAAATACACCTTATTAAATACATATGTTTTCCTTCACCGAACGGCAACTTATATCTAAATATACAGCAACAGTCATTAAAAACATCTTAAAAGGATTATCCAAAATCGATGCAGCGCTCGTCAACATTCTCGGCCATTTAATTTTAAACGCAAAATGCTCCGTCGAGATGCAAATGAAACAAACTTGGCGAACAATTAGGGCCGTCTTAGAGACACTTGGCCCATATTCTCGCGAGCCCAATCTGGGATTTGCACTTTATAATTTCTGTGTTGAAAGTTGGAAATGTTAATGTTAGGGTAAGCGGTTGATAAATGGCGACAGTTTAAATAACACAACCTATTTTTATTAGGGTTCTGTACCCAAAAGTTAAAAATGGGACCCTATTAGTATTACTAAGATTTTGATGTCCATCTGAAGCGCTGAACTGATTTAGGTGCAATTTGGTACGGAAATAGTTTGAGTTGGCAGATGGCAGCAATTTTTTTTAAATCTAGTGCCGATAGTAAATAATATGAGTTGCCAAGCCGACCCCAGGCGCCCAAGAGCCGTGACAATAAGCCACGAGGCCACGACAAATGCTAGGAAGAAGAATAATGAAAAAGCTAAATCCCTTTCAAGTATACTACCGTTATAGTTACTCGGAATAGCGTAATTAGATTCCATAACGATGTCTCTAGCTCTATTTTAAGCGCGCGATTAAAACATAATCGGAGTTAGCCCGTTTTTAGAGCGAGCTGCCGACGAGACTATTAAGTTAAAGGCTAATTAAACTCATGTGAAACTTGCCTGGAGACGTAGACGGTGCTAGTCTCAGGCGGAAGCGGGAAAGTAACTAGCATTTCCATCTTTACTACTTACATAATTGGCAGTCGACTCAATACAGCAGCAACTGTGCGCTTCTCCAATAATTCCTGCCTCGCACTGTGGAATGAACTGAACTGTCGCCCGCGGTATCTCTGGACCGATACAACATTTTTAAAACCATAAGTATCAAGGTATATTAAGGATTCAATAAGCCGATAAAACATTAATATTCAAATAGGCCCTCCTATTTCATAAATCAGAGAGTATTGGAGATTTATTAGAATTACACACTCGGTAGGCAAAAAGCTCCAATTTAGGGTGGGCTCCTCTAGTAAGGTGCGCTCGGATCTGTTTGGTTGATAAAAACAGGTACCTTCATTACAAAGAGCGTTGACTAGATTACATGGCTCTTAAGTTTTCTGCAACGTACCGTGCGAGGCTATCGAGCGACTGAACAGAGTCTTCATCAGGGATTTAATTACCTTTTCAACTCCCTCTGTCTTAATCTCCGGCGACTATCAGACGCTCGAGGCTTGCGCCGAATCAGTACAGTTTCATTGTCCCTGCAGGCAAATTGGCCTGTTAACATCGATTGCGTCCGAACTTACCATGCCGACGGCTAGCGCCTCGCGCTTATTGGGTTAGCTTCGGCAGCTCCTACGCTTCACCTAGCCATGTGTCTAAATATGTGTTTATTCTCAGGTATGTAGACTATGTACGATAATAAAGCTTTGTCTCAGATTCCAGCTAAATTGTAATAAAACATTCCTCGACGCAGCACTCAATGAAATGGTAAATCAAGACGCAATTACGTACGCAAATTGAAATATTCCCCAATTTGCTTCAAAATCAGCGGCAACAAATTGTGACGGCGCTCGCTATCAAAAGGAGCTCAAATATTAGCAGAGTCATGTGTCGGAAGGCGTATCACGGCCGGCGTCGTATTATGAGACATGCTACCTTTCGCTATCTTCTTCCAATTTGAACGCTCCATTGATTGCAGATGCTCGGCGTGCTCGTTTGCCGCGAGAGGTCGCGCCCATCCAAAAATGCCCGAGAACGAGACGCTATTTTTCTACGACGACGAAAATATCGAAAAAAGTTATCGCATCAAAAGCGCGGCGTTCGCAAAGGTCTCATTAAAAGTGCTTTGTGAAGAATTCGCTTCAATTTATAAGGCAGTCGGCGGTAGATCGGTCGGAAAGTAAATAAGGACATTCCCTATTGATTTAAAGGAGCTCACTTACATTAAGGGCGGCTCTTATTAATGCAAGAGGGCAATCCGTTGATGGAAGAGTTCCTTTGTTGTACCGGTTATGAACAAACTTGCCTTTTTGGGTATCGCATGAATGATTAAATTATTTGACGGAAACGGCTTTTACTCAAGCATAATTGTATTAGGCCGCCCTGATCCGAGCGGAGCGTGCCAGGGTGGGCCTTATTGTTATAAATTTAAAGGTGACTCGTCGAGATGATCGATCACGCTGGGGGGAGAAAAAAACTCAAAGATTCCGTTTTTCTATTCAAATCGTGACTAAACTTGAGCGCTGTTTACCTGCTTCGTCAAACTCTGCCAATGACGTGTCCGGATTTACTTTTAAAACATGTCATTATTTTTTTATTACGGCGCGTGAGCAAAAATGTACTTATTTCTCGCTCCGTTGGTCTGAAAATGTGACATCAGCGAGTGTGAAGGCGTACGTCGCTACACCGCGAGTGCGGAGGCTATACGGAGTTATTTACGAGGTGATGCCGCACTCAATATCTCGGCCTCTTCACTTTACGGTCACTGATTTTTATTCGAGTTGCGCGAATAAAACAACGGCGCGCCTACAGTGCGAGCAACTATCGGCGGTGCGCTCCTCTTGTGGCTCGGGACATTCCACGATCCGAGCAGATTTCCAAACGCTTTGCTGGCGTTTGAGAAAAACAACCTAGTTCCGAGAACTGAAATAATAGAGCCTGTTGCAGCGTTTTTGTCTATCGAATAAGCCCCATGCATATCGAGTGCGACTCGCACTCGATATGCACTGTGCGAGAGGTATATAGGAAATATGTTTGAGGACAAAAGACTTTGACAAAAAAGTTTTATCCATTAGACGATTAAAAGCATCCACCATTAATATTTCGTACATTCTCGTATATTTCTCTTGAACGTCCATAGTTGGCAAGCACTTCAGCACTTACTTTTGAACAGAATGTGCGATAGATAGGACTATGAACTTTACAACTACATTAGGTGAGGATTTTGTACGTCAGTATACTCAATGTTGACGTTCCTAAAATCTGTGTTATAAGAACTCAACGTAGGTATATAGCGATCGCTGTCAGCTTAGCCGAGATGAAGAAGTAAATTGCTTTTAACCAAAAACTTTTGGATGTTTAGTGCATTCGTTTATTTAGAAATGTAACATTTAAGTAATAAAAATACGGTTAAAACATCATTAATTAATTATTTGTAACCAAATCCCAACCAAAACAGACTTGAAAGAACTGTAGGTGACCATCATTGGTCGTTAGGTAGGTACTTATAAACGCTCGACACAGCAGCGTAGAGTATGCCGTTATAGGAGTGTCCTAATACACATATTACAGACATATTAGGAATACTCCTATAACGGCATACTCTACGCTACTGTGACGGCATGCTGTCTCTAATGTCGCAATATTAGGGACATTTTTAATGCTAAGATTTTTGTGCGTAAGTATAACGCGTCGCAGTGACTTTCAAGCTAAAACCAATAGGAATTAAACATTGGTGACAAGAGGAGCGGAGCGGGCAATCGCTCAGATTCATTGCACGCCCTCTTTATTGCCCCACACGCAAGTTAGTGTGCGTTTAAAATACCAATAAAACCGTTCCATATAAACTCCCGGCCAGATTGACTCTGTTTTTCTGGATTCAGAGAGCCGGGTGCTTCGAATAGATACACGAAGCGCGTATTTCTGTCTGGATTAGGTATAGCCGTTTTGTCACGTGACAGAGAAAGTAAATGACCCTGCCTATGAAACAAAAGGTCAACAAGTCTTATTAAGCTTATGGTGAGACTAGGTCGATCTGCGTAAAATTATCGTACTTATAGTATTTTTTTATTGATAATTTCTTCTTTTCCTATTGACGTTCCTTTTTCGCACACGATCTCGTGTATAGGCAGCTATGTATAGTTCCACAAAATTATACAATATACCTACAATAACATAAAGCTGTTAGATAAATATATAACAATACTGTTTTAATACTAATTTTATTTGATTATTAAAGGCTCGCGCTTAAACCGCGTTCCACGCCCGCGCCGCGTTTCCGCGCTGTGCGGTCGCGGCGTCGGGTGTCAAAGCGCGTAATGGCGTAACCAAAGAACCCTGACAGCCGCTTCATTACGCGATGAAAAGTTAATTATCAAGGTTACGTGGATTTTTGACGCATTCTGCTCACATTTAGATTAAGGTTTCAAAGCCGTGGATTTTATGTGAGCGTTTTGACAGTTCAATACAATATACGCCAGCTCTTAAATTATTAAACAACACAGTACCCACAGAATTTGCTAGGTAAAATGGGTTACGGCTAAGGTTTAACATGTGCTTAAACTTCAGATTTTAATGATACAACGAGTTTTAAATACATAATAAGTGCTTTGATGAAGAGTAGCTAATACTAGGACATTTAAAAAGTTACAAAAAATTATTTTTCATTGTTTGCTTTAAAGCTAAATACCTACTATTCCGAAATCCCAAATACAAAAGTAATTTTATATCACCGTATATTAAAATTGAAGGTGCCACATTAAATGTTTGCGAAAATTTTAGGCGTAAGTACCCAGTAAATTGATATTTTGCCGACAAAATTTGGTGAAATAATGTTTTAACATAATTTCGCCTGAGCGTAAATTAAAATTTAGAAAATTATTTCGCATTCATATTACATAGTAACTAATTACATAAAAACACATTACTAATTTCGTGGTTTTTAATAAAATGAATGCTACATGAATTTTTAAATATAATAAAATAATAATTGTGTACTGAAAAACAATTAGGTATGTAAGTTTATTATAAAAAATGTTACAAAACAAAATAATTAAATTATTGTTAACGTTTAACTAGAGTCAGGCCAAGTTGTGTAACTGTGAATGGCATTGCAATGATAAAGTATGGCAACGTTATCATTAATGCCAGTTTTCTATTAATATAATTTATGACGTTAATAATGTCTCTTCTTCACTTTGTTCTGTACAGTTTCGTGCAAAGTTACCGTAGGCGGACTCTAACAACTCACACTTAACTCGCTTCCAGATTTGTCTTTTCAATTCAACGTTTGAATATCAAGCATTGAGACCCTTTAAACCAGGTCAAAATCCTGCAAATTCATCAGAAAATAACAGATTTATCAAACAACAATGTTTATGAAAACAATAAAGTCACAACAGATCGCACCACAGGACCATATCTCACCCCTAATCGGGTACAGCCCAATCTAATCTGGAAATTCTCAACAATCACCTGAGTTTCGCAACTTTATTCTCCCCCCCAACCCCCCTCGTTGGGCCTCATTCGTGCGTGAAAAGGTCGAGCGATACTACTCCAGGGTGCGTTGCCAACATGCCAATCGTTTACGCTCCGTAGCGAACGAGACGCAACTGTTACTGTCGCACTAATATTGAAGAGTGATAGCATGACATAAAGAGTTTCGATGTCGTAGCTCAAGCGATTGTCACCTTGGCTAGGCAGTAGGCACTCTGAGAGTAAGGTTCGGTTCCAAGAATTTGCAACCGAGAGACGTTCATAAAGATGGAACTAAACTGTTATATATTGAGTTAAAGGGTTGAGCTTGTTTCTTGATGTGGAGTTTAAATCCAGGAACGCACCCTCGCTGTCATTGCTTGACTTGTTTTGTGTTATTTGTGCCGAATGTTGGTGGCGCGGCTGAAAAGTTGAACTTTACTAGTTAGGAGGAATTTCTTTGAAGGTATTACAGTCTAATACCTACAAAAGTACTTAAGTAATTAATAGTACATTACGATACAACTGCGAATTACCTTTTCGCACGTGTGTTGTACAACGTTTTACAGTACATAATATGACCCTTTAAATTTTTGACATAGGCACGTATTGTCCTTAATCCCGCCCGAGGGCGGTAAAGTAGCACTATAAATGTACTGTAAAATTATGTTAAACACACCATTATTATTATGATGATGTTAATCTCTATGGAGGAGCGGTGTCTCTTGACACAGGTATTTTTTTAAACTTTTAAAGAGGCACCAACCCGATTTTTGTTAAATAACTTGTGGTAGTTAGGTACTGAATAAGTAATTTTTTTTTTATTTATGTTTTTTACAATTTTTAGCAACGAAAACTAAATACAAGACATATGTTACTTGAAAGTTCACGTCAAACACTATGTTATTTCAGAATGTCGTTTTAAAATGAGAGTGTAACTTCGATTGTATGGCGGCGGCTAGGTTACGACTAAGCCCAAAAACAATAAAATCGTACCATGAAATACTCACGCGCGCGTTCATAATCGCAAAAAGCTTGTTTTCGTATTCGCGATAACGGAAATAATGTAACTGTGAAATTCATTGAATAACCGTGTCCCACGCTCCGCTGAGTTAACATGTCGAGTGGTCAAGATGGCGCCGGGACCGAATGGACTTGTCCACCTGATTCACGAAACTTACCGCCCTCTTCGTTACAGAGGACCAGACATAGTCTATGTCACATAGATAGATATATATAAATATTTATAACCATAGAAAGCATGCATAACTCAGGACCAATGTGTGATGAGCACACAAATAAATTCCCTTACCAGGATAAGAACCCGGGAACTCTTGCTTCGTAGGGTCACTACCGACTATACTAGGAAGACGTTTATTATGGGACCAACGAAATTGGGCAAAAAATTGGCTGTTTTCTGCTGATCAAATGTCCTTGTTTTTTATGGGAAAGCGAAATAGTAAACTACATGATATCACAACATTTACCTCGCAAAATTCGCCTGAAGGTTGAAAAACTTCCTGTATTTGCTTCAGAAGAGGTCAATTTAAACTAGAGAGTGAAGGAACTTGTGGTAGATGTTTTGAAAATACGCCGACAGAATCTATTTTTGAAGCGTTCGTCACGTACGTAGGGACAGGACACAGAAGAGGTTGTTGGACTGGCAGAGTACTTAATTAACTATGTCCATCCTTATAAAGTAATAGACCATCTTGTAATGTTAAAAGTTATAGGAGTGATAATTTTATGAGAAGTATGGGAAGGTCGGTTAACACCGGATAGTTGAGGAAATTAGATTATGATTCATTATTTTCGTTCGATATATTTAAAAAAGTCTTAAAATGAAAATCAGCAAGTAATTGATTATCATTTGGCACAACCCGTTAACCGTTAACCCAGTGTCAAATTGTGCTGGTAACCATGGTAACTCTAGGTGTAACCGGTTGACCCCGGGTTAGTGAATGGTGCGAGTGGCCCTTATATTAGTATCTCGTCTAGTACTTAGTAGCAGTGGTACATATTAATGTAGGTAATGGAATTGATGATGTTGATGATGATAAATGGAATGTAAATTACACTAATGCCAATGCCTATTGGTCAATGTATTATTAACTTAAATCTATTTGCATCTCAGGATTAGATCATGTCATTATAATTGTATTAGCAAAATAAATTATCAACTGCATCTGCATCACAATTTCATGACAAATGTATTTTATGTAAAAAGGTAGGTAATTTTTAAACCGTAACCGAGAAGTTTTTTTTTGTGGTCTAAAACACGTTGGCAAATTTAAGAACTTTTACTGCTGCATATTATTGATAATTCTCACCAGCGTGTGCGTTTCTGATTAAAACACAAGAAAGATATTAAATTTAAAATATAAATCTTCTTTTTGTTAAATGAATGTAGTTTTAATTATTAATGCCACTCTGGAAAATACGTTTAAGTTGTTCGAGTAAGAAAAAGCATCCCAAAATTCATTGTCAACTTACTTTTACTTTTACACATGTCTGTAATGTAATAACAATTGAATTTACGCCTACAAAATCACTTTATCATTCATTTCAACTGTTCCAAGTTTATATTCTACACCAGCTTGAAAATAAGTGCTGAACGTGAACTTCGCTTTTAAACGAATAGTGCTTTGACCATTATACTTTTCTTTATGACACGTATTCCATAAAGACATAGTTCTATAGTCTGAAATTCTTATGGTGAGAATCTAACGTAGTGTTGAAAACGGTTTCGTTCCGTCTTGGATATAACGTTACTTTAAATCTAGTGTAACATTTTATTTTTAAGGCTCATTCATCTTGACTTATTTTTAAACCGACTTCAATGTGTCAAAAGGAGGAGATGGAGAATTGAAAAGCACACTTTGGTTGCTTTTTATAATGTTTGTTACCTTAAAACTTAGTCATTTCTGCAGCGATTTGGAAAATATTTTCTTGTTTAAAAGTACATACTTCCAAATTAGTCGCATTTTTGTTATAATCCAGTTCTGATGATAGGATCCATGAGGAATTGAGCGAACCTTAAATCCTATAGTATAAGTAAGCATAGCCTTTCTAATACATGCTGCGTCACCCATTATTGTACTTATGACACCAATACTCGAAACAAGCCTTTACATCCAAAAACAAGTCCCCTGTTATTTATTCCGCGAACATATTTCAATAGGGCTTATCATTACACACGCGCGACATCGCGTATTACCCGTCATGACGTACTCGTCACGTAATAGAATGCACGCGACTCCCGCGGGCCCTAGCCAATTTACATCAATGGAGGTAACGGTGACACGTACTCGGTATTTTACGCGTACTTGCGTGGGAAGTATCTTTTTGGGGCAAACACAGAGAGTAGTATTAAGATAGGATGTTCACTGAGCTTAGTTAACATGGTGCTTTGCAATAAGCTTTTCTAGCACACTTTTTTTCCACCTCACGCAGTTTCTGTCACGCAGTTTTGACCCTACTTTTACAGCATATTATACATCACTTTGTACCGTCAACAAAGTCATGTTGCGATAGTTCCAGATTTATTCGTCCGTCCATAATAGATCAATCAAATAAATAAATGCCATACGCCCTTAATTTCACCTTTAGACGTGTATCCTCCTTTGTTTGACATAAAATATAATATCTACGCTAAAGTTTTCTAGTACTTAGTTTTGTTAAGTTTTGGAATCGTGATTGGAAGCATGTTGGATGTGATAAAAACGTATGACTAGCAAACAAACCAAATTATTTTATGAAAATATTTAAATTTTTGTTATTTCATATAGAAACACTACTATAATTATAAAGAGATAATATTAAAAGATTGCATAGTAATTGCATAGCAAGTAATATAGGTATATTACTTGGAAAATTTCGACTCATGCTGCTGTGGCCCGGGTGCCCGAGTGGTTTAGGCATCTGCCACGAATGCAGAGGACGTTGGATCGATTCCAGTACAGGAGGCCTAAAGGTGACAGTCCATTTCCAACGACAGCTGCATTACTGTTCATTTTACTATGGAAATTGACAATAACACCGACGCGTTCAGTACCAGTAGTGCATCAGCTGCGGTCAGAAATGGAATGTTACCATTAGTCACATTTCTTTTGTATATAACATCTATTTCAGTTTATAGATTTTAAAAACGATTAAAAAATGCATTGTAATTGTGACAGGTAATATTTTTGTTACGAAATACTTTTTAACCAGTATACAATCATAACGCCCACCCCTATTTACCCTTATGCGGTCCCGATATTACGCAGGTGAGCAGATGAAATTCGTCGAAGGGCGAACGGAGACGAGCTAAAAGATATTTTGTTTCACTCGGTGTTTCATTTTTGTTGCAAATACGAACCACCTGGCCAGAATTGTGAACAAGCACTGCCGGGAATGTTCGCGGTTTGCGTCGTGTTGAAAATATTAGTGTTGTGTACGGAATGAAATAAAGGAAAAAGGAAGCGTTTGTGGAAAGGGGTTTCGTTGAGTTACGCGTTAATTTAGAGAGCGACGAAGAATCTTGTTGGGAGTTGACAATGTTACAAGCTTATACAAGTTTAGTATAAAACACGCGTGTAGAATTTACTTGAATGCACAAGCAGTTTAGGGTTAAGCTCGAGGAATTTGTATAATATAGATACAAGAAAGACGTAAAAGGTTAACTGAGTTCTATAGGGTCTAGGAGTGTGTAAAAAATATTGCACGATAATTCAGAAGAAACGGTACTTTTATTGGGACTATGGACTTTGTAATAACAACTAATGTAAAAATCTAAGTGACATAAAACTTTACCTTTATAACAAAAGAAATATCAGAAAGAGTCCGATTTTGTTAATTAATCTTAAAACAACATCAGTTTTACTTAACTACAAAAAAAATTAAAAAAAGCACACAAATTGCAAAATACCTATCAGAAACGATTGTGAGAGAGTGAATTTTTGATAAATTCTCGACGCGAGTATTATTCCGCAGTGAGTTTCGATCCCAGCGCGCAGGCATTGTTTGATAAACGTGGAATCTAAGACACTGCCGTTCGGCACGTGTAACTTTACAGAGTACCGGCGCGATTCGGGAAG
This sequence comes from Cydia fagiglandana, assembly GCF_963556715.1. Taxonomy (NCBI): domain Eukaryota; kingdom Metazoa; phylum Arthropoda; class Insecta; order Lepidoptera; family Tortricidae; genus Cydia; species Cydia fagiglandana. Next base: position 1,229,023 of record NC_085932.1, on the reverse strand, counting down.
TGAATTAGAGATTCATTAGACATGAAATAGTAAAGATATGTGACGTTCCAAGGCAAAAGCTACCATTGCCCCGGCTGAATATTGGAGCGGCGTTAATAATAGCGTAAGCGCCAACCGCCATAAAGTACCTTTACCCGTGGAACGTCACATATCTTTACTATTTCATGTCTAATGAATCTCTCATTCATTTCCCGAATCGCGCCGTACCTCCCTTATTCATATAACTTTACGGGCCTGATTTAGTTAAATTATGTTTCATCCCTTTCTTACAAATGCATAAGTCAAAAGACAGATAAAGACAAACGATTCATAGCTAATTCGGGTCACTAACGCGTTTATAACGCCATACGACTGTAAAATTCATCTAAGTAACTGCCATCCACAATAAAGAAACATTTTGAGAGCGTGTGGTGACAGATTGAATTTAATACTTTATAGCTCTCGAAAATATAACATTTTCAAGTCATACTTTATACTCTCTGTACATCAGAAACCAAACATTAAATAATATCATTCAGCTTAGTGCGAATGAGTTATTTGTTACCGTTAAGGTATAGTTCGGATTCCAACTGCACCAGCGTTACTGTTGCAGTATTCCAACGCGAGATTACTGTTGACTTGCTGCCTCAAATGTCAAAATTCCGAGTGGCGACAACTCAGTTGTGGCTATACCCATAAATACTTACTTACTACATACTGCCGTGGCGCAGCGAGCCGAAGTGGATCTTGGCCTCTGACACTAAGGAACGCCATGCTTCTCTGTCTAGAGCGGTTTCTGTCCAATCGACCACACCCACAAATACACACATTACATTTAATTGCCTGCATTACTATGCACGACAGTAATGTAGGACTGCAGAAATGCTGCCGGCTGCATTACTGCATGAAATGGCGCGCCGCAATACTGCAGCCGTAACGCTCAATCTGAATCCAAACGGTAACGTTATGTTAACATGTAATTTTCTTTCGTTCAATGCTGACATGGAACTCGGCTCGATAAATACGATGGCCAAAAATAACTCCGCGTCACAGTAAACGCACTATCCCGATGACAATACTATCCACCTTCCCAAACTCATAACAGTCATAAATCTCCCTGAGGCTTCGGTCTCCTTATGAAAAAGCCATTGCATTGTGGCGGCCAGAATGGCGGACAAATATTCGAACATCGCCGAATAAAATCTATTCGTTGGAAAGCGAAAGTAAGATTGATCATGGAAGTTGAATAAAGTTAGTTCAGTCTACACATCCCCCCTTTGAGGGAGGGGAGGAGGGCGAATGGCGACAAAGGAAACAGATTTTTATTGAGTACTGGCAGGGAATACTAACTATTACGTTACGACCTAAAAAGTATTACAATCCGTGACTTGAGTGTCCGCCGGATTGCGGAATATTTTGGGTCACTCTTGGGACTTCAACGCGATTTGACAAGAACCCGGTGGACATTAGGTAAGTTGTAGATCCCTTTTATATCGGTCTATTCTAGGTCACAGAAAATCAAACCAAATTAACAAGAATCCCTTATTATGTTTCTTTTATAGAGCTTGGAAATTGCTTCCCAGATTGAAAAGGGTAGCTATGGATTTTCTTTACTCTTAGGACATTTTTTGTTCATATCGCTTCATAATAACCGAGCACTGATTCTTGAGTGATGCGATGCCTTTAAAAAATGATTTCCTACGAGTAGCGGTAGTTTAGTTGATTTATCTATCGTTTCCCAATACGGCTAATAAAACTACCCAATAAATAAACATTTATCAGTTGCATTTAATTTATAATCTCTGCGCCAAATTAATCCACGCAATAGACCACAAAACAAAAAGCGTTGTAACCATCTCCGCATTCAGATACCGCTCATCGAGCGCTAAGTGGGTTAGGCGGCCCCCAACTTTGCCCACGGTCCTTTTAAAAGGGCGTACGTATACAAAACTGAAAAGGCACTTAGGATGTTACAGAAAAGAGGCAACTCTGGCCCAATCACGCACGGGAGCCCGTAGATTGATATTTGATCCCCGAAGTCTGCCGCGGGGAAAGGAATGTCGCATAAGCGTAGTTACATATGCTCGGATAGAGGGTTTTATCATTGTAAATAGAGAAACGGAGGTTGCCATGGAAACGGGCTACGTTTGCACTGTTCGTGTAGGTACAGTTATCGGGGGAATCTTACACAGGTTTGCACGATTTACACGTGTATTTGGTACATTTTAAACGGTACATTTAAAACAGTGTTAATTCGTCAATAAAAAGATGATAGGTGACTGTGTTATAATTAAATAAATATACACGCCAGTTTTGGTTAAAAGACTCGAAGAACGTAAAAGTAGGTTATAATACACGTAGGTATTTACTTGTTATTCCCAACTTTTATCCGTATATTTCTATAAAATTATATTATTTAATTACAAGTATTCGTAATACGTATACAGAAAAGGTATCCATTTAACAAAAAATTTACAAGATAAATCGAAATGCGTTGTAAAAATATGTTTTAGAAAATACTAAATGCAACCAGAACATTAATTACATGAGCGGAGTACACAGAATATAAGCTAGTATATTTTCTTACTCGAGCTAAGTTCTGGCTCAGACGAAAGTTGGCTAAAAAGGGAAGCTCATTTATTAACAAGAAAATAACTAAGTATTGTGCTCAGTGCCGCGGGTTTAACGTTTGCTGGCATGATACAACCATCTGGCGAATTCCATAGAAAACTTACTTTGGTCCGCTAAAAATTAAAAAAATATGCTTGAAAGAAGACGCCAATTAAAAAAGAATGTACTTAAGTAATCAAAAATAATTAAGACTTATAGAATATTTTAGACGAAGTAATTTTATGCTTTAGGCAAAATTGAGAAATTTAAATTAAATGTAATACTGTCGCTTTAAGGTCTGAAATAATAAAACACGATTTTAATTAAAAACCGGGCAAGTGCGAGTCGGACTCGCGCACGAAGAGTTCCGTACCATAATGCAAAAAAAAAAGCAAAAAAAAACGGTCACCCATCCAAGTACTGACCCCTCCCGACGTTGCTTATCTTTGATCAAAAATCATGTTTGTTGTATGGGAGCCCCATTTAAATCTTTATTTTATTCTGACTTTAGTATTTGTTGTTATAGCGGCAACAGAAATACATCATCTGTGAAAATTTCAAGTGTCTAGCTATCACGGCTCGTGAGATACAGCCTGGTGACAGACGGACGGACGGACGGACGGACGGACAGCGAAGTCTTAGTAATAGGGTCCCGTTTTACCTTTTGGGTACGGAACCCTAAAAATGAATATTGATATTACCTAGAAATCGGTGTAATTTAAACTACCAATCCGTTTGCCCGTTCGTGCTCAAAAATCGAAATATACAAGCCAGCGGCGCTCCACAACATTTAATAACGTATTCAATCGTGCAAAAACAGTTGCATTTAAACGGGGCATAAACTCGCGATGTACCAGTACAAATTGGACGGGGAAATATACTCCTTAAATTATTGGGGCAGAGCAAACAGCGGGGCCAAATATTGGCGTGGCAAACGTGGCCCAGCGCTATTCATTAACTCATCCCGGGACGAACAAAAATACCACCTTAATTCGCGATCATGGCCGACAGGGAACCGCGGGACGCTAGATGTGACGTCACTGGATAAATTAGTAATAGTAGTGCATACTGCAACGCAGTTTGAAAGCGGATGGTCTAGAAATATTTGTGGTACTTTACTAGCCTGCGACAGGAGCTCGTTCTCACGCGGTAGACTGTACAGACTATGATTGTGGCAAAAGTACCTATCTACAATTATCTATAATCTTAACAAAATCTGATGACTATACCTCCCAATAATTAACGTTCAAAGCAAAAGCGCGATTGTAAAGTTGAGTCCCACTGGCGACGTCGTAAATATAGACGGCAATGTGACCTTAAGAGAAGAGTAACTACGTACAATCTTACTATAAATTTATAGTAAGATTGTACGTAGTTACTCTTCTACCTATTTATAGGTATATGCCGAAAGAAACGCAGATCCAATTAGATTACAAGTTAAGAAGTATCAAAGCGATTTGATAGAAAATAAATATTATTAAATACTGCTTGAACTTTTGCTTCTTGTAATCAGAATTCCGAGGACCATTTAATAAGAGGAAAGAAAATGGAAGTTAAGTTACAAATAGAATTGACAAAAAAAGATGTGTCATAAAAAATTTATACGGAAAACTCGCACGTTAAATATATTTGAGTGACAAAATATTTAAGAAACAGAATACATATTGGCATTAATAGGAAGCATTGTAAAAAAAAGCTAATTTATCTACTCATCATACTATTATAACCCCAATAAAACTTCAATTACTAGCTAGAACTTGATTTGATTTAAAATGTGAAGGTGAACGGTAAATAAATGTTAAGCCTGACCAGGAATCGATCATGTCATGTCATCATCAATCGGTCATGATCAATGATCACGCGCATATAGTAAACTATCTAATACTATACCTCTGTCACCTCTTCACATTAGAATAACAGCGCCCTCTTGACAATGATCATATATTACCTACTAGTCAGGCTCCAACCGCAATAGAAGTGGAAAAGTTCAAACCAACCTTTGATCCTGACCGTGCTCAAAGTAACCGTGCATCGTAACATCTAATTTATGAGTCTCTAAAAATGTGTCCAATGCATTACATGCAATACACACGAACCCAAGAGTCAAAATTTATTAGACCATATATTTTTTATGTCACACCGAAAAGCGGGAATTTGATAAAAACAAATGAACACTCTAGTTGATGACAAACACCGTGCATTCGTCGCGTCCCTCCCGCCACCGCCGCCGCCGCCCGCCGCGTGACAAAATGCAGCGAACTTCAAAACAATGCTTTGTGAGGTTTTACTTTTATTAACATTACCGTTTCGAGTATTTCCTTTGCCAATTTGAAGTCAGGGACGGAAAAAAACTGGGCTAAAAAAGAATGTCCATTCAGATTTCAGCTTAGCTTTTACTGTTTAGAAACATTTCTCTCCCCAATCAACAAACATAGTTCATCTTCGTCCTACAAAGTCAAAGCAGCCAGAGACAAAATGACAAAACTAGACGCGTGTCATTAAAAGTTATAATGGCGTTTCCAGTTGTCTATGCCCAGCGGACGGGTCACTGTTTATGTCCGACACTCGAACGGCGCGCACCGCCTACCAATTTCAATATTGACCGTTGCTTTTATTAAAACTTTTATTTTAAATGCGTTAAACGTTTGTGTAAATTATTTTTTTTGACGCTTTTGTTTTTATTAGGCACCGATCGTAAACATGACCGTAATAAAATTATTAAATGGGAAGCATGATATTCCGGTCGGTCCACGCCCGCGGGCAGGTTTCCAATGTTGGCGGCTAATATGTATATTGGGGGCGCGCCTGTGTAAGATTGGATGCGTAGGTTTGTGAATTTAGAAAAAGGTCTATTAATAATGTTGTACCTAACATAATATAATCAGTGATGAAACTCAGGATTTATTCTCTATTTGTATTATGTAAAACATAATGTTGTTTGCAAGCAGACATTACTCTTAAACTTTTAAAAAGTTATGGCAATCTAATCAATGCGAGTAGTTTACTTTTTCGCTCGGGGACATGATTGACGAGCCTGATCCTAAGTCAGTGACAACTTAAATTGCTTGTAAACCGCATCATAGAACCAGTTAACGCATCACTGCTAACTAAACTTCGCAATAGATTTACCCAACTCTCCGTAAACACCATTACTCCAAGCGAAGGTTCCTTATGCCCTCATTTTCATTCAAAGGGTTGGAAATCGTTCCGAAAGATATTAATAACGTTAAGATGATTCAACTGTGACGTCCCCTCGGCGGGTAATCTAGATAATAATGCTCGCGGGACAGCGAAGTTATAATTACTTCTCGCCCGTGGGAAAGGCTCGAAAAGGTTAATTAAACATCGGGAATAAAGTGTCGCTTTGTCCGTCAAGTGTAGCGCTGATTTTGCGGTGCGGTCGGCAGGCGGCAATTGGAAAATGCGGTGAGTGCGGTTGAACGGAGAGGATGCATCTATGCCACAATGCGTTAAAGGCAAAAGGGCTGGTGCATGGCATGGCATTTCACTAACTTTGACACGTGCTTTGGCGATACAAACATTGACACCGCGCTACGTTTTGCATAGTAAATATGCCAATTACACGTAAATTTTATTGTCAAACTGATTTTGTTATTATTCGCCCGTGCGTCTCGGTCTCGCCATTAAATCTATGAACAAGTACTAGTGAAATGTATGCGCAAATGATAACAAAGTGACATCGTTTAGATATCAAATGTTAAGTTTAAGTTGGCAACCAGCAGGCGGGTTTTACAAACTTAAATGTAGAGGCTATATAATCGGTGGCCTTATCGCTAAAGAACGAAAATTTAACACACAGATATCATCCTCTAGACACATAGACTTATAAAAAGGCCTTCCATTTCACGATTTGATTCGTGGGCGTCATGTTTAAATTTATATCAGAAAAAAAAGGAATCTCAGTTTTACTACCCCGAGATCAAAGGATAACAACTCCCTCCGATCCCCAAACTAAATCTTAATTAGCTGCAACCGCAAATAGTAAAGCAGGACGTCAGTTCTGAATCAAACGTCACAGCCCCGCACCGGAACCCACCAAAATAAACACCGCTTAATTACTATTGGGACGATCGGGTGACCGGCACGAACTGTTTTTATTTGTCCGATGATACACGAGAAATGAGTATTTGAGCGCAGTGTTTGCTGTGACTGACTGTATGGACACTATGGGCACGTCTGTTTTGGGTTGTTGTTGGAATGCTTATAGGTACATCTATGCTTATAGGTTATCCTAAGGGATATAATACGTATGATTTCATTTACGTATTCAGGCTTCATTCGTTTTGTTAAATAAATAAATTGGGACTAGATTTTGTCATTTTTAACATTCAGTTCCCGTACCAAACGAACGGTCAAGCCTATTTCGCCTATTTAAATGAGGAATACTTCTGTTAGCATGTTAATAGTCGTATTTTTGGTTATATTTTTAAGGTTTTTCTAATTGTATCAAAAATCTGTCCCTGCTTATTCCTAACTATTATACTAGTGGCTTTATGAGCTGTAGAGCGAAGCCCCTTGGCTTCGATTAATTCCTAAATCTGAATCGAAAAAAAAAAATATAATTATCGAATCGTAGAAGAGAACATCCAGGCCTACGAAATAATTTTTGCTCAAGCTAAAACAGAAACCTTCACTTCGCGCGATCAAATAAAAAATATATAAATTAGAATATAACTCCATGCTTAACCGAAAACTTACTAAACATTTTTTTTTACTAAAATACAATGACATTCCACTTATCTTGTCTCGATCGGTCGTAAAACTCGTCATACCTGCAAAACAACAAAACACGAATGAGTACACGCGACTAATTTGTCGGGTTAGTCGTTGCGTCGTTAGTCACTAATGGGGAATGATTATGTGCCGTGTCGTCGCGCCGCCAATGACCAAACAGGCAAACCGCGGTCAGCTCCCTAAAGGACATAGGCCGGTTTAGACTGAAGGCGATGTATGTTTCAAGTCATAAACCTTTTTAAAATGCCCGTAATTCGGCCATATTCGTTGCTTTTTATTGTTCGGTGCTATTTTTGTTGTAATTTGGATGAATGTTATTTTGACGTTAGCGGGTTGATGACTGCAGATAATGGTATCATTTTGTAGACTAGTCAAGAATAAACTCTGTGTACTTATAAGAAATAGATAGGTATTTAATGATGATGTTTTTTTGTACAAAGGAGTTTTTATAACAACGATTGCACTCCTTAAATATAATATTTCCGTGATAGAAATGTATAATATCGTATGGAACATATCGTCGCGTCATCTTGAACCATGATGCACGAAGGTCGATATTGGGCTGTAACCGCGCGAGTCAGTTGACGTATTTGGCGGTCAAAAGGTTAATGGATATTTGAAACCTACGCCTCACGTAATTATTGCAACGTTTAGGCCCCCCCCATGTTGGCCGTAATGGTTAATTCTAATTAACAATTAATCAATTGCATTAACCATTAATTCCGCAATTAATCAATTGCATTACGCATCAATTTAATTAAAGTTAGTTAGAATTGAATCTTGAGACATTTAATTACATTGATTGTCAATCTAATTGCCTATTTAATGGCATTAAAGTTTCAAAAAATTAATTAGAATTACTCTCAATTGCATTAACGTTTAATGGAATTAAATATTTTTTTCATAAACTAATAATTAATGTTAATTTTGCTTGAAACTATTAAATGGGAATACACTCATTATTGGTGTATTTTTATTTGTCCCTGTCATATGTGAGTTGGAGACAAATGGGAAACGGGGACAAATGGGATTTATTCATTTATATGAAGCGCTTATTCCATCTGCTCCAGGCGGGAACAAACGGGAAAATATCGGATAATGATGTGTTCCCATTTGTCCCCACACCAATAAAGTGGGGAAAAATGGGAATAATTTATATGCAAACTGCACATATATTTCCTATATGTTCCCCGTGGGGACAAATGGGAATACACCCATTATTGTTAGTTATAATGGGTGCTCATAAAATAAATAAAATAAATAAAATAAATAAAATAAATAAAATAAATAAAATAAATAAAATAAATAAAATAAATAAAATAAATAAAATAAATAAAATAAATAAGATAAATAAAATAAATAAAATAAATAAAATAAATAAAATAAATAAAATAAATAAAATAAATAAAATAAATAAAATAAATAAAATAAATAAAATAAATAAAATAAATAAAATAAATAAAATAAATAAAATAAATAAAATAAATAAAATAAATAAAATAAATAAAATAAATAAAATAAATAAAATAAATAAAATAAATAAAATAAATAAAATAAATAAAATAAATAAAATAAATAAAATAAATAAAATAAATAAAATAAATAAAATAAATAAAATAAATAAAATAAATAAAATAAATAAAATAAATAAAATAAATAATATAAATAATATAAATAAAATAAATAAAATAAATAAAATAAATAAAATAAATAAAATAAATAAAATAAATAAAATAAATAAAATAAATAAAATAAATAAAATAAATAAAATAAATAAAATAAATAAAATAAATAAAATAAATAAAATAAATAAAATAAATAAAATAAATAAAATAAATAAAATAAATAAAATAAATAAAATAAATAAAATAAATAAAATAAATAAAATAAATAAAATATAAAATAAATTGATTAAATTAAATAAATCTTGGACGTCTTTATAAAATTACGATATTTATTCTTGTTAATTGTTAATTATCAATCACATGTTTAATTTTCATTAAAAATTGTTTTAGTTTTTAATGGTTTGTAAAGCAATAACCATTAATTCTTTTTAATTGTTAGTGGTTCGTAATAAATTAACATTAATGCAAATTGATGTTCAATGCAATTGATAATTAATTTTCCTTCAATGGTTAATGGCTAATGGCAATTAACCTTTTCAATGGTTAATTTTTAATGGTCAATTGCATTAACTTTCGGCCAACACTGCCCCACATCATGGCCGCTGCTCGACGTAACGTCGACGCAACTGCGCAGCGACGTCATTTTCCATAGCGCTGACCAGACGCCGACGCTCGAAAGACACTAGATGTGGGGGGGCCTTTACTGATAAGAAGACTATAGGTATAGACAGTCAATAAGTTCCCAACATACGCTCGGCGTCACACAGTCTACATTCTACAAACTAATCTCGATAAATTCCGTCGTTATCTAAATCTGCTCGAGCGAAGCGGGCCCAGGTATTACTTTTATCGAAGTTGCGTTCACTCTAAACGATCGCCCTTAAACTTCGGCTCTTCAATTAGTGCAGGTTTCTAGTTAGGATTCAGATTAATGAAGGAATTATAATTTAATTAGGTTGATTTGTCGCCTAATATGTATCTACGACATAGTTTAAATACTTTTAAGAAAATCATATTTTTGTGCGGCATCTAGGTGTCATCAGGAAATGCCTATCTTGTCATTCCTCGGCAACAATATACTATTCTGGCCCACCTTTAGTATGCTTTTTAATATGCGATAAAGTTTATAGAGCACGCGGCATTATTAATATCATCATCATCATCATCATCAGCCTACTCTCGTCCACTGCTGGACATAGGCCTCTCCTATTGCACGCCATTGAGCACGATTTGCGGCAACTCTGATCCAGCTCTTGCCAGCCGCCTTGCGAAGGTCATCGCTCCATCTAGTCTGAGGGCGTCCTACGCTACGCTTTCCGATGCGCGGTCTCCACTCGAGAACTCGTCTACCCCAACGGTTATCGGTTCTACGGCTAATATGACCGGCCCACTGCCACTTCAGCTTGCTAATCCGGTGGGCTATGTCGACGACTTTAGTTCTCTGACGGATGACTTCATTTCGAATACGATCCCTCAGAGAGACTCCGAGCATAGCCCTTTCCATAGCTCGCTGAGCGACTTTGAATTTATGAACCAGTCCTACCGTGAGTGTCCACGTTTCGGCTCCGTATGTCATCACGGGCAGGACGCACTGATTGAAGACTTTTGTCTTCAGACTCTGTGGGATTGACGACGTGAAGACTCGACGCAGCTTCCCATATGCTGCCCAGCCCAGCTGTATCCTTCTATTCGACTCTTTCTCGAAGTTGTTCCGTCCTAACTGCAGTATTTGCCCGAGGTAGACGTATTCCTGAACAACCTCGAGAACAGCCCCTTGTACTGCAATAGGTCCCGGAGCAACACGTTCGTTGAACATAACTTTCGTTTTGTCCAAATTCATCCGGAGACCTATGCGTTGAGAAGAATCAGCTAGACCGGTCAGCATATGCTCTAAATCCTGCAACGTCTCAGCCATTATAACGATGTCGTCGGCAAATCGCAAGTGTGAGATGTATTCGCCATTAATGTTAATACCATGTTCCTTCCAGTCGAGCGTTTTAAACATATCCTCCAAAGCATTTGTGAACAATTTGGGGGATATCACATCCCCTTGTCTCACACCACGATGCATGGGGATAGGCTTAGTCTGCTGGTTTTGGACTTGGACGGCCATGGTAGCTGCGTTGTACAGACATCTCAACACTTGGATATATCGCCAGTCGACTTGGCATCGCTGCAGGGAATCCAGAACAGCCCAGATTTCAATGGAGTCAAAGGCTTTCTCATAGTCCACAAATGCTAAGCACAGGGGCCGATTATACTCTTCAGTCTTCTGTATGATCTGCCGCACTGTGAAGATGTGGTCTATGGTGCCGTATCCTCCTCGAAATCCGGCCTGCTCCGGTGGCTGAAATTCGTCGAGTCTTCGTGCTAGGCGGTTCGTGATGACCCTCGAAAACAGCTTGTAGATGTGGCTTAGGAGCGAAATAGGTCGGTAGTTCTTCAATAGGGACTTATTTCCCTTTTTGAAGAACAGCACGACAACACTCCTACTCCACACCTCTGGAGTTCTCCCATCGAAGAGAACGGCGTTAAAGATGTTCTGGAGCTCCTTCAGTGCAGGTTTGCCTCCCGCTTTCAGAAGCTCAGTTGTGACGCCGTCCTCGCCTGGGGCTCTTCCATTTTTAAGCTGTCTGAGGGCCATCTCGATTTCGTCAGTGCTGATTTCTGGCAAGTCTTCGGTAAAGTGGCGGATTAATGTGGCTCTCGAATCCTCATTTTCGGAATCTGGTTGAGATGCATGCGAAGCGTATAGCTGGCCATAGAAGGATTCGATTTCAGAGAGAATCCCCGACCGGGACGATACAACAGCCCCACCGGTTGTGGTCAGCTTCGTCAGGTGGCTTCTTCCAAGGGACTGGACAAAAACTTTTGACCCCCGATTCTGCTCAATCGCTTGCTCAATGAAGCGTGTATTGGCGCACCGGAGGTCACGTCGTACTAGTTTGCCAATCCTCTTGTTTAGAGCCCGTCGCTGTGACGAAGTGGCAGGTGGGTCTTCCCGTCGTACCTTCATAAGCCTGAGGGTTTCCTCCGAAAGCTTCGACCTCCCGGCTTTACGCCGTACTTCGCAAAATCTCGTACCTTCATCCCTGAGGATTCCAACCACATTTTTGAGGGTCTGGTTTATATCAACGGCATTTGTGCTTTCCACGGCAGCGAATCGGTTCTCCAGGTTTGACTGGAATGCTTCAGATCCTACCATGGTTTGGAGCAGGCTAGGTCGGAGCCTGGACTTCATCAAACGGACACGTTCGAGCTTATAATTGATATTCAGAGAGCCTCTAACAAGTCGGTGATCACTACGAATTCATCAAGAAAAGCCCCTCTCTCTCGAGGAAGTTGACAAGCATTTGCCCCCTATGATTCCGGCTACCAAAACCATGGGATCCTACTACCGACTCGCTGCAATTCTGTACTCCCACTTTAGCGTTGAAATCACCCATGACAACGTTGAAGTGGGCCTTGGTGGTGCGATGTAGGGCCTTCGATATGTCATCGTACATATCTTCCACTTCTTCGTCCGTGTGTGTCGAGGTCGGTGCGTAAACCTGTACCACCTTGAGGCTGTATCTCTCATTGAGCTTAATTACGAGGTACGCAACCCTGCTCGACACACTCGACATTTCCACGACGTTGTCACAGAGGGCTTTGTTTACCAGAAACCCTACGCCACCTTGGGATAGCTGGTCTCCCTCTCGAAAGTACATAAGGTGACCCGATTCGAGGGTTACTGTGTCCTCCCCCTGTCTTCGGACTTCGCATAATCCCAGAATGTGCCACCTTATCCTTCCGAGTTCTTCTTCGAGTTGTGCCAGGTGCTCATCCAGCCGTAGCGTGCGTCCGTTGTACGTCGCCAAGGTCAGTTGTTTGTGGCGGCCTTCCGTCACCCGGCGATTCTTTGCACCCCCTACCCTACCGTTACCGAGACCGCCGCCGTGGTCCCGGACGACAGGGCGACCGGGAACTGGGGGCCGTGGTTTTTGGTGTGCTTCCATGGAGGCTTTGCCCATAATCGCCACGCTGGGCAGGCGGGTTGGCGATCGCAGAGCGTAACATATCGCACCAGTGTCGCTGCTGCCCGACACTGGTCTGTTGGATTTTGCTACGCTTGTTTACAAATGGTTATACCGCCATCAGTCGGTCCAGAGCCTCGTCTGTTGTCCGGCAGGATGCACCACGAGCAGGTGAGGTTGGTGGGAGCTCTGAGGTGATATTTGTTCTCCCTTACATCCCTATTATGTATTATATTATATTATATTATATTATGTATTATATTATATTTATATTATATATATTATGTTTATTTTATTATTAATATAATAATAAAATAAACATATATAATACACTGACACAGTAATACTTGGTTATTAAGTGTAAGATAATTCAATACCTATTTATGTCTCTATGTTCATGATTTTAATTTGTTTTGTTGTTCTTTTTAAATTAGTAAACTTATCTCTTTGCCTGAGATACAGGACTACACATGGTTACAGGGTTAGTTCATGTGCATGTAACAATGTACGTAAAATGTAAAAGTTCACGCATATTGTAACATTACCAATAAGGTTTTCTCAATAAATTATTTTTAATCTTACACGCGTATTCGGGAAACGAGATAATCACAAGATCTAGAGACGATATAGAGATCAACTAGATTTACATTAGATATCGACTAGATGTGACTTGGATATCTAAGTCATATGTAACTTGTCGAAATCGTTCAAGAGGACCTCCAGAATCGCGGAAACGTCAAATTTGACATATCTATCTTACAAATATCTTTAAACTAGCTGCTGCCCGCGACTTCGTCCGCGTGGAATCTTATCTTCAACATTTTACATCTTTAGTACCTATACCTACCTATAATTTTCATATCCAAGCAATGTTGAAATTAAGTAAGTACTTTTCTTTTTTAGCAAGTTGTATGAAGTTTTAAGTCAAGTGGATTTTGATGTTGGTTGCTGAAATTACTTTTCTTGTATTCTCATAATAGGTACCTATGCCCTTATACAAAGATTCAAGTTCCGCATTCACAAAATATCTGATCACCATACAAACTTTCAACCCCTTTCTCACCACCTTGGGGGATGATTTTCAAAAATGCTTGAATTAGTTTTCATGTTTTTTAATTTAATACCTTTTTTTTTGCAAAAAGTTCAAGTTCCTAGCTTAAAATTAAATTTACACCCCAAGACGAACTTTCATCCCCTTTTTAGCCCCCTTAGGGGTTGAATTTCCAATAACGTTGCAATTACTTTTTTTTGTAATCGGCTATTATGTCTTTCTAAAGAAGTTTCAAAGCATTTGTAATGGATTCAAACTTTGAACCCCATTTTAACCCTCTTAGGGGATGAATTTTACAAATCGCTGATATCATTTTTATTGTCTTCTAATAATATCCCCAAGTCCCGCGCTCGAAAAAATGTTTGATATCCATACAAACTTTCAACCCCTTTTTCACCACCTTAGGGGATGAATTTTCAAAAACGCTGAAATTAGTTTTCTTGTATTATAATTTAAAACGTTTTTACAAAGTTTCAAGTTCCTAGCTTAAAATAAAATTTGCACCCGCAGACGAACTTTCATCCCCTTTTTAACCCCCTTAGGGGTTGAAATTCCAAAAACGTTGCAATTCCTTTTTTTTGTAATCGGCTATTATGTCTTTCTAAGGAGTTTCATAACCTTTTGTAATGGATTCAAACTTTCAACCCCTTTTTAACCCTGTTAGGGGATGAATTTTACAAAACGCTGAAATTACTTTTTCCATCTTCTAATAATATCCCTAAATACAAAGATTCAAGTCCCACACTCGAAAAAATGTTTGATATCCATACAAACTTTCAACCCCTTCTTCACCACCTTAGGGGATGAATTTGCAAAAAAACTGAAATTAGTTTTCTTGTATTTTAATAATATATCTTTTTACGAAGTTTCAAATTCCTAGCTTAAAAGAAAACTTTAACCCCATACAAACTTTCATCCCCTTTTTAACCCCCTTAGGGGTTGAATTTCTCAAAATCGCTTCTTACCTCTTGTACACTTTATAAATGCAATCTGGTGTGCAAATTTTAACTTTCTGGCTTTTGTAGTTTCGGCTCTGCGTTGATGAATCAGTCAGTCAGTCAGTCAGTCAGGACACTTGCATTTATATATATATAGATTATCCATATCGTAACTTGTTGAGGTCTAGTAGAGATCTAGTTCATTTTCAGAATCGAGCCATTATTCTTAACATAACCGCTACACACAAGTATATAAAGTAAAGAGTAAGTAAGTACAGTGAGACAATCCTCGCTGAATCGCGACACGATTCGATGGAGCCCTGCCTGGTATCAAATTACATGCGATGCTCGGAGCGAATTTGTAACCCTTGCGTAAGGGCCCGCTTTGGAGAAAGCGCACCGGAACAATACATTCAAGGTATAAAAGTGAAACGAGTGAAGGAGTCTATGGATGAGCTACATGAAGAAACAAAAATGAAGTAGACTGAAAGTATTTTTTTGGGTTTGCATTTTAATAGGTATCAATCAATCAATCAATATTTTTTATTGCGAGAACATAGTTGAATTATGTACATAAGGTGATAACATTTTTAAGAGCGTCTTATGTTCTACCAGAGAAGGCATGCAATAATATTTACAATAAGTTATTTACAAGTACAAAAACAAACTAACAAATCAATATATACACTAATGTCAAAATATTACAGAAAATCTAATGTCTAAATATTACATAAAAATAAATTACTTGGTCAAATCAAAACAAATAGGTACGTAACAATTTTATAGTATTAAGTAATGATGTCAGATTTTATGGTTATTAGGATCTTGATAACTAGATATTATTTACTAAATAGTCCTTTACAGAGCAAAAACATTTGTCTAGCAGCCATTTCGTAAGTGTTTTCTTGAAGCGATTTGTAGGACATTCTATGATACATTTAGGCAGCTGGTTATAAATTTGGATAGCCATACAGAACATAATAATTTGGATGAGATATTCAATTAATTAGGTATAGATACGAGTACATCTTCATCGATATACTTATCTAAATAGTTAGCATTTTTTTTGACAATAGGTCATGAGAACATATTAATTTCATAACTTCTATGTTACATATTCGATTCAACAAAGTGTGTAATATAACAAAAGGTGTGTTACGATATATTTGATCACGTTGGCCGTCAGATAAATACACAGCTCAGCTGTTTGATGCTAACAACTGTATTAGGTACGTGATGACTATATCAAACCACCACAGAGCGTATGTAGTTTTTTTACACTAGCGTAGTTTAGTTATCCATGAAAATACTTAGACCCTAGGTTAAAATCAACCTTAAGAAAAAGAAGTATCTTACGCCTTTTTCGCAGGAAAAAAATCGCTCCGCATGTTCAATACGGGTCCTTACTAGCAAGGTAACTCAATGCATATATCTCTAGAGATAACCGCGCACTTAGTCTTTTCCCGTAACACCAGTAAAGTGGGGCCCTTTAGATTTATCACCTGGAGGCGGTATAATGTGCACACTATTTATTTAACACCGCCCCGTGGCGGTTTATTAGTTTTTCAAACTTTAGTTAAGTTGAGAAAGTTTTAGTTTTAGATTTGTGTTAGTGGGTTTTTTGGGCTGGTTGTATTTAGTGTTGTTATGAACTTATGAATCTCAAAGGGATTTTATGTGGCAGGTATGTATAAAGCCTGCTGTACACAATCGGGTCAATGCTGGCCAATCAGGCCCACTGATTGCCGTGGCATGCTATGCTAAATGGGGATCCAAATTTAGCATCCAAACCCATTTTTTAGGGTTCCGTACCCAAAGGGTAAAACGGGACCCTATTACTAAGACTTCGCTGTCCGTCCGTCCGTCTGTCTGTCACCAGGCTGTCTGGCTATCATAGCTAGACAGTTGAAATTTTCACAGATGATGTACATATTTCTGTTGCCGCTATAACAACAAATACTAAAAACAGAATAAAATAAAGATTTAAGTGGGGCTCCCATACAACAAACGTGATTTTTGACCAAAGTTAAGCAACGTCGGGCGTGGTCAGCACTTGGATGGGTGACCGTTTTTTTCGCATTTTTTTCCGTTTTTTTTTGCATTATGGTACGGAACCCTTCGTGCGCGAGTCCGACTCGTAGTTGCCCGGTTTTTTCAATAATAAAAATATATATAAATAATAATTGGTTTAATATGTGTGTTTTTGATGTACTAAAAACTTTCCTCAACATTTGCAGCCATGCGGTGGATTGAGCAACGTTGGCCCAATGTGTACAACGGGCATTATGACCAACGCATTTTATAGTTTCGCGAGTTTCCGCGCGAGTCCATACTTGAAGTCGAGATGTATGGAGTCGCGTGCGAGATCGCAACTCATGCTAGCAGGTCTGACATAATGATTGGGACAACTCGATACAACTGAATTTTTAACCGTTTCCCGCAGTATAATCACGTAATTAGTCAACGGCCTACATCTCGGGAAGCACCTGACTTAATTAGTTTTACGACTTGAATTAATGTTATAATGTAATGGCTTCGCAGTAAGGGGGTTAGTGTTATCGTCGCAGCGAATGGTACGGGGACTTATCGCGTTATTTATGTTTAAATTGCTTTAGCGGTTATACAGATAGGTAGCATAAGTTTAGTTAGTTAGGTACTTAATATTTGGGTTTTGGATTATTTAGTGCCATAATTTTGGTATCTTAACAAAGTCATTACTATTTCAAATTCTGTACATTTTTAGGGTTCGGTACCCAAAGGGTAAAACGGGACCCTATTACTAAGACTTCGCTGTCCGTCCGTCCGTCCGTCCGTCCGTCCGTCCGTCCGTCCGTCCGTCCGTCCATCCGTCCGTCCGTCCGTCACCAGGCTGTATCTCAAGAACCGTGATAGCTAGACAGTTGAAATTTTCACAGATGATGTATT
This sequence comes from Cydia fagiglandana, assembly GCF_963556715.1. Taxonomy (NCBI): domain Eukaryota; kingdom Metazoa; phylum Arthropoda; class Insecta; order Lepidoptera; family Tortricidae; genus Cydia; species Cydia fagiglandana. The sequence goes on along the minus strand of NC_085932.1, from coordinate 1,211,124 downwards.
TCTGTTGCCGCTATAACAACAAATACTAAAAACAGAATAAAATAAAGATTTAAATGGGGCTCCAATACAACAAACGTGATTTTTGACCAAAGTTAAGCAACGTCGGGAGTGGTCAGTACTTGGATGGGTGACCGTTTTTTTATTGCATTTTTTCCGGTTTTTATTGCATTATGGTACGGAACCCTTCGTGCGCGAGTCCGACTCGCACTTGCCCGGTTTTCTTTTATGGTTAGGCTATCTAATCCATTTTTAAGGTATCCAGAAAGATAACGTAGATTATGTATGTAAAAGAGACACTAAGTAGAAAAACTATCAAACACGCACATCTTGGTGTAGCAAAAAATAGAATTTAGTTATACATGTATTTAATGGTGTCGTAAGGTCGTAACACAACTCAAAACATTAAATAACTTTTATCAGATCATAATTCAGTTTCGCTTTGGAATAATTTCTCTCAACCACAAACGCTTTCAACTCATTTTAAAAAAGCTTACAAGCAAAAAATCACATTTAACTCAACCGATTTTCTTTCGAACGAATTCTATAATAAATCAGGAGAACTCAAGACTCCTCGAGACGAGAATGGAATCTGCAAACAGGTCCAGACTTTCGTCTTTCAAATTGAACTGAGCGCTTCAGATTTACAAGGAAAAAAGTATATTTCATTCGCGCGATGTTAAAAGCAAGTTTAGTATGACGGCCCTCACATATTTTGAGCAATTTGAGAGTGCAATATGCGAAAAAGAAGATGCTACCGCGTACGGCTTGGCCGCTTCGCTCGAAATAAAACTACCTAGATTAAGTACTGGTTATGTGCAGAAGTAGGAATCATTCTACAGTTTTATTATGCATTCAGCGACGGTCATAATTGTTATCATTTCTATGTTTCTACTTAACTGTGTTAACAGGAAAATATTTATAATACACATATTTATAAATACTTAAATACGTAAAAAACACCCATAAATGCTCTTAGCTGGATTTGAACCCGGGATAATCGGCTTCGTAGGCAGGGACGGCAGCCACTACCCACGAGGCCAGACAGGTTGTCACTGAGTGGGCCTGAGCTGTGCCTGAGACTGAGCGATTGCGCTACGTAACATAATAGAACCTACTGCCGTATTCGAACTTCAAGATATTCACAATAGACGACACGTACTAGATCCATTCTAGATACGTTACAGTTAAGATATCAAGTAGTTCTCTTTTGCAGCGCAATTCGGGCAACCATGTCCATGTCACTTTTACGTTAGATAGAGTAAGATATATATTAGATGTGAATTGGATCTCTAAGCCATATCTTGTGAAAATCGTTCAAGAGTATCCCCAGAATCGCGCAAATGTCAAATTTGACAGGTTAGATCTTAAACATATCGTTATCGTATCTTGGTGATGTCTAAAAGATGTCCAATAGATGTCTATTTCAAAATACGAATCGGGCCCCTAAACATATGCATGGTAACCACGAGTTTAATAAGCTCCAAGTAAACATTGTAGAGTGTAAGTTACCGAGATTTACCAGAGCTAAGTTGGCAGAGCGATGAGCTAGACAGTGATCCAGCGTCGCGAGTTCGAGTCTCACCGGAGTGAGTTTTTCCAATTTTCATATCCTACTTAGCTTTCTGGTATCTGCCTAATACAACATTAATTTAGTGTAAACATAATATGTCTATCTACCGCCTTATATCATACGTGTGTATAAAGCTGATCCGTTCCGTCGCTATCGAGCCGGCTCAGAGGGCCTACCCCGAACCACGTTCGACGTGTTGTCTCTCTGTCGTACTTGTGAATTCGTACGTAAGTGTGACAGGGAGGAAACTCGTCGAACGTGGTTCGCGGTAGGCCCTCAGACAACTTTAAATATATCCCCCGAGAAGCCCTAATACTGCCGATGCTTTGAGGCTTATGCCAAATTTAATAACAGGTTATGATCTGAATGTGTTAGGCACTGGTCCCACCGCGAGCTAGTAAGCTATGAGAAGAGACACGGCGATATTTATAGCTCACCGCTGGGCGAGTAACTATAAATATCGCCGTGTCTCTTTTATTTACACGGGAGTGCTTATCTTTTGTTCGTGTTTATAGCCGATAGCTCATAGCTTACTAGCTCGCGGTGGGACCAGTGCCTTATGGATATGATCTGTAGGTAAGTGTCATACATAAGTGACATTTCTTCGACCACAAAGGTCACTTTAGGTCTCCATAGTAAACCTATTCTAGCTCTTGTTTGTTTGTTACGGATTCTGACGGAAACCTTTTGCATTTTCAAGAACGTTTTATCTGCTCTATAGTTATACAGCACAAGTAGCACAACCGAGGTTTGAACCCACGATTTTTGACCACCACAAACATAGGTATGAAAGAATAATCGTCCGTTTCATTCTCTTCTTCTTCTTCGTGTTATCTCGACATTTTGCCACGGCTTATGGGAGCCTGGGGTCCGCTTGGCAACTAATCTCAAGAATTGACGTAGGCACAATTTTTTACGAAAGCTACTGCCATCTGACCTTCCAACCCAGAGGGGAAACTAAGCCTTATTTGGGATTAGTCCGGTTTCCTCACGATGTTTTCCATCACCGAAAAGCGACTGGTGAATATCAAATGATATTTCGTGCATAAGTTCCGAAAAACTCATTCGTTTCTCTTTAAATTGTGGGATCTACCTATACCAGTATACCAGTATTGGTGCATGCACTAATTTCTACAAAAACGACCGTTCTTTGACCTCCCAACAACGAAACATAGATTTTTTTAAACTGCAAAGGCTACCTATACCTAAAACGCTTGTCGATCGGCTGAAAAATTAATTAAAATTTTCTAAGGCAGAGCAGAAGCAAAACCTAAGTCATCACAGTCCTAAATTACCAGTTACTAGGCTCAGGGCTAAAAGCTCGTTAAAAATTAAAATAAGCTTCGTGCCTTGAATAAAATTCCCAAATTATTATTTCTTTCTCATAGTTCTTCATTAAATATTTTCTTTAGGAATTCTACGAAGAGAGCATTTTCTGATAGGCATTGACGTGAAATATGCATTTCATCATGTATAATTTAATTAAAAACCTATTCAGTTTGTGTTCAAACTAGATAAATATTTGAAAGAATAATCATATTTTATCTTTAATAAAAAGGAATTGAAAAAAGTGAGGAATCCATTTTCATTTATTTGATATTATCTTTGTCACCAAACATTGAGCCCAATTCAGATTTAACAACTTGTTACGATTTTGATCTTATTTTGATACGACCTTGAAGATCGCTCACGTGATTGGTGCATGCGAAATAAAATACAAAATAAATAAATATTGTAGGACATTTTATTGTAGGTAAATGAAGTGCAATTCGAGCATAAGACGCGCGCCAATCAAGAGGATCGTCTAAGTCGTATCAAAACTATAACAAGTTGTCAGGTCTGAATTGGGCTCCTTGTACAAGTACACAATTACACAAGCATCCCGCCAAAGGCTTCACAAAGCCCGACATTGTAAAACAAAATCGAATCCGTTTATTATCCGATAAATTGTTCCCCGTATTATTTGTTTCGGAACAAATTAGTGTACAATTACTGGAATTGTTCAAATTGTTCCATCGTATTGTACTTCCATATTACATTTACACTATTTCAAAGACAATATCGCTTAAAATTTCGTTTGAATTTGGTAATTATACCTTTGAATATTCTGTTTTGAGTAAATATCTAATTGCATGTTAAAGGTTTAGAAAATAATATTATTGTATGGAGGTTATGTTTGTTGTTTATATGAATTGATTAATGATTGATTGATGAATTGTTTGTATAAATTGAATGAAATTGGTTAATCAAATTGGAGTATTTATTTCATTGAATTAAATATTCAGGTAGTTTTCTACTTGCTGTGTATAGAAGAAACTAGCTACCAAAAAACCACTGCTACTACTGTGCACTTTTTTTAATTCACTCAATAGGTATATTCATATTCATATTCATATTCATATTTATTTATAATATCATTAATATTACATGTCAATTTACATATTATTAGGTACAGTATCATATTATATTTATCCACGTACCTAGTACGTGATTTATTCAACATATTATAATATACTATGTATAGGTAGTATATTATATCTTTACATTTAAAAATTCATTAAAACTATAAAATGTGTGCCCGAGAAGCCATGCTTTTAGTTTGGTTTTAAAACATTGCAAGGATGGGGCGGAGGTGACCTCTGCAGGTAATTTATTGTATACGGTCGGACCCATCACGTGAGTGACCTTCTCGGACTTCGCCAGTCGTCGCTTCACAGGGAGAAGCATATTTGGGTGCCGCAAACAGCGCGCCGAATCTGAGCGTTTTTTGTATTCGCTTAAATTGACATATGTATAAATTGCTATCTGATAGATTACTATCGACGGCAGAGTTAATATTCCCAGCTCTTTGAAATATGGTCTTACTGAGGTTTCCTGTGCTACCTGGACCACAGATCTTACGGCTCTTTTTTGTAATCGGAACGCGCGCTCCCATTCTGCGGCGCGTCCCCACATTTCAGCACCGTATTGCAACAGGGAGTGGACGGTCGCGTAGTAGCTTGTCCGCACGGTATGCTTCGGCACGACACGGGCCAGGCGGCGCAGAGCGAAGCAGGCGCCACCTAGCTTACCACACAGCTGGTCAATATGGGTTGCCCAAGTCAGTTTCTGGTCTATTTTGAAACCTAAAAAGGTAGTGGCCTCCACTTGTTCCAAGCTAACTTCGTCGGCCTTAATTGTCAGCGGTCTGGGTTCGCGGCCACCGAGGTGGAAATGGAGAAAGTGTGTTTTGGTTAGATTTAGTGCTAAACCATTAAGGCAGAACCACCGGGACAACTGATTTGCAGCATCGTTCAACCCGATCTCCAGGCTGTCAACACTTGGGGCGGATATAATGCCAGCGACATCATCTGCATACATTAATATGTCAGCAGCTGATATCGCTTCGGGTAGATCGTTTAACAGCAAGGAGAACAGAATGTTAGACACTGACGATCCCTGTGCTACGCCCATTGATGTTGTTAGCGGGTCCGATTTGGCTTGCCCCCCGTCTCCCACCACGATTTGGGATCTGCCATGCAATAAGTCTGTAAGGAGGCCGTGCGCAGAGCCACGTATACCGTAATGTAGAAGTTTGGTGGCTATTACGTTGTGGTCAGCGACGTCGAAGGCTTTGGAGAGGTCACAGCAAATCATTGCAACCTGTTGCTTCCTCTCCAGCGCGTCTGTAATTCTGCGCACGACCTCACGCACTAGATCCGCAGTGCAGCGCCCGGCTCTGTACGCATACTGTCGCTCAGACAATGCACAAGTCGAGGTTAGGAACGTCGTTAGTCGTTGACAAAGCCCGTTCTCCAACACCTTAGCGATAGCGATAGTATATATAGGTATATACTCTCTGTGCACTCTGCACCAATTGTAGATATCTCTTTTTGGCCCTAGGGTTGACTGGTAGAGATTGCCATTTGGCATTAAGTCCACCATTTGTTCATTGATGTATATATTTTGTGCAATAAAGTTTAAATAAATAAAAGCAAAAAACGGGTCAATGTTATACATAATATATAATTACATCCTGATTTTTTACGTGTGTATTTGATTTAAAAAACTCATGGAGATGTCGTATACCTAATATACTGAAGAAAAAGTGCTAAAACCATCCAGTAACCGAGAGCCAGATTTGTGTTGGGTACCGCCGTGGCCGCGTGGACTAGAGTCAGGGTATTAGCCGCGTAAGCTGAAGACGGCGGTTCGATTCCGGGGGGCTTGGTCACTGTCCCGGAATCCAGGACAATTACTACTTCGATAGCTAAATTGGGAGAAAACGAAAAAGCTGGGCTTTCAGACATGAGCATTTAATGACAACTAGATCTAAAACAAAAGGTAAAACAAAATAGCATAAAAACATAGACAATTTATAAAAAGTATTAATAATATAAAAAACCTCAAATTAGTCCTCGACATCATCCCCCCCGTGTAGCAAAGCTACACAACTTCTTCGTGTAGTCGAGCTAACTTTCTCGCGGGCCTCCTTAATAGGCCCCCTTTCGTGGCCACGTCAGCCACTCTGACAATTCCATCTCTGCCCGGGAACACTTCCACTATACGACCTATAGGCCAAACACCTCTAGGCAGGTCGGGGTCAACTACGAGGACAACGTCGTCTACTTTTAAATTGTAATACTGCCTTCCGTTGTTTCTTCTCGGCTTTAGACTGGGCAGGTATTCTTTAAGCCACCTGGTCCAAAAGTGTTCGGACAGTCGTAGAACTTTTTGCCACTCCTTTCTTGACGAAAATACACCATCGTCTAAAAAAAGCTATCTTTAGAAAAAAATTAAAAAAAAAACTGAAAAGCAAAAAACAAGTTCAGTAGTCGAGAACATTGAATCAGTTTCATGATTAACATTTCGTATGTCAATTTTGGACCTTGGAGTTTAAAAATAATGTCCAAATCGCTTGTGACGGATCCGGAACGAGGCATACGAATCGTTATGACACAGATAAAACAAACTATACATTCTTATACGAAACAGCAACTTCAACAGTCGGGACCCATTATTGTCGTCAACATTAGTGCCGCAGCCTAGACTTTTAATGGGTCCCGACTGTTGAAGTTGCTGTTTCGTATAAGAATGTATAGTTTGTTTTATCTGTGTCATAACGATTCGTATGCCTCGTTCCGGATCCGTCACAAGCGATTTGGACATTATTTTTAAACTCCAAGGTCCAAAATTGACATACGAAATGTTAATCATGAAACTGATTCAATGTTCTCGACTACTGAACTTGTTTTTTGCTTTTCTGTTTTTTTTTTAATTTTTTTCTAAAGATAGCTTTTTTGCAGTCGGGTTTTTTTATTTTCTAAATTATCTTTTTTTTTTATTTAACACTTTTTAGTTAGTATATTATAAATGAAAAAACCGGCCAAGTGCGAGTTGGACTCGCGTTCCAAGGGTTCCGTATATTACACAATTTTTAACAATCAGTGCCGGATTAAGATATTTTGATGCCCTAAGCATTTCTAGGTGCCCCCTCTCCCTAGGGTCATCAAGATTACATAGATTTTTTGGTAAATTGAGAGAAGTTCATTGCCGCATTACAGCTGAGAATGGAAATCAGTCACATCATTTTATCACGAAAATTGACAGTGCCGCAGCAGTAATGTTGCAACAGAGTACCTAATGCTGTTGCAGTCGCCACCCGAATGTCACCTTTATCATAGCTTAGAAAGTAATAGAAACGCGAGCGAAGCGAGCGCGGAAATTTTTCGATTTAAAAACGCAATATGATAGACAGTTGTACATTTTTACTTTTAGTATGGAAATCAGTCACAGCATTTTATCACGAAAATTGACAGTGCCGCAGCAGTAATGTTGCAACAGAGTACCTAATGCTGTTGCAGTCGCCACCCGAATGTCACCTTTATCATAGCTTATAAAGTAATAGAAACGCGAGCGAAGCGAGCGCGGAAATGTTTCGATTTAAAAACGCAATATGATAGACAGTTGTACATTTTTACTTTTAGTATGGAAATCAGTCACATCATTTTATCACGGAAGTTGACAGTACTGCAGCAGTAACGTTGCAACAGAGTAATGTTGCTGCAGTCGCCACCCGAATGTCACCTTTATCATACCTTATATAGTTATTGAAAACGCGAGCGAAGCGAGCGCGAAAAATTTTCGATATAAAAACGCAATTTTCCTTTTAGTCCCAACCAGGCGCGAATCCAGGATTTCATACAGAGAAGGGATGGGACAGTTTTCTATCAGCCTAGCTTCGTATAGGGCTCGATATTTAAGGGTCTCAGCGAGGTTGTTTTCATGCATAAAATATGCAAGAAAGCAGAGCTTGGAATTGAATTGGCGAAGTGTGAGAAAGGCAGTAGGCCCAGCTGCGAAAGAGGAAAGCTTGGATTTGGATCCACGCCCAAGTGTAATTAAGGCAGAAGATCAATTTTTGCCGTAAGGCAGAAGGCCTCGCATAAGACCTAACGCCGAACCGCAAAAGAGTGGGTTGAAATCGAATCTATGCATGTAATCACGACTCTTCTACTGCTACGGATTGTTTCTTAAAGAATTACGCGCCATTATTTTTGCAAATTAGCTTTTGGACAGTTAAAAAAATCGTGTGGTAAAAACGATGTGTCTGTCCCTAATTTTAAAATTTGTTCACCTTTTTCAACCTGGCATTTTGGTGCCCCCCCTGAACGTGGTGCCCTAAGCACGTGCTTGTTTTGCTTATTGGTTACAAAGTCTGGTTACAAGTTCAACCATTAAAGTCGACGAGTACAGAAAACTTTGAGCTAGCTCTCAATTTAACATTTTTTTTAAACATTATTTTTATTTGACCTTACAATTACTCGTAAGTAGGTAAGACCGTTAAATGTTTAAAATGATTATCTTATCAGAAAATTGTCACCAATTACTCTAAGAAAACTACTACTCTAAGTAATCCGGCACTGTTAACAATGTATTTTTTAAGTGAAACGTGAGTGAAATCTCTTTAAAAATCCGTAGTGGTCGGATCAAAAACTGTAATTAAGTCCGACTCACGCTTGACTGTACATTTCTAATAGGTTTCCTGTCATATATAGGTATAGACCTATTTTATGTATTTTTTTCAAAATTTTAGACCTAGTAGTTTCGGAGATAAGGGGGGGAATGGTCATTTTTTGCCTATTTTCTTGAATAACTTCTAAACTGTTTATTAGCAAATTATAAATTATTAGAAAATTATACAAAAAAAATTATTTGAGATCCTTACAATAAGCTCATATAATAATACGAAATGTTAAGCATAAAACTGATTCAATGTTCTCGACTACTGAACTTGTTTTTTTCTTTTCAGTTTTTTTGCAGTAGGGTTTTTTTATTTTCTAAATTATCTTTTTTTTATTTAACACTTTTAAATTAGTATTATCTTAGGTACCTATTCTAATCAAATTTAATAATAAGGGAAACGTAAAAAATATAATATAATAAATAGGTACTTACATAACGATATGACACCACTTAAACGTATTTAAGTATTTAAGTATGTTACCTGTTAACAAATATTCCATCGGCGTCACAGTTATCTGACCAGTTTTGAACTTTGTTGCAAGGAGATAAAGCCTAACGACTGCTCGGGTAAGTGTATTGCCGATAGTACCTACTTATACCTTACACAGTAGATTAAGGAAGATTGTTGAGTGCTACCGTTCGCCAACAAACTGTCATGCAGTTTGGCGAAAAAATATGTGTAATGGATTACTGTGTATTTTTTATTGAGTAAATAAATTAAAAAAAAAAAAAAAAAAAGTGTCAACTTTTTATACTTGCATACATACATCTTCTTCTATCTATCTATCTATACATATAATAAAGCTGAAGACGGTCGAAAGTCTGTACATGGAAGATATGGGGATACTTAGAATCGATAACAGGACACGTTCCAAAAGTTTTTAGAATTTTTGTCTGTTTATCTGTTTGTCTATTTATTTGAACGCGCATCACGTGAAAACGGCTGAACAGATTTTGATGAAAACTTTACTAATCTGTCGAGAAAATTCCCGGCCAGGTTATAGGCTATAAAAATTCAACCCCTAAAAGGGGGGGTAGCTACAAAACTCGATTGACTTAAGTTTGCCCCTGAATCTTATGGCGCTACTTAGGAAGGAGGGGCAAACTTATTTCAAATATGAGCTACCACTATTGTGTACCCTGGTAAACTAACAGATGGCGCTGAATTTAATACGTTGTGACATGAATAAGCCACCGAGGAAAGATTTTGCCAAATTAACTCTATGTTTAGAAGAGGGGTTACGGATATGAACAAAAATAATTGAATAATTATGTTGATTTAATAAATTAATAATACAACAAAATTAAACTACAGTAAATTAATTGCCCCTCATTGCACAGTGCCATCTTTTGGGGAACTGAGTAAAAATTAAGTAATCAAGAAAACTAAAAATGAGTTTACATAGTTAGTTACGTAGTGGTAAAATAAACACACATATCAACACGCTCTGCCTTAATTACACTTGGGTGTGGATCCAAATCCAAGCTTTCCTCTTTCACAGCTGGGCCTTCTGCCTTGCTCACACTTCACATTCACTTGGTCAATTCCAAGCTCTGCTTTCTTGCATCTTTTCTATATGAAAACAACCTCGCTGAGACCCTTAAATATCGAGCCCCATGCGAAGCTAGGCTGATAGAAAACTGTCCCATCCCTTCTCTGTATGAAATCCTGAATTCGCGCCTGGTTGGGACTAAAAGTAAAAATGTACAACTGTCTATCAAATTGCGTTTTATATATCGAAAAATTTTCGCGCTCGCTTCGCTCGCGTTTACAATTACGTTATAACATATAATAAAGGTGACATTCGGGTGGCGACTGCAGCATCTTTACTCCGTTGTAACCAAAAAGAATAGATAGTATAGAGGGGTCCTGTCAAAGTAAATTTTGTAGTCACAGTACATTTACTGCCATCTATCGACACACGATTAAAACTTAAAATAAAATTGAAAATGTATAAATGAATTAAAATATGTTTACGGATATATGATTATTAATTTTTATTGTTCCACAATGACCCATGTTCTTTCACTGATACGTGTTAAAATTGTTAAATATCAAACGGTGTCGCCAACGCCATCTAAACGACAATAGGCCAAAGGTGTATGGCGCCATCTATTCGACAGTGACTTTTGCTTGACATCCGAGGCACGTTTTTTTCTTAGACTTTATTTATCTTATACGGAGTTATATATATCTCTGGTTGTAACGTTACTGCTGCAGCACTGTCAATTTTCGTGATAAAATTATGTGACTGATTTCCATTCTCAGCTGTAATGCGGCAATTAACGTCACTCAAATTACCAAAAAAATTCAATGTAATCTCGATGACCCTAGGGAGAGGGGGCATCATGGTCTAGAAATGCTTAGGGCATCAAATATCTTAATCTGGCACTGGTCGTTTGCGGAGTGAAAGGATTTGGGACTCGCATTTTATACGCATTACCATGCCTTCCCGAAAAAAATCGAATCATTCGCAAAAGTCTCGCAACGCATTGAGGTTACAAGGGGCACGCGATCTTCCTCAGGAAGATCCTGAAGAAGACCACGGTGAGTGGGTGGCGCTCTAGCCAGGCAGGCCGCTACGCTTTCGCTCGCGCGCGTATACCTAACTGTATCCTCCGATATAGGTACATCTACTACTCTGTCGTTTAAATCACGTGTAAAATATGAATAGTTAAGGGCGAAAAAAACTATTGATTTTGGAGTGTAGTTTTATTTAGTGGTACCTAATTGTAAAATATTTTATCTGGACTACAGTCCTCTAGCATATCCATCTGTCAACTTTACTACAAGTTCCGCCTTCAGGGGAGAGGGAGAGAAATTAGGCTATTAGAAATAAGTCGCTTACTGACACAGACCGAATTCCACGCGGGTGGAGCCGCGGGCACAGCTAGTACTTATACTTAAATAAATACGTACGTACATATAGGCTTTATTATAATATTTTTATTTATATTATAGGATAGTCAGTAGTCACATAGTCACATTGGCCTCCTTTGCGTCGCGCAGTGCAGTATTATAATACTGAACAGAATTACTATAACTTTATAACGTTATAGATTTTAAATGGTCACTCTAAATGAAAAACTGTGAAAGAAACCTGTAACTGATTTTTAAATACCTATTCAGTGATACCCCACTCGACATATTTCGTTAACTTTTTTTTTTTCAATTTTGGCATCTGGTTGTCGCCATATTGAATTTTGATTACTGTCATGTGTTTAGTGACACACGCAAGAGTAAGACGGTTCGATTGACGTAAGAATTATCAAATTCGGTTCACGCGTTTGGGCTCTGGAGTGCCACATAGGAACAAACATACATACATACATACATACATACATACATACATACATATATAGGCTGATAAACACATTACCCTCCTTTGCGTCGCGCAGTCGGGTAAAAAGTCCGGTAGCTGCTGCGGTGAAGAGGTACCTATCAAGAAATGGGACGGCGTTAGGCTTTCATACTCTCTGTTCTCAGTAACGTAGGTTAATGGCCGCGAGTTTACTAGCGCCTCTGCCTCTAGGAGAAGAGTATGGAGTAGTTCCTCTCTGGGAGCCCTTTCTTTTAGAGTCACAAGGAGTGCTGTCTTAACTGTCTTTACAAGTCTCTCCCAACAACCACCCATGAATGGTGACGCCGGGGGAATGAAGCACCATTCTATGCGTTTGCTGGCAGCAAAGTCTTGCACGGCGTCGCTGTAAAATTCGCACAGCTGTCTGTTGGCTCCAACAAAGGATGTCCCATTGTCCGAAAGTATCTTATTCGGGAGTCCTCGACGTGCAGCAAAACGACGTATGCTCATGATTGCGGAATCTGCTGATAGGCTAGCAACAATTTCCAGGTGCACTGCTCGTGTCGTCATGCAGGTAAAGAGGGCTATCCATCGTTTTTCTCGTCGACGGCCGATTGACACTTCGACTGGGCCGAAATAATCTAGCCCGGTGTTTGTGAACGGGCGTTTGTGGTGTTCCAGGCGCACATCTGGTATATCGCCGGTTGGTGGGATTTGAGGCGTTGCTTTACGCTTTATACAGTAGGCACATTTCCGGGCAACCATGCGCACTTCGCTACGGCATCGCAGTATCCAAAATCTTTGTTTAAGTTCGTTAATCACCAGCTCATTGAAGGCGTGTGCAGCTTCGACGTGGTAGTGCCGTATGAGTAGACGAACAGCTGGGTGACGGCCATCAAGAATAATAGGTGATGTAGTGGCGTAGTCAACGTTCTTCATGCGCTTTACACGACTGTCCAGTCTGAGAAGGCCATCTTCATCAATAATCGGGCAGAGAGGATTCAATTTGCTCGACTTGGGCAAGGGCTTAGCTTCTCGAAGCAAGGCAAATTCTTCGCCGAACAAATCGGTCTGCGTTTGTCGAAGAATGGTAATTTCGGCCTTCTGCATCTCTACGGCGGATAGTGGTGGAAGCTTAGAAGAAGGGTTAGTTTTGGTTTTAGAATTTGGATTGTCATGTGCCAAAAGGGAACGAAACTTATTGATGCACTGAAATATACGTGCAGTTGTACGAACCAGGCGTAACCATTCACTAAAACGTGAGGGATCTGGCACAACCGATGAAGGCTTGTCCAGATTGATTAGTCCTACATGCGTCTTAGAGGGTTTTAACTCCTCCAAGACGGATGTACTTTCAGGTGGCGATGGTTCTTTGGGCCATTCGCTGAACGGCAGTAATAAGAAATCAGGTCCAGAGAACCACCGCGATAAATCGACGTCACGATCTTTTAATCTAGTCGCGTCATCCGCTACATTCAAACCACCTGGTACGAATTTCCAGTTGGTAACTTTGGTGATTTCGGTGATTTCGCCCACACGGTTCGCGACAAATGGTTTGAATGTCCTTGCATCACTACGGATCCAACTGAGTACTGTGGTTGAATCTGACCAAAAGTAGATCGCATCAGGTTTTATATCGTGACCGATGCATATCGTATTGGCGAATCGGGAGGCTATCAGGCTAGCTTGGAGTTCAAGTCGTGGTATAGACGTAGGTTTCAAAGGACTCAGTCGGGCCTTTCCTCCAATGAGAGACAGCTTTACGGAACCGCTCGTTAATGTAAAGCGCCAATATGCGACGCACGCGTATGCCTCCTCGCTGGCGTCTGCAAATATATGGAGCTGTCTGTCACGAATGATATCATCTGGAAACCCACATCTGTACCAACGCGGAATTTTTACGCATGTAATCGTAGCAAGTTGTTGAGACCAAGCTCGCCACTTTTGAACGGCATGTGATTGCAGCTCAGTGTCCCAATCAATTCCAGTTCGCCATGTCTGCTGGAATAAAATACGACCTTGAATAACCAGAGGAGTCAAGAGACCGAGGGGGTCGTACACACACATCAGGTAAGACAATACCTTTCGTTTTGTTAATTTGTCTTGGTCAGGTATGGGAGAACCAGTACGAAAACTAAAGGTATCGCTCTTTGGATGCCATATAAGTCCTAAAGTCCTAACAAAAGCTTCAGGCCCTACATGTATATCTTCAACTACAGGAGCTCGTAAGTCTTCTGGTACGGCCGCAAGTGCAGCGGGTACGTTAGAGACCCAACCACGCATCTCCATGCCTGCCGCTTTGTGAACCGTTACTATGTCAGCTGCAAGTTGCGCAGCTTCTTGGACACTGTCAAGACTTCCTAAATAATCATCCATGTAATGATCACGAACGATAGCCTTTGCGGCGGCCGGGTAAGACCTTTGCAATTCCTGAGCGTTACGATTCTTTATGTATAGAGCAGTACAGGGGCTGCACACAGCACCGAAGATAACGGAAGTCATTCTGTATTCTTTTAATTCACAGTGAGGGTCATTCCTCCAAAGAAAACGTAAAGCGTCACGATCTTCCTGCCTAATCCTAATTTGTGGAAACATTTCTTTCACGTCAGCTGTCATCGCAACATGACCTTCACGAAAACGGAACAATATGTGTAGCAGTGACTGCAGGAGATCAGGCCCCGGGAGCAGGAGTGAATTCAAACTGACTCCCGAAGTCTTTGCGGCTGCGTCATGGACTACGCGCAGTTTTCGTTTTTGAGGGTGGATTACAGGAAAATGGGGTAAATACCAACGTAAACCTTTGTGTGTAACGCTTGTGTTTATTTTATCATGGTATATTTCCTTTGGACACTCTTCAGTATAACCTTTTGACATCATGTTATCGATAAAGGCACAATAATCTTTTTTGAGGTTAGACTCTCGAGCCATTCGCCTTTCCAAACCGTGGAACCTCGAAAGCGCTTGAGGATAACTGTCAGGTGTGTTCGGAATGTCATTACGCCATAATAGACCTACTTCGAACCTACCTGATGGCAAACGTTTGGCCGTGGATTCTAAAACCCCTAAAGCGTGTTTATCTTCGTTAGAGTACACATTTTCAGACTTAGAAATACCTACGGCATCAAGGCGAAAATAATCTTTCACAAGTTCATCCATGGTGGTGTCACTAGCACTATTGTTGCTTGAAATGTGATTTACAAAATAGACGGGTTTAGACCAAATGTTGGATTTGCCGTGTAATACCCAACCTAAAGCTGTACGTGTGGCAATCGGATCGGTTTGGGCACCTTCCCTAAGCTCACGGCAGATGGTGAGATACCAATGTTCTGCACCAAGCAAGACTTTAGGTGTAGCTTCCGATATTGAAAGAACGTCCGCTAAATCAGCCAAGTGTGAATATTTCGTAATTACGCTTTGGCTGACAGTTTGTGTGAACAGTGACAATGAGTTTACGGCCTTAGCGTTGTTAACCGTGAACGTTTCAGAACATTGTTTACCTTTTATAGAAAAGCTAACATGTTGGATGGGTCTGTGTACTGACATTCCACAGGCTCCGTCAACTTTGATTGACTGCATGGGGCCAGTCGCTCCAATGTGGCGTGCCACCTCCCAGTCGATCATAGTTGACATGGAACCGTCATCAAGTAACGCATATGTGTCATATTTCCCATGAGGACCGCTTACTTCAACCGGAATGACTCTTAAAAACACTTGAGATTCTGGACTTAACATTTCATCGTTTGAGTGTGATCCAGTGACGTTAGAAATTGTAACAGTTTTATTTATGTTTTTGTGTTCAATAACATCGCAGGAGAAAGACGGAGACTCTCTGGCAGCATTGACTACGTGAGGCGTCGTTGCTGAATGTAGCAATGGGTGATGAAAACGTTCGCACCCGTCGACACCACATCGATCGATCCTGCATGACTTCCACCGATGTGATTTAGATACCAGACACTTAGAACATATCTTTGCTTCACGCAACCAAATCCATTTGTCATCTAAAGATAGTAACTTAAATTCCTCACACTCTGTAAGTTTATGTTTATTGTTACAGTAACGACATAGTTCATTATTGGTGTTACGCACGGATGTCACATGAATGTTTTCACTTCGTGTACAGTACCGGTCAAAAGTTTAAGTTCACTCTGTAAATTCGGTTAAATGAAGCTATAACACAATGTACTAATAAAAGTATTTAATAATCTTTTATTACATAATAAATTAAAGGTAATTCTCTAATTTAAAACCACAATTAAATAAAAAAGATCAGTTTTTGCCAACTTTAGACTCTTCAAAATATCCGCCTTTTGCTTTCAATGCTGCCATACACACTTTCGGCATTCGCGTAATTAGTTTTTGCAGTGTTGATGTCGAAATTTTATTCCAACAAATGTATAGGTATTCCCAAAGCTGTTCTTTATTAGTTGGCCGCATTTTTCTCACACTCCTGTCCAATTCATCCCATAACAACTCAATCGGATTGAGGTCGGGCGATTGAGGAGGCCAATCCATATATTTTAATTCTTTTTGGTTCTCTTTGGATGAAATGTAGTTTTTGCACAACTTCGACGTATGCTTGGGATCGTTGTCTTGTTGGAAAACAAAACCTCTGCCTACAATCCGTTTTCCAGATGAAAAAGCGTGACGTTGCAAAATGTTATGATACATTTTCTTATCCATTATGCCATTGACTCTCACGAGATCACCAACTTTATCACCCGCAAAGCATCCCCAGACCATAACTGATCCTCCACCGTGCTTCACTGTTGGCATCACGCATTGCTTTATCATTCGTTCGCCTACTTGTCGTCGAACATATTGACGACGTCTCCCTCCAAAAATTTCAAACTTCGATTCGTCAGAAAATAAAACTTTAGACCACTGTTCAGACGTCCAGTTTTTGTGTTTCTGGGCCCATTTCAACCTCTTAACTTTATTCTGACTACGTAACAAGGGTTTTTTGGCAGCAATACGACCTTTTAGACCATAGTTTCGCAGACGCCGTTGCACTGTCGAAACCGATACTCGCTGTTCTCGGGTGGCGTTGAGTTCTTCGCAAATTTCTGGAGCAGTTAGAGTACGTTGGCGTTTGCTCTGCACGCAAATAAATTGGTCTTCGCTTTTAGACGTGACTTTTGGCCTACCTGATCGAGATCGACTGCAATTAAGACCGGTTTTTTGTTTTCGTTTCAAAGTACTCACGACAGCGGTTTGAGAAACCTTCATTTTTTCAGCGATTTTCCGCGTCGTGTAGCCCTCATTTGACAGAGTTACAATAACAGCACGAGTTTCGACACTAAAATCGGCTTTGCGACCCATTTTAAATGATTTCTAACTTCACGAAATCTCATAGGAAATACGGAACAAAAATATTAAATGGATCAAATTTTCCGAATAACATAAAACGATTCCTCCAAGAGGTATTTTTATTGTTATTTGGTAGTCGTGGAAACAATTAAACGTTTGAAATTCAAAACATATTCTATATTTGAACATAATTAAATATGATAACCTTATTTCGCAGAGTGAACTTAAACTTTTGACCGGTACTGTAGGTTTGTGTGAAAAATTATTGTTGCCGACTGTACCATGTCGCCTACCTGACTCTGAAATAATGGCACCATTTCGCCTACCTAAACCTGAAGTAAAGGTGCCGGTTTGCCTACCTAACTCAGGCATAAATGTGCCAGACCGCCTACCTAAATCAGGCATAACAGTGCCAGGTCGTCGGGCGTAATCAAGTACTAAACCGTAACGATTGTGTTTTATAGCCTCAATATCAAGAAACTCGGACAGTAATTGAATTTTAGGCACAGATCGGTCATTCTTGTACGCAAATTCTTTCCACTGACTGTACAATATCGGTGTCAGTTTGGATAACACACTATGAAACAACTCTACTGAATAAATATGCTCTATCTGATCTAAGTTTCTAATTACTGCTATACAATTGCGCAATCTACAAGCAAAGTTGGTAAGATCTTTTTGATCAAAGCTTAGCTTTGGGAGATTCCGCACGAGAGTAATCTCGTGTAGCACGATCATTTCCGGGAGCGCGAACGTCTGCTCCAGCACGTCGAGCACCTGCTCGGGCCGCTCCGCCGTGTACAGCAGCGACGACACGCTCTCCAGGGCCGCGCCGCGCAGCGCGCCGCTCAAACGCACAAGATTCTCTGTAGGCGTAAACAAATGTTGAGTATCGCGGTAAATGCGCTTAAACATTAACCATTCCGTGGTCTTACTGCTAAAAGGAGTAAGCTGTAGTTTATGTGAGCACCTTTGGGAATAAAAATAAGGCTCGGGCTGATTTGACGGCAACTGACATTGTTTGTTATTTGAGTTGTCAAGCAACGGCATTGATGTCAGTGCCTTATTATTATTGCTCGTAGAGGTTTGCAATAAATTTGAATCGTCATTTATTGGTATTTGAAATGTCACGGGTTTTTTGTAGACATCGCGATGCATTTCATGATTTTCAGGATTATGATGTACCACTGAATTTTCATGATTGCGATGTGACGCAATCATATCATTTGTGTTATTAGTATTTTGACGTGTGGTATCTCGTTCTTGAGAGAAATATGGGTTGATAGGGCTATTTACATTATTTTGTTGAGTATAACTAGGTTCTAAACCTAAGTTTCTCTCGCGAACGTGAACCGTAGTAGAGTCCGCGCCCGTAGGCGGGATATTTAATAGGGCCGCATCGGAGTTGTTGTCAGCGGGACGACGGCCGCTATGGCTGACGTCGCGGACCCACGATGCAGTACGTGAATAAGATTGACTGACCGTATGAGTGTTGGATCGTCCATCCACTTCTTGGGTTGCCAATCTCGCCTCTATTTCGAGCGCTTCCACTTGCTTAGCTTGTTCGAAGAGCTTACGTTCGAAGTCAAGCCGCTGGCGTGCAATCTCCTGCTCACGTTCAAATAGCTGCTGTTCACGCTCCAGGCTGCGACGCGCCAATTGGGCCTCCTCGTTCAACCTCAGTGCCTTTATTGTGGCTCATGAACGAGAAGACGACACACGCGACCTGATACTGGGAGAAACAACATTAATGTGTTCAGCACTATTCACACGACACTGGCGAGGCGTCTCGGGGGCCTCGGGGCCTTTGGAGACGTAGGGTGCGGGCGTATCAGTGGTACCGGTCGTAACGGTGTCCAACTTTGTGGGCTGACCGGCCCCACCCGCAGCCGACGCTCCGGGCTCCTCGGGGCTTTTGAAAACGTGGGGTGCGGGCATAACAGTGGCACCGGCCGAAACGGTGTCCAATCTCGAGGACCGGCCGGCCCCACCCGCAGCCAACGCTCCTGAGTCCGAGCGCGTCTTGCCAGCACTTTTTGCTGGTGTGCTCAGCTGTTTCGTTTTAGAACGCGTGATCATGTTCCGAGAAGGACCAAAATGTCCCGGAATCCAGGACAATTACTACTTCGATAGCTAAATTTTGGGAGCAAACGAAAAAACTAGGCTTTCAGACATGAGCATTTAATGACAACTAGATCTAAAAAAAAAAGGTAAAACAAAATAGCATAAAAACATAGACAATTTATAAAAAGTATAAATAATATAAAAAAACCTCAAATTAGTCCTCGACAGTCACTATATATTTAATGACATATATCTCAGTTTATAATTTACATCTAGTAGTGTACAAAAACAGATAAAAATATTTAATATTTTTTTTTGTCCCATAGTTTTACCAATTTGATTTCTTATTGTGTTACAAAGGTGCTACGGTTTCTAGTAGCACTTATTCAGTGCTACGCTAGCATGCTGCCAGTGGAATGTTTTACGACGCTTTCTGGAGGCATAATCAGGTTTAATGAATCTAATACCACCATGATAATCAGTACGTTCCTCTCGCATCATAAGTGTGGGTGAGACGTATACTAATTATATTTAATATTAATAGCATTGATTTTTTGATTTGTACACATAATATGTATTTGAAAACTCATTCAAATTTATACCGTACTCTTATTTAAATTTCCCGGATATGCTTAGAGTGGCACATATTCCGTATGTAAATAAAAACAAGGGAATTGAAGTCAAACATTCATTTTACGTTCCTTTTCGAGTAAGTACGTAACAAAGTTAACACGGAGCTGGAATTCGGGATGAAGTTGGCAAAAAAAAACAAACACACAGACGGCGGTTCTCAAGTATTTTGGGTAACAAAGATCTGAGCTCGGAGTTACTTGTACGTGAAGCTTGAGTCAAGGGGGAGAGCGGGGAATGACGTCAAGGTTTTGGAAATATGCGTTATTATTTATTATAATATATTAACGTCAATCTTGATAAGATATAATAAAATGTTAAATTGTACAACGAGACTTAATCGCGTATTGAAAAATCGTGAAAGTATAAATTGGTTTATAAAGTTGTGCAGTTTAAGAGGAATTTATTCCCGGGGACGTTCCGGCTGTGGAATGAGCTCCCATGCCGAGGTTTTCTCGTGGGACTAATACGGTAATGAGGTTCTTCAAAAAACGGAGTGTACAGAATTTTAAAGGGTCGGCAACGCGCATGTAACAACACTGGAGTTGATAAGAAAATCAACGCATATATGTTATGCATTTTTATTTGCATAATATATCTCTGATGTTAAATTTGAAATAGTTTTACATTTCTCGGTTTATGTTTGAAAAATTATAACAAGTATTATTTTACAAAACCGACTCTAATCAACAGGTGAGATAACGTAACAGTAATAAAGCTGCATAAATGTTTACACAGTTATAAAAATTAGGAGGCTCATTATTAAGGCAAGTTAAAAATGTAGCCTAATCAGAATCAGAAATTATTTATTTGCATTGATACAGTATGGGGATGTTACAATGTATGGTGTTACAGATCTTGTAACTAGCTTGCATGCAAGCGTGCAAATTCATCTACTAATAATAATATTCTACAATGAAGTAGGTATATGACCAAAATATACCAACAACTTTCCTTACCCACACATAAAAATACATCGATATCTAAATGATTATGATCTATTAAATGCTAGATCATAACTCAAAATTTTCTCATTACCGTATTCTGGTAATAATGGAACTATATCGCGAATAATAATTCTGTCTTCTCACTCAGGTTACCAAGACCGGTAGATGTTATAAAACGTCGACCTACACAGAAATCGTGGCTCACTATTACATTTATCAAAAGCCAAACCACTTTTAGTCTCCTATACAGAAATCGGACCACGAATTTATTTTATTCGATTCCACATCCCGCTGCCACTCGCAACTCGGCGATTTCTTTTAAGAGTGTCATTTTATTAAGCCGTCCGATAGAATCTGGGCCGGCTGACATGTGTCGCGAACGTGCCGAATGTTGCCAGAGCATTGTTCCCCCGTCCAACCCGAAAAGTCTCAAACGACAACTTTATCTTCATAAAACTCGACTTTTCACAATCGTGCCGTTGTACCCTAGCTTCCTCACTTTGTCTTTAAAACCGAATCGATTCGCGCGCCTCAGCACGTGTTAAAAGCTAGAAGTCCTTGTCAATTATTAAGTGTTCTTTAAGTTATGTCTAGGTACTTTTAACGAATTTGGTTTTACGATGGAGGTTATTACTCCAATTTTATTACTTATTCGTAGTTTCGCTTATTTCAAATTGAAAATTTCCATTAAATGAAGAATTAAGAAATTCAGCCGAAGGGAGGGATTTTTTTTTTCAAGGCAGAGGCCAATCGTTTCATGTGAAAAATTGGTATGAGAACACTCATAGGAGCTTCGCCAACATGACAATCGTACATAGACAAACGTTAAACAAAATAAAAATGTATGAGGAGAACTGATGATAGATGCTACGAAAAGTCACGTGACTACCATTCATTATTTAAATTTCGATAGGCATTTTCCATCAACGATTATCATCTTGGATAGGCCCCTGAGTGTCCATAGAGAAAAGCGCTGAGCGGTTTCTAAAATATTTTAAATATAAGAACATTACCCAGGATGAAACCTTCCGCACCATAACCCACCATCCACGCTCACCCATAACTGTCTAACCAGTTTTTTTATTGTTAAAAAGGCCAATTTCGCCTCACAGATAAATAAGGCCTGATTTACAGCGAATACCTGGGGTAATAGAAACCCGTGGGCCCGTGGGCTGCATACCAACGAGAGGCATTGATTCTTTAAGGCTTTAAACTTGAATACGATGTTGTTAACTTGTGAAGCTTGTTGTGGATGAGATGGCAGGTTTAGTGTCGAGGCAGGGATTTCTTAGGTCTTTTAAGACGAAATCGCTTTGAGGTTCTAGATGAAAATTTTAAGACTTGAAGTTAAGCTGATGAGCTCGGTGCTGAGGGAAAGATTACCTTCGATACGATGAGATGTGGAAAGATCAAGATGTTTTATTTATTTCTTTAATTAGATCATGTTAGTTACTGTACTGTTGGTACTAATGCATATTATGGGCACGTATTTTTGCACAAGGTGGACAGACGACCTTGTTAAGGCCGCCGGAAGACGCTGGATGCGGGTCGCTTCCAACCGGCACGTATGGAGATCCAAGGGGGAGGCCTATGTTCAGCAGTGGACGTCTTATGGCTGAGATGATGATGATTTTTGCCAGCCCTAATTTTCCATGCAACATCGATATCACGGTTTAACTATTGGTAACTTGGTAGCTCAGGCCCTAAAATTAACCCAAAATTTCACCTCCCGCAACATTACCCGACACTTGGCACTTTATTAAAAAGGGCCCGTTAGAAATAATAGACACCACGCACCTAGTTCCAGCTCCGTATTAACCTCGTAAAAGGAAAGTGCCTCCGTAAAACCAAAAAGGTACGTAACATAAAACCGAATGGTAAATCTGTATTAAGAGAGTGGGGGAATGGGATAGCATGCTGTGATTATGGGTTACTTAAAGGCTGCTTGTTTTAGTCTTAGTTGTGGTTTTTATTAGTTAATATGGGTGGTTATGGCGGACGGTCATGTTCAAATAAGGTAGCTAGATGTCTGAGTAAGTATGTACACCTACACATCACTATCTCTGTGCATGCCATTTTTAAACTACTTCATTAGCAAAAGAGGTAACAATAGTATATCATCTATTAAAAATATGACAATTGTTATACATATTTGTCTTGTCAGTCATAATTTCGCCTTTGAATGTTCGACGATTGCTAATGTGATAATTTGCGATGGTTACACTAGGGTTGGCAATAAGCTAGGATAGCAGCTTAATATCATAGCCATCATGAGATCAAAAACATAGATTGTATGATAAATAGTGACACGAAAAGTATTTAAAATCAGGTAAGCGTTATTCTACTATGTATTATAATACATGCATACCTTCACAGAGATATCTCGTTTATTAACGTGTAACCAAAATCATAAACAGCCCTGCTATTTGCTCTTAAAATAAATAACAATAACACGTTTAAGCTCCGTTACACAATCAGCATTAATTCGCATTGACACCAATACAATAGTCTTACTGAGACAGGGTTCCATTTACCCTCACACGTCTAGTTGTAAGCTTAAAACAATGAACATACATCGTGTACCATTCAGAGCGCACAAACGCCGTGCCCTTCAGTAAACACCGCGCCCCGTTTTGTAGTCATTAAAGGGAGCGATGAGATCAACTGTAGTGTTTAGCGAAACATTTAAAGCGGCGTTTACACTTGGGTAAATGAAGAGTTGAAGTACCGAGCAGTGGGGACTTACACTTACGAATGAAGTTATTTGGGCGTGAGTACCGTCATTACTCAATTTTGTTTTCAATCATGACGTTTAAATAAAAGTTTTGAGATTCATTAAGGTGACAAACTCCACGTTTTGTCCTTATCAGGCTGTCAAGGAGAGGGCAAAGGACCGACATATAGGTAAATACATGGAAATCGCTCCACCGACAAGAGTTGAACTCTAAAATATATTAAAATGACGATGAACGTAGCAACAAAAAAAATTAAAATTGAAATTGATATGCGACTTCTTTGGACAGAATTCAAATTTAAAATATATATTAATTTCAAGAAATTTGCATTCGAAGAGAGGCATTACAGTAATCCCCAGGCTAGGCTCATCCTGTAACGAGAAATTATAAATAAGTAGGTAATCACTGATTGAAAAACATACTAAGCCGTTGATCCATTACAATTTGGAATTTACTGATCATACAGCGGAAAAATAAATAAAAATATACCGAAAGCCTTTATCAATACGGTCTATTCAAATATTAATGGATCGTTCCAACTAGTTAAGTCAACATGAACAATTCGTCGAAAATATTGTCTCTGTATTGTTACCTCTGCTCACTTATCGAATTATTTGCTTGCACTGTTTGTAGGTAAATATTTACACATTGTTTTATCTACAAATTTCTTACAAAATCTTTGACAGATAAAATTGGGAAATGTAATTTTAGCAATTTTTTCGATACTCAAACTATTTAT
Organism: Cydia fagiglandana; assembly: GCF_963556715.1. NCBI lineage: Eukaryota > Metazoa > Arthropoda > Insecta > Lepidoptera > Tortricidae > Cydia > Cydia fagiglandana. Next base: position 1,186,822 of record NC_085932.1, on the reverse strand, counting down.
CTTCACAGTGCCTTCTCAGAGTCTGTTGCTTAAAATATTTTTTTTAACTAAGTATTTTTAATATTTTTTTCTGCATTAGTTAAGGTAATTCAGCGTTAAATTAAAATAGACAAACATCCACATTACTAATAATATGAGCCGCGAATACAATCAAATTTAGAGCTAATTATAGCTGCTTGTATATTATTATGTATCTATCTGGGATTCAATAAGTGTGAAAAGTATATACTATAAATAACTGCCTATTTTTAACTTGTTCTTCTTAGTAATAAGACTAAGTAAGCAGAAGCTTTAAAAAAAAACTCAGTCTTCACACATTAATAACAATCTTCTAAACCAACAAACTTCATTTGAAAAGCAAGAGCACCCCACAAAAACCTAATGCACTGCACATCATTATCAACTCCAGCAGCAGCACCAACTTAAATGCTTACCCGACATTAACAAACTTGGAGAAAAAATACACAAAAAGTACCTCCGAGATACAGTAATCAGGGGAAAATATAGTACGGCCCACGTACGAATCAGAGGAATAAAGTTTTGATGTAAAAAGTTCGTATTATTTGGCGCCGGCGCGCTTCGAGAGACCACATTCTCGAATGTTTATTTTAGGAAAACGATATCGAAGAGATATGTATTATACGTATATTTACTCGCTTGCCCCTATAGCCTCACCACATATTATGAGCAAGCGAAAGATATTCTCATTGAATTGATGTGACGTTGGATTTGGTTTTCTGATTCTGAATAAGGGAGCCGGTAAGGGGAAGACGTTTGGCCGTGACGCGTCATTACCAAACCTAGGCGCTTTATGTGATATTCTGTCACGTGTGGGAGAAATTCTGTTTTCTTTTATTTTATCACTATAGATTTCGATTCAACGTGAAACGTTAGACGAGATGACTTTATATAAATGAAACTGCTTTCGAAACATAGGCAATTGATGGTTGTTTTCATAAAAGATGTTTTAAGTATATTTGGGTTATTATGATGATAAAGCTAGGTAAATTAGATTCTTAACAAGTTTCTTCGTCAACTTATTGGAAATATAAAGTATCTTTGATATCATGTGAATAAAAAGTTTGCAATAGCTTTAAGAGTCTTTCGAGGCAATTTTAGTCAAAGTACCATTAACAACATAAAAATTTACCTTTATTGGGATGTAAATCTTCATTAAAAAATAAGTTTAATATAAGGTTTAAGTATGCTAATAAATTATATGTGGAAAAAAATTATATGACATACGTGTTTTAAAAAACTAATCTCAATATGTATCTTTTCTTTTTTTTAAAAATGCGCTTCTTTTAGTTTCTTATTTTCCGTTGCCGGCCGCCAGACTGTCAACCTCTCCAGTATCTGCTGATGATGCATCGTCGTGGGGAGGCGAAACACGTGTCAAGTTTTGTACTTTTAGGGTAAAAAAAAACAGAAAAAAGTATAAAGGGTTAGCTTGATTATTGATTAACACCTTCTTATTTCGCAGGTAAAAAAAAAAAACAGAAAAAAAGTATAACGGGTTAGCTTGATTATTGATTAACACCTTCTTATTTCGCAGATTAGCAAAGTAATATTTTTTGTTTTAATTAATATAATTGTATTAACTACCTACCTATTTCTCTTTACTCCAACCTTCTTACATTACTTCAGTTCTGCTTTTTTTCCTTTACAATCAAAATGACAAGTTTATCAAACCATTGCTACAATTTTCAGGACAAAAAGCACTATTATCAAATTTCAAAAATATAAACAATGCTTAACCTAAACAATACGCCGGTGAGTGAAACGACATAACCCACGTATCCAATAATACCGATACTTCCAAACAAAAGCCCAGTTTTCGGGCGCACATCAGGGGCCATTGTGTAAAAGTCCTCACTAATGGATTACCATTGATGTCATTGCTATCTGTTATAGAGCTGTTGCCTCGTTTGCACCAGTAAGGTGCACTGAGGTCAAACGAGGGGACGCCTATATAATTGACAAAATCAACCACTGTATATAATTATGGTAGTTATGTAAATTGTATTTTTCCCATTTTTTTATTTTAACAGATAAATTTCTTGTTTTTGGATATTGAAATTCAAATAAATGAAACCGCGATAAATTAATATACTATTTATTGTGATCCATTGCATATGTACCATTGTTAGGTGTAAAAAATAAGTTATACCCAAGGCGACATTCCTCTGGGTGCTGACAACGCCCCGCCATAGATGCAACTGGATGGCGCCGCGGGAATTGTTCGGAATTGAGGTTATGTGGTTACTGTACGCCGTTTGATCTGTCGTCGCGTCGGACGTTTTCATTAGCACAGGTATTTCATATTGTGGACGACGGATTGACAAGGCTAAGCTAAAAAGCTATTATGGGGATGGTAATTTGTGTGAGGGTTTTACATTAGGGGATAGCTAAAGTAAACTATTTTGGTAGATATATTATGTAAGAGAAAATATGAAAAACATAAATATTGGATACGTTTGTTTTCCAATAAAAGATTTGTACTATCACGAAAATATTTGTAGGTTCTCGAGCAAAAAAGTAACTTTATCAATTATATATTTTATTAAATAAGAGGCAAAAGAGCAGATGGGTCGCCTGATGGTAAGCATTTACCGTCGAACACGGACGCCTGCTACACCAGAGGGATTGCAAGTGCATTGCCGGCTTTTAAGATGGCAGTGCACCCTTATACAGAAAATTTTAATGTCGTGTCGGTCCGGAAATACCGCGGGAATTGTTAAAAAAAAAAACAAATTAAATTCCAATATGCGTGCAATATACAATTATACATACAAAACGTGTATGCAAAAACGATACAATAAAAAACACATTACACAAATCGCAACCATTAAAACGACAACGAAGCGATCACCAACAATGTCATATCCAGCCCTGTTTAATTTCATAACACGCGACCCGTTTGTATGTATGTTACGTATTTGTATGTATGTATGAACGAGTCATTAGTGGAAAAGCACTCCGGGTATTGTGGGTCGATCGGCGCGGTTTGATGGCGCATAAATTCCATTTTAGACTTTTAATGAACACTTTAATAAATGGATTTGGATGCGAGTCATTTAGAGGTAAAGTTATTTTGTTTTTGAGTGACGGGAGTGACGGCGGTCGTCATGGGAGAAATCATAGCAGTATATTGTATATTTCTTTAACTTTTCGTATGATAGTGTAAAATTTTGACTGTTTAAAACGTGAAATTACTGTGGATATAATTAAGTTGAATGTAGGGATGTATTCAGTGCTAAAGCATATCAAAGGTTAATTTAAAGTTAAAGTTATTAACGATACAAGTCGGTCGTATTTAAACGCACGTGTATCGTACAACGTTTTACAGTACATACGGCTCTTTTAATTTTCGACGTAGTTAGGTACTTATAGCACAGGGTGTCGTAATGGAGCACTAGATGTAATTTAAAAGGTGTTTATATGTTGGTACTTCAACTGTCATTTTTGTTATAATTATTTTGCGTATGATAAAATGGTATGTATTAAAGTATTGAAGTTAATAACAACAAGCTTTTTTTAAAATATTGCAACGCAAAACTGGCCTACCATGAAAAAAACATATAATTTTTTTGCATATTTGCGCGATAGAGGAGTAGGGTAGATAAAGAAATTTCGATGTTATCCACACCAATAATAATTCTCGATAAACTCATTAGCATGAGCCACGGTTTGTAAAAAAAAAATAACACGACAAAAGAGGTGCCAGCCCGAAAAGGAAAATAATTGATATTTGGACGCGTCACTTTTAGTTTTCCAATGAAAGTGTACGTCTTCCAAGTTTGAATGTTATCCGAGCGCTGCTAATTGGGAAAAGTTCACAAAAAGATCGAAACGAATGAACGAATGAATGAACGAACGGATGAACGAGTGAGCGATCACAAGGAGTCTTGTAATTACTCAAAAATTCTTACGAAGTGTTTACTCTTGATCTGAGATTGGAGGGAAGATTGGATCTTGGGATAAATTGTTTGATTTTATTACGTTTTAGACGGTTGTATATTAATTTGGATACTAAAAGTTTTTCGTTTCACTTTCATAATTTATATAACTTGAATGACCTATACCTACTATAATAACTTTGTCTTTAAAATTAGAAGCCGATACAAACGGACAGCAACCCGACTACAATTTGTATGGGAACTGCACGCCGACTGCACGTAGTTCCCATACAAGTTGCAGTCGGGTTGTAGTCGGGTTGCAGTCCATCTGTATCAGCCCTAAAATGGCACCACTGCTGATAATATGTATTACCGTATACATTTTGTAATTTTATTTTCGTGACTTTACAAATCTCAATAATTTCTTTAACACGAATCACTCGATATTTTTAATTGATGATTCTTCCTCTTTTCTAGATAAATTTTAATGACAGATGTCATTAAAATTCATCTTCATACAAACATAATATATGAGTAAAATGTAAAAATAAGAGAATATACCTACGAGCACAATTGTGAAGCATGACAGATAGGTCGGTATAAGTACATATTTCTCTTAGTATTCCTAAATCCTAAACTGCTCTAATGTTATTTATTAAGATTAGGGCTTCTACGTCCATGGTGATAGCATGAGTAACATTTAATATCCTCCCAAAAGCGAAATGACATAAATGCATCGAGAAAACACGGAGTTATAACAATTTTCATTCACATCGTAACATTTTGCCCTCTTAATAGAAAAAGGTAGCAAATTATTAGAAAATCTTCTTTACATAGGACTTTATTCAAGTAAACAACACCGTTATCCCTTACAAAATCACTGTTACGGCCAAGTCAGGCAGTTCAGCTACAATAATGGCATATAAAACCTTATTCGCAGACTTGGGTGACCGGCATAGGCAATTAGGCATAAACAAATATTGCGTGCTTATTTTATACGAAACAGTGTCGTATTATGGGGGCAATACGTCGTCAATTTATATGACAAACTGAGCTTAGTGTACGTGAACTAAGAATTTTGTAGTGAGAATGAATGGAACTCTGTTGACTTTTCACGGTTAAATTACTGAAATAATTTTGGCGAGATTTGGCATGTAGAAAGCTTAAGGGGCCCACTGATTACCAGTCCGCCGGACGATATCAGCCTGTCAGTTGACCGCAAAAGGCCACACACTAACAGTTTTCTGTCAGTTTTCGGCCTGACGACTTACACGAACTGATCGTGTGTGGCCGCCTGACGATTCCAGTCAGCGCCGACAGATATCCGCCGGACAGTCCGTGGCCTCGAGTCCAGTCAAACACACATCATGAGGTAGCCGGCCGGCGATCGACACACGTTACAGCATTAGTAAATTATATTTTATTCCTAATACTTAAGAGTTCATAGTCCCTAATAAGCAATATAAGCATACGACTTTTTGTCTTCGAACATCACGGATCCAATACTTAATTCTTTGAGGCTGATATTTGCTTGTAATTTCATACACAATTTACGCCCAGTAGACCTTATTAATCTTAAATACGGTAGGGCTTCTGTCAAATTGAAATAAAATTATTCCGAATGTGCAAACTACGTCACCAGGCCCCAATTTCACATCGGTGACAGGTGCGACGAATTGTAAAATCACTGTTGCTGACGTCACAGGCATCCATGGGCTACGATTACCACTTACCATCGGGCGGGCCGTATTCCTGTTTGCCACCATCATTGTATTATTTAAAAAAACTTTATTATATCGGAATAAAACAGATATTTCTCCTGCGAAGTTTATGACAATTGTCAAAGATTTAGAAGAATTGTAGGTAATTCTTGACAGGTAATGAGTTATATGTCGGAATTTCGTGACAATTGTAGTGTTTCTCGTGACAATTGTCATAAACTTAGCAAGAGAAATATCTGTTTTTTTCCGATATCATAAAGTTTTTTTAAATAATACAATGGTGGTGGCAAACAGGAATACGGCCGGCCCGATGGTAAGCGGTAACCGTAGCCCATGGATGACTGTGACGTCAGCAACAGTGATTTTACAATTCGTCGCACCTGTCACGTTGGTGAAACAGGGGCCAGATGTCAGTATAAAATTTATACAATTTTAAGGCCTGAATACAACAATGCGAAGGTTGCATTGTATCTAGTTTGTCAAGACTTTTCTTTATTTATCATGTTGTTACCTCGCAACTGTTGTTTACTGTCAGTCAAAAATAAATGTCGTAAAGAGAATTATAACATAAACCTTATTTTTTCTCTATTAATTTTAAATGTGACATATTGTATTTGCGTGGCGTATATATTCGAAAATACAGACATGATTATTGATTGCTGGAAGTGTAACCGAGAAAAAAAGGAGCAAGCATTCAAAGATTCAAATAGGGAAATTAGCCTCCCAATATTACCTAAAACACTGGTTAAAATTTTAATAGTTCTCAAGATAACGCCGGGAGGTATACTATCGTTGGCGTTCACGGCAGCTAGCAATGAAAAGACTAGCTATGAAAAATACCTTTATAAGAAAATCGAAAACATAATATCACAATTCTGATTTTTTTCATGACTGACATTCTGCAAAAATTGTGCGATTTGATTCTATAAAGTACGCTATAAAGACACGTGGTAGGAACACTAGCGCAAGTATGGAGATACCTCACCTAACCTAACCGAAGTACCTGCTTAGACAAGAGATAAGATCTATGCCTGAAATTCTTCAGCTACAAGTTGGATCCGAATTATGACAACATTAATTCATTCCGTTTTAAGTTAAAAGAATATCTGGAGCAAACTGTGTTCGGCGTTACAGAGCGTGGCGTGGCGATATTACCTACCTGCAATTCTCCTACTATGTGACTATTATTACAAAAAAAGGATATGGAGTTAGAAGCTGCAAGCGGTGGATTCAACCTACTTTTACTTACACCGGCTCTTATTTAGGTGCTATCTTTGTATACCAAATTGAAAGAAATGAAAATACTTTACTGTTATGTTTTTGTTTTATTCATTCTACTCTTTAAAACCTTTTCTACATAATATTAGGTCCACTTGGGCGGTTTACGAGTGATTTTTTTGTTTGATATCTTGTAATAGATTTTTATAATTTACAAGAAATCAAACAAAAAAATTACGTACATCACCAGATATAGTAATCCACTTCGTCACCTTTTTCTGGTAGTATTTCGTTTCTGTAACGGTCTGGCGCCCCCTACGCAGAGTTTCGCGTAATATTCCCTATTGATAACCTTCGTCCTTCTCAGATTTGAAAGTCAGTTAGGTAATAAAAGCTTGTAAAATAGTTTCTGGTTGAGCCAGTAATTGACTGGTAAAGAATAACTTAAAACATTAAGTCCACCTTTTGTACCTTTAACTTGTTTTGTGCAATAAAGTATAAAATAATGAAATAAATAAATAAATATTTAAAGTACATCCTATTTTACTAGTAGAAATAATAAATAGGACCAAACAATGGAACTGTTACAATTATAGAGTAGGTAACTACTTTATGCAATCTGTTTAATTACGGAGGCAAACATAAGAAAAACATCAAAATCAAATTTCATGTAACTAATAAAATAACTAAAAAAGTTTCATAATTTCAATTATAGAGGACCTTTGGTTCCAAAGGACCAGAACCAGAGCTTTGGTTGCAACTATTGAGGTTTTCCATTTATCCAAGTAACCAATTAACCAGGTTTCACTGTAGTAGTAAAATATAGGTTTACATTTTTTGCCTTATTACAAAGGAATAAGGTCCAAAAGTGTAAACATTATCTTTGACGTCGACAGTCCATTTTGAGGAAAAAATTAAACTAGTTGAAAAACACGAAACTGAAGGCTCTCGACTGACAACAGATGACGGCCAACAGGCCACCGGCCGGCTATCTGATAATGTGTGTGTAAATTGGCCTGCAGGCCACGGACTGTCCGGCAGATATCTGTCGACGCTGACCGGAATCGACGAGCCGTAGTCCGAATAGCCGTCAGTCCAAAATCTGAAATAGAACTGTTAATGTGTGGCCTGCTGCGAGCTGCGGTTAACTGACAGGCTAACATCGTCCGGCGAACTGTCAATTTGTAGGGATCTGTCAAAATTATATCAGACTATTGCCGGCAGGCGGCCGTACGGTGGGAAAATGACGACTCGTCTGTAGTCGCAGAGGTGGCAGCAGACCATTGCCGGCCGGCAATAATCGCTTATGTTTGTGGACGTTATTGGTCTAGGACGGCAGGTCGCCCGATAAGGCCAGAGACAGCAGGCGGACTGGTAATCAGTGGGCCCCTTTAAGTCCCGGCAATAGACATACAGGCCAACTCGAACGTGCACCTGATATCAAACCGATATTTGAATCATATTGGAATCCACTGATTTAAACTTTCACGATTATTAAACATCATCAAATCTAAAAACTTAAATACGCGATTAAGTCCCGTTGTGCAGTTTGATCATATTGGAATCATACAGTAAGCTGTCATTCGCGTGGGCATCGCGCTTGCACCAGCAATACATGTACCTACGGACACGTCAGAACGATAAGATTCCAATATTATTCAATTATTGTTATATTCATTACATATGACACTATTAGGTTTAAAAAAATTAAATTCATTCCCTGAGAGGAGGATGAAAAAATGTCATATACCGAATATAGGACTAAACCGCGGGCAAAGCTGGTGGTTTCATATATGTATGTTTGAAAGACACTTTGTAAACAAATTGTATCAAAATGCGAAAAGCACAATACAAATACATTTCTTATACACAGTAACGGAAACGTGTACAAAACAAACACCTGCTAATTCACGTAATAACCGGTACATACAGTTTTATTACCGATTTCGACGGTAACACCCAACGTTGAGTGGGAAATTGAATACCGGTAAATATCGGTAAATTAATTTGCTTTACAATTAGCAGTCCGTACAGTATGAGCTTCGGAATCGAAAAATAATTAATTTTACTTCATAAATTTAATTGTAATAAAGAATGATTTATTCATTTTGAAATGAGTTTCTGATCTTCAAAAAATAAAAGGAGGTTTATCACGATTCATTAACATTGCATATGAGTGTGGTGGTCAAACGAAAACGAAAAGATGACCAAAAATTCGGTCAGTATCTAATCATACACACAGACACAGGTTAAGGTCAAATATGCTATTTACCATACGTTTTGATACCAAAATCTACAATATTTTATGTAATTGTACTTGTTACAGAAGGCCAAGTAATGCCAATCATACTTGTAGTTGATTTATAAAACGCTAACTTCAAAATTTTTAGCTTTTTACGATTTAATACCTAATGTAATTTAGCTATTTTTGGTTCACAGTTGTTGCTTATTTAGCCATAAATCTAGCAATTTTTTATATACAGACATTATTAAGTAGCGTAAAATGCTAAAATAATACTTAGGCAGGCACACCAATCCGATATGACGACCCTCGGTGAAATAGAGCTTTAATATTGTGCGTGCCTGAAAAAGAGCCATTTCTCAGGGAGCCACTACGCTTTTTATAAATTCGCTTGCATCGTGACGTTATTAAACACATAAAGAACCTTAACGAAACCGTTTTGACTATTGCATTCTATATAAAAACGAGACATAAACGAATATTATTTTTAAACGAATATTATACAAGCCGGGAACAGCTCCAAAAAAGCGTTCAAACACATGTACAAAGTTAAAAAAACTGAACCTGAAAATTATGTGAAAAGCACAGCGCAAGAGACTTTTATTAAAGTTTAGTGAAAAACGTCAAAAAAGCTACAAGGCTGACAAACAGTCGTCGCATAATAAAACGGTACAAAACGCCGCCCTTACAGCGGAGACGTATACTTGTTCTCATTAAGGTCCTAATTACGCCCCCAGAGCCCGACGCCCGGCGCGCCCCACAGCGCCGCGGAAATTCAAATTTAAATCTCGTACGTTCCGAGCTCACAAATTGCGATTTTTCACCAATAAAAAAAGGCAGCCGATTCGAATTTTTAAACGGTTATTGTTTCCTTTTTATGTTAATGGCCAGTATTGAAATTTCGCAACGGATGTTCCGAAACGGCCGTAGATCGTTTAACTTGGGCTGCGCGGGACAAGATTGAGTTGCCGTTTTATTGTTGTTACTCCCTTTGTTGCTTCCGTAACGACCGTCGATTGTTTTTCTTTTTCAACTCCAGCTCTCCTTATCTTATGAAAAGAGACTGCGATTTTTCATCAGGCCGCCTTTAATAAAAGCATAATAATCCTCCATGAAACACTTCATTAAAATATTCAGAGGCTCAGGAGTGATTATCAGGCCGGATAACGTTTAGGGTGGCAACACCATATTGCATTAAGTATTTTTTGCCGGCAAGCTTCATCTTTGACCGCGGGGGTGGACGACCCTCACTCACTTTTCATAATTACTGTCCCCGCTGTCATCAAACTGATTGTCACCTCTTGTATTTTGGATCCTATCGCTATACCGTAAGGTTGATAATGGCTCGGGGTGTGATTGAGGTAAAGGTACGGGAGGTTGTCACTTGTTATTAGCGTGCGTAAGTAATAAACTGTTGTGAGTCTCACGCTCGGTTCGGTTTTCGAACGGTCCCTTATTTACCGGTATATTGCCTGAATCGTTGGGTTGTTGAGCCAGAATATAAAACTCGCTGAAAGTTTACGAGATAATATTCAACTTCTTTTATGAAAATGTTTATAAATTCAATAAAAAATAAATAACAAGTTCGATGATCATACGTACATTCTTATATTTCGCATATTGATGCGAGTAGATTACGAAACAACTTAAGAGATGACAAAATCAAATCAATTTCAAAACTTCAAATACATAATTTTAGTAAGTAATAATATTTTTTTGAGTAATCCTATATACCGCAACTGGTTTAGACAAAACGGGTTCAGTGTGATTTTCTGATTTTCAAAGAGCAGTCCTATAGAGAGCGTTCCGTACGTGGTTTGTCAAACGTTTTCCCATAATTATAGGTACCCGTTTATAAAAAAAAACATCGAATTACATTAAATTTATTTTTGCGGAATACATAGTTATTTCTAAAAAAAACGTGAAGCATATTAAATAACGTTAAATCTAAGCTACTGAACACGACTTTCCACTAAGGTATAAACTTTATTAGCCGTTTTTAGAACTTTGCCCAGACTTCTACGCAACTTTGCTTATACATATTTCAATTTCCATCGGCGCGTTGTTTACCCCCGTTCATTTGTATACAAACTCCGTTCGAGATAATCCCGTCGAAAGTTTGCCTAAACAAAATATCTTCAAAATTTAATATCCTGAAACTTGATTTAAACACCAATACATTAACGACGGCCCGACAAAACACATCCGACGGATGGTTTTAGATAAAGCGAGGTATTCGCGGGCTGTATGAAAGGAGTCGGCGGCAGTCGGCATAGGTGAGAATCGGGGCGTGAACAGCGAGTGGATCCAACTGCTATTCTCAAAGGAAATGCGAGTCTATCGCCCAGTTTAAGCATGATCTTTGACTTGCTGTAGTTATTGCGAAAGTCCAGGTTAGTTACATTGGTTGGATGAGAGTTTGAGCCCCAGCAATGAGAATATTCGGCCAGGAAACTGGGGGACATTAAAATGTTACGCGCGCTCGCTTGCCACGCCAAGCGTGCTGCGCGCTCGGCCATATTTTTTTTAAATCATTTTTTTTATAAAACACAGACGCTCCTCGCTTTGTGGCGTTTTTTGTATATTTATTATAAGGAATTAATGGACTGCGTTTGTTTTGAATTCAAATTTGGAACAAAACACGTGTTTAATTTACGTTGTCAGAGGGATGACTGGCGGAAATGTAACGAGTAACATGTTACAATTGTCATTGTGGCAAAAACCGTGAGTCGGCGAAAATGGGTCCGTTGTTGGAATTAGGGATACGTACATAGAGAGTTAATGGGACTTGAAATGTTCTTTGACATAGGTAAATAGGGTTCAATTAGATTACGACCCTCTAAAAGACTTACAAACATTATTAAATTGGAAATTGTTTAATGAACTAACAGAAAATTTTAGTTTTTCCTATAACATCTTTTTTTAGGGTTCCGTACCCAAAGGGTAAAACGGGACCCTATTACTAAGACTTCGCTGTCCGTCCGTCCGTCCGTCCGTCTGTCCGTCTGTCTGTCACCAGGCTGTATCTCACGAACCGTGATAGCTAGACAGTTGAAATTTTCACAGATGATGTATTTCTGTTGCCGCTATAACAACAAATACTAAAAACAGAATACAATAAAGATTTAAGTGGGGCTCCCATACAGCAAACGTGATTTTTGACCAAAGTTAAGCAACGTCGGGCGTGGTCAGTACTTGGATGGGTGACCGTTTTCTTTTTGCATTTTTTCCCGTTTTTTTTTTGCTTTATGGTACGGAACCCTTCGTGCGCGAGTATGACTCGCACTTGCCCGGTTTTTTTTAAAGCAAATACAAGTTTATTTAAACTGAAACAAGGAAATAAAAATAGGGAGTTATACCTACTTCTTACTTACACGCATATACTTAATATATGACTCGATCCTTAACTGCTGTTGTGACCACTTTCTTACCTGTAACAATTATAATAAAAGATTATTTATTATGAATAACATTAAGTACCTACCTACGTAAATCTGTATAGACTTACAAATTATTTGATCGAAATCAGGACATGTGATTTTGATTTGATTTAACACCAAGAATATATTTGTGAAAATCAAAATCGTTTTGAAATTTAACTAAACTATTTAACCTAATGGTTAGGGAGGCGAATAGGGGAATTTTCGGCAATACTCGAGCGTGGCAGTTTAAGATATGAGAGATACCTTAGACCTAATAGAACAACCTTGTAAAGTATTTAGCTCTATATGTAGTGACGCGCGCCTAGGATAGACGATCAGATTAGTAAAAAAAAATGGATAGTCTGAAATACTCGAGCGCGTCAGATTAAGATATTGGGGGTTGATTTTAGTGTTTAAAGACTAAATTTAACTAATCTGACGATAAGTCCTTGACGCCGCCGAGTTATAGGGTCGCGAACTTGTAAAAAAAAAACGTTAATCCGGCATTCTCGAGCGCGATTTTTTTATTTTTTATTTTGAAGAATATAATCTAAAACTTACTAAAAATACAAAATCTGCCGGTTTCCGCATGACCGGAAGTGTGGAGGAGCCATTTCGTCTTCCTAAGAACGCGTTGCGGCATATAAGTCGCGAACGATACATTTTACAAAAAAAAAGTTTAAATAAACAAAAAAGGTAATTTTATTTTACACAAAAAAGGTCTCTTTACATTTTTGTCCAAAGTTAAAACTTTTTGACTTGAAGCATCATAAAATCGGTCAGATTAAGAGAACCCACCAACATTTTTGTCAGATTAAAAAAATATGCTTTCAGGATACCGAGATAAACCTCCCCTATGAAAATCTGACGCGCTCAAAAAAACTTTTTTTTTTTGCATTTTCAAAAATTCATCGTAACTTATCGTCACGCCGAAATCGTCAGTTTTTTTAAAGGAAGCTTCCTTGGGGCCTACTTAACACCCCTTCCGAAAATCTGACGCGCCCGAGTAAATTTTTTTTATTTGCATTTTTGACTACTTTATATGCCTACCCCCACCACGCAAACCGGCAGATTAGTATACCGTTGTTATCAGAGGCACTCGGGGCATACGTAGTATGAATATCTGACGCGCTCGAGAATGCCCAAGTAACTGTTTTTTTTAACATTTTTGAAAAACCGTACACGCCAAACCCACCGCTAAAATGGTTTTTGCCATACGAGCTTTTCTTTTCGAAATTATTTTATCTTTCGATTTTGATAGGTCTCGACGGCGCCGTTGAATTACGCCATTTAGCTACCTCGCCTCCCTAAGTATAACTAAGCTGTATTCAGCTATGAAAGATATGCAACCAATCTGCAATGTATCCCAAACACACTAAACCGGCGTCACAGTAACACACAAAGAATAAACAAATACGGTAACATAACTATTTGGATATATCACAGAGAACGTACAAGAATAGTTCCTGCTAAAAGAAAACAATAAGAGTATCTTCACAACCCCAACATATACATTACAGCACGCATATCAACGGCGATCAGCATCCTCTGCTCTAATTTATCTTTTAATAAATATGTAAAAGGCCCTCATCTTGTGGGTTGTTGTTGCTTCCACTTGCCGAGCGAACGCGAGTCGAGCCGGAGGTTTATTTTATCTCTGTCCCTCTAACCTAGCTAGAACGATGGAAATGGAGACGATCTTTGAATTTCGATGTTTACGGTATATATATCCAGAGGCCGTAAGTTCAAATCTCACCCAAGACAGTAATTTTTCCACTTTTAAATTTATTCTAAGCTTAATACTTAGCATCGTTCGCAGAAATTCCTGCTTGTTAAAGAATTAAATTATATATGCCTATGCATCAATATGGATAGAAATTAATTACATATTAGGATTCAAGTTCTTTTCAGTTAAGCTCCATAAAGATTCGAAATTTTTTTAGTTACTTACTACTCAATAGATAAAGATTTTTAAGAGCGCAGTATCTTAAAAAGTCAAACGTCAAGAAAACAAAAATTCAAAACGTATCGGACAAGATGATGCGATAAGTCACGTGACTGCTTCCATATATTACATATTTAAGTTTAGATTGGCGTTTTGTATCAACGATTGTCATCTAGTCTCGCCCCCCGGTCTCCATGAACACTCGACTCTCTCAACAGGGGAAGAGAACCAGCCAAGAATTATACTGACCGAATAATACAGTGAATTCCGGACATGATTCCGCCCGCGCCCAGGGGCACGAATTAGTGAGCTACGTGATCAAACTTGCCGATTTTTTTACGGAATATTACTTGGGCGTGTTTTTACAACTCCGTGACGACTTCGTAATGACATTTTTATGCGATATGATAATTGCATCTGTACTTTAATAACTAAGACGCTGAGAAGTAATTCATATCTCTAAAATTAGGTCAAACTCTGATACATTTTTTCTCTTTAGAACGAATGACAACCTGTAGGTATACATAGCGACGCATATGTCTTATTTTTTTACAGTGAGTATTTCCTTTATATTTCAAACAAGACAAAAATAAAAGCTGGAATATTTACGTACTCAGTGAGCGTTTGACGTCATAATTATTAATTATATTTTTCATTTACAAGTTGAATGCTGAAAGCGCATAGAAGTAGCATTGCCGTTGGTGTTTTAAATAGGTTGGAGATGACACCTATCAGTGTATCTACCCTTCCAGTTTGAAAAAATACTAGAGGACACCTTTGTACGTACAGTCACCTGCAATAATATGTCACTCTTCGAAGGCCGCAAAAATATGTGACACGCTCTTACGGCTCTATAAATAAGATCGTGTCAGATTATCTTTGCGGCCTTCGCTGTGTAACATATTACTGTAGGTGACTGTACCTATAAAATCAGACACTCGAACGTGACCTTTACCAAACTCTGTTTAAAATGCTAACGGTACAAACTTTAACGGCAGTTTTATACAAATATAATTGGAGTTCCAGGCACATCCAGTCGAGTTATTTTGAAAAGGGCTTATTTCTCTACGGAAACCATGCAAAAATAAGCCATTTTGAAAAGACACTCCTCAGTTTGGAGATTTATCGGCGCTGATAGTCGCTGTTTGGTTGTTCGCGTTCGCTGTTTGGACAGGACAGTTGTCTTCGGAACTTTGGACCCGTGGCTCTGTTCTATTTTCAAAAAGGCGTAACTTCTACAGCTGTTATGGTAATTTCAACCTTATAATAATGTGTATCAGTTTAATTTTTAAAGGGAATGGAAATTGAACTAAGCGCTTTTTAGAGAGTCATTGCGTTGATGAAGTGGGAGATGAGTCTGTTTTTTGAGTTGATAAAAGTTGAGTAAACGTGAAAGATTGAGTAACTTTTGACTACACGAGGTAGTCAATCTGTATACCTAAGTATATTAAATGCTCTTTAAAATCCTTAGTAAGAATTATTTATTTTTACTTAATTTTATTTCGGTTTATATAATAAAGTACGTACTTACTTATGTAAGTATATAATTATGTATATAGATAAAGCCTGACCAATAATATATGATATGATATGATCGTTATGAAGAGTGTGCTATTATTCTCATTTCTAAGGTAGTTAACAGTTCGATATATTGGATATATTATTGTGCATTGGCAACTCTTACTTTTGTTCACCGTAATCAAAATCAAAATCCAAATATTCGGTATCCATAGGGCAAGTGGCATCAAATTCAAACCCAAAAAGCGAATTATTGGAATTAGTTTCAAAAATTTTGATACGTTTTTTTACGCTAAACAGAGTTTTCTTGCGGTGTTTTTAGTTATTTTTGATAAATACGATTTAGCCATTTGAAGAGTATCAGCTTTTTTAAACTGATGAAGGCATTTTTGCCATTATAATGGTTTAAAATTGTAGGGTTTTTTAAAATGTTTTATTTAATAGGTACTGTACATTGAACTAGCCTATTAACTCACAGGTGAACAATTTTCACCCTACAGCCGGGAGCGGTGACGCCGCTGCACATCGGTCAAACGTCATTAGTGATGACCACGATTAATTGCACTCAGGTATAACTATAACTAACTACCTATCGAGGAGTGTGTTATGATCAAGCCCGATATCTACGTATCCTATATTCGCCTTTAGTCAATCATAATTCCACTAGGTATATAAATTGTATCATGGGCGTTCAGTAATTCAACATTGAGGATTTGGATTCAATGTTAATATAAATTTATAACATATGTATAATATAACATTTTAATATGACTGTTTATGTTCTAAATAAATAAAAAAAACTATTCATAACATAAAAAATCATGGTGAAGTAGGCGACAAGAGGCGAAGTTAGGTTATATTCGATCTTTTTTTTACTTGAAACAATTTTGACGGAGCTTTTTTTGTGAATTCAATGAATATTTCTCGTTGAAAATATATTTTTGCTGGGCGTAGAAGCACCAACGGTGAATTTGGGGTTCCCTATGAAAGGAGATAGTTTCACCAACCCTAATTTTCAATTAATTGCAACATTAACGGGATTTGGTTATATACACTGAGAGAAAAATCATCACCAGGAATTAAAAAAACAGTTCTGTACTGGGGGAAAAAATGGAGTTTTAGTAATAATTATGGACGTTTCACTATTTCTGTAAAGTTTATTTATTTCTACAAACAGCTCACTAATCCCAAATATAATTTCAATAAACAGATAATAGGAATTGCAAGAACTAATAGAAATTGCAAAAGTCAATTTGTTCCTATTAGTTGACTCTCCTTGTCCCCGGATTAAGTTTATTTTTGTAATTCAAAGTGTGTTTTTGTTGTACTTTTCTCTCAGTGTAGATTTCTCAATAAAAAAAATGTAGCGGTCAACGTATACTGCAGTTCGGCTTTCGAATCGTTGAAGTTTCTAGGGGAAAGGCATCAAAATTGCTAATTTACTATTTGGCAACCGTATTGTGATCTAAAAAAGCGCTACATCGTTCAAAAAATCTGCTGGCTGAACCTAATGCATCTTAAGACAATGTATTTAATAAATAAAAATAGCTATTAATATAAAATTAGGGACATTGGCCTCGATCGAACCGCCCCGAGCGAACTACTCGAGCAGGCAAATAGAGCGGGCCAAGAATTTCGTTATTAATTTGAGATTCAGACTTCGAGATCTTTAGGAACAAATAAGAATGGAGAAAGTTTTTGTGCACTGAAAAAAAAAATGTTGCCTTAATAAATGTTTACGTTTCTATTAATATAGGATTTGTTTGCGTATAAATGTTTACTGTCGCCATAATAAAACAATTATTTATTTGTATACATTATGAATCTGGAGGACATTATACCATTAGTTTTGCAAGTATTTTAAAATTAACATCAACGCATTACGCACTTTGTCGATTGCAGTTTTTAAACTTATAGCTACTAATTAAAATAAAAAAAACTAAATAGCTTATGATGAGCAAAGATTAGCAGGTTAAAATACCTATTGATTTTATCTTGGTATTAAAATTATGAATAATAGAATCAAATGTGCTTGTATAAAAAAAAATTCGTTGTTTGGTGTTGCAGGTTGCAGGTGTCCATGGATGATGGTTATTGCATACCATCAGACGATATGTCTGCTAGTTTGCCTCCTATACCTTAAACCTTAAAAAATCAATCACCTTTAGATATACCTAATTACATATTACTTCTTAACCTATATGGTCAAGCCTAAACCGTCCGTCTCCCGCACTACTTCGCGAAACTTTTTTAATTAAATGCAGAAAATATTTCCCCCTATATTTATTAGCATAAAAAGCCCCCGGGCCGCTATCACTGTTTACGTGACCCGACTTTATTAAATCCCTATTTGGAACTCGCTTCGCCTGATTTTTATTTGACGCTGTCGGGACTTAATGAATTCTATATTTTAGGTATAGGCTCGGCTGTGCGACAGTGTTTGACGTTTTTATTACATTTTTAATGTTTTACTCTTGTTTCATCACTCACTGTTTTTATTTTCTATTTGGCTATTTGGTATAAATAAAACATACTGTCCAAAAGAAAGTCTTACTTAGTAAGACTAATATACTTGTAGCAGCATTTTTATTATTTACACTTCTTTTATAAAACGGCATTAAAAATTAAAACTGCTGCGACTAATTAAAACAAAGTGTACTAAAATCTTTAAAATATACTCCTTGATACACAGACGCAAAAGTATGTTAAAGTATTGTGTACGCATTTTTGGTCCACTCTGTAAAGTAAGAGAAAATTGAGTAATTCTTACAAAGTGCAAAGCACTCTGCCATCACATAAAACAACAGTAGAATGTTACTTAGACATTCGAAAACTCGATATTTACCGTATTTTCACCAAAATGTTACTTTGAGCTGATTTTTCATGCCACTTATCTACGGTCGCGGAGTGCGATAATACCGCCCGGTAAATTTAAAAATTGAGTAGGTAATAATACATCTATAACTCTGTATATTTAGTTATTTAAATAAAAGTAAACAAAATCTACCCTCAAATAGCTTCTTAATGTAGTTGAGGGTAGATGAAAACATTACACGATCAAATAATGTAGGTTAAAGTCGGGTCGTGCAGTGACTGATCCAGGCGGTTTTGTAATTGGTCGGTAACCAATAAATGTTATAACTACAGGAAAATATACAACAAATTGTTTGTTTACTTTAATTTAAATACCTAAAGAGACTATACGTATGATTTATTAAAAGACGGGAGAGGTGAATCAAAAATGAAGAACGTGCTTACATGGATCAAGTAAAGGAAAACTCAACGTCGTGTCGTATCAGGCTATTGTGGATAAGTCAGAAGACCGACACCGAAACTCTCAAATATACTATATGATGATGAGTGAATGATTACCCCTGAGCTGTTCCAAGAGCTCAGTGACACCTTATCAATTATAATCAGGTTCAAGGCCGATTAACGTATTCGCTGTTTGTCATCGGAACTCGCCCCACCTGTACCGTGTCGGGAACTGGAGCTGAATTAATGATTAATAGCGAAAGGATTAATCAGGATCCGACGAGATTAACTTGAGCACTGTTAACAAGAATTACTAGATGGGTGTGGCTTTGTAGGAATTTGTAGCCGGTTTGGGGAAACGAGAACAGTTTATATGGTTCTGAACCATGGTTATTGATATAGCTGAGTTTCTAGATTTTTTATGACATAGGAAAGCATATGAGCAAACGAATCGCCTGATGGTAAGTATACCTACCGTCGCTCTTCAATGCGATGGACCGACCAAGTTAAAGCTCTCACCGGGTCACCTTTAAATCTGTGCTTGCGGAATGCAATAAATGGAGAAGCATGGCGGGAAACAACAAAAAAGGCCGTAAATACAACGACCTCAATGACGACGACTGCTCTGACAAGAGTATCCGACTAAGAACAGACGGGTTGCAATAACAGACGGGTTGCGAATGGGTTTCCAACCTTAAATATGAGATTACGTTCTTTTTTTGAAGGTGGCGAAACGACCTTCAACGTTTCGGTCCGGAAATACCGCGAGAGACAGTTCATTCCACAGTTTAACTGTGTCAGGCAGGAAGTTTCTGGAGAAGGTGAGGACTGCCAACAATCTAAATGTTTTCGCGTAGAGAGAGAGGCGATCTCGTCCCCTTGATTACATTAGGTACCTATACTTTAAAGTCGTGATTTATAATAGTTGTGTATTTTCTCAGAATCTCGAGTTTATTACCGTACAAAGGTTAAAAACGTTTGATATTTTAATAGGGCGCTTTAAATTTGTCAAGCACGGTTTCTTGCAAAAGACAAGATTACTTAATAACTTTAATTATAATATAACTAGAAAATTGCCCCCACGCTATTTTCAAGATTTTTTTGATTAGAAAACCTAATTAAGTCTACATGCTTTAAATAGCTGAAATTGAAAGTATTGAATATAATACCATAAAAATATTAATTTCTAATAGGTAATAAGATTAGTTATAAATTGGCTTCGAAATATGAATAAAATGAAAATCTTAGAGTAAGCGATCACTACTTACAAGCGATGAATTTCCTCTTTTAGTAAAAATAAACTTGGAACCTATATGTATTTATTGCACAATACCAGATCCGCATTCGCCATCATTAATCAAAACATCAAACGTCTAATAAACAGCATGGCTGCGAATTTACTCAAATTTAATAGTCCATCGATATCAATACATCGGTGTTTGGAGCGCGCCTCAATGGGGGGTGACTTGCCGCGAGTTTGAGTTTTCATCGTGACTCGGCGTTCACGGTACGGCGCCCTCGTAGGCTGAGAGCAAAAGGCAGTATTGTAAGAGTAATTGTAGCTAATTATTAGCAGTATACCCTGAGGTTTTTGGTGCGAGAATGTTTTACACTAGGCCAAAATATAAAAACAGAAACTTTCTCAACATTTCTAAGCTCAATTGGAGCTTACTACCTATTTACAAATAGGTATACATCAATATGTTTCCAAATCTGTCAAGCCGATCCATACGCAAAGCGATTTTTCGCGTTAGATATTAAGTAGGTACCTACCTATACCTTTTAAGTATAAAGTTAAACTCTAGTTATTAAACGGCTATAGATACGACTGCTTGCTTGAATGGCAGGAATTTAATTAAATGTTAGCTTCTTTTGTCTGTACTTGATAATGTAGGGAATTCCCCGTCGCCTCCCGGTCTACGCGCCCTTACGCTTCCTCGCCGCCCAGAATTAATCGCTACTTCGGACCGTGTGAAAGGGCTCTGACAATTACGTTTGTGCTCAAGGAAGCAGTACTTAATTTGAATTATTTCTTGTAAAGCTGTAGGCAAGTTACTCGCTAAGAGCAAAACGCGCACTTAGGCGTGGGTTGATGAATGTTAGAGAAATGTTGAGCTTGGTAACAAGTCCTGGTTTATTGTTAGGCCGTCTGGGGCATGTGACGTAGTGTGGGAAGGTCTTATTCTCGAGCATGGGTTATTGTGGGTAGACTGCCAGATGAACAGACTTTGTAAGTTTGCTTGAAGCGTAACGGGGCCCACTGATTAACAGTCCACGGGAAGGCATCGGCCTGTCAGTTAGAACAAAATTTTGACAGTTCCGAACAACTGACAGGCCGATACCGTCCGGCGGACTGTTAATCAGTGGGCCCCTTTATAGATTGCAAAGGCTTGATCTCTAGTCGTAAATATTACCTTATTTTACTAATAACTAACAATTATGTAGTTAGACCTTAATTATATTCGCCTGTCAAGTCTAAAAGGCTCTTGATAATCGTTTGTTCGTGATTTTGATATTTGTGTTGGTTAGAAAGTAATACAATTTAACAGAGGTGTGCTAAGTTTTCTGAATAGGGTACAAAGGGCCTCACACATAGGCCCGATGTACAGCAGTAGACTACCATGTTGCCGAGGTACGATAGGAACAGTATACGTTTTAAAATAGCTAAAATCGTAACGTCATAATTATACTAAATAAATTAAAACTAATAAAATAAATAAATAAAACTTACCCACCTATCTTAGGTCCCCCAGATCTGTCCCCTGCAGAAGGGTGCCCATAAGGCTGGCTACATTCCCACGCTGAATAGCTATGCCTATTCTTTGGCCTAGGTACGAACCAGCCCTATGGTCACCCGTGGTTTCAAATAGTCTTATACAGTATGTGTCTGACCATGGGGCTTTAATTCTAGGGCTTAATTTTACTCGCTAAAATGAGCTACTTTTACTATGGGACCAACCCTAAAACCGGGGATTTTTTTTTGGCTTTTTCATAGAAAACGTCGACATCTGATCAGCCAAAATGTATGAAAAAGTAAAAAAAAAAAATCGGGATTTCGGGGTTGGTGCCATAATAAAAGTAGCTCGGTTTAGCGAGTAGAATCGAGCCCTGGATTTAAAGCCCGATGGTCAGTAACAACCTGTATACGTCATATACTAAAGGTATTACTTATGCCTTTCCTTTTGGCTTTGCTGAAAGTAGAGGAAATATATTATATAGGTCGGTATGCCTTTGAAAATATATTGACACATTTACACACGAGTATATCTAGCGTGTATGCTATAATGGACGGTATTAACGTTTTTCCATATTTTACGTACATATTTCAGGCTATCAAATAAATATTTATTCATATGACCCATATTTAAAAACTAATGATAGCTGGATCGCCATAGACATAATTATACTTTATGAACACTATTTAAAAAGGCTATTATAATAAAAAATAATAGCACAGGTGGAGCTCAATAGAGAAATATACAGGTTTTTCAGACAATTTAGATAATTACATAATTTGGGTCAAAGTATCAGTTTTAATGGTGAATCCCGATATTGTCCATTAGGATAATTAAGAAACGACCGGGTTGGCTCCCGAAGTATTGTGTCAAAGTAATTTAATCATAATTTAAGTTTAAAAGTTAGAAAGTAGTATGAGCTAAGAATCTGTAACTAAGAATTAATTACTGATTGTAAGTATACAGCATGTATTTTTTGTGCTATGAAATGGTTTTGGAAGAAATTTTTAATTTAACGTCAATTAAAACAACGTAGACAAATTATGATTTTTTATTGAGCGGCAATGTACCTACTCATACCTATTTCGTAATCATCATTTGTGACAGTAGTCAAGTCGCGTCAGTAAGTTTGCCGTTTTGAATAAACACAAAGCGTGCAGAATTATATTGTTAGGCAAAATAAAAGACTTAAATTATACGTATAAATATAAAACAAATGTAACTTAATTCAACAAGGTCTAAATTAACTGCCCGTTGACTATGAATTATGTGGCTGTATAAAAAAATACACGTTGTATAAATCTTTTTACCTAAAGTAGGTACTTGTAACCGAGCACGAGTTATAATTAAATACATTAATCTACTTTTACGTTCACATTATAAATCTATTTACCGTAGTCATTGCTTTACCGTTGTCAAATAAAAACAAAACAACGAGTTATGTATATACCATGGGGCTTTAATTATAGGGCTTAATTTTACTCGCTAAAATGAGCTACTTTTACTATGGGACCAACCCTAAAACCGGGGATTTTTTTTTGGCTTTTTCATAGAAAACGTCGACATCTGATCAGCCAAAATGTATGAAAAAGTAAAAAAAAAAAATCGGGATTTCGGGGTTGGTGCCATAATAAAAGTAGCTCAGTTTAGCGAGTAGAATCGAGCCCTGGATTTAAAGCCCGATGGTCAGTAACAACCTGTATACGTCATATACTAAAGGTATTACTTATGCCTTTCCTTTTGGCTTTGCTGAAAGTAGAGGAAATATATTATATAGGTCGGTATGCCTTTGAAAATATATTGACACATTTACACACGAGTATATCTAGCGTGTATGCTATAATGGACGGTATTAACGTTTTTCCATATTTTACGTACATATTTCAGGCTATCAAATAAATATTTATTCATATGACCCATATTTAAAAACTAATGATAGCTGGATCGCCATAGACATAATTATACTTTATGAACACTATTTAAAAAGGCTATTATAATAAAAAATAATAGCACAGGTGGAGCTCAATAGAGAAATATACAGGTTTTTCAGCCAATTTAGATAATTACATAATTTGGGTCAAAGTATCAGTTTTAATGGTGAATCCCGATATTGTCCATTAGGATAATTAAGAAACGACCGGGTTGGCTCCCGAAGTATTGTGTCAAAGTAATTTAATCATAATTTAAGTTTAAAAGTTAGAAAGTAGTATGAGCTAAGAATCTGTAACTAAGAATTAATTACTGATTGTAAGTATACAGCATGTATTTTTTGTGCTATGAAATGGTTTTGGAAGAAATTTTTAATTTAACGTCAATTAAAACAACGTAGACAAATTATGATTTTTTATTGAGCGGCAATGTACCTACTCATACCTATTTCGTAATCATCATTTGTGACAGTAGTCAAGTCGCGTCAGTAAGTTTGCCGTTTTGAATAAACACAAAGCGTGCAGAATTATATTGTTAGGCAAAATAAAAGACTTAAATTATACGTATAAATATAAAACAAATGTAACTTAATTCAACAAGGTCTAAATTAACTGCCCGTTGACTATGAATTATGTGGCTGTATAAAAAAATACACGTTGTATAAATCTTTTTACCTAAAGTAGGTACTTGTAACCGAGCACGAGTTATAATTAAATACATTAATCTACTTTTACGTTCACATTATAAATCTATTTACCGTAGTCATTGCTTTACCGTTGTCAAATAAAAACAAAACAACGAGTTAGGTCAAAATCCAAGCAAAGTCTGTGCTCCGGTTTAATACTAGACGGTATAATTAGGTGTTTTATAGAAAAAGCTCAGAACAATGGGGGCTTTCAGTGGAAGTAGGCGCAGACTCTTGGGCTTTTTATACGGAGGCTGTTGGTTCTTTTAATGGGGATGAAATCTGTCGATAACTAAGTAGTTATTAGTAATTTTTGCTTAAATTTGTGTATAACGAGCCTGATCGATTTTTTAGTTATCTTTCTGTATTTTTTTTCGAATTATTTTCTGTGCTCTAAAAAGCACCGAGATTTGAGCCTACGATTTTTTACTACCACACACATATTATGTATTATGAAAGGTTAAAATAAAATACCTATATATTTTTTTAGTTCATTGATTGTTTTTTTTAACGTATTTATGTGCCACTCTGTATACAGCCGTATACCTACATATAGCTATATACTCGTACATAAATAAATAAAAAAACAAATGAAACGGCCACCGTATATCAGACCGAAAGTACTTCATTAACACAAAATTATCTCCCACAAATTACATCGTTGCTTAACTTTGCCAGGCGTAATCTACGCAGCACCTCATCACCGTTATGAACTGGCGTGCTATTGTAACCACTTAAACACCAGCGAGTCAAGGACTCAATGTAAATGTGGACCCGGGGGTGAATCCTTAAACTAAATACGTCCAAAAGAGAGGTATGGGCACCGTGCGTAATATATCAACTCGCTTAGTGTTCCCTACCACACTAAGGGCACAAAACAGAGAGGTACAGAAATCAACCTACATACAAACCGCGCTCGAGCAACGCACACATAGACACTGCTCACGGACACGATATCTCGGACCGGTTGGGACCAGTGCGAGCGAGACTGCCATCCGCTTGAGACACGCGTCTGTGAACTTTTTTGTGCAATAATGGAGAAACAAAAAATAAAGTTATTACCTATAACTGTACAGTGGACGGTTGTTTAAATTCAATATTAATCGGTGAATTGTCGTTTTTTAAGCTACCAGTGGTTTCAGAGAGAATGCAAATGCGATTTTATTACATTGTACATGAGAACGCGAATTTATTATAATTTAAAATATAATAATCGTGCATTTCGCCAATCTCGAAATCATCGCAAGATATTTTCTGTGACAAATTTGTAATATAACAATGACATTAAAATTAAAATACCTATTTGAGTTATTAATGTTATTATTAATTTATATTTCCATTCTTCCCGTTTTATCCTCAACAATAAATCAAACAACTAGATTCGAGATACGATACGATAGATACGAGTGCCACTACCACGATAATTTTTGTGCATAAGCCATAGTTCGCAACCCTAGAGCGACCGCCGAGCGTAGGTATGAAAAGTAAAGTACATACATGTGATTGACTTCTGTCCCTATCTGTTTTGTGCTAAGGGCCACTTCCACCATTCACTAACCCGGGGTTAACTAGTTATACCTGGAGTTACCATGGTTACCAATGCAATTTGACACTGGGTTAACGGTTTAACCGCTTAACCCCGGGTTAGTGGGATGGTGCAAGTGGTGCTTAGTGTGCCCTACCACACTAAGCTACTGTGCTGTGGCACGGCGGATGTCATTCCAAAGCGGCTACCGCGAAAACCGAAATTCGCAAATTGCGGGGATCTTTCTCTTTTACTCCAACGAAGGCGTAATTAGAGTGACAGAGAAAAATCCCCGCAATTTGCGAACTTCGATTTTCGCAGTTATAGCCCTGATCTAGAGGCGGCTGACGTAATAACGCTAAGGACGATACCGAGACAAGTGGTGAAATCTTCAAACAAATGTTGTGAACTGAGACATGTTTGTAAAAAGACTGTCAATCTGTGAACAACACATCGTTGTTCGAGATATTTTTTTTTTTATTATATGGGAGGTAGGGATTGCAATCCGGACTGGTTTTGAATCCGGCCGGATCCGGCCGGATTTTGGCCTCAATCCGGCGGATCCGGCCGGATCCGGCCGGATTGGTATTGCGGATAAAAATTCATCAAGTCACGTATTTTATCATGTTTTTAGCGTTATATGCAAAGTTAAGGATATTTTTTAATGGATTAATAAAACGGGTGTCTTAACAGGAGACATAGGCTCTCCGAAACATGTCGCGCGAGTGACTAAAAACAAGTGAGTCTAAACCGTAAATTATTCAATGTTAGTATGTCTCACAACAGTTTAATTCGATGATGGCTGTTTTAAGTTTCAAAAATCAACGTTTTCATTACTTAACCACAAATAAAATCTTCTTTTTCTCTTAAAATATCTATAGCCCAACCCACATTTCGAACAAAAAGGTGCTCTCAATTCAACCATTTTAGTTTTAGCAAACAAAATCAATAAACGTGTATACCTATACAAGTACATTTAGTAGCATAATAATAACAAAATTTTGGACACGGCGCGTATAGTACGTCGGTTCCTCACTCTGCAGCCCTGACCACCGGCAGCTTGGGCCCTGCCCCGCTGCTGGCGGCACCCTAGGTTAGGTTTTTTATAATGTGTTTTTTTTATTGTTTTGTAAGTGTTTTTATATTTTACTTTTATATTCATATTATAAAAAAACCTAACTTAAGACGTAAAATAAATAAAGACAAAATAACATATAAATAATAATAATAAATAAATATTATAGGACATTTTTACACAAATTGACTAAGCCCCACGGTAAGCTCAAGAAAGCTTGTGTTGTTGGTACTCAGACAACGATATATAATATACAAATACTTAAAATTAAATACATAGAAAGCAACCATGACTCAGGAACAAATATCTGTGCTCATCACACAAATAATTGTTCTTACCGGGATTCGAAAACCCAGGATCGCGGCTCCACAGGCAGGATCACTACCCACTGGCTAGGTCAGACCGGTCGTCAAAAGTCAACATATATTTCTCTATTTAATTTTATAAATATTTATTCATTATATTTTAAATGCAGGTAACACTTAACTATTATAAGTGGGCTAAAATGGTTTGTACAAAATAAAACGAAAGAACATGTACATTAAATTACAATGTAACAACACAATAAATTGAATATAAACCAATCCAGTACTTACGGTGCACGGAAATCTCACGACACATATTTCGTCGGCTAGAAGACTGGCGTCAACTAACAAACAAGTTGTTGTGTTGCTGTTTGCGAGCGAGAAAATTCGAATACTGGCGAGAACTTTTAAATTTTAGCAGTGTTTTAAGCTGTTATTTTATATTTTAGCGCTTTATTTCACTTTACCGGATCCGGGACCGGATCCGGTGAATTTTGCCGGATCCGGTATCATGAAAAATGTGCCGGATCCGGCCGGATTACCGGATCCGCCGGACCGGATTGCAATCCCTAAATTGGGAGGCAAACGAGCAGACGGATCGCCTGATGGTAAGCGATTACCGCCGCCCATGGATACCAGGTTGCAAACGCGTTGCCGGCCTTTAAGATGGGAGTACGCTCTTTTCTTGAAGGTTTGAAGGTCGTATCGGCACGGTAATACCGCAGGCGACAATTCATTCCACAACACATATATAACATAACATAATTATTGCGAATATCATTTTGACTATCATGATAAAAATTTGTAAATTTTTGATATCAATACAAACTTATATAATTGTCTAATTCATGAAATAAATGATCTTATCTTTTCTAATTAGGATTCTGATCTTATCTTAGGATTTTCAACATGTTACGTGGCTGTAGCGCTGTTAATATGAGCTCAGTCTAAAGTGAGTCCTTAGAGGAAGCGATTTATCGTGTCCTCAACGTGGTAATAGCTGTAATGATCCGATCCCCGTGGAAGGATTACTGGCGTAATAACGCTGGGGACGACACCGAGACAATAGTGGTGATCACTTCTAACAAATGCTTTAAACGGAGACAAGTGTGTGAAAAGACTGTCTATCTGTGAACGGCACATCGTTGCTAGAGATGGGGAAAAGTCTGCGAGGCCTCAGTTTCATGTTAGGAAGTTATTTGTTGGTTTCAACGAGGTAAATAAACGGTTCATACGGAATGACTATTAAGTAAAATCAAGTTAGAACTTGTGAAGAAGAAATGTTCAAATTTGTAAAATAAACATTTATTGCATTTCCAAGATCTGTGTCGTAAGAACAGTTGTTCAATCGAACATAGGTGCATATTCACGTAAGTAGCCGAGTTTAGTTAGACTTAACTATATGTTTTGATTGGCGTTTGGACACCGAAACACCATTTAGTGAGCGCACTAATTGAAAATCATTGGGATTGTAATCGCTTGGGATAGCTCGCTAATGTAACGCCATCAACAAAAACAATGATCACTAGACTTTATATACAAATGAGCAGTCTCTATTATTCACTGTCTCCGTTTGCAAGATGTTTTGGGACATTTCTGCCAGTGATGACGTGTTAACGGGACAAAGGTTGTGTGGATAACGACAAGCGCGTATTGTTTGAGTTTAATGTCTTTTAGACGTCGTAAGTGGCCGTTAAAGTTTTTTGAGGCATTTTAAGTGTTACCAATGAGAGTCTGTTAAAATATCGCTATAATTTGAGGTGAGATACAGCCAGGATTAGATATGAATAATATACAATAAATTGTAAGTGTAAAAATATTCTTCATAATATCAATATCGAGGGAGGAATATAGCGACTAAGTTTGTATGGAGGAGAGAGTACAAATATCCTGTAAAATTTTCATTGGCTACTAACATTTATTATAAGACTTAATATATAAAGGTTATTTTCCTTCCAAAAAACTAACCGCAAAAGCATGATACGTATCTCTACCAACCTCCAAACCCCACTAATTTTATCGTCCAATTTGCCGAGTCGCAATATAACCTTAATTAAATTCGTATTTCATATCTCGGGGGCACAGAGCATAGAAATTCTTTTTTCCACATAGTTAAACACTTCCCTGCCCCCGGGCAAATGTTTCATGTAACGAGGAGGCCGCGGAGATAGCCGGGTAACCGGCGGGTAGTAGAGATGGCCAAATTGGACTTAATAATTATTATTTTCTAAATAATTCGATTCGGTACCATACGCATTTTGGAAAATGTATTGAAAGGGTATTTGTTTGAATTATGATTTGAATATTTTTTGTTTCTAAATGATGTGGGACCATAGTCTAATAAAACATGGTCTTCTCTTCCCAGAGTGACACAAGGCTACGTCACAATAACATGGCCGCTATATATAGCGCTATCGCATATTATCATATAGCGCTGTCGCATGATGACGTAGGCTTGTGTCAGTCAGGTGACCTAGAAAAGACGGGAAGAGAGTACCAGGCGGAGTATATTATTATACCATGCGTGGGACTAAATTAACCAATTATATTTTTAAAACTGATATTGTTTTTAATGTTTATTTTTTAATAAGTACTTTGGCTTTTTTGTTCTCGCAACTGTTCAAAAATATCGCAATGTTCGTAAAATAAGTATAATAGTAGATGAATAAATAAATAATGAAAATAAAAAGGTTAATTCATAAGCGCTCAATATGCCTAATTGAATAATGAACTATCTTTATCTTATCTTCTACCATCGTTCACGTATCATTGAATAAAAACATTATTCATTATTCACGAAAAAATGTTTTTATTCGTTATTCGTAAAGTCCAACATTCTGCCCATCCCTGGCCGGTACGCCCGGGCCCAAACAGAAATCTTTAATAACATTACCGGGCCTTATAAAGTGGACATGCCTCGGAGTTCATTGTTTAAGTGAAGCTAAGTTGCTTTTTTCATAAGATTGTTACTTAAAGGAGAGGATTTCAATTAAATTGCATTGTCTGAGGAGGTCCGAGGCGCAGGTAAGGCTTAGCAAAAAAGAATGCATCGCGTTTTATTTAATGAACTTCGTAGTAAGGTTTTAAACTGGACTGTTATATTATTTTTATAACCAAAAATACCGTTGTTTTTGTTTACTTTGTAAAAAAAAACTGTTGCTAAATATAAGGGCCATATTTGGTTTTCAATCAGAGAAGGGTCCTTATGCCCCAATTTACATATTTATTATTTAAAGTTGAATACTTTATTCTCCTATTAGTACATATCGAAAGAGCTCGAGTAGAAATAACATAAAAAATCACAAATCTAAAGTGCTTAGTAATTCCTCTTAAAAATAACTGTAAATAAAATCAAATGGTTTTTAAAGTCCGCAACTTCGTAAGATCGTTTCGTTGACTTCGTCTTCCTGTTACGAAACGGTTCGGACACGGTCCGGACACGTGCCCGGGTCTCGTGTCGCGCCGCGTGCCGTTTCACGTGTCCGCTGAACTTGTAACGTCTCTTGCGGGTTGAAGGGACCCGGCGGTATAAGCATCGCTTGTTTCATTCGTTTTTAGTTTTATACCTATTTCTTATTTCGTATTATTCTATTTTCGTCACTCTTTATACGTCTTGTACGGTTATTGTCCTTAGATAGGTATTTTCTTTACAAATGGTTTTTTTTTGGTATAAAGACTTATTAAGAGACATACCAACTACAGACTTTTGCATGACTGATTCAAAAGTTAAATGGGGCGGGGGACACGTTTTTTGGTGTATTTTTAATACATTTATTTTCAAAAGTATTCACCCAATCAACACAACTTTTTCAAAAATCTTTAGCCCTGAGAAATTTTTAAAATAAATAAATATTATAGGACATTACTATACAAACTTAAACTACTCTTGGTAACGGAACCCTAATAACGAACAAGACAAATAAAACTAAAGACTTGTACCTTTTCTAAGCTCTATGAGCTTCTATATCAAACCTAAAGAGATATTTCAAGAAGCAAAGGTCAAGCCAAGACAACCGAGACCTACAGGTAACATATATTATACAAGTTGGCTGCAAACACAATCTAAAGTCACCACGTGTAAACGTGCCGCGTGAGCCGCAAAATTGACACCTCCAGAGGTGACAGGAATGACGGGAGGTGACGGAGACACAGACCACCGTCTGCAGACTGCGCATTATTGAGCGACTATGAAAACCGCAAGTGTCACCTAAAGTCACAAACCTCCTATACTTAATTCCCGGTAACATTAGACACTAGATCACAGTAATAGAGATTCTAAACCTATTATCAGTGAAGTTGTGACGGCACGGTGAACGAATACAAAAGCAAATCGTAGACAGTGACAGAAAAGACGCCTATTAACGAGCGTGGTTGGCCTAAACATACTTCTTTGTGTATATTATACAGAAACTTTGTTTATTTATTGTGAAGTACAATTATAATATAGATATTTTTTTTACAAATGAGTGGTCAGTCACAAAAATGGTTGATGGATAAATTGGGTGGGAATATTTTCTTCATATTTTTTTAAAATTTAGAACAAGGTTTGGGACCTTTAACGTACGCCGTGATTATTTTTTTCTAATATTTTCCTTGTACGCGGATCCGCGCTCCGGCATACGACGGCTTAATTGAGAAATGTTTCTTATTGAACAACATCCTAAGTATACTTAATATATTGCATTGTATGTAAAGAACTATTTTTCCCTTTGCCTTATCCTGAAGTTAGAGTATAACTCTATTTAAAGGTAATAATGAATTTGCGACTTTGGCAGACGTTACATAGAAGATGGAAGACATACATTTCCCGTCTAGTCACATGATCTGTGGACAGAGCTGACGGGAGCCGAGGTGACGGTGTAACCGCAGGCCGCAGAGCGCCAGAATTCCGCGCGGCGCGCGGATGAAATTGCGATATTCCGCCGTACAAACAGCAACACTGCTAACTGTACATCGGTGGACCTTATTACAAAAGACATAAGGTCCACCGATGTACAGTTAACAGTGTCTGCGATGGGACTATCTACGAATACAGGGAACGTGTGCAAACAATTCTTAATTAATTATTTTAGGTACTATTTAAACGATCAGTAAAAAATACTGACCTAACCTAACCTTAAATAAAACTGATTGCACAGCATTTGCATTCTGTTGTGAAAATCGGAATTTTTCGGATAACTTTATTGAGAGACGATTAAAATTGAATTGATTGTTTAGTTGTCTTTATTTTTAATAAATCTATTTTATTGTGATACGCCGGCTATCTATGAAGGCAAATAAATTATGATGACTTAGAAAATGTATTACATAAATCACTTTTTTTTGTAAGTCGGTTTATTTGTCTTTAGTCACCAAACTCACCAATATATCATAGTAACGATTAAAATGATCAGGTCGCAATTATAAAAATCTGGATAAAAATTCCGACGTTTTTTGGCTTCGTTTAGTTTAAAAAAAACACTGGCAAATTACTTAAATAAATGTGATCACATGCACTTTCAGAATACACTTACGTTTTTTTTATCAAAATGTTAGAACTTACATATTTTTTCTTAAGTCCACCTTTACAATAAACTCTTAACAATACAAGTGCGGAGACTGCTTATTTAACCCGTTGCACGCCCAAAACATAACCCCTCGCCACTCATAGTTTCGCCCGGTTCTGATTAATGTTGCGGGCGATTGGGCTGTCACGCCGCGGCCGGCCGTGACGGGCAGAAACCGGTTATTTTTACCAGTTAAACCGGTAAATGCTTCGTAAGTTGGAGCTGTAATTGATTTGGGAGGTTTTCACTTTTTTAGGAGGAGTTATGCGGTAGTAGAATTGAGGTTGCTATATTTTTCTTAATCAAGTTTTCATGCTGGTAAAGATTGAAATTGAAATAAATAGTTCATATTTATTTTTATAAATAACTAAAACGCATGTAGAGTTAGACCAAGAGAAGTCTGCAACGATTTTGGTAGCACACGCAGGGAAAGTGTTATTTAGACGTCATAATTTCATAGAAATTCGACGTTTAAAATAACACTTGCACGGCGTGTGTTATCAAAATAGTTGCAGACTTTTCTTGGTCTAACTCTATAGATTTTTATATTACGTATTGTATAGATTTTTGTACCTAATATATTATGTAGGTCAACTATCTTCAAAATTATCTAGGCAAGAAAATAGCTAAACTTAGTCTCTTAAATCTTTGATCTCTGGTTAACGCCGAACGCTACGTACAGCGTCATATTATTATTATATTTCATATTTTTAATTTATTAATGAAGTTCACTCGCGAAATGCTGTTGCATTTATAATATAATAGCTTGTGCCCGCGACCTCGTCTGCGTGGGATGATGAATCGATGATCATTGATAAAAACAATCCCATGTCCGTCCTCGGGCCTCAAACTATGTCCATACCAAAATTTATCTAAATTAGTTAATCGGCTTAAGTGTTAGGAAGTATAAGACAGGCAGACATAATTACTTTCCCATTTATAATAGATATTAGTAGGGATGATTTATATTCATCATTTAAATTTTGATAAAATACCTCAACTGTGTATGTCTACATGCGACGCTCTACTCTACAGCATATGGCATCAACCTGAGACCAAGTAAATAAACAGACAGGTTAAGCAAACTTAGTCCATAGAATTCTCTGACGTTTCATAAACCTTATTGTAACTACATAAGGTCTATCGATGGTTAGTCACATGCGTTAGGCAGTCGTGGTCACAGTGCAAGCAGGGCGGACAGTTCCCCGATAGTGCGGTGCACTGATTAACGCCCGTCAGGTGTCCGTGAACGTTTACACTTCGCTTTAAATTAGGCACGGATCGAAACAGTTTTAAATTCACCAAAACCCTGACCCAAACAGCTTGGTACAACTTCATTTAGGAACTTATGAAGTACGAGTAGCAACCTGTAATAAGAGTTCAATGGGATTCTAGGAGGTTAGAATAAAGAACAAATGGATATACGGTTTCACAGTAACCCAAATAGCAAAGAGTTTAACAAACTTTTTATTTCAATTTTACAAACAGTTAAATTTAAATTCCACGTTTACAATTTTACACCTTCTTTCATTGCGACAAGGTGGGAAATGATATGACACCTGGACGTCACGTTGTCACCGCGTGACGTCCTTGCGTCATGTCAGGACACGTGACGTGACGCGGACACGTGCAATAACCTTTGCAGTTTTCTCGGGAAATTGTATGTGCAGGCGTGATTCGAATATTATGATGATTTAATTTAATTTTAAGAAGCCATGGCAAACTGAAATAGATTTGAATAATGAAAAGTCACTAAGGCTTCCATTGCCCGAGGCTGGCAGGCCAATTCGAACGTAGATTGACATCAGAATGATATCCGTGGATATCATATTGAATGATATTCTGTCATTATCAGTATGTGATTGCTCTTCCTATCCAAATCATTAAAACCGAAATATATAAGGGCAAGATTGTGGTGTGGTGATATAGAAAGATGATTAAAATTCTTTGAACTGCTAGAATAAACTATTCCATATAGAAGAAACTACAATTCCAAGCGCCTTTTAAGCATGAAAATTTTCAGATAGGACTAGCTTAAAAGAAGCATCATACAAGGCCAGGGCAAACGTACCAAAGGACACACAGATACCTGAAGATACCAAGACCCAAAACGGCTTGTAGTAGTCGGTCAAGATATAGAAGTGAAATTTGACATAGCATCATACTTTTCTATAGGAAAGAATGCGTCCGCCCATCATATATCTCTCAAACTCACCCATAATTTGTACCTTTGAAATATAGGCACGAAGGTCTAGTAATCCGCGGGCCCGGCACATTTATTATTGTCCTTTGTGATGGAAAACGAATGAGGATAAACCGAAACTGTGTTAGGTGGACACACGGTTGGTTAGAATATAACACGTTTAGGTGAAGTTATACTGCTGGCAGTGGGGCACTAAAATATAGAAAAAAACCTGTGTTTCGCGGCAAATGTGTGATTTAGCATTTTTTTGAATGATTGAAAAAAAAAATACATACATTACGAATTTTTAAATATCATTTACAAGAATTATAATAATAATTATTAGTAAGCATTTATAAAAAAATACGTAAAAGGAGACGGCGGCGGGTCGACCTATATTAGATAGGTACATAATTATGAAAAGTGCCGGGCGCGTGCATTGGACAGAACCAAATGGCAGGTAAGAAAGGAGGCAAAATGTATGCACCTAAATATTTTATTCCTTTAATGAGGCAACTACGCCTACTCTATCTATAATACAAGTATATGGCAGAAAGATTTGTACGGTAAGATATCGCTTGGGCCCTTCCCTTCCTATGTGTCGGAAGCCGGTGTTGCTCGAAGGCGTAAGGATAAGAGACCTTTCTGCTGTGA
Organism: Cydia fagiglandana; assembly: GCF_963556715.1. Lineage (NCBI taxonomy): Eukaryota > Metazoa > Arthropoda > Insecta > Lepidoptera > Tortricidae > Cydia > Cydia fagiglandana. Next base: position 1,150,966 of record NC_085932.1, on the reverse strand, counting down.
TTGTAAGAGTAAATAAAAAAATATTAATAATCTCTACATAAGTCGTCATATTTCCCTCACCGTGTGTCATATTCATATGTAAAGTCGAATATGTGGAGTGGCGAAATTGAAATCGCATCGGCGGGGACAGGGGTCGCTAGGGCTGATTCACAGTTCCTTCGGTACCGAGTGCGGATTAGGGCTGTAGTGATGTACTTAGCGCGGGAATTAAATATTTAGTTTTAATATTGTCTTTGTATTGTATTGTGTTATTGTTGTTAGGTCGCCGGAAGACGCTGGATGCGGGACGCTTCCAACCGGTACGAATGGAGGTCCAAAGGGGAGGCGTATGTTCAGCAGTGGACGTCTTATGGCTGAGATGATGATGATGATGATGAATATTGTCTTCTGTTACCGTGATGGTTACTCATGAAATAAAACTATTGAAACGGATTATATCGCGTAATATTCAGCTTAAAGTTTCAGTCATCGGTTGATTATGAACGCTGTAAAGGGTTCGAAATGTGGGGATGTAAGTAGTATGAATTCAATATACGCGATATAATCCGTTTCAAGTATGGTTTTATTTCATTATTTACTTTTATTTTACAATTATGACAAGATAAATAAATGCTCTCAGCTTACATGAACATTAATAAATTTGGCTATATAAACTATTTTTTTGAATATGTAAAAATTATGATTTTAATACCTCAACGCATTTTCTAGCAAACAATCATGAGCCAAGAAAATAAAATTATTATAGAAATGTTTGACAGAAACAGCGCTAGACAGAGAAGCATGGCGTTCCTTAGTGTCAGAGGCCAAGATCCACTTCGGGTCGCTGCTCCACGGCAGTAAGTAAGTAAGTATATAAATGTTTGAAGGGTATTATAGATTTATATAATATATATTTATTCCACGACAGTGGCTAATCAGCGTAATAAAAGCATGATTTATGGCAGATACCGCAGCCTATGGACGCTTGCGCAAGGGAACCAGGTCCCAGGATCCAGACATAGGCATAAAGCAGGTCCTGCTTTATGCCTATGTCTGGATCCTGGGTGCTTCTGCAAAAATCATAAGTTTACGAATTGAAGATATCACAAATACGCAAAGGCATAGTTCTATAAACCAAATTATATTTGTTGGCATTTTGTTGCTATGTGCAATGTTTCCTCATATACCTACATAAATATTCCCGGGGTCAGCAAAGTTTCTGCGGTACATCACTAGGGTTCTCCGTGTTTCGCTGATGCCGCATATCGGTCCTGTTTCTCTTTATAATGCTCTGTTTTGTATTTATGATACAGGCTGTGAATTCTTCGAGTATTTCTCGGATTCAGGTTTTCTGGAGGACTGGTGAGGTTTCGTAATTCTTTGAAGTAACACAAATAGTAGAGACACCTATATAATTATATCAGGATATCTTTTATTATGCTTCTTAGTTACCGACAAAATAAAACTTAAGTCGAAAAGCAGAACGGTAATGATGTTTCGCGCGCACGAGCTAATTTTACTCAACTACGGGAAAGCAAAAATGAAGGATTTGAAAACTTACTACCTATACGAACGAATTCAAATCATATTCAATATTAACGCCAGAGACTTATATGGACCTATCAAAGCCAAATCCTGTAATTTAAGAGTTCGAAGCCTTTTAGTACCATAATTCGCAAAGGTGCTATGTGCGGCACTTAATCATAGGCACTTTACGGGGATTATGGTACATGATCGCATATCTCTTACATTATATGGGATTCATCGTAGCAACTTTCTGATTGCATCCTAAAGCTAGGGGGTCCACCTTGGCAATTTGGCTTAGGTCCTAGTATTTAAGAAAGTGATTCTGATCTTCTTAACCATAGGGACCGTTTTGAATTAGAAACTGCTAGTCAAATGATAAATAACATGAAGCTATCAGATGATGGTGTGTGATGTCAGTGATTTCGGATTGTGACCACTACATCTTACTGTTTAATTTTATCGCCAAATCATCTACAAAAAACTTGTTAATATAGCTGCCACTGCCAGACACATCATCACAGATTTAGGATAAAACAGGCATTAGGTATTTTATTCTAGTTTATTATCATCTCCTAGTTTTACGGAAGCCTCACTAGACCACTCAAACACCAACACTGCAAATACTACCTTATTTTCTTATGTTAAATATTAAAATAGAGCACCTAACGCGCACTGCCATACACGAAAGCTGAATTCAACCTTATTCATGTAAGTTTAAGGTGTAAATTTAAGTGACTGAAACCATAAACGGTGAAACAGATCACCTCCCACTAACGGCTCATAAACGCCTTTTTAATTTGCAGTAACCTTGTTATGCTCACCTCACTGTACTATCTATAATATTACGTTAAAACTATGTGATTATATTATGAAATAGTACGATAAACTCATTTTATACAATGGTTATAAAAACACTCATAAAGAACTGTAATTGGAGCTTGGTTTATGTTTGTAAAGTAAATAAGAAAGTTCTCAAAACTACCCGGAATACAATAAGATATACAAGCACACCTGTTAAGAGAAAGTCATCATCATCATCAGATCTCAGCCATAAGACGTCCACTGCTGAACATAGGCCTCCCCCTTGGATCTCCATACGTGACGGTTGGAAACGACCCGGAAAAAAAGAGAAAGTAGTAGTGTGTATTTCATTTTGAACAAATCACTCGATGAATACGTTGTGAGAAACGAGGAAATTTAATGTAAATAAGAGTAAGAGATTAAGAATCGTTTAGTTTAAATAAGACCTTTTATTTCTTTGTAGTCGAAAAATTTTAGCGTTGGGCAACAATAAGTTTTAAGCAACATATTATATTTTCCAGTAAAATAAGTATTTTCTGGAAGTTATTGTAATAACAAAAACAACTCATTCCGTCTCCCAGTAGCGTCCGTGCAGAACGTGACTGCCATACAAGACTCATCCACAAAGAAAATACAGGTGACCAGCTTAAATCCGACCTCCACATACCAATCATTGCGAAGAATCCACGGGTCAAATTACACTGGATAATTTGGATGAGTTGGATGGTTTCAGAATATGTTGTTCGCACCTCATCTTGGTGAATAGTGGCGAGGGGTGGTTAAAGTTATGGAGATAATCCATTTGGGTCATAGAAAGAATGAAAAACATAAATGACTTGCCTTTTTCTTGAAGTTGCACTAGGGTAACGACAAAATAAGAAGCAAAGCGAATGCCCTCTGATGTTTTCAGACACATCATCATCATTTTAGCCCCCTATCATCCACTGTTGATTAGGCCTCTCTTTCGGTACGCCACTCATCCCGATCCTGGGCTAGCTTCGTCTAGAAGTGACCCGCAACCTCCCGAATGTTGTTCACTCAACGAGCGCAAGATGCACGAGGCGCTTCTTTAATTAAAACGGCCACCAATCCCTTAAAATTTTGGTTCATCTGCCATCATTCTCAAATGCCATCATGGCAAAATGTCCCGCTGAGATTTCAGACATTTTTGAAGAATCATAATGTATTTACCTATACAGGTCACCGTCCCCGATATTGTGCGGTTCGTGCGGTTATTTGCCGAGGACTGTTGGCTAGTTCAGATTGCTTCCACCTTGTAAATAAGGCATCGAAGCCGGGCACAATTTGGATTAGTGCAAGTTCGGTTAAATAGTTCCAAACTTTCATGCCGCACACAAAACATCACATATTACTTTGTTTACTATGGCGGTTACGTCGTTTTAGATTAAAGCGGAGTTTACGTGTACGTTGTACATTAATAAAGTACTTTGTAAGCTGCACGGTACTTTGTTATTTGTACAAGAGCGGTGAAATTTTATCGGCTTTAGGTTATATTGGAAAGGCAGTGTTCACAGCACTACGAACGCATATTTTAGTAAAAAATAACCAAGTAATTTATGTATAATTCTGCATTTACTTATCTCTGATTGCAACCTACTAAGCCCTTAAAATACCTACTCATATTATACTGGTTGCTCAAGAGGTACTTCTCTTGAACAATTGTTGGACAATTATCAAATTGTCAGTTTATTGTGTATATTGTGCATTCAATAATTCGAACATCGATTGAAAGTACCTCGATATTACCGCTAAGCTACCAATGCTTTTACGGGCACATATGTACGTATATATATATCCCTTATTGTTTACACTTGTTTCGCGCTAAATAATAAATCCCTCTTTTTAGCGTTAGTCCATATTCCTTGCCAATAGCATCTAGCGGCTAAGTGTGAACTAAATTGGTGATATTTTACGATCCAGTCATTACCCGGGCCCGTAAAGAATCCGGTTTGCGGCGCTTTTACGGCTGCTCCGTGACCCGCCCTTATTACGACAAACTAAACGACATTGCTGTCACTCAAAAAAGTACCTTATTACCAGTTTGACATGGTTGTAAATGCAAGTGATGATATGTTTGAGGTTCTGATACGTAGATGACAGTCACTCAAAAAAGTACCTTGTTACAAGGTCAACACAGTTGTAAATGCAAGTGATGATGATAGTGTCTGGGGATTTTGATTGTCGCGTCGTGAAAGAATGCTTTATGGGTTTTTGGTACAGTTGATATTGCTTTCATAAGTTGTTTGGTATGATAGCATACCTAATTAAACATACATACCTAATTGCCGTGTGGTGCCGGCGTAGAATGTCACCACCCCATATCCTCCAATGGGTGTCGTAAGAGGCGACTAATGGATCTCACGTGATATGCCAGAAGACACACGCTCACTTGAGCGTTGGCAAGTCACTGCATTCCCTGTCTCTGCTAGTCGTATCGGTTACACGGTCCACTGGCGCCAGGAGGCTGGGAACGAGAGAGTGGGCTTGTAGGAGCGCAACTATTTGCCCACTATAATCTAGTCACGCGCAGATGACCCTGGCAAAGTTCTCAATGGACATCGAGACCAAAGTCCTCCGGCGATGGAGTGTCAGCGGTGGGGTTCCGGACTCCGATGTATCCGGGCCTTAGTTGGCACTCTGCACGTAGGCGGTCAGACGAGAGTGGTCGCTCCTTGGACTCGATAGAGGCGGGAGGACAGGTTCGGCAGCACGTCTGGCGGCAAAGCAGCCCTATTTAGGATCGCTCTGCTTTCCCCAATCAGGGGAAGGGCCTAGAAAAGGTGGCCTAAACATAGTCCGTCTCACTTTCCACCCAGGTGCCAAACCGCGGGCATCTGGACATCGAACTTACGCGGTCGAAAAAGGAAACATATATTAAATTGTAAAGACCTCTGCATCGGGGCATGGAATGTTCGAACGCTCCTAGACGCTGACACCAACTTGTGCCCTGAGCGAAAAACCGCTCTCATCGCCAGAGAATTGGGCCGGTATAGTATTGACATTGCGGCGATTAGCGAGACTCATCTCAGTGACAGTGGAGTGCTTTGTGAGCAACTAGGTGGTTATACTTACTACTGGAACGGTAGACCTGCTTCCGAAAGGGCAGCGAGTGGAGTAGGCTTTGCCATACGCAACCATATAGCGAGATCATTACAGGAACTGCCAGTGGGTATTAGTGATCGCTTGATGACACTTCGGCTTCAATTACCATCGATGAAGCACCTCCATCTTATCAGCGTATATGCTCCTACGTTGCCCTCTTCCGACGAAGACAAGGGTAGGTTTTATCAAGATCTCCGTCATGTCCTCACTAAAATACCGTTAAGTGACAAGATAGTACTTTTAGGAGATTTTAATGCTCGGGTCGGCGCAGAGTATGAGGTTTGGAAAGGTATCCTCGGTCATCACGGTGTCGGAAAGAGTAATGCCAATGGCTTGGACCTTTTGACGCTGTGTGCAGAGTTCGACCTGTGTATTACGAACACTTGCTTTCGGCTGCCCGAAAAATACAAGACCTCGTGGATGCATCCAAGATCGAAGCACTGGCATCTCTTAGACTATGTCATAGTGCGAAAAAGGGACATCAAAGATGTTCTTATTACGAGAGCTATGAGAGGTGCCCAGGGCTGGACCGACCATCGCCTGATTCGGTCAAAACTAAAAATTACTATAAAAGCGCCACGTAGAGCATGCCTCAAGACTCCTACTAGACTCGACACCAACAAACTTGTTCATGACCGGCAACTGGGAAAGGACATTGATGCAGCCTTTGGCAGTCAGCCGTCGTCATCTGAGCCAGAGTCTGTAGACGTACAGTGGCGTGCTTTTGCCACAAAACTGTACGAAATCTCCTCCAAGACCATTGGTAAACCGTCCAAAAATCATAAAGACTGGTTCGACAACTCTGACCCCGAAATCATGCGTCTTGTGGAAGAATATAGACTTGCGCTCAAAACTACATCTAATACAGCAAACAATACACAGGCTGTCAGGGCTGCTCAACGACTTTTAAAGGCGAAAGTGCGCGAACATAAAGATAGATGGTGGAATGAGCAAGCTAATGAATTGCAACACCTTGCTGATACAAACCAAATGGGCAGGTTCTTTCAAGGTATTCAAGCAGTTTTCGGACCGAAATGTAGGAAAATAGCACCTATTTATTCGCATGACAAGGAAAGACGTCTCACAGACAAGCATGAGGTGCTTACTCGTTGGGCAGAGCACTTTAAAGACGTCTTAAACCCTGTCACTCAAAGTGTTGATTTAGCCTACATACGGACCTTGAAGAACCAGCCTTTATCGGAAAACCTTGCTTTACCTCCAGACTACGACGAATATATTGCAGCAGTGAGGAAACTTAAAAATAATAAGACACCAGGATCAGACAGCCTTCCCGCAGAGATCTATAAGTACAGCGGATCAAACGTTAACAACAGGTTGTTTGAACTGATACTGAAGATTTGGGATTCGGAAACTGTTCCTCAAGATTGGAGAGATGCTTCTATTTGTAAACTGTACAAGGGTAAGGGTCAGATCTCCGACTGCGGTTCTTATAGAGGCATTTCCCTTCTATCCACTGCCGGCAAAATCTTAGCGCACATCCTTAACACCCGCCTAGGTTGCCTAGCAGAACAGCTCTTGCCAGAGAGCCAGTGCGGTTTCCGACCTTATAGGGGCACTGTTGATGCTATATTTGTTCTGAAACAAATCCAAGAGAAAAGCTTAGAACAAAATCGTCCCCTATATATGTGCTTTGTAGACCTTGAAAAGGCTTTCGACCGCGTACCGCGCGAAGCTCTCTGGCTTGTCTTGCAAAAAACTGGGTGTCCCGAAAAATTCGTTAACTTAGTCAGACAGTTTCATGAAAATATGATGGCTACAGTTCGGCATGAAAACGAGTTTTCGGAACAATTTCCAGTCACCAGTGGAGTCAAACAGGGTTGTGTGATGGCTCCAACTCTTTTTGCGTTATATTTCTCCACAGTGCTTGAAGACTCACTCCTTGGATGCTCTGGACAAATACAACTAAGTGTTCGTTCTGACAAAAGTGTATTTGACCTAACTCGTTTCAAGTCTAAAACGAAAGTCAAGAAGCTCTCCGTTCTCGAGATTCTCTATGCCGACGACGTTTGCTTAATGGCCGATAGCATGGAGGCGCTTCAATCCTACATGGATGCTCTGCAAAGGTCATGCCTTAGATTTGGCTTAATAATAAGCATATCCAAGACCCAAGTGCTAAAACAACCAGCCCGTAATTGCGAAGCGGACACTTCCAATCTAATTATAGAAGGGAAACCCCTAACCGAAGTGCCCTCTTTCAAGTATCTTGGGAGCCAGATCAGAAAGGATAACAGACTAGCCTCCGAGATCCCATCTAGGATTGCTAAAGCTGCGTCCACTTTCGGTCGGTTAACGCATCGTGTCTGGGGATCGCATGATCTAAAGCTGCACACGAAGTTGTCGGTGTACAAAGCCATGGTTCTTCCGATTCTTTTATATGCTTCGGAAACATGGTGTTTGTACAAAGGCGACATTCGCTTGCTAGACACGTTCCACTTACGTTGTCTGCGTTCCATTCTGCGTATAAGATGGCAAGATCGCGTCCCCAACACTGAAGTACTTCGTCGTTGTAAGATGCCTGGCATGGAGGCGCTCTTGATGAAGGGTCAGCTAAGGTGGTGTGGGCATGTTTGGCGTATGAGTGATTGCAGACTACCGAAAGCCGTCTTCTATTCCCAGCTATCAGCTGGTAAACGGAACCAAGGTGGGCAACACCTACGTTACAAGGACGTGCTTAAGCGCCACCTAACTGCCTGCGGTATACCACCTGACAAATGGGAGGAGTATGCTTCCCTGCGGCCAGAATGGCGTTCCCGTGTCAAAACGAGTGTAAAAAACTTTGAAGACGCTCGTCTCACTGATCTTGACGCGAAACGTCAGATACGAAAGTCCCGGCCGAAACCCTCTTATAATTACACCTACAATATATCTGGTCAACTGTACTGCCCCACCTGCGATAGAATTTTTAAAAGTAAGTTCGGCTTTGCAAGCCACATTCGAGCTCACGCTCGTAACTATTAGCTAGGGTCGCCGTTGCCGATTACGGCATGGATAGCTATAATTAAACATTACTAAAAAAAATTTATGTCAAATAAGTAGTGGATATCACGATGAGAATGGCCAATTGAGCGTGTTAAATTGCCCCGCCGGTTGTTCCTGATCTTCCGGGTAGCAATAGCATAGAATCCAAAAACATCAATCAGTTACAATAAAAACAAGATCGAAGTGATCCCATAAGTGTTCCGTGAACAAAGTTTTGTACGGAACACTAAAAATTGTGACACACTTATATTGCTGACTATACTTCTTCTCATGTGCCTATCAAGTACTTCTTGAGATTTTTTTAATGCGCTTAAACTCGATGTGTTTGTGTATTTCCATCGAGACGATCCTTCGGGTACCTTCAGACTGCAGCATCAGATATAAATCAGATAGAGGACATGTTAATATATTATTTTGCATTGTCAACGGAATTATGGATGTACTTGTACTTCAAATTTCAACTGAATCAGACACCGGGAAGTGGTTCAAATTTAAGTTACAAAATTGAATGACATATACATTACATAGGTATATGTACACAAACATATGCAGTGAAAATAAATAAAACTGTATTAAAATACTGAGGCGTAAATTAAATTACAGAGACTTGTTAAATATTACTGCATGCGACTGTACATCGCTTTTAAAAGGGCAACGTGTGAATCTAAATCACGAGTTCCTAAGTGTATGGAGTTTTTATCGTCATCTGGAGGTTCGGTAGTGCGAAGTGCTGTAGCACCGAAGGCTGCTAGCGATATTTTACTTCGGCTCGTAAGTATGTTCGGAGTTAAAACACTGCTGGGGTCAATATATCGAAATCGGAGCTAAGACCTAACTGGGAGAGCACTTTTAAAAGAAGTGTTGAAAAGAGTGAATATTTATTTGTAAAGCTGTCATGATGTTCAGTGGAAACATGAATTGCGGGATAAAACACATTAATTATTTAAGTTTTAGCAAGGTTTTGTGTTGTAAAGTATGTGAATAAACAAAATCTTCAAAATTTTTGGTAGTAAAAAGTAAGAGTACAAGTTGATATTATCTTGTCTATCCCTGCTCATGTTTAAAACCAATATCCATCATACCAATACGTCGGAAAGGGACAAACGATTATTATCGGCTTGTCAACTTTAATAGACGTTTATGAATAAGGGGGTAAATTAATTTACATCTATATACCTATAGATAGTTGTGGGCCCAGGAAAGAACATAGGATAGTTGCATGAATATCGCTCGCTAGTGAGTTGCACGAAAATATCAACGATGATCGTAAAGGTCATATCAAAACCAGAACCTTAACACTTTTCTAATCAAAATTATATTATTACTTTATTACTTTAACTTTTCCTTTTATACTAATTCTTAGTTATTTAAATGTCGGTAATATTTTCTGTAAAAATTTCTAATGTCAATTGCATTCTAGGAGCCCAAGTCACAGGCATAGCCTAGTTTGGGATCCACCTGTGTCCATGTGTCTGTAAAATCGTTTTCTTTTGTCAATAAAAATATTCTATTCTATTCTATTCTATTCTAAAATCGTGCTCCTGGTTAGAACTGGTTAGAACCAGTTGCAGTGCAGTGAAATAGGCAGCTGATAGTTTATTCATAGCGAGTTCACCGCCTCGCTCGTGCATATTCATTCGCCGCATGTCAAGAGGCTAACCAGGTGGCTGCTGCGTTTCTTTTTAAATCGTAATTAGACTAAAATCTGAAGTAAGAAATCTTTTAGATAATATTTTGAAGATAATACGTCTTGCTTTATTTAAATGATCTTAAATGTCGTTGGGCGGATAGAGTTGAGGCAGATAGCCGTGAGCTCGGCGTCGGCGAAAGCTGGCGGGATACCGCTCTGGACCTAGCAAAGTGGCGTGCGTTTGTACAAGACTGGTTTTGGGGCATCGTGCCAGCCAAATAAATAGTATGTAAATGATTGTAGTTTTAATTTTCAATAACATTTTATAACAGATATTTAAAGAAAAATATTCCTTAAAGTTTTTGTCAAGATATTTTGGGCCACACTGCAATGCCTTTTATACAACAGCCTGAAAAGATTAATTTGTCATCTATTTTATTATTAAGGCGTTTGCACGCTAGCTTTAAAACGCTAAAGTACGTTGTAAAGAAGTAATTGAAACGAGTGAAATCTTATCACAGCCGCCGTCGGCAATTAAACGGAATTAACAATTCTCTGCGTGATCCGCTACATCTGTACGACACTTAATAAATTTACTACGACCGTTATGGGGAAGGGTTGTAACTCAAAATTTGATTAAACGCTTCCAGGATATTTATTAAAACTTTATTAGGTCATTTTTTGTTAGTGTTTCTAATCACGGAACAAATGGTGTTCTGGACATTTGGGAGGCGTGCGCGGAGCCCAAGCCAATACGTAGAGACCCGTCCGACACTTTAATGAAATTTAAGGGCTCCTTTAGACGGCGCGCGAACTCGCATGCGATTTTAGTTACCTACATTGCGGACATTGAGGTTACATCAATTCAGCTGAACGATCAAATAACGCAAAGTAATGGAACTCGCATGCGAGTTCTAGCATCGTCTAGACGAAACCATAGGGATACACCGAGCGGACGCTGTCCTCGCTCGGGTCATGGGACGCACGCACCTGCACGAAGCAGCACCCACCAGGGTGTACGGACTACGAGTATTGAGAGTTGATGGAATCAAAAATGAACCAGGCTATTGGATGGAGTCGATGGACTAAATACTAGGCTATTGTTAATTTTATTATTAGTGCATGGCGCTGTACCTTATCTATAGGTATATTATTATTCTTAAATAGCAACACAGAGCCAAATTCATGAACTAACTTTTTTATAAAGTAAATAAATCAAAAGTGTAGAATAGAACAAATATAACAATAAAAAAAATGGTTTATAGTAGGTATGTAAATTTGAAGTTTTGGTTTTACTGTTTATGTGACATTTTTAAGTTTATGATGGAAATAAATTAACCATAGTTAAAAGAAATTGTATCAATATGTTTATACCATAAAAATAGACAAGTCTGAAATTATTTTATTACTCTACATCAAGAATACAAACAAAATATAGCTATTTTAACACATCGTCACATTTATTTCTGTCAAAAAAATGTTTTATTTCGAAAAGACAAAATAGTAGTTACAAATATTGGAAACGTAAAAGACGAAATAAAGTCCAATTTGTCCCGTAAAACAGAGAGGCACGTGGCAACCTCCGCACCGGAAAGTTTCCATAATGACATTCCCGAAGTTTTGGGAGCGCCCTCCCGTGGAGATGTTATAATAATCACCTAATTAGATTCCCTTCAAAAACATTTTTATGTAGGAAAATACTCCTAGTCACAATAAAAACTATTTTGAAATAGATAATCTGTTACAGTTTTAATATTAATTTGTGTTATTTATTATTTTTGTACTGTAATGTAATATAATTGTAGTGTAATATAAGAAAATTAACACTCCCTTTGAAAATTTATGTACATGTAGCCTTTCTTCAATATTGTTTATTAACTAGTCCTCGTATTTCTGAAATTACTCACAAATTCATGTTTTATGTATACAAAATGATGATGATGATGACGAATGATGAAACGCATCAGCAAGATTGTTTAACTTTTTTATTTTCTGTTATAAAAAAAAAAAACTAATAATATTTTGCAAAAGAACGAGAGTTCAGAATATACCTACAGCAAGAAAAATAACTTTAGAATTTTAAATGCATGTCATTTTACATTCTACAATTTACTTATAAAGCCATTCCTAATATAATCAAAATCTCAGTTACGGTATTATGGCGGGCGTCGTCGTAAAATCTTAACGGTTACATAAAAGGCGCTTACGCGACTAGAAGAGACCGCGTTACGCCATCTCGTGGCAAAATGCCGTAAGTAGTAAACTTTTTAAATGTATGTTGGGTCTTTTTCTGGGTTAAACAATGTTGTTCTTTACGCCCGTAGTAAAACCGTTTCAGTTTAGTTAATGAAGATTGAAGAGTTACGTCAGCTTTTTATAATTTGTAAAATATAATATAATATATTTTGTAAAAAATGTAAACCGCTTATGTTTATTTCGACATTAATTAGCATAATAAAATTAGTACACCTTTATTTTTATTCTCAGGAAATATCTCGGTAATTTTCAGACCTGTTCATAAGAAGTATTCTAGTTGAGTTGAGATGTTGACAGGCTAGGCTAGTTTGGTTTCTTTATATTAATAATAATGACTTCATTTTAAAACTTTAAGACATGTCCGTTACGTCATTCCAAAATGGAGTCGTAAAAGCCTTACGCTACGTCTTACGTAGGCGAACAACGCGCGAACGCGGCGCGGCGCCTGACATTCGCGTGCAAATCGCGCCGCACCGCGTTCGCAACGAGATCGCTTACGTAGGACACTTCTATGGGCATCAAAGGATTGATTTCGCCGCGCCGCGCCGCGCCGCGTTCGCGCGTTGTTCGCCTACGTAAGACGTAGCGTTAGCACGCGGTATAGTTTACTTCAGTATTAAAGGCGGTTTGAGCGCTGGATTAAATTAAAGTTGGCTGACTGTCACGTCTGTACGTGTGTATGTACTTGTGCAGGGCTGCCCAAATAATAAAAAACGAATTCTTCTAATTTTACTCGCACTTCATGCGGTGACTCATGAGACAATATAAAGCACTGTTAAGTGTAAAGTCGTAATTGGAATTGCGCGAGATTAGACCACAGTGTGAATTTTATTAATATTAAGACATTACACATGTTTGTATTGTATTATTAAAATGTTTATATTTTTTCTTTAAGTTTAATAAAAATAAAATATACCTATACATTTATTCGTAACGATCATACAATATGTACAGACGACAGCAAAAGCAGAAAAAGCAGAATATTAAGACCCATTAAGAGACAGCATAATTAGCGTTTGGGTGGCAAGAGATCCTCAATGTTCGATTGTTCATAATTTTCATTGACTTGAGACTTTCTATACGACTTTAATGTTATTATTTATTTATAGTGCAGCTTAACCAGCTATGTCAACCCTGGCATATGTATTTGAATGCAAACATGTTGTTCCGTCGAAGTGAATCCAACTTGCGCTACAATTATAATAAGGGCTTTCGTACACGCTGCGACTGAAACGTCGATTACGACTAAGTATTACAATCCAGTCGCCAGACATTATTAGTCATTCGAAGATTATAAAATAATAAGTCCAAGTACAATCGGGAATGTTGTAAAAGTTATTACAGAATAAAATGTTATGTTTTGCGTTAATTTGAATTTATAATTTTAGTACGTGCAGCTTGTAAAGTGTCAATTTTATCGGTTACTACGGACTTTACGAGCAGGATGTTTAAGCACTTGTAACTATAATATAATTTATATTACTTTCAATATTAACAGTAATAAAACTAAACTACATGGAATATAAAACTTAAAATAGTCATATAAATAGACTTATAAATAAAATGTAAGTAATGAAATTTGGGTCTTGATGCGTTCTAAAATCTACTTCTAGATAGAGTAAGAAATTTATTGAGTGAAACATTCGAAATTCAAGTGTCGATTGAAGAAATTAATATCGTTAGGTATTGACATTATAGGTACTCAAAACATGCATGTTATCGTTTATTTAAAAGAGTCCATATATCTATTGAATGCTTGAGTTACGTAGGCCTCAGCATTAGAACATTTGTATTAAAACAATAATAACATGTTCACAAATAAGAAATTTGTTCTAACAAAATAGTTTATATTTAGAAACTATCGATCGATCATGTTGATATGGTACAGTCGACGATGGCGTCGATCGACTGGTGAGGTAACACCCTAAAGTTCCTAAAGGAGGACTGTACTGACCTTTACTCGCGCCGTCGGGTCCGCGCAGTATGGAGCACTCCTCTATAGTGCCGAAGGGCGTGAACAGTTGCCGCACATCCTCCTCGGTCTGTTGTTTGCTCAGCATGCCCACGAACAGCTTTCGATCTGTGGAAAACAATTACAATTCATATAACGAATACCTACAATATTTTAAATATTTAACTCCCGTGACACTTGAACATATTAACATTATTTAAATGGGTAACCCGTATATATTAAGTCGGATAAACGCTCGACATGTATCGATCCGATTTTTAGGATCTTCGACTATACATAACGCAATACAAACTGTCAACTGAGATCATAATGCTATCTCCTTTACCCTTATTCAGATGAACCAAGAGCGAAAGAGATGGCTTTATGACCTGACTCGCCACTTAGTTTTGCGGCATGTATAGGGCACCGACTGCAGTCTCTACTGATCGAGCGCACGATGTGTGATGTCGAGCGCTTATTTAGCAGGCCACTGACGAGCCTTCCAAATGGATGCCGTTACAATGGATTCATCTAAATGGACGGCATCCTAATATTAAACAATGTACGTTTTTGACATTCACGGACCGATTTTGGATTGCAGCCACGCTATTTGGACTGTTGGAAAGCTCGTCAGTGGCCGCCTTTAGACTTAATAATACGTGTATAACTGGTGTAAAATTATTTTAATAGGTACAATATTGTCACGAGGACGTTCGGACCGGCAACGGTCCGGGTGGCAATTTAACCTACATACGAGTAAATTAAATTTAGTAGTCAAGATTGCGGATTAAATAATATTTATCATATGTTGGTACTAACACTAGAAATTAAACTAATTATACGGTTTAACTCACGTATTTTAGTCACTCACACAACATACATACCAATATACATTATAATTTATTCGCCTGATTATTGTTTATACGATACATTCATACGATTTATTGCCTCTGAATGTATTCTTTCAAAACCTTTCTTGCCGTAACGCCGTTCGTCCGATCCGAATCGGATAAGACTCCTGGCGTATTCAAAGTCTGTCATATCACACACAAAGCCGGGATACATTTTAAATTATATCTATATTTTGTTGACTTCGTTGTTATGATCAGTCTTAAGGGTATATTGCAATTAGTAGATTATTTTCTCTCTTTCACAGTAAAACATAATGCTTCAGGTATTCAGAAATAAGTTCTGTACTTTATGCAAGGACCCTCAAACTTTTGACACGTTCATGACATAAGGGCGTGCGCACACGGCGCTTCTCCTTAAAAACCGCCAGTCTGCAACTGTAAATAATGCCAATTCTACGCAAGAAAATGGCTACAAATAATTAATAATTTTGTTTGATAACATAGTTACTGCCAAAAATCTGCTAATTGGCATAATTAAAATAAATCTTAATGATTCCTCTTGCATCAAAGACGCATAAGTTAAATGAAAATGGATCAAAAGAAAATACCAATCACTTCTATTCGTTAGCCATTTCCTTTTCAAAGCCCGAAGAACACTTATAAGGCTTGCAAAGAACATCAAAACACCCTGCTTATCGGTGTTATTCGGGCGTAACAATTTTTTTCATAAACGAGAAATGGGCACCGTAACCGCGCACACAGCTGCCGACAATTTCACGGATGACTGGCGCCTAATTAGCGACCAATTACAACAAAATGGCGGCGTATAGACGCGTGTGCGCGGTTAGCGGGCGTTTTCAGCGCCGTATGCGCGCGCACTAAGTTTACTGTTGTCAATGTTAGAAGGAGAAAGAGTCTAATTATATTAGCAAGTACTGGCCACTAAGAAAAAAAAAGCTTATTCGTTTAGTGGCCAGTATATTGCGTTTGTTTCTTTTTTTTTTAAGTGCACAAAAGTTGGCCCCGACGCTACAGCTGTCGTCAACAAACAACAGCTCTATGAAAACACAGATTACACACAGTTTTAGTTAAAAATAAAACAACGAACAAAATCCAAACCCAGATCAACACATAATTAGCACATTACACTAACGTTGCAGTGATTTCATGAATGAGGAGGGTTCCGCAGCGGGCAGGGTAACACATAGGGTAAAACCGATTAGTGCACTACGGAATCCTCTTTTAGCTTTTAAGGGAGCTGTTATTTCCAAGATTTCTGTTCGAGCTGTGATTAAAACCCAATTTCATCACTGTCCATAATTTTGGTCGCTCTTTACAGAAATCGACGTCAAAAAAAATCAATGGTATAACATAAACCACACTAATTACTTCTCGAAATGAATACGAAAACAAATCTCTTACAGCACGACGATAACTAAGTGCACAGTGAGTGTGTATTTCCAGGTCGAATCCAGTTTTCGAACACGCCTTTATGATAAACTACGTGCTAGCCGTGGCTCTTTGTAAGAACAGCTGGCGGTCTGAAACATGAAGCTACGCTACGCTCTGACACGGTATACTCCAGTCATGTTACCGACCGCAGGTATGATAATTGAAAATAATTTATAATAGCAGACATTTAGTTATATATTTACAACCTTGAATCCAACAAAATATGATTTTATGGTTACCGATACACGTTTGTGTGCACCTTCGTAATATTATTACAAACATTTTTTCTCTCCTTTTTTATGAAGATATATTTTCTATGTCGTAGTATCTAAACAAAGTACAACTACTACTGTTACTTATTACTGTTTGTTTCTAGCAAAATAAGACATATATCAGTGCATCATCTGCGCCATACATGCGTAGATTAGTGGGGAGTTTCAAAATAGAGCGGAACGATAAAATGAGGCTATTATAATTATGAAGTCAACCGTATCTTTGGTGGGCTACCACAAGGCGGTTCGTTGGATTCGACGTGGACACTCCGCGCGCTATGAGACAGACAGTGACAACAGTACAGCCTAGAGCACGCACACTGAACGCTACCTGCGATCGCCTACGCGCGCCTCCTTGCAGCGCCCCCTGGAACACAAGAACATGCTACACATGGGGTATACGGCTCGGTTGAATTGATGAATTAGAGATTCGCTAGATATGAAATAGTAAAGATATGTGACGTTCCACGGCAAAAGGTACCTTATGGCGGCTGGCGCCGCGATTCGGGAAACGAATTAGAGATTCGCTAGATATGAAATGGTAAAGTTATGTGACGTTCTACGGCAAAAGGTACCTTATGGCGTCTGACGCTTACGCCGCATAGCACTGCAATAATATTGGAGCGAATTTAATAATAGCGTAAGCGCCAACCGCGATAAGGTACCTTTACTCGTGGGACGTCATATATCTTTACTATATCGTATCTAGTTAACGTCTAATTCATTTCCCGAATCGCGCCGATAATGGGTAGATTGTACCTTGACTCCTGGAGGGCTATATAATACGAGGTTTACAATCAGAGGGCCTACCGCAAAAACCGAAATTCGCAAATTACGGGGGTCTTTCTCTTTTACCCAAGTAAAAGCGTAATTAAAGTGACAGAGAAAGATGCCTACATTTGCGAACTTCGATTTGCGCGGTTATGGCACAGGATATGAAACGAATAATAAAAAAACTGATTATTATAATTATCCGTATCTTTACTGGGCTATCACATGGCGTAGATACGTTTGCTCACGAACGTTGCTCTTATTAATCAGCACAAAACAATCACCGAGGTCGAAACCAGCCAGGACAGAATGACGATATATGTATGAAAAGTTACGTAGAAAATATGAATGTGCAATCATGTCGGCTCGGAATGAATTCAACCAGGGTGTGTTAGTCTCCTAAATCTGAGTCGAGTACTACTAAGGGCCCGATTCGGATTTTGAAATAGACATCTATTAGATATCTTTTAGACATCACCAAGATACGATAACGATATGTTTAAGATCTAACATGTCAAATTTGACATTTGCGCGATTCTCGAGATACTCTTGAACGATTTCCACTGAAGGATATGACTTAGCCTCTTGGGGTTCAATGTTCTAATACTAGTACAAATTACCTCCAATGAAATTTAAATCTTAATGAAATGGAATAGAGTTGCTTTTATTTTGTTTAGTTAGACTTTAAAACAAAACAAATTCAACTCTATTTTCTAATACGGTAGATTCAAATTCGATTGCCAATTTTCCTTGTATGGTGGGCCGCTAGAGGTTAGAGATCCAATTCACATCTAATAGACATCTTACTCAATCTAACGTAAAAGTGACATTGGTTGCCCGAATTGCGCTGCAAAAGAGAACTAGTTGATATGTAAACTATAACGTATCTAGAATGGATCTAGTACGTGTCGTCTCTTGTGAATATCTTGAAGTTCGTATACGGCAGTAATTCAGATTAAAACAACTCCAGTTCTTACTAAGATTATCCTAAAAAGGGTTTCAGTCTGTGGACGCCAGCAACCTAACATAAATCCATGCGAATATAACAAATTTGTATTAAAGTGTAGGTAATAACATTGTCTAATCAATCACGCATTGTGCCTCGATTTATGGGGGTCCGTGTTATTGATGGGTTCCATGCGTTCGCTACAGTTTGAACAGTTTGGAACCCGGTCCGTAAATATTGATGTAATTCTGACTTTGGGAGATGATTATTATTGACTAATATTCTAAATGTTAGCCTACATGAAATGGTTGCGTGACATTAACACAATATTTTGTTACTATTAACGTTCACAAAAATTGGGAAGTATGTGAAATATATCTGTTACGGAATCCTTTTAATGATATTGAACATTTATTTAAGAAATGAAGTGAGAACGTGGTATCGAAACCAGTTCAAAATCATAACAAGATTTTGAATCTGAATTGGAATATTTTATTTATTTTATTTTATTTATTTAAATATGAAACAAACGGTCATACAAAAAATATTGTTACAGTTTCTTCTCTTAATGTAGACCTATAGTTTCCATTTTTATTAAAGATTTATTTATATAGAAGCACGAAAAAGTACCTATCTTGGCTTAAGTTCAGCTGATTAGTAAGAGGTTACACTGAGTTTGCGAAGTTAGAAGTTAAGTATACATAAAACTCAATGAAATACTTGTTCTACGTTTTCAACAACTATTGAATAAGTATCGACATACATGACATGACATATATTAATACTTACTTAAAATTTTGACAAATTTCGTTAATTTACATATTACTAGTCCTGAATTTTTTTTTAATTGAGCTTATGGTACAGTAAAATATGTCTAAATTTTTTACAATATTATTATCATTATAAAGTGCACATGCTCGCTTAATAAACATATTTTTAGAATTTTTTGAATATTTGGGATCGAAGTAATGTAGTTATCAAGTAACGTTCGATTGCTTATTAATAACATATGATTACATCCGCGTATTCATAAAGGCGTGTTAATATGGCTAACACGGCCATTACCGCTTGACCGAAACGCCGGTAATGGAACCAAGTACAGTAATTGCGTGCGTTTAGCAAATAACTGGTGTTTATTAACGAAAAAGGAGATATATATCAGTTTTATTACTACTAATTTTGGTGTAGTGGTAGGTTATTAAAAGCGAATTAGATTAATTTTATCAAAAAAAATCTTTTTCAATTAAAATTAATTAACATATTGAATCAAAATTATACTTAAATATGCTTTTTTTAATGTCCTGGAGGCAGTACTACAATTGTTGTATCAAAACAAAACGTATCAATATGTTCCCCCTTACCTATAATATATTATAAAATACATATGTATGTTAGTTTGTAAGGTATTTGTAATATGGGCCTTGTTGCCTGATTTAAATTTCTAAATAAAAACATTTAATAAAAATACACAAACGCAAGCGTTTCATAAAATTATCAACGATATGCCGTAGTTAAAAACATTGTCAACCTACTTTTAGGTCAACCTGTGTTATTTCTAAATTTCTTCTTTCAAATTGTATAAGCTACGCTTTTTTTATTTAAACCGTTCGTCGTAATTGGCACCTGAATACCGAGTGTGATTGCATAGTGAAGCACCTCTCAGCAAAAACTGCTTAGCCGTGGGCTTAACGAGTTGCGGTTCGGGTGCGGTTGCGGCGCGGTTCCGAGGCGTTAAGCTGGGTCGGTGTCGGTCGGTTTACTTTTTAAATGCGTGGTAACGTATAGTCCGACAAGAAATTGTAGAAATTTATTGAGCGCGCCACTTCTTACGTAACTGTTACATTTTTGACGTAAAATGTTTAAACATGGCAACAATTTAGTATGGATTTTTTTTTAACTCCATTTTATTCATTTCTACTATTTTATTATGCACTACTATATAGTTAAAGGAAATAAACAACAGGTTGAAATAGTTTAACAATACTAAATTAAAGGTTATTAAAGAAAAAAAAATCTTAATGTGAATATTAATCTGTTGTGTAAATAATTTGTTATAGTTTTAAACTCGTCGATCATCAATATCGTTTCAAAACCATAAGAAATTGTTAAATATGAAGCACTCTAGTTTTTGCTACAGGTATAGTTCATAAAAAATATTCAGTTTAATATTTCTTTCAGCAAGTTTGTGTTAAGTAGTATACGCTTTAAGTTTTGTTATTAAAATAGTATACGCTTTATTTAAGCTTTAATAGAAAGCAGAACATTATCTCAAATGAAACAAGAAGTCCAATCGATCCGATTCATAACAATTTCCCTGTTGTTAAAAAAGCTAATTCCCGATGTGTACCCAGCTTTATTAGCAAGCTGGAAATTATCCGAATTTAGGTGGTCATTAGGAGAGTCGCGTGGGAGAGATATCCGGCCAGCCGTATAAATCTGAATTTAATGACCAGACCAGTTCTCTAATATTTCCGAACAATGTTTCGGGTTCGGGACACGTACCTTGTGTCCCCGCCTTTACGTTTCGCTTTTGTTTTTACTTGAATTTATAATTGGAATGTGCTGTTTTTTGTTTTTAAATCTATTTAACGGTGCTCTGGATTGGGTTTGTATAATTTGAATGTACTTCGTAATTTAAAGGATTATTTTTGCGTGTAGGTATAAGTATGTGTGATGTCATATTAATCTACGAGTATGGTGCTAGTGTAATTGTAAATATTTTATTTTGCGGACACACGACTAAAGAGGATTCGCGGGAAGAGCTCTCTTTTATGGATAAGTTCGCCTTTGTACATATAGTTTTTACGTCATTTTGTCTGTTTCGTGTAAAGTTTATGTTCAATATATTTAAGCATGTATCTGACATAGGAGAAATACCTCGAAAAATTATATTTAAAAATATCTTTAAGTCCAGGATCCACCTGAATGGAAGTATTTTACAAGGGGATTAATTATGCCGTAAACATTTTATATTAAAAATTGCTTTTAAACGTAGTTTAAGGGTGCTTACAAAAAACGATAAAGTTGAACTACGGGCAGGGGAGGGCTCTTAATAATGATTTTATGCGAAGCGGAAAATAATGACTTTCGTTATTAGGATCGAGATCATTACCCGACCTATGTTAAAAAAAAAACAGGTAAGAATAGTCTATATGTTCATATAGATATACAAAATACGCACTCTACTTTGTTTTTAAGATGAGAAGAGATAAGTAAGGAGAACGTTGTTCTCATAGGAAATAAAATATAGAAACGGATTATTCTGCGTATAATGAATTTAAAATTGTAACTAGACGCACTAGCTGATCTAGTTAACATAAATAATGATTGACACAGCTGATCAATCGATCTATATTATTTTCATAAACTTTAAAACCTCAATTATTACATACAAATGTTAATTAAAATAAATACATGTAAGTAACTATAATATATGCATTCAGTAAATTAATTTTAAATAACAGCAAAACATTCTCACGAGAAATTCGAAACAACAAACAAAAACTTAACTGAGTCAAGTTTGTAGTGGGCCATTAATCAGAAAAACTGATTCGCTGAATCCAAAGAGAATGGAATGTGTATAGAGTATTACTGTCGGTGAATTTTGTAGTCACGAAGATTATGCTGCCATCTGTTGACGCAGTATTGAAACTAAAGATGAAAATGTATAAAATATCAATAAAACATATATATTTACATATAGACATAAATGATTTTTATTAATTTTGGAACGCCATGTGTTTTGATCCATGTTTTTTTACATTGATGTGCATTAGAATTGTTGAATATCAAGAGAGTGGCGCCATCTGTTAGAGAGTGGCTTTGTCTTGATTTCCGAGGCAAGGGGTTTCTTTTGACTTTGCTTGTCTTATGGGATTCACATCTCTTTGCTAAAACTACTCAAGATTGGAACTCGAGTTTAAAGGAAATAAATAACAAAGTTTTTATTTTGAAGTGCGCCTAACGCGTCAAATGCGTCAAACGCGTTTCGTTAATGTCTTTTATGGTTATAAATACCCCCACGCCAAGCTGGGAACGGATTATTCTATTTTTGTCCGTCGGATTGTCACGATCTCTGGCTCGCCCGTAGACGTTAAAACAAAGGTGTTATTTTTACGGTTGAATGTTTGACATTACGTAGCTACTATGCTGCTTTTTGTCAGACTGTTCAATTGCTAGTTCAGTGTAAATACTTACGTGTGTTTTGGTGTTTTTGTGTTTTAGAGCCAGATTAGTGTCTGATTGCACGGTCAATCAACCGGAAACGCCTAACCTAGCGGTGATAAGCGGGCTTTTCCGGGAATCCAGTAGAGTGTTAGGTCCAGGTCGCGAGAGGGGCCTGGCGTCAACCTTTTTACCTACACAGGTGACGATTATACCTCTTACGTTATCTTCAAGGTCTGATAGAGGGATGTGAGGATCTCACGTGTGGATCATTAAGAGTAATCTTTACTCACTGAAATCTGTTGGTAATTGAAGAAGCGTGGTCTTGTTATATATATTTATATATTCACATTTTATATTTGGAATAGGGCGCCTTATTCGTCAGTACCCTTGGCTACGGCCTATACTGCGGAGGGAGGCAAATTACACAGACACTAGGGTTTGCAATACCTCGGTTTTGTCGGCCGAACGTTTACAGCTTAAATTAGGGTCCCTCTCACACACTTCCCCCCCCCCCCCCTGTAATACTAGAGGTTCGCTTCTAGTCTTACACATTAGAATAGGTGAAATTGGGGTAGAGTTAGGGTAGAGTCATTATTTGGGTGTTAGGGTTAATTATTATTTCTTTCTTTATTATTATTTATACTTTCACATGTATTTTGGTTACATACAGTGTTAAAATCATTAGAGAGTTAATTGTTTTAAAATACAGAATAAATTAAAGTCTAGTTTTAGTAGCATATGGATGGGTTACTGAGGCTCGTATATTAAATATGATTTAAAGGTAATACTTTTTATATTTGGTGAGATAGGGGAACAAAGTTATTTGAGGACATACTAAATAATTTTGTTATAGGGAGCTAGTGACAGGCGAAGCAGTTCACTAGTGACAATTTGAGCTTTTCTATATTGGGTATCTAAGGGTTAAAAAGTCATGTTTATTAGACAATCGCTTCAGTATTCCATACATTTATAGTATATTCAGATAAGTTTCTTGGCGTTTCTTCTTGTCTGAAAATAGGTTCCGAAACGCAGATAAAAGTAAATATTACATAGTGTTTAGGAATACCTATTAAAAACAAAACAAAATAAAATAGGTATTATTTAGTTTAGAGACCCGACTTCATCCGAGGCGTGACAGTAGATAAAGTATGTTTGTACGTATTAATTTTTGCAACATTTACATATACATATTTTCCTTTAGCTAGCTTGATTAGCGAATGGATATAAAAGGAAAATATAATTACAAACAACAAGGGCTTACACTACTGTTCATGGTAACTGGTCACGGTAGGGCTCGGTAGAAGATAAATTCTAAAAAATATAATTTATTATTTATTTTTTTTCATATGATAGTGTTATAATATAGAAATACAGTAGAAATATTTACAATTACATAGGGTATTTTAGGGGTAGTATTTTAAATCCAAATCTAATCAGTCTGCACATAAAAGACGAAGGGTACTAAGGTTCACAACGTATTAATTTCACTAGACGATCACATGGCCAAATTTATTTATTTTTATTTATTTATAATTAATTCTGGATGAGTTTTATTAAAGTAGATTAGCTAATATTGGGTTAAGGTACAAAATACATCCCGATGTTTTAAAGTTTTTAAAACCTTTACAGCTTTTTTGTTTACTTTATTTATTATATGCGATATAATCCGTTTCCATGGTTTTACATATCGCGTCCGAAGACAATATTAGTGTTCTCATATGTTGAGCTCAAAAATTAAATATAAATAATTTAAGAGTTGACCAGAGCTATTCTACAAAAACCGAATCACAAGAGCACTTTAAATAAAATATATGTTAATCTCGTGTATAGTTAAATATTATTTTAATCCAAGCGCCACAGGAAAATGTTTCCCAAAATGAAAATAAGTCTCAAAAAACTCAACACGAATGCGTTTAAACTCCACTAAAAACTCAACTACAAACTGTCAAAATTCAACTAAAAACACTCCATTCCTTAGCATGCCATAATAACACAATTACAGCCAGTAGCTTAACAACCGAGCGGAGCGAAAATTTCAATGTACAGTTGATTCCATTAATTAGGCATGCTGTGTTCGCCCCATCGCGCCAACTTGAATAGCCAATTACATTGGTAATTGGGCCGGGGCAGGTGTCTCCTCACAAAGCAGGCTCGGAGCAGGCACTTTTCATATTTCCACGTCGTTGTACTGTAAGTAGTTTTTGATTGTTGAGTGGACATTTGTATGGGTTGGTTAAGGAATGCAATGTTTTTAATAGCTAGTTGACGTATGGTTTATTGGTGTGGGTTATTAATCACTGTTTAGAAAAGTACATTCAGACAAGGAAAAAACTATTCTCATCGTGTTACGTAATTTTTGAGGTGAATATAATTTATTTTATCTTCTATTAAAATAGTTCAAACCTTAAGCAAAAAAATATTTTTTCATTCCAAAATCAGTATTAAGGGCTCTACACATAACAGATACACATACACATATCAGCCACATTTTCAAACTGAACTAAAAAAGGGTATGTAGGTAAAGGTATCTACTTGTACTACTATCACTATAGTTACACCACAAACCAACACAATGAAACAACAAAACGCATCATTATTTATACAAATGACAGCTGATAGTCGATTCAAACGGATTCCGCGCTCATCAAGGTCTTATCAGATTAAGCCATACATAACGAGATGGGTCTGAAAGTGGGTCAGTTGTGGGTGCCGTGGGGCCACTACCCCACCTACCCTACCTACCCGAGTCGAATGAGAGTTGTTACGGTTGTGTCGTTGCAAGTTCAAGTTCTAGATTAACTTTATCTTTTGTTTTTTTACGACTGCGTAATAAAATAGTGTAATGTAATGTGTTCTAGGTTTATGTATGTTTCTTTCAATGTAAGTTCGGAATTTACCAACTTATCTTATGTTATCTTTTTTGGTTGTCTTTTAGTTTAGTATTGAAGTACAATAGGAAATTTACTTTTATTTTGACGACCGGTCTGGCCTAGTGGGTAGTGACCCTGCCTGCGAAGCCGATGGTCCTGGGTTCGAATCCCAGTAAGGGCATTTATTTGTATGATGATACAGATATTTGTTCCTGAGTCATGGTTGTTTTCTATGTATTTAAGTATTTGTATATTATATATATCGTTGTCTGAGTACTCACAACACAAGCCTTCTTGAGCTTACTGTGGGACTTAGTCAATCTGTGTAAGAATGTCCTATAATATTTATTTATTTATTTATTTATTTATTTATTATTTAAACCACACAAGCCTATCCTAATAATATTATTGTATATGCGCATGTAACTCTGTCTGTCTGTTACCCCTTCACGCTTAAACCGTTGAACAAATTTAGATGGAATTTGGTATGGAGATAGTTTGAGGCCCGGGGTCAGCATAGTTTTTATCAATCATCATCATTCCACGCAGGAAAATTCGTAGTTAAAAGTTAGTGATATATATTTTTTATGTTTTTATTGAGGTAATTTTGAAATCGTCCGAATCCTTTTCGGCCTTAGCTCCATATTAAGAACAATGATTTTAGCCTATTAATGTTCTTAATATTTTTTTAGGGAAGCATATTAGATTACAATATAAAAGACAAATCATATTTTCCGTTAGCTTTCCGAACGTGAAATACCTTTTGGTGTTCGCAACAACGCTCCCTAAGAAATTATTTCTCCCAAGATTGAGTTTTGATTGAATAAATAATGACACGTCAAATCTCGTCAAATGCGACGTTGCGCGTTGGAATAGGGTTTCGGTCAACGGTTGTGGACGGCGGAATTTGTAGAAGTACATTTAAATCGTTACACAGGCCAATTCGAGTTTTAATTATTCAATCTGTTTCCAATATGATACAAAATGTATGGAGGATACAAGTTGTGAGTTAGTGTTACAACAATTTAGATAAAACCCCAACAAAGTTGCGGGTAATAGCTATTTTGGAATATAGAAGGCAAAAGTACTTATACATAGACACGTGTTACAAATACCTACAAGTAAATCCTCGGCAGGGAAACTACAACCCATATTTGAATTTTCTCCATGTTCGTTTTACTTGTCAGCGTTTGTGTCTTGCAATATTAACCCCTTTCCAAATATGAGGATGAAGTGATTTACCCAAAAGGGAAGGTCGAGGTTGCCACGTGTAAAGGTAAATCACGTGTAAGAGGTATTCACATTTAACAATGTGTTAAAGATTCGATATTGTAATGGTCCGACCTTGACATGAGTTGCCGTGTGCTTTTCACGCGCATCTACCTTCACGGATTATACAGAGTTACTCAAACATAATGAATGAATCATTTATTTTCAGGCAACTATTGGCCCATAGATAAATACCTTAAAACTAACATACATATTATTACAAAATATATCTTAAAACTAAAAACACAATTATGGCTGCGATGCAGTTCGCAACCCCGCAGTGTCAGGGAGCCGGCCGCAGAACCGCCAAAACTCCTCCTTGGTGAATAATGTAGGGGAGCCCAAGAGGGAATGTTTAAACTTACAAACGTGTCAGATTAAGAGTTGAGTAATATCTTGCTACCCGTGGAATATACCTTAACCACTTTTAGCCGTCTATGTTGGTCCGTTGGTTCGTGGGCAGTTAATAGTACATTATTGTCGAGGCTCGGAAGTAGCTACTTGCAGGCTGAGGATTCGTTTTAAACGGACGACCTTGGGAGTCCGTTTAATTGAATCCGAAGCCAGCAAGTAGCCTTCCAGCCGAGTCATATATAGTGCTTTTCTCAAAAATGGTGCAAGAAATATAAATATCATAGAAATATTTTACAAAAGCAACGTTCTTCCGTATATATTTTCACAGAGAAAAGCCGTTGCCACCTTTTTATTTTTTTAATAAAAAAATAGAAGTGTATTTTTCTGCCAAAAATACGCCAACCTATTTGAGACACCTAAATAGTCGCGGTACTAATCATCTGTTTGGCTGTTTATTGGGCCTGTGCCTTCATTTGATATGGCTATTTCAACTTTTAAAAAGTTTGGAACTCGACAAATAATGGAATTTGTATGCAACATTGCAGTCCCAAAATCGAGACTGCAATGTTTTTAACTTTTTAATTTTTGACTAACCATAAACTACGCGCATCGCGACCGATTTTTTAGACGGCAAAGTCGACTTTGCCGTCCATTTTTGAGAAAAGTGAATTTGGTTAGTTTGGTATACGTTGATGTTAAGATTGTGCACACTTAATCTGAAGATTTTTTTTTTGTCAGCCTGGTTAAGTGTCCCACTGCAGGGCAAAGGCCTCCCCTCGCTTCCTCCACTCAACCTGAAGATTATTTTTATGTATTTTCTTAATCTGACGATACAAGTTCGAAACACATTATCCGTCAACTTTCAAGCATAATAATGTACTTATACTATTTGTTTCGTATATATTTACCGTATTTCACAAGCACGTGTTATGAAACCAATTAAGTCCAACAGTTCAATGACGGCCAACGTTCGCTTCATATTGAACTGTTTAAAAATAACTTTCTATAAATGTCCTGATTACATCACGTCCACGTGTATTCCGATGTTATGCTTAATTAATAAAATGTTATATGTATCACTTTTATCGAACTGAAATATGAACATTGTCATAGTGACATTAAGTCGTATTTCCACTATCTTGAAAATATACCTAACATAGAACTGTAATATTGAGCCAGCGACGTGTATGACACGTTTAATGTCTGTAGATATAAGCCGAACATAATACGTACTTTTCAGGTTTGCATCCACCAATCCTATTACGTAGGTAACGAGCATGGACAATGACAGGCCGAACGCACCTCTCCAATCCGACCATTCATTAGACTCAGTGTATGGAGCGACCTCCGTAAATGCACTGTCAACACCAATTTAAAGTGTTTATAGAACCTTGTGCAAATAACTACGTAGCGCCGCGTTTCGCTAGAGAATTAAGTTATTTGCTGAACGAGTCAAGCCGTTGCCGAAATTTCGTGTCCGTGAACGTTATATGAGTGGGGCTTTAGGGACTGGGGTACCTATAGTTGGAATGGGGGTTAGTTGTAGGTGAATTAGAATTTAAGTTTATAACAATTGCATAATTTGAAATGTAGGACCAACTTAACTTGTCTAGATTTTTGAACTTTACAAAAACTATAATTGAAACTTGCTTGTTAAATGATAATTGCAAAATAATGACTTTAGGGACAAAGATGGGTTAGAGTAGGGATTAGTTTAAGTTATAGTTGAATTAGAATGAAAGTTACAAACTGAAACTGTCAACTTGAAATTAAGACTTGAAACACAAATTAAAATTATTTTCAAAGAGTAATTCAGTTTGTTTCTAATACGTGGCATGATGAAAGTTTATCACAATTATGGCTTAATTAAAAAAGTAAGACCAACTACTTACTAATTCCACTTTTGAAAACTACTAAAGCTATATATTGATGACATCGTAAAGTAGTTACTAACAATACAATGTTTAGATTCATATATAAATGAAATAAGAGATGTATACGTAGATACTATAAAAGTATAAGATTAACTTAAACTTTAAGATACGTCAATTAATAGATCTAGAAACGATATGGATTAAGTGTAGTAAGATATGTCAGTGTCAAAAGTGACGTTTTTGTTTGAAGAAACGTCTCATTTGACACCGACTTATCTAATCCATATCGTTTCTAGATCTATTAACTGACGTATCTTAAAGTTCGAATCGGGCCATAAGTATATTGTTGAATTCGCTAGCGAGTATATACCTCATAATAATGTATTTGAAATATGTTACCCTTATCTAAATCAATCACACAGGCGTAGACAGCCAGATTTTAGCTCAACAAGTACCTATTCAATTATAAAATTATTTTGATTCTGTTTGAATTGCATGTGACGCTAATTTACACTGTCAAATAAACAAGTTTATCATAAATTC
Organism: Cydia fagiglandana; assembly: GCF_963556715.1. Classification (NCBI taxonomy): domain Eukaryota; kingdom Metazoa; phylum Arthropoda; class Insecta; order Lepidoptera; family Tortricidae; genus Cydia; species Cydia fagiglandana. The sequence continues at coordinate 1,121,330 of NC_085932.1, read as the reverse complement.
AGCTAGCGAATGTTAAGGCAATTTCAACTTTGAATACATTAGCATAATGTTACTTATTTAATTTTCGGACTTTGTTTACAGGTTTTGTAGTGCAAATATTAGAGTTAATTTAGTTCAGTTCATATTAGAGTTACAATTTATTGAAATGTAATAGCGTGTATGCTAACCCATATTGAATTGATTTCAAATAGATTGGCCGCTATTGAATGAATATTTTAATTATGTGAAGCCTAAATCAAATTTACAACATCATTTTCATAAATTTTGTGGCAAAGGAATAATGTGAAAGAGAAATAGATTCAGTTTAAATTTAAACTGATGCATCTTTTATGTCGAATAAATAAATTTCGAAGTTGTTTATACCAAACAACAAAATCAGATTTTTTTATGAAAACAACTGTTGAGTAGACTTTTAAAAATGCAAGCATCATTTTAATACATAATACGTGGTAAAAAATAAACAGCAAAAATAACAAATGTCCGTTTTGGTCACCTTGCCCGTTTGACCACTCTACTGTATGCTCTTAGTTCTGCTAAAATACACAAAGAATACCTAATTAAAATTGCAATATTGTCTTAGAATGAAAATTGATAACATAGTACAGTTCAATTCAGTTACATTATTGGTAAAAAATATTTTACAGGTCACACAGGTACATTTGAAATAAGATAGTTATAACGACATATATATGTACGTTTAAAAAGACGTCCCGAAAAAATCTAGTAACAAGTCAATCAAAATACTTAAATGTTAAAAAAGTAATTTAATTATTCCAACGGGCTATAGCCATGGCCACAAGCAGTGACGGATAGCCTTGTAGTGTCGCGAGTGACGGGCCGGTGTCTCGCTTACACAAGGCAGAACAGTCTGCACGTGGCTCTAAATAGTTTACTGGAAGATTCAACTAATGAGTTTAAATTTGTTTAAAAAAAATGCAGAAATATGTGTAAAATTTTGTAAAAAAATTAGTTTATCCTTTACAGTTTCACGATAAAGATGATCATTTAAGCTAAACATGTGTGTCATGCCATGCAAGAGCTAAATGTTGCTGCGAGCACCTTCCAAAAGCATAGTCTGAGAACTGGACAGGACAGATGCCTGTTAACAGGGTGGCCTAATATCACAATCGTTTAAAGAGCATTTGCTTTGAAATCGCATTTAATTGTTTTCGAATCCTGCTAGTAGTATAAAAATACCTAGTTTATTTTCTTGATGAATATAAAAAAATAATTGTACTATGCCATTAAGTCTTATACAATTCGAAAAATATCGTTGAAAGTTATGTTAACATTCGTCTGTACTCGATAAAAATAAATAAGTTCTCAATATTTGGAATAGATTCCTTACCCATATCGCTTTAATCATAAGTATCATAACTAAACTCAAAATCACGGTTCACCCACAACCCACAATATCGACACCAATAACAAATCATCTCACCGTCCCGTCATTAATAAATGACACTTCCAGTCATTAAGCAGCACAGACGGTAGCCACGTAAATTAATCAGCCGGGACAGGGGACCGGATAAGAGGTATGCTCCAAAAGTTTCACTCCTTAATGATGGCTTAATGAAAATTGCACGGAGAACGATGACAGTTAATCACCGGCAGAAATATAGCTTTAAAACGCTTGGTGTGATTGGATGGGTGCGTTTGTCGCGTTGTTTGGTTTTGTTTAATGGTGGGCCGACTGAAAATATTCAGCAAAATGTCACTTTGTCATTGTAAACTTTCATATTAACGCTAAAGGAGTTTGCATTTTGTAAATAACATTTTAATGGTAAAATATATATGTGCACCTATATACAATTATGTATCGTATCGAAATAAAATCAGGCTTACATAATTACATACATAATAAAGTAGCAACATGCTAAAGTAGAGTACTTTAGTTTTATTTAGTTATTGATTTAAGTTAAAAGTTTGTTTTTATTTTCTTATTCTTATAAAATCTTTTTAAAAGTCAGTCTGTAGGTATTGTAATTTATTATATTCTACGTTTACGTAATATAATAATATGTTTATTCACAGTTAGATGTTGAAATTATCAACACAGAAATCCTTTTCAATCCTAGACACTTCAGAAAATGCATCCAAATATTTTCGCCATCCTATTCCATATTAACGATTCACCAAATTCGCTTAATTCCTTATTCAAGCCCTTCAATTAATTCAGCTGTCTGAGTTGCGTGAAAGTAAACAGCTTAAAGTGGCCAGAGAAGTTTAGATTGTAATCAATTAAAATCTTGGAGACAAAGCGCTGTATTAATCTACGGTTTACTGTTTAAACTGTTGCTATTGTTGTCCAAGTTTGTAGTGTAAGGTAATCTTCAGCGAAATAGAGGTATTAGTCGAGCGTTACGATTGAAAGGAATGAATAATCGAGGTATAGCAATAGTTAAGTGTGGTGGGGGGAAATACAAACAACAACATTCTTAACTGTACATTCGTGGACCTTATACAATAGGCAAAACGTCCACTGATGTACAGTTAACAGTGTGGGCGATGGTATAAGCGACGTTAACGCCAGGGAAAATGTCGCTCTATCTTTATACTATTTGACATATGTCAACTGTCAGATGACTAATATATCTTGCGCTACAATCATAATTATTTAGATGGAGAAAGCAAGTTACATTATTTTGAAATAGTTATTTACGAATACTGAGATAATTGTGGTTAATTTCATGTAGGTACTTGTTACGTTAAGGTAAAAGAAAAACACAAATAATAAATAAATGTACAGGCCCACCTTACCAAAGGTACCAAACCTTAACAGACACGGATCGACACTATAAGTGAAATCCTCCATTCCGTAGATATTTAAGACCCTAACAAAAACAACAAGAAACTTGTAACTTGATGTTTGTTGGTGGTATGCTGAATAACTGATTGTTGATTATATTTGGCTTTATTAATTACAAACCAACAATAAAACATATCCTCAGTCCAACGGTTCCTTTCCAGCCCTTGCGTAAGTAACTCGGTCCAAGCCATTCGTCACGGTGTTTGTCCGTCTTTGTTGACCGGCGGTTGTTGGCCGGTGGGTAAATAACACTGTTTACTTGCGGCCGGACAGATTGGCGCGGGGACTTTTGAGGGACAATTAGCATTTCCCTTGCGCCTGGGATCATTTTCATATTTTGTTTTTGGTTAACGAAAAGGACATTTCAAAAGGAGTTAACATTTTGACAAAGTACTTAAAGCAACAATGGTATATTTTAGATTTATTTCGGATATTGTTCGGATTATGCACTAAACCTGTACATTCAAATTGCGATTGCGCTGCCGGTGCATAGGTATGTCATGTTAGGTGTCACTGTCAATTTTCTTGATAAAATGCGTTACTGTCAATGCCATATTTGCTGTAGGTAACGATTAGATATTTAATCCGTCACTCATTTTATTAATGAGATTGACAGTTTCTCCAATTGATTGTTTTTCGTCTGCTGCTGTAGTAGTTTGCAGCAGTAATGCTACATCAGCAATGTTGCTATATTGTAATCAGAATGTAGCATTAGCGGGCTTTTTTAATGTTTTCTAACCTAGTCTGATAAAATATAACTTACCAAAAATAAATACATAATTAACAACTTAATCACTCTAACGTAAGTTGTCCATGAAGCCTTCACTACATAGTTAGTAAAGTTCTGCTATTAAGCTGTAAATCATCCGTGCTCAGATAGATTTCAATGGCTGCCTGCTTCACTCGGTGTAACACGATAATATTAACGCGGCTCAACGATGAACTTACATTCAAAACCTTACATACTTGCGTTACAGTTTGAATTCCAATGAGTCGCGACGCTTTTGATACGAGATTTTGGAGTTAATATCATCGAATATCTCCAGTGGGAAGTGTTCAATTGAATACTTAATTGATCCTCTTAAATCTGATCGCATATCCCTCTTCGATTAAGTGTGAATTGCTGCGGAAGCGAGTGATGTGTAATACATTTATATGACATTATCGACAAGATAACCTTTGCAAACATTCTTTACATTTGTGTGTAAAGGACCCCGCAGCAGACATAGGGAAAAAGTGGTTTCAGTTAAATCTCACGAAATGTAAGTATGATTTTAATTTGGCTCTCCTGATTATTTTTTTGTATGGGCACAACTCTCTCAGCAGTATACTTTCAGAAATAATCAAGTATATAATTTTCTATTTACGCGACATGTTTTCTTAAATCGATATATTGTTATGACACGCACTGGCAGTTACTGACGTTATAAGGTGCAGTTACCAACTGTCAGGAGCAGGAATTACGTAAAAATGGTTAACAAACACATATTTTGTATGAAACAATTACATTGATTATTTCTGAAAGTATACTTCTGAGAGAGTTGTGCCCTTAACATCATACTAAAATTTCGTGAGATTTAACTGAAACCACTTTTTCCCTATGTTTGCTGCGGGGTCCTTTCATCCTCATATTTAACATGAATATTTCTGATCCTTTTTTGAATTGTGAGGTAATTTATGTATCATGTAATGTATTTGGACATCACCTACTTACAATAACATTCATTGACATTTTGTAGTACATTATCAGTGATATTTTCGGAGAAAAGCATTAAATTAGTAAGCTTTATTATAAAATATACTGAAATCAGTAAATTATGTGAGTATACTCGTATTTCATTTGAACATTGTAATACTTGAATACTATGAATTAACGTAGTTAATACGAAGTCAATAAACGAGATTTCATTATACCCCTCTCAAAAATTTTGCCAATATTCTATTAATAATCCGGTGCTGTAAGTTTACTAGTTTATTAAACTATATTTCCCCAGTAGTTATCTGCCTCTGAAACTTTTCCTACAAAACGCAGCTCGATTATTCGCCTTCTTAACTCTTAAAAGCTTTCTTGTCTCAAATCGAGCCTGTACCGTGATTCAATCCACCTAGCTTACTCCTCGTCCCCGGAGACGCTACCTTTTTGAGCACAGAACTATGACGCTTTAAATTGAAAAGGGACACCGGGGTAAAGAGAGTAAATGGGGAAAGTTGTGAGTTACGGAGTATTTGAATAACTTTGGACGTAAAGATAGTGATAACAATCACACTGGAGGAGGAATTATGGACGTGTTAAATGTAAATATAAATGCTATGCTTATTTCACGCTTGAAATTTTTAAATTTTGAACTAGTTAGATGTTTGATATAAAACAATGCATTCACGCCGTGTTTGGAACAATTTTAATTGTCCTGATTGATGTACAGCGAGCATGTGCAGTGAGCACTTCACAGTTTTTAACCGACTTAAATTTCCAGGAAGTACTTACAAGATTCTTTATATTAGTTTTTTTAATTAATAATCTTGTAAAAAGTCGTCGTAATACGATTCGACTGCAAACTCCATACACATATCATCGCACAAGCATTTAAACACAAGCGATGTTCGCCAGGCACGCAATCTCAATGCCACCCATTAAATTTAATAATGAATCTCCGTATCACCGGGTGCCCTTAATGGCAAAGTTAATTCGAGAGAGCCGCAAGCAACTAGTAATAATGGGCGGATGGAACCCTGTTCGATTAAGCCGGCCCATTGATTGTTTGATGACGTCGATGGGATCCGTATCTTTGTCCGTGGTTTAATTACTTTATTTGTGACACGGTGGTATTGTCTCCGCGCTTGTGTTGGTGATCTTTGGGAGTCTTTAATACTGTTTTATGTGTGGGAGGTGTTTAATGGAATCCGGATTGTCTATTTGTACATTTGATTGTTTTACATTTGTACTTATTATTGCTACTGGCGTATTGGAATTGAAGATTTATTAGTGATTTCCTGATTTGGCAAAATATTGTTTGGCTGTGCTTTTTTGTGCCATAGCTTGAAATTTTTAATAAAATCTTCTTGATCTCTTTAATATAAACTACATTTTATCACACAAAAATATTTTATGTAAGTGAATGTTTTCTGGTGTAAATTCGCACTGAAGTGCTTTCGGAAAATTTCAAAAAATGCGAAATTTACACATAAAAAATATCAAAGCTTCTTATATTTTTTCCATTTCTAAAATGAAAATTACCTTTATTTTCTTTGAAATCTTCCTGATATTACTCACTGTTTGGAAACTTTAATAAAAAAATAATTATATTTATCTCTTCAAGGAGTACTACAAGTAATAGAGACTAACCTCTAGGCCTCTTTTACTTGTTTTAACATAAATACATAATTTATCATTCTAACTAGCTCTAGCAAATAACTGTTTGCCGAAATAAACTATTTAGACGGATTATATTTCGATGTAAAGGCTTCAAAACGTTCAAATGTATTTTAAATTTATTATACTCTATTATCCATCTATATAGTTTTATTTTATTAATAACTATCGCGGTAACCGTAGACAATATTAACTATCTCCCGCTCTTAAAAGAATACACGAATACAAGGGACCACGAGTACTAGGTTCATCTAGAAAAGTACGGATTTGAACCTCAAAAAAGCGTCACATTTTCATCGCGTCAAGTGTTTCCCTTTCATACTCCGTAATTCTTTTAGTTTGCTATTTCATTACTAAGTAATTAAATCTTTAGCTCCTCCTTCATTTACTGTTGAGGTTTTTAATTTTTCTTTCTGAAAGAGATAATTAGTTTTGTTTCTCGATGCCAGAGGGTAGTCTTTTGTGCTCCGCTTCCACCTCCTAATATTTTTAATATTCCATTGAAATACATCTTAAAAAATAACATTTCTTTCCTGTTACGGGCTAATAATGGGCGTTCGTTTTTAGGGTTCCGTAACCAAAGGGTAAAAACGGGACTCTATTACTAAGACCCCACTATCCGTCTGTCTGTCACCAGGCTGTATCTCATGAACCGTGATAGGTAGACAGTTGAAATTTTCACAGACGATGTATCTATTTCTGTTGCCGCTATAACAACAAATACTAAAAAGTACGGAACCCTCGGTGGGCGATTCTGACTTGCATTTGTCCGATTTATAAACGTTGTTTAAAAATTAAAGTGTTCCTGTCTATCATCGTCACTGTCATTTTCGAAGAAGTATGTAAGTACGTGTGATACGGAGTCGGCAGAAGTGCAACCATCATAGCCGTTCTGATTTTTTAAAGTGGCAGTGTAATACTGTCATATGATAAATATAGGGTTTCTTGCATCTCTTTCTAAAACTGGCGACCTTGTGCCCTTGAGGAATCTCGACCTACGATCATTGTCCTAAAAACGTAAAACTGGCCGATAGCGTAAAACTGGCTATAAATCCCGTCAGCACGTTTTAAAGCTAAAATGTTTTGAGATTTGTGACTAAAAGCGATTATACCACATTACTCTTATTCTTTTTTGCATTATGATTTGATGAAATAGATAACATTTAAAGCATTTTTTTATACCACAACGGTGGGAAAATTACATCCAATATTATTGGTTGTAATCCAGCGGAGCGGAGAAAAAATGTGGATTCCTATCAAACCCTCCACCAGTCATAAGGCAGTGGAAAGGCAGCCTAACCTCGACATCCCAATAAATCAAAGCATTATTATAGAAACGTCATCTTAAAAAACCGGGCAAGTGCGAGTCGGACTCGCGCACGAAGGGTTCCGTACCATAATGCAAAAAAAAACAAAAAGAAAAAACGGTCACCCATCCAAGTACTGACCACTCCCGACGTTGCTTAACTTAGGTCAAATATCCCGTTTGTTGTATGAGAGCCCCATTTAAATCTTTATTTTATTCTGTTTTTAGTATTTGTTGTTATAGCGGCAACAGAAATACATCATCTGTGAAAATTTCAACTGTCTAGCTATCACGGTTCGTGAGATACAGCCTGGTGACAGACGGACGGACGTCTTACGGAAGTCTTAGTAATAGGGTCCCGTTTTACCCTTTGGGTACGGAACCCTAAAAAATTGACCATCACTACTGCGATAATTTTGACCTCATAATACCTGTGCAATAGAAATTGAAACATCCCCGATATAAATATGTTGTAAGGCGGTAAAATGTCAAACCATTTGATAAAGGTCATCTGCCATCATTTATTATTAGTGGCCGGGCCGCGGGCCGAGCAGATCGTGAATTTATTATGCGACCCCTGAATTAATGATCCAAGTGTCCACTTTACTGCGTTATTCCTTTTAAAGACGTTAATCGAATAGGTGTAGTGATGAAATGGTTTTTTTTTCTACTCGTCGACTGTAATGGTTCATTTCTATACGACTTTAGACCATTAGACCATGCCTTAAGAAAATATTACATCAGTGTGAACTAAATTTTAAGATAAGTAGGGTTTTTACATAAAACTCAAAATCGTAACTTAATAGAATACCCGATATAATTTCGAAGAGAAAAACCAAAACAATCGTTTGACACCAGAACCAAGCCACCGTTAATCAAACGGAGCCTCACTGACTTAATGCAAGGCTTTGCAGTCGACACCGAGATACCTGACACTTCATACTATATTAATATTTTCCAACGTCCGCCCTCAGAACATTGTGCGCTCTAAACCCATAATAGCCCAAGATTTATCGGCACCATTAACATGGAAATAATAATTCCACACTTTATCGACTATAAAGGCATTTTAATATCAGCTCGTTTGATTTATCTCGCAAAATTCACTTACCATCGGATTATTGTTTAGCTAAACATTTGAGTTTAATGCGGCAGTTATGTTCAAATTGGTCATAATTCGAAATTATAACGTCGACTGGCAACCACGGCTGCCGGCAGTAAACGTGCGGCGCGATCTAACTTTGTTTATGTGCGATTGTAGCTAGATATTACTGAGCTATAGAACAGAATAGATAACCGTAGTAGCCCGAAATAACTTACTTGCTATTTTATACGTCTCATTCGCACGAATACTACTATGAGCGAGATGCTGAGAAAGTAAGTTACGTACACGCTGGCAAATAATGCAGTGTCAAACTCGTGGTAAGGCTATAGGTATTTGCTGGGGCCACCTACCCCGCCGGCGTCTTCCTAAGGTACGTATAAAGGGTATGATGAAAATACTCGCGGTTAACAGGTAAATCTCGGTAGCGTACTTGTTAGAGTATCCCAAAGACGTCGTCGTAGGCAGGGCCAGGGTCACTACTAGCAAAAAGAATAGATAGTATAGAGGGGTCTTGTCATAGTAAATGTTGTAGTCACTGTAAATTTACTGCCATCTATCGACACACGACTATAACTCAAAATATACACGTATAAAATTATCAAAAAAATTAATATATATGGATAAATGATTTTATTATTTTTATATCATTTTGACCCATGCTCATTCACTGATATCTACGTGTTAAAATTGTTAAATATGAAACGGTGTCGTCACGCCATCTAGCCGAGGATAGGCTAAAGGTGTGTGCGTCATCTATCCGAGAATGACTTTTTCTTCATTTCCGAGGCACGTTTTTTTCTTAGACTTTATTCATCTTAATACGAAGTTACATAATAATATGTCTTAGCTACTAGCTAGGCTAGAAGGCCGTTAAAACCGTTTGCTTTTGCTTTGAATTGAATTTATTTGGATAAATTCCAAGCAACAAAACTACACTGACAGACGCAAATTGCGAAATTAACACGATAAACACTGCACATCAGATCTCCGCATCTTAAAAATGTACCAGCGAACCTTCCGTGAGGGCGCCACATAACTCAGCCCGAGATGGTTCGTGCCACGCCCCCATCAGCCTCATGGACATTCCTTATCATTTATTAACCGGCCATAAGTGCTAAAATGTGTACATTCATACCGTCTACGTGTCTATGTATTAATAATTCAATGTATCTGGGCCCGGAGGCTCCTTGAAGGCATGCGATGGCCGACATATTTATCGTGCAATTGGGTCGGTCAAATTATTTATTGGAACGGAAATTTGAATGCGGTCGGGTTTTTTCATTTGCCGGAGTTTTGGTGCGTGGCTGATGTTTTATATTTCTTCTTCAATGTTATGTAATGACGATTCCCGTAAAATTATTTTTAGAAGCAGTACTTTGGCGAATCGACTTGTACGAGTAGATAATTTTGAGATTTTATTCTTTATTATCAGTTTTAAATAAATATTCATTAACACAGCATGGTGATAAAATTGTAATGAACGGCGTCATAGTCTAATAGGCAGAGTGATCCTGCATTTCAAGTAGGATGTCCCGGTTTTGAATACATGGTAAGGGCATTTATTTGTGTTTATCACAATGATTTGTTCCTGACTTACGGATGTTATCTATTTATTTAAGTACGTATTTATGAATCACTATCTAGTAACTATATGCATTATTGAGCTTACTGTGATACTAAATCAGTTTGTGAAAAAATGTTCAAATAATATGTATTAATTAGTTATTTATTTAAATTTAGATTTCTTATGCCTCAGAATAAATTTAGAGTATACACTCATAGTTTACAATAAATTTACACATAACCACTTCAAATAAAAGCAAATCTAGTTATCAGTAATTTTAACTGCCATCTTAATAAGTAAACAACAACGCCTAAACGATCTTTATTCTTTAAGAAAAATATCTGACGTTAAGCAGCCCACACACTCCCAATCCACGTTTAGGTAGTTTCAAATAAAGCCCTTAGGGCTACGAAGTTAGAACGTACTAAGAACCCTCACAAAATCAAATTACGCTAACATTCCGTGCCTAAGCTGTTTCCACGTGGTTAACAAGACCTCTTTCAGATAGATTATAATTGGGGCTGGGAGGGTCAAAATCGGTAACGGTCAAAACGACCCGGGGGCCGAATACGAACCTTAAAAATCTGTACAGGATTTCCATACAATAACTGGGATTTACATAATATAGTAAGTAAATGGCAAAATAAATGACGCAATAACTAAATGTATATAAAAAACTTAGACTAAAATAAAGCTAAACATGGCCCTTACGGTATTGTACCGAAGAATAGATAGGTACTGAATTAATTGGCTAAAACTCCCAGCCCTTTGGATTCTATGGCATCTTTGAAAGGTCCTTTAAGAGACCCAGAGAGCCAGAACCCGGTATACCAAGGATCTGATTAATCGAACATGTATATCCTGTTTGGTATGACCGGCTGGGGCCGTACCATTTCAACTGGTGCCATATTTTTTGACATCAGTAAGGCTTTCGACAAACAAAAAAATGTCACTTTTGACACTGACACATCTAATCCATATCGTTTATAGATCTATTAATTAACGTATCTTAAAGTTCGAATAGGACAGTCATTAAACTTTTTGAAAATTTCCCGGTTAAAAGAAAATTCAGATTCAAAATAGAGGTTCTTGGAACTTCAATACATAAAAGTTAGAGCAAAATGGGGTGAAACATCAAATCAAGTTTATATTTGTAATGTTCAACTGGTAATCATTGTTCAACACGTGTACGAACTGAGTTCAAGGTTAACCCTTCGTTTTTTGGAGATGCGAGTTTGCGGATTAAGTAAAAGTGAATAAGTATAAAAAGCAACAGATTAAGATTACATTTTATAAAAGCTTATAGAGGCCATTTTAATTTTTAATTAAAGTGGCATTAAGAGGCTTTCATCACGCCAATGACAAAATATACCTCCCATCTATTTCATTATGAAGTAAAATCTAGATGAAAATTTTAGTGTCTATATTACTGGGTCTAAGATTGTTAGATAATATATAAGTATTATTTATTTATGGTTGGGTTCGTATAAAATGTCGTTTTCTTCGAGCATTTTGTTTCATTAGCGATCCAACATGTTTTTCGGAGCTATATGAATAGTTAATCATCTTAAGTAAAGTAAATCATCTTGACTAAAGACAAACAAATAAAGTTTAAAGCTAGTTTTCGGGACGTTTATCTAATAAATTTAAATTTTACAGTCACATAAAATTTTCACAGCGTCTATTAAAACGACCTACATTCCGAATTTCTCAAACGCGTTTCCTATATCCACTTCAAACCTACATCAAATATAACTTGCTTAGTATATGAAACAGTTCACAAACTTCCGCCCATACGAGTACACAAAATGATACTCAGCCCGGAACTATCCCTGGGGAACTCGAAAAATACATCAACGCGAAACAGACATTGCCCGCAAAGTCTCCCATCGAACTTGTATTTCAAGTTCGGCGCAGGACAGGGTTATTTTCTACCAATGGCCGCCGCAGCGTCAACACAAGGTGTCACTTTCGAAGTTACTTTAAAATATTTACGAGTTTCTTTGGAGTTTTCGTTCGAATTTATAGTTTGCTAAAGTTTGGCATTAGATATTATATTCGGCATTTGTCGTGGATTTATATGTGTTTTATAAAGTGCAAGTAATGGACTTGGGTTGGGAGGTGAGTTCAGGCCGCGTAGCCAAGATGCCAATCGCTTACGCTCCGTAGCGATCGAAACGCAACTGTCACTATCGCGCTAATATGGAAGAGTGATAGAGAGACATAATGCTTTTCGTTGTCGAAGCGATAGCGATTGTAACCTTGGCTAGGCCGGCAGGTCGTCTGAGGTTGTTTGTGGAGAGTCTGAACTGAGTTCGAAAGAATGATTTAAATCTTAAGTTCGGTACATTGTGTCCGCCAGAACAACGATTTGTCCGTAATAAACTTAAACCAAAACAAGTATACACACGATTTACAAAATATCTATTGGTATTATAAATTTAATTTAGTTTGTAAGGACATTGTTATGTAACGTTTACTTTTATAGGCCGATATTTTTTTATTTCAAATTAAATTAGCTAAAGTAAAAACTCTCAACTAAAATAATATGAAACTTCTCCATGTCAAAATGAACTTTAGGTACCTAACAACTTGGTTTGCGTGCCACTATTATTTCATACAAAACAAAAGGAATATTGGTATTTGTATACCTTCTAGACTATATCATGTATGCATCCCTGCTTGTACCAATTTTGAGAATACATTTTAATGGTTCAAACAAAATCGTCTTATTTTAAAATTGAATACAAACTACGCAATATAAAAATAGGACCACAAACTGCGATCTTATTTTAAAACTCTATAATCGATCAATAAAACATATTGCAACAAAACGCATGTAGTGGCACATCGGTACTGTGGCAGCCATCGATGGCAGATAGCGTCCGGTGTTTTATTATCTGTGTTGTCGCGACTGACGTTGACAAACGAGCGGCAGCGAGTTGCGGGCGGCGGCGGGCGCTAGTGAGCGCTAGTTGACGCTAGTAGTGTCTACAGAACTTTTAGCATTAACCACCTTACCCACGCCAAGTAAAGGTAATCCTACGTCCAAGAGCGCAATCATTAATTTGATTTGTATTACTTTGTTTGTCCTACCTATGTAATTAGCTACCGATAGCTAAAATTGGATTTATTATATTGATTGTTTTCCAAAATGATTTCCAAAAATATTCTTCCACACTACGAGTTCACACTTCATTATTACTTAAATAAATCATTTAAATAATTATGTTACATTCACTTTTGTTTCCTTCGCATAAAACAATATAACATGTAGGGGAGAACAAGGTGAGATGTGACAGAGGAGAGTTGTGACATCGTCGATTTTTTGGAATTTATTAACTAGAAACTAGGTCGCAACAGTGTGCGTTTGTTAGCTCGTAACTTGAACTAACAAACGCGCGCTATTGCGACCTAATTTCTAGTTAATAGATTCCAAAAAATCGACGATGGCACAACTCTCCTCTGTCACAACTCACCTCGGTCTCCCCTACCTATATGGCAATTTAGTTTCTTTATTAAAACAAAACTAATACCCTGTCGAATCCCCTAAAACATAGAAACGGCCCAACTAATATCCCAAAATTGCACCTAAATTTATCAGAAAATATTACAACTTTGTCACAAATTATTACTGTTAAGTTCCCCTTATCCGCCATCTTCAACATTCCGAACCGCTGTTATGTTTGTCAGCGATAAAGTCTATCGATCGAAAAACGATTTAAGTTACAAAAAACTTCCTGCGATTTATGACTTTATGAGATCGGAATAAAGTCTCAATTCGTATAATTAAGTTTTGGAGATGTAACGCTCCGCCTTTGATTTGTACCGATCGGTTATTACGGACATGCAATTTTGTGATTAACACTCCTTTTCGAATTTCAACGAGCCGTGAATTTGGTTCAGATTAGCTGCATGGGATATTATTGCTTAAAAAACCGTGTAAGTGGTGTGCCGTTTGTCGAAAGAAAACATTAGCTTGCAAAACAAAATTTATGTTAAATTTAAAATAACATTATAATAACACTTTTAACAGATTAACTTATATCGGTTAGATACTCGTTATATCTGTTGCGTCGAATGATGGTGCCTATGATAGTTCATTTTTAGGGTTCCGTACCCAAAGGGTAAAACGGGACCCTATTACTAAGACTCGAATCCGCTATCCATCCGTCCGTCTGTCACCAGGCTGTATCTCACGAACCGTGATAGCTAGACAGTTGAAATTTTCACTGATGATGTATTTCTGTTGCCACTATAACACCAAATAGGTACTAAAAAGTACGGAACCCTCGGTACGCGAGTCCGACTGGCACTTGTCTGGTTTTTATACATACGGGGTAACTGTCACGTAAATTTTTGGCACTATTAGCACATTAATGTATTTAGAAATGTAACATTTAAATAATAAAAAAATAATGCAAACATATTTATCATATTTTTTAACTAACCAACCAAAAGAGACTTGAAGGAACTGTCAAAGTCTCGGTTTATATAACTAAAATAGGTTTTTTAAATAATATAATTATTATTGATTTTAAATAGGTACATAATTTTGGAAGTTATTCATATATGGCTATTATCATCACATACAAGCAGGGGCCCTGTACCAATATAATGGTATATTGTATTATCGTGTTTGGCTCGTTCCAAATAGCCTCGCAGCATTGTGTTGTGTTCGTAGCGCTACGAAACTTTGCTACGAGCCGCTACGCCAGAGGTATACAATTTTGCAACAGTCTTGCTATTGTTATTTTGTCAGAAACTAAACTACGTTAGCTAAAAACAATTACAGTGACGTTTGTAATAGTTTGTAAAAGTTAGTTTGTACTGTAATATGTAGATTTTTATGTCCTATATGTTTCAACATAGATACATTTTCTAACATAGGTACCTATAGTGTATTACCAAAAAAACAAACCTTTTCACATCACCTATTCGAAAAAGGTCTTTATGTTCCCCGCTAGGAGGGATCAAAGTGATACTTTTATTCCCTACTAAGAGGGATCAAAGTGACACTTCTGTTCTGGGACACGATTTTTTTTTTCGCATCATTCAGGATTCAATGTACGTCCTTGACGGAAATATATCATTTTGATCCCTTGTAACACAAACTACTAAGTATTAACTAAGTTAGTCCACAAGAATCTAAGCTGTGCCATCCAAATATATAAAGAGTATATAAAATAATCATACTCGTACTTATACGAATATTTTCCACACGAAAAAATAAATTGAAATATTGGTTCATTAGCTAAGTAGTATTATTTGTACAGTAAAAATATAATTTATTGATGTAAGCTAATATCATGTGGTAGAAAAAAGTATTTAACTAACTGTTAAAGTGACATTCCATTTCCAACTGCAGCTGCAATACTGTTCATTTTACTATGGAAATTGACAATGACAGCGACGCGTTTCCATAGTAAAATGAACAGTATTGCAGCTGCAGTTGGAAATGGAATGTCACTCTTAGGGACTTGTCCCACCAAGAGCGAGTAAGCGATTAACTATCGGCGATTTTCTCGCCCAAGAAACGAACAAAAGATTAGGATCCTGTGTTAATAAAAGAGACACATATACTAATAGTTCATCGTTGGCTGTTCACACTGCCGGCGAGAACACTCGCTCTAGTAGTTTGTCGCCGCGATAAGATAAAACTAGCTCAGCGGTACTCGCTCGGCGATGCTCGCTTCGTATAGTTCGTTTTTTTAGCATTAGAAAGAACTTCGCAGAAGTAAGCTTGGGGTTCCAAATCCGGCACTTTTAGTGGTAATAATTTGAAGTAAATTATATGTATTGACCGTGCTTCATTAGATAATTTAATAATTATTAACAATTAAAGAGCCTGATAAAAACTGCACGCTTGCTTCTGTGGAGTTCTTTCTAATGCTAAAAAAAACGAACTATAGTTCGAACTCAAGCTGCGAGACTAATCAGTCTGAGTGTTCGGCTACGAGTAATAGCCCGTCGCACTCGAACACTCGCCTATAGCCGAGTGACAAAACTATTGGAGCTAACACTCGCTTCTCGCCGCTCGCCCACTCGTTTCTAGTTTATCGTTCTACTCGCTCATCGTCGGCGGTGGGACAAGTGCCTTAGAAACGACCTTTCTGTTTATAAAAAAAAATCTCAAACCGATCGGTGCAAATATTGTGAGGGGGCAGGTAGAGGAGCCTCACAGGGATGATGGGAATGAAAAGGCAGGATCCAGAGCGATGAGGGGTATTTATTATTTAAATAAAAAGGCACCTGTAACAATACAGGTTACGTGTTAACAGATAGGTATGTATAAAAATACTTTCGTAATTCAGAAGGTTAGAAATCAAATAACTTACAATATGTGCCTTGGTGATGATGTAGATATATATCTGGAAGGTGTGCAGGGCCACAAAACGAGCACTATACTGAACTGCACGCACTTATGAATTATTACGTTTACTAATAAAAATCACACTTAAACGGTCGTGTTTAGAAACTTGGGAAGTACAGTCCGTTAGATAAAATGATGTTTATCGATCAAAGTATGTGATCGAACTGAAAATAAAAATCATTGAATGGAATTTGGAATAGGATTTGAATTTCAAAAAGGAATTTAGAATTTGTATGGTGCCAGAAATAGTATGAAGGTCGATAGTGTAACGCTTCGTTACACGCACCGTTACACTACCGGGGTCGCCCTGGAAGGGAAAATCCTGGGGCTTATGGCCAAAGGATTTTTCCGTAATGTAAATATAATGTAATGAATATGGGTATGAGTGATAAATTTAGAAGGTGGGGATGTTATATACAATGTTTATCATACAAGAGAGGCGATTTAAACATGCATACCAAAGGTCATTCATACATCATCTTATAAAATTTTGGTTAATTGTTTAACCAAAATAAGTTTCAATAGAGTACTCCTTTAAGTAGAGGACGTACTCATTAAATCGCTCTCCATTAGTATTAAGGCTTATTAATCAGTAACCACCCGCTGAATATTAATGAATCTAAATATAATATCTACAATAATGTGTACCTACAAAGAGTACGATTGTTGAAATTTATTCAACAAAATAATGCCGTATGGAATGTAGGATTACTACAAAATATCATAAGATAATTCCTTAATGGAATTAATAAATGTACTGTACAGTACGTATGTACCTAAGTACGTAAATATGAACGTTATGTCAAGGGAAGAAATATATAAATAAGTATTGTTCTAACTCTGGTAGAGTTAGCTTTGAATAACGTTATATGAACGTAATATAACGTTATATAAATTAAATAGTATAAATGAACGTATAAATTCGTACTAAGTAGGTATGTACGAAATGTAATGAGTTCGAAATGTATAATGGGGATGAGATATAATTATAAATGTATAACATTATATACAATATTTTACAAGTTAGGAGCTTAGGAGAAAAGTAGCTAAGTTTGAGCCAAATAAGAATCTAATTAAGGAAAAACAGTATATTATTTATTTTAGAATTTTGGGGAGTACAGTCCGTTAGATAAAATGATGTTTATCGATCAAAGTATGTGATCGAACTGAAAATAAAAATCATTGAATGGAATTTGGAATAGGATTTGAATTTCAAAAAGGAATTTAGAATTTGTATGGTGCCAGAAATAGTATGAAGGTCGATAGTGTAACGCTTCGTTACACGCACCGTTACAAATATAACATAATATTTACACATAATTATTCGTATATCGAATGTATAATTAGCATCCACTTTGATGTGTCGAATGAGACATACGATAAAATAATATCATTAAAAAGGGTTCGACCTGATGGAATGTTTAAATGGGAACCTTTTGATGTCCGGTGGAAAAATTAAGCTCACTGATTGGGTAAATTTATTGAATTTGCGATAAATTACTTTTATTAAAAGTGAGGGTTCATATAATACATGATATATATCACCCAGAGTAATAAAAACTTAAGTCTACTACTAGCTGATATTTTTTTTATTTCGTATCTAACCATTAAAACCTAGTAGTATTTACTTGAAAATGGACCCCTATAGATAGATATAGAGATACATACACGACATATACGACAGACTATAGGGACCGTGATGCCATCTTCTGGCCTGAACCGGAAACATATGTGCACATGTATACATTGCCATAGCAAGTGCTACCATCTACTGTTCTCGTCGGTACGTTTCCTTGTGCAAAGTAGGTTCTGCCATCTTGTGGGCTACATCGGAAGCATAAACGACACATTTACGCTTCGCGCTAAAAATCTGACGGCTTCTAAGCTGCCCCTTTTAGTTCATTCACGGGGCCTTTAAATAACGTGAGTTAAACCCATAGACTAGGAATCCTCTAGACCGAGTTTAGAGCAATTATTTCATGCAACCGATGATGCCAAAAAAGCGGGGGTGCGCGGGACGAGGTGAGCGAAGTCCCGTGCCGTGATTGGTCCGTTCAAAGACACGGACGTCACACAAAGACACTTTCGACTCGAACATGGAGTAAAATTACCGTATGCGTAGCATAGGGGGTAGCGCGACTATGCTCAGTCTGGAGGATGTTTTATCTGTGGTTAAAGCATACATTTAGCTTAAATCTCTGACATGGTTTTATAATAATAACTGTATCTACTGCTGAATGCCATGAAAGAAATTTCCTCAAAATGGCAAACTAAAATCACTCTTCGCAGTGTCATCGCGGCACTGAATTTAAATAACAATTTAGCGAGGCAATAACGTCGGGAGACGTGCGCCAACTGCTAATTGTTCCCAGCTATTTAATAACTCCGTCCGTCCGTTCTGAAAGGGCGTTAGTGCGGCAGCGAAGGCATTAAAATACTTGTAATTATGATGGAATAACAATATTCGAATTAAATGTTATGATTATGGATAAGCGTCTTAAGATTGCATTGCAATGTTAGTCATTTTTGAGATGATTTGAACTTTAAGATACGTCCAAATTTTTCTAAAGATTCAATATGGGTCGGATATGTCTGTGTCAAAATTACGGTTTTGTTTGAAGAAACGTCATTTTTGACACTAGATATTTAGGGAGGAAAGGGAGGGAGGTCTTTGTAAAGAGTGGCGGGAGTGTGCATCGGATAGGACCAAATGGCGGGAAAGAGGGGAGGCATTTGCCCAGCAGTGGGACACTCCTAGAGGCTAATAAAAAAAATCTTTGTTCCAACATTTTTTCAAGTAATATACAACGAAAAAAGTTTTTGCATCTCATTACGAGTTTAATGACTGCCTCATGTTAATCCTAAAACCAAGCATCTCTTTTAAAGAAATAACTCACTGACTTGATTCCCACAAAGTTTGATATGATAGTTGCACTGTGACTATTATGAAATCAAAATGAAATTGCTTAAATCTAAATGCGCTTCCCCTTCTAAACAAGGATATTAGGATGTTACAACAGTCGCCATATCCGGACAGAAACCACATGCATTCGAATCGGCCGTCTCTCTCGCACTTCAAAGAGAACACGTTAATTCGTTCCTGCATCTCTCTCTACACGTCGTTACAATCCAAAGCAGCGGTTTTGTACAGTCGGCTGCAGACTTAGTTCAAATAATAAAACATATTTAAATGCATAAGTTTTACAACCTTTCATTGGATTTTTCTTTCTGCTTGATCGCAATAAAATTGAGCAATTTCCATCAGGTTTCCGATTGAGCTGAAATTTAGCATTCATAAGAAACTGCTGTAGGCATGGTATCTCGCCTGTGGAATAATATACACGTCTTTTTCTAACTGTATAAATTAGAAAAGAATGGGTAGCCTATCTCGCGGACGAAATACCCGTCCCGCTGCTCACGACAGTTTCAATTTGTTTATCTTAGGTTCCCATTATACATAAATAAATAATAATAAATCAATATTATAGGACATTCTTACACAGATTGACTAAGTCCCACAGTAAGCTCAAGAAGGCTTGTCTTGAGGGTACTCAGACAACGATATATATAATATATAAATACATAGAAAACAACCATGACTCAGGAACAAATATCTGTGTCATCACACAACTTAATGCCCTGATTGGGATTCGAACCCAGGACCATCGGCTTCACAGGCAGGGTCACTACCCACTAGGCCAGACCGGTCGTCAAACGGACATATTGCATCACATTGGAATTTTTAGTGATTCCTCTAAAAGCAGGCTCCGTTGCTATACTTTTAACGCCTCGAAGCCAGACAACCTGAATTTGCTCAGCTACTCTCCCCACCGACTATACCGGTCTGGTGTAAAATTAATTTTCTTGTGTTTCACGATGCAGATTTCATTTGTATCATGCCGTTGTATAATGTTTTGCTCAAATAGATTCATTAGAAACTGGCTAGTCCTTTGTATTCATAATATTAAAGAACTTAATGTGCAAAGGATTTCTGTATACGTTTAGAAACTTATTAAGAATGTTTTGCATATGCGGCATGGTCAGATTATATTACTTTGTACTTAATTATATTATTAAAATTATGATTCTTAAACAAAAGCTTGTTAAGAAAAGCTTACATTTTGATTATGAATAACTAGTTTCTATCCACGATTTCGTCTGCACTTTTACACTTACCTAATGTACCTATACAGTTTACATCGGGTAGTTACTACAGAAATTTCTGTTTTGACATTTGGTGGGACACCAGGGGTCCGATTCGGATTTTGAAATAGATATCTATTAGATATCTTTTAGACATCACCAAGATACGATAACGATATGTTTAAGATCTAACCTGTCAAATTTGACATTTGCGCGATTCTGGAGATACTCTTGAACGATTTCCACAGGATATGACTTAGAGATCCAATTCACATCTAATAGATATCTTACTCTATCTAACGTAAAAGTGACTTTGGTTGCCCGAATTGCGCTGCAAAAGAGAACAACGTATCTAGAATGGATCTAGTACGTGTCGTCTCTTGTGAATATCTTGAAGTTCGAATACGGTAGCAGTTAGCCGCGACCACAACCTGTCGACACAGGTACTTACATATAGTTAGTAAACGTCGATAAATAAAGGTAATAAAGTAAATTCGCCCTGTAAAATAACTAGACCCGGTTGTAAATGTGATTTAATCATAGTTTTTAAAATTATTTTAGCTATCAGCGATTTACAACGAAACGCATCTCCCCACATACCACCGGACAACCGCATGGCCGATCGGCGCGAAAATTCTAAACAAAAGAATTCAAACGCCGCAGCTCTGCAATTAACTCTATTTTACTCACAAACATCGCTATTTTACTGACAAATATCCCTAATTTCGGCGAGTGTTTGTACTGGTATGGCTACGCGGACGGTGAATTTGAATCATGTTTGATGGAGTTGGTATGCTGATGGATTGATTGCAAATCGTTGTCGCGCATATATGTTTATTGTACGGTGAAAGCATTTAATTAGTCTAAAGAAAGAGACAAGTAAGTTTTTTGAAACACTTGTTAACTTCACTAGCAATTAAAAAATAATAGACTAATGATATATATAAAAAAAACTTTTAAGTTCACATTTATTTAGGTTCATGTATTTAATAGTATTATCGTAATGAATTTTTGCAACTATGACCATGCAATATTGTGATCGCATTGAGTCAATCTTAGATAGTGAAACTCTGCTGTATCTACTATGGGTTTGCCTTCGAGTTTGGGCTCATTGGATGCGTTTTGACAATTCCAATATTTTAGGGCCATATACTGAAAAAAATAATTAGCTATAAGTACTCATTGACTAACACGCGTATTCGGGAAACGAGATAATCACAAGATCTAGAAACGATATAGAGATCAACTAGATTTACATTAGATATCGACTAGATGTGACTTGGATATCTAAGTCATAACTTGTCGAAATCGTTCAAGAGGGCCTCCAGAATCGCGGAAACGTCAAATTTGACATATCTATCTTACAAATATCTTTAAATTATCTATATCGTAACTTGTTGAGGTCTAGTAGAGATCTAATACATTTTCAGAATCGAGCCGTAATTCAAAAATAACTGAACTAAGTAAGTAGTAAGTACCTAAGTAACAAAGGGGTCAATTTCACCAAACGAGCATTTTTGTCTAATTTCCATGGAATTTTGAAATACCAACATTACACAAAAAAAAATATGCTGAGAATTTGATAAAAAATATAGTAAATATTAATTTTCTTATGGGATAAAAATATTCATAAAACTATAAAAGTTATTTAAATTTAAAATTTTGGTCAGGGCACGGGAATTAGTGTGTCCATGGAAATTAGATTTTACTAGGACGGAAATTAGAACACGGCACGGGAATTGTTTTCTTAACTTATTTTGGTACTTAAAACTATTATTTATGTATATTTTAATCTACAATAATATACTGCAACCATACTGAAGTGGCATCGGACATATTTACCTTCTTTAATTTTAGTTTCGAACAACAAATCTACGAAAGTATGTTACACTAAAAACTACGTATAATACTAATCCTTTCCTTTATTTTAATGGCAACTAATCTCTCTTTCTTAGTAAAATGTACATATTTCAAAACAATACTTTGAGTAGTTTCGTAAACTTGTCCGTCTTTACATACAAAACTATTCATTAAAAAGTGTCATTATGTATCTGCATGTAGATAGGTACAAGGTGTATGATCTGGTATATGGTCTTATAGGAAATGATACTAAGAAATAAATAGGGGCACAGTGAGAAGAAGTTATTGTGTAAGTTAATCTGAAGAAATCGAATATGCTGCCTTCATAAATTAATAACCCAAAAAATTGTTTGAACACATATGAGGTAAGGTGGGGTAAGACTATCACCGGGGTAAGACTATCACTTGTATGGAATCCTCATACTGTTAGTCTTGCCCCGATCAAAATAAACTAAGTTAGTCTTACCCCGCCTTACTTTACACATAGGTATACGGGGTGTCCCTGCCTTGCGGGAAAATCTTCAAAGTGTAGGTTGGTTAAGTAATGTCTCAAAAATATCATAATCTTCCTTACAAAAACTTGCTTACAAAATACCCCCTAGCACTGACTAAAATAACCGACTTGGTTTCACATTAAATTAAATCTTCAAAGTGAAGGTTGGTTAAGTAATTTCTCAAAAATATCATAATCTTCTTAAAAAAAACTTGCATACAAAATACCCCCTGGCACTGACTAAAATAACCGACTTGGTTTCACATTACATCCCAAAACTTTTTTGTAGTAGAGTAGAAGAACTGCGTTGCGAGATTTGCATCTTTTTACATGAATTGAAATGATCCCATCTCTTTTTGTAGGCTGTCCTTCTTTTCGGGTAAACATACCCATACCATACTGATACATCTTTATTCATACTCACATCGTCCATCGTAGTGTACCTTTATTTTCCCTACTAATTGTAAAAACTAAAAGGTAACGTTGTTATTGCATATATTTATATAGGATTACAAACTTAATTATGCAATTATCTTTAGAACGTGACTAATATTGCAGTATTATTAGATTTTTATTGGCTTAAAAAGCTAAAACCTAATTACGTTTCAAATTTGGAACTTGTGGGTATGCTAGAAGTACCTTAAAATAATATTGATTGAGAGTGATTGTGCCAGTGACAAAACTAAGGGATTTTAAAGTGTATTAATTCTTAGACTACATGCTCAAACTAAATGTTATTTAGATAGAATGTTATTGAGATTTGATGGTACGGCCGTGCTACTTTGTTTTGCTCGACTTGGGGGCGGCACTGCCGTGCCCCCAGATCCTTTGTCCTTCTTCAGGCCTCAAACTATCTCCATGCCAAATATGTATTATCAAGATGATATTGTTTCAGCGGCTTTTTTGAGTTTTTAGGTAGGTATATGTTTTCCGAGCAAAGCTCGGTCTCCCAGATATTTAAACTTCATACGGCTTACGCTGTCAGCTGTCAAATTTACAAAATAAAACCATTGTAAATTTGATTCATTTTGTTTCATGTAACCTTAGTATGTAACGGGTATTATAATATGTAATATAATATGTAATAATTTCAAAAATAGTTTTATGTTTATATAATATTTTAATGTGTATTATAATATGAATAAGGTAAGGTGGCGCAAGACTAACAGTACGAGGATTCCATACAAGTGATAGTCTTACCCCAGTGTCGTCTTACCCCACCTTACCTTACGAATTAAAATTGCCCGGGTTATTCGGGTCCACCCTGTAAGTATGTACTATAGTACTTATACTAAAAAACCGTTCATAGATTTTTGTGCATTCTCTGAGATTTCCTTAAATGTAAAATAGAAAGATATACGTCATATTATTATTACATATAATATATATTCAATGCTAATATATATATATATGTAACAATAATATGACGTAAACATTGCCAATTAACTTACAGTGCCCCCAATTAAAAATTTGTTGACAATAAATGTAATACTTTCTAATTCCCGTGCCACTTAATCAGCTGTTTTAGGTAAATATTCTATGGGAATTAGGGCACGGAAATTAGAATTCGTAATAAAAAAATTCGCCAAAAATTTAAATCGTGTTTAACCAAACTGTTATGTTATCGCTTACATAAAGATACATAAAGGGCTCCTAAATATGACAATTGTTTTTGAAAAGCTATGTGGGAAATAAAATTTATAAGGGGCAGCGAAATTAGAAAAAAATTGTCGCCCACCCGGATTCCGAAATACTTATGCGATTTGCTCGAACACGCCGCGGCTTGACGTACATCCGCTTGCTTTGAGAATCAGCCGAATATTGCCAGTACAGGTGAGGCGGGACACGAGGCGGTTCAGATACAGACGTCGGCTGTGAGAGCCCTTTGAGTTTTGCCGACGAAATTTTACTCGCGCGCTCGGACAAAATTTAAACTTCGATCACGAGTTATTTACCACAATGAAGTTTATAGTGTATGTGCTCAGTGATAGTAAATATCATCTAGTTTAAGTATTTGACACTAAATTAGTGATACTAATGTAGAATTTTTCGTAGGATTTTTCATTATGCTCAAAAGTAGATTCCGGACAGGGCACGGGAGTAGTAATTTGAGCCTTTAGGTATTTTTAAGTGTACTCTAAAAACCAATTAATCAGTGAATTCATATGGAACCCGGTGTGAAAGTGTGGCTTCTTTATGTAAAAAAAAAAATGGTAAGTATTATTTGATGCTAACCCGCGATTTTCATCACGGACAGAAAAAAAATCGTGTTCAGAAATTGACCCAAAGTAATAAAGAAAACAAATTTTATTAATCCTCCTAAAACCGACATTGTTGTTACAAACTGACCTGTTATGTTAGTTGGTGTAATATATAGTTCGCAAGTCACAATTGTTATGTAAGTAGTAACAAAATATTTTGCTTACCAGTAGATTAGGTATGCAAACATTTCTTTAGGGTTGGCAAGTAAAAGTTTGTTTTTAAGAAAAATATTTAAAATTGTTTTAGAACATTACATCATTTATTCCGTCCATTATGAGCAGTACCATCGATTTAGACGAGTAATCTCGTTGTATTAAGGTAATTGTTTTTTTTATTTCCTAAATTACATTCCATCGAAAGGCATTCGAGGGCGTCACGAACTCTGCCCCTTCATTATTAATAAAGATGGTAATCAAACCGCTGTTGATTTTAGTGTAAACATGGAGGTGTGAGAAAAATTAATATTGTTGATACGATCGAAACGACATGGTGGTTTGTGGAGTGGAAAACTCTATTTTAAGCACGCATGTTTAGTAGACCACTAAACACACTGCAATAAAAAGTTTATTTAAAAAATAATCTGTATTAGAAATCTCAAAGAGATTAAGATTCGCAAACAATTATACGTTTTAAACAATTTTATTATAATAGTTAACCACTTTATAACCAGGGGCTTTAAAACAATTCTTATTAATTATTGATCCTACTCACAAAATTTTACGACTTCCCATTAAAGGAATAACAAAGTTAATAATAATACAGGTTGTTTTTTACTGTATGTTCAGTATAATTATACGAGAAATATATATAGGTCATACATTTGGGGCTTGGGCTGGTCACATTTTTTTCTATGGGAGAGCCAATTTGTTTTTCACGATTTCGGGGTTGGTCCAATATTAAAATTTGTTCAGTATAACCCAACATCCACTACCAGGTTTATTATTAAATCATAACCGGCAGCCATAAAACTCCCTGTTTACACTAACAATGTCGTGAAAAGCCTAAAACCGCATTTACCATCAAATATAGGTACCATAAATCCAGACAACAAGGTCGTAATACGCATATTTCCGATTTAATACAACATAGAAAGGCCAATTTTCATTTCACAATTTGTTATGGTTTTGATTACAACTCACAGTGTACCTACGTCACGGGCACCAGTAATCGCGAGATGTCAAAAACTGATTTAACATTTAACGATTTTTACACTTATTTTAGTAAATATAAACGAAGATCGCCCGTTGAAATACCGGACATAGTTAGCATTATGGATTGACTGATATCTCTTGTGTGCAAAACGTTCAAGTGCATAAATAAGACCAAGAGTGTGGGTATTGAAAAACTCTCACGTCTTTCTTCGAAACCACAAGAATACTAAACTTAATGTCGTTTTCAAAACTTCAGAAGTAATTTTAAAATTTAATTAAATCGATTAAGTCCCGTTTAAGTAAATATTAATGTGTCTACTCGTAATGCCATGACTTCCAGTGCATTTTGCAGGACACCAATCAGCGTTAGCTATGGCAGTCTTAACTTTAGTTTCGGATTCGCAGGCCACTCCGGTGTGCGAGAACGGGTCTTTCTATATAGCGAATAGAAAGAAAATACATTTATTTACGTCAACCAAACCAGTTAAATTACAAAGCATAGCGTTGTCACGCTCATATATCGCCACGTGTAAATACGCATCAGTGTTATAACCGCATATAGTCTATCGTCATTAAGATCAAAACCGTACCTAATTGTAAAATCAGAGCCAGCCTCAGAAGTAGACGACTCATCAAATGCCAGTGTTGTGACTTATTAATGTGAGTAACGACGGGCTATCGATGAATAATAAGTGAGTCGATGGTGAATGTCGATGATGTGGCATGTGCGTGCCGGCTGATTGGACGCTCAATCTGAGTGTAATCGGTTGGGCTCTTAGGTAATGTTGTTGGTACATGTTGAGGTTTGGATAAATAAGTAAATATAGGACCATTTAACCCAGATCGACCTAGTCCCACAGTAAGTCCAATAAGGCTTGTGTTGTGGGTTATTCGTATGTAAATTAATCAATCAATCAATCAATCAATAATAGTTTATTTCGAACAAAAAGTAAAATCACGCTGAGTGTTTGTAATGCCATTTAGAGTTCTAGCTAAATTGAACATTCCATATCGTAAGTATGGAATAAGTGGAACAACCAATGTAGCTAAAACCATATTATGTCGTAACTATCGTGGAGCGTGATGATACAGTCGCCATCAGATATCTCAGAGTGGTCAAGGTACTTAAAAATATCTAAACACTCACTCTACCGCCTTGAAAATAAGGGCGTGATCAGATATTTGTGAACACCTTGACCGCTTCGATAAGTCTGATGTTGACTGTACGAGAAAATTAAAGCATCTTTACTGTCTAACACGACAATGTTTTAGTATAACATCGTAATAAAAGTTAACGAAATATATACGAGATTTATCCTCTGTATATATTTCCAGCGATATCACCGGTCAGTTTTTGATTACATTAACAAGTCATAGTGATACTTTCAATAAAAGAATTTCAATTTCAACTTAAACTGTAACAACAGTAAGCAAGATGCCTTGCCAAGCATTGCCGTAGCGTATTGCTAAAATGTGAATAGGTTCTATAGATATTTGCCAGTTTGAAAATGACCCCGCTCTCGAAGTAAACCCAAAAGCTCCTTAGTATATTTATCACATAGCAACAAAAGAATGGATTCATTCCTACTTTTTATTTTTAAAATGTTTGAAACCAAAGAACATTCTTCACGAATCCCAAACGCGTCGACTAAATGAGTACATCAGTTAAAAAAACAGGAAACTCGACGGAAATTACTGTTACTATAACAACGCTAAGGAAGAAATTTATGGCTGAGCACCTAAGAGGAAGCTTGAAAACGCTCGCCCAAAAGAAAATAACTAAAGGCAAAAAGGAAAAGGTTAAAAAATTACTGAATTATTCTTTAACGGTCTCAACACATCGAGCCTAATGAAACTTTAATGACCATTGTAGCGCGCGTACAATAAAAGATGATTACTTTGAATTTTACATCGGAAATGTTCCATATTTTCAGATAAATATATTGTTGTATCCAACACATTAAGACAAAAACACGGGCTCGTTACAACACTAACATAGTTATTACACGAAACACTTATTTTAATTACACGGCCACGTGGCTATTCGGTCACGCGAGTTTCGGACAATCGATATCCAAACTATGCGTAATAACCGGGTCCCGTCACTACCTTATTCCGTGTTTAAGTTTGTGTGATTTCCCCGTGGGGTAGGGATGGCATTCGAGGATCGTCACCGACTGTGAATTATTGAAATCGATCGATTACAATTTAGTGATGAATACTAGCCGTTGTCATTTAGATCGACGACAGCGTTATTATGAAAATATTGATGTAAAATTATAACCAAATAATATATTGGCTCTAGAGCCGGACCAAGCTAACTCGGCATTATGGTATTTCCAATAACAGAGTGCCAATGTCATTATTAATATATTAGTAGACATAACACTCTCTTTCTTTGTTAAGTTCAATCCTGTGCAAAGTTAGTATAGACGGACTCTAATTTAATACATTTTAATTACTCAACATTTGAGTTCGTATTATTTGAAAGTTATTATGAAGTACTTATTTAATTAAATGCACAAAGAGAGCGTGGGCATTTTCGTTACATTTGAGTAGGTAAATAAAAAAATATAAAAAAATTTAATGTCAACATTCTTTATCAGTCAACTATAGGCACTTATTAATAATGGGTATAGATTTCGAGTTTTTTAATAACACTTAACAACAACATTATGGCATCAAAAATATAGCATGAATCCCTTTGCCCAGTCCAGTAGTGAATATTTATACTTCCTCTCTAAAATTCACTTAGCTCTTTCAACCACAGAAAAAAGCTTAAAAATTCATGAAAATATTTCAACGACAACGATGAATAACTCAAAATGTCCAGGCGCACTCATTGTGGAGAAGCTTAAGGTTAAAAATGGAAACGAATTGGAAACGGAACGAATGGAATGGAACCGGCGATTAAAGAGCCCGGAGCTGGCTTCGCAATGTTAATTATGCTTCAAATGAAAAAATGGCGGAATAAGCCGTTTACTTACGTTTAGATATGATTCATATGATTCATGCTTGTGACGGATAAAAAATGTCTTAAGAGCCTCATGAACTCGCCGCCAAAAACCGCTAGCATAAAATCGAAGTTAAGGTGACAGTCCATTTCCAACGACAGCAGCACTACCATTCGTTTTACTACGGAAATTGACAATAACACCGACGCGTTAGTCCTAGTAGTGCAGCTGCGGTCAGAAATGGAATGTTACCCTTAAGCTCACATTTTAAAAGGACATGCTTAAATTGCATGAAACTTGGCAAATTGCGATATAGTAAAACTAATGTTTTTTGTTGCTCAAAAATGTTACACAAAGAATATAGAGCTAAACTAAACTTCCACTCATTTTTTAGGTTAAACTTCTATTCTAATAACAAAACTTCTGTGAGACTCAGACATATTAAATATATTAAGAACGGGTCACTCACGTATTTTAAGTCGATAAACGGTCGACATGTTTCACTCCGTACCGAGGAGTGTCATCGGGAGCGACGGGAGCTTGCGTTGACACTCCTAAAATCCTCAAAATACTACTGTTTATTTGAGCCCTACGTAGAAACGAATAAAAACTAAAATAATAAATAAGTCATAAAACAAGAAATGTATAGTTGTATACGTTTAAATTAGATTGTATACGCTTCGGTACGCGTCTCAAAAATCGTTAGTAACGTTAATTTATTACGCCGAGCTAAGTGCGGATAATTTAATAATTTAAGCCTAAGCCAAGCTTCCAATTATTCCAGTTACGATTCTTACCAATTAACGTCTAGAAATTGGTACAAATTATTATCAAGGCACAAGAGACCTCAAACTTACAATTTGATATTAAAATTATGTAATTTTGTTATCATTCGCTCGTATGTACATTTCACTCGTACTACTTCGTACATGTATTGGTACGAGCGAGACGCACGGGCGAAAGATAATTAAATGACATCATTCAGATATCGAAACGTACGTTTGAATTGGCCTCTCGGGTTCCAGAGTAAACAAAGAGTGGAGCGGGGTACGTAGCAACCGATTGCCCATTCGGCCGAGTAGTAATTGCTTTGACGTGCGAGTAAGTCGTTCGTAATAACTGTCTGGGTATTTCGTAAATATGTGCAGTTTCGTAAACACGGGTATCGTCGTATCATCAGACTGTTACATGTTAGCTTTCGATTTGGGTGGCGTGTTGATTTATGTCAGAAAATTGTGGTCTATTCTATAAGTACCTACCTGGTTTTATATCAACAAGAATTCAACATGGTGAGTCTGACCATGTGGCTTTAAATCCAGGGCTTGATTTTACTCGCTAAACTGAGCTACTTTTACTATGGGACCAACCCTAAAATCGGGGAAAATTTTTTGGCTTTTCCATAGGAAACGCCGACATCTGATCAGCCAAAATGTATGAAAATGTAATAAAAAATTTCGGGATTTTGGGGTTGGTGCCATAGTAAAAGTAGCTCAGTTTAGCGAGTAGAATCGGGCCCTGGATTTAAAGCCCCATGGTCAGACACACACCGTATAAAACTGAAATAAATATAATTTAATATATTATTATGACTCTTAATTAGGATGCACAACTATATACATTTTCTTCAACTAAGCATATAAGTAAAGAGCTTTAGTTTACTTTCGTTTTGAAATATAAAAGAAAATGTGTTTCTTGGTATTTAATGAATTATATGACAAGATAACACTAATGAACTTAATTAAGATATGCAATGAATGACAACCAAAATCTTTATTTTATGAACACATTTAAATAACTTACACAAAGGAAAATTCCGAAATGGACGTATTTCACCCGAATCCCCGCTTTACCCTAAAAATTAAAAGGCAAAATGCGATGTAACAGAAAGCGAACCCTTTCTGGATGGATATCCAAAAAACCCTGGACGGTTTCCTTGAAAATATGTCGGTTGCCAAAGTATTTGTAAGGGTACAGCGTAATTAATTTATTAGGATGTACCCTACCTTAATAATTTCATTTGAACATGCCTTTTAGTAAATGTTACATGTGAACGAAGTTATATCTCTTGAGGGCGGTTTACGTTCGTGCCGGTAGTATTTATGCTTCCATAAAAATGTAATATTAACTACGTTAGTTAACCTTAGTTCTAAGTATACTCGTATTTCTTATACGGTGTTAGATATTTGAAAAACAAATAAAAAATTGTTATTACATCAAACAAAAATACAAGAACACTTGTATTTTTGTTTGGTGTAAAGAAACGTAATATTTTGACAGATACGATACGATAGATTACTGCTATGCTATCGTATTAAAAGAATAATAAAAAAAATTGCTGCCTAACATACTTAATGATAACAGAAGTTCCAGCATAATGAAAATGAACACCGATTTTCTCTCAATTTTCAATTAGTTTACGTAGTTCGCTATTAACAAGATATTTATCGATTTTTGATAAACATTTGAAATCAATTACATCAAATAGAGTTCCATTCTAAACCTCATTTTGAGAGTATTTTTGTAGAATTATTCCTGATTTTATAGCAACGTAACACGACGCCGGCATGGTACTTATGTCACAATTTTGTGACGTAACACGACGTGTTACTCATGTTACAATTTTTGAAGCCAAGAAACAACCCATATCCAGCAATTATAAAGAAACGTTTAATCCTAAAGCGGGGCGGGCCAAGAAAGCTATATGGAATGCTGCCAGCTTGGGCGGCACACCGGTTGCCAGCAGTGGGACGGGTCAGGCTTGGCACTGGCTAAAAATGCCGCAGGCCCATTGGTGAAGTTGGAAACTTCAGTTTCCAGTACTGGACTTTTCATTGAAAGCAATAGGAATATTATTTTTTGTTTGCATGTAATGATTCTTCCAAAAAGGCATTATATTAGAGGCCTTTTGGCCAGGCAAACAGAATATTCCAGTACTTGGTTATCGACTCTTTAAAATCGATTATCTTACCTACAGTGATTATCTGATTATATTTAGTAAGTATATTACATGTTATGGTTGTAAAAGTACATTTTACCTATTTCTTCGCTAAATATTACATTAAGATTTTCAATACCTATGTGACATTAAGGTTAGATGTCACGTGTTAAATAATGGGAGACGGATAATTAGTAAACATAAAGGTAGTTATGTTATAAATACGTATTGTATAATATTTAATATTCTACGTATATGTTCTGAGAATTACTTACTTATATAAATCACTTTTTGTGTATTACGTCTTAGTAATAGTTCTACTTGTATCTAGGTAGGTTAAGGGCTGATTTAGACAGTTGCGAGAACTTGCATGCGAGTTTCATACCATTGCGGGTTTTGATCGGTCGGTTGAATTGGGCGTAACCAACAGTCCGCAATGTAACTAAAATCGCATACGAATTCGCGCGCCGTCTAAATCAGCCCTAATATTTGCTACATTAGCAGCACTGGGCAACTGTTATGATAACTGTGCCGTAAGTATAAATTAATTAATAAAATAGTACTTAAATGAAATTTACCTCCTCTATTTTCGCTGTCCGCCGGCTTCACCTGTATTGCTCGGTTCATCTGAAAATAAAAAGGATTTATTAGTAAAACAGCAAATATATAGAAACAAAATTAAATATACATGGTAAATACCCCGTTTTTAATAGTACGAGCAGGTGAGACCCAGAGGTGGATTAAAACGGAGGTTAGTTGAAACAATTGTAAATTTTGCGGTATTTATAATCGCCTTAAAGCAAGGACGCATATTGAGAGAACAGCAGACGGTAGGACAGTTAGCAGCAAAGTCGCAAAGCGGGCGAGGTGTTCAAAATTACCTTAACGCGCTCTTATTTTCTTAACAATAAAGTCGCGCCAAGATCATTTTGAACACCTCGCCCGCTTAGCATTTATTGCTGCTGACTGGACAATGCTAAACACAGATTTCTCCCAGCTCGATAACAGTTATCTCTATCTTTATTATACTCGTCAGATATCTCAAAACGGGGCCAGAAGTGAATGCCTACCTTTCAAAATGGCTATTTATGTACTGCAGAAAAACTACAACGCAAATTGTCTATTCTCAAAACAACATACAATACAAAAGGTTTACGTAAAAACTGTATAGGTATGCAGCAGAAAACCAATGGCGTAGGAGGCCCACTAACTTGAATAGTATTAGAATTAAATCGTTAAATGACTCTCGGCACAATTCAAACTACGCTTATAAGATGTCAAACCAATACGATACTAATCTGTCAGTGTTAAAAGATACATTTCTTCAACTTCATTTGTTGCCAGCTTGAAATTTAAATTCTAATATATATCACCATAAAACGATTCACAGCAATACCGGCATCATACAATTGCGTTAAACATGAATAATGCAGGCTAATCATTTGCATTGTCAACTCGGAGACAAATTTGGCATCAATGAATAGCGAAATTGCATTTGGTGCGTAAAATAACCGATGATTTTGGTACCCGGGATCGAAACTCGGAATAGTACTAACAAAGCGATGGTCTTGTAGTTTTCTAACCTCAAAAGTAGTGGTGAATAACTTTTTCTTCCGAACTGGGAATGCAAGATTTGATCACAGACAACGGAACAGGTGAAACTAAATAAATAAGCTTGTAAAATACAAAATAAAAGATGTAGGTTACACTTGTATCCAACTCTTTGTAACAACCGAACACAAACGAGTTATACGACTTTAGCACATCTCAAATCGTAGTCCAACAGAGACATACCTATTTGCGGCATACATGAGCGACCGCCGGAAATTGCTCCGTGATATTTGACTTCAAGAACATTAGTATTGCCCTTATCGGTGTTACTGTAATAGTAATCGCTACCCTTTATAGCCGGGGAAATGGGAAAAATTGGCTTCTTTAAAATGGCAACATTATGCAGGTTTTATGAATGGCAAGGGGAAGCAAATATGGAATTATTGCCATAATACAAGCAACTGTAATTGTTGTTTGGAATGAGTGTTATTTAATTTATTTCGTTGCTGCAACACGCGAAACTTGTGATCTCAAATACTCTGAAAATATATTTTTGTTTAAAATTTTGCTTGTCAGATCTCTTGGCTATATGACTAGCTATTTTATATTTAAATTATACTGCTATGGTATACCGAGTATAAAAAACTGAAAGTACATGGAAATTAAACATTTTGTAGTGATTATTTTCTATCGAACGAAGTTAAACTTTGTAAGGTTTTGTTTGGAATCTACCCTTGCAATTATACGGCCCGATTTAAGAAACGTCAAATATTACGTCTATCTAGACTATTAGATATGTCAGGGTCAAAAGTGACGTTTGTTTGGAGAAATGTTACTTTTAACACTGACATATCTAATCCATATCGCGTACCTATCTTGAAGTTCAAATCGGGCAGATGCTCTAGTTTCCGTGTGAATTTTCTATGACATTTACCCGTGATTGAAACGTAATAATAAGATATAAAAACTACAATTTAGCGTTAATGCGGTCCCCCTCTTAAGTATCATATGAAATCGTTGGTTGTGATTTGTTTGATTTCAATTTATATTTCATCGAAATGGCTCAAAGGATTACCCACATCGACCGGTGTCCTTCTATACACCGACGGTACTAACGCTAGTTCGGCTAAAACTAAATCGTTCCGCCATTTTCAAAATACTAATAAAATCGTGTATTCACTGTAAGAGGCTTAAAACAAAACACTCGCTCAAAACGTTTACACTTGTACAGCTTTCACTTGTCTAGTTAAGCTTCCATAAAAGCCTCTTATTTTTTAAATCAAATAAAGCTCCGTTGGAAACTATTTCCCACCTAAAGCTTTTTGCTTGTTAGGTAAGAGGGAAAAAATGCTGATGTAATTCGAGTGCATTTAGAGATTTTTTGTGATGATTCAACTGTGAATCATTTTACTAGCCAAGTGATCTTATTATGTAGGTATGTGGCACATCTCTACGCAGGTGGACTAAATTGTCTACCTGCCCGATTCGAATTTTAAGGTACGTCAGTGTCAAAAGTGACGTTTTGGTTTGAAGCGCGTTACATTTGACACTGACATATCTAATATATATCGTATCGAGACGATACAAATTATTATTGTATTGTATCTTGATATTTGACGTATCTTAAAATTCGAATCGGGCCGTAAGTCTGTCAAAAAACTTGTAGATCATTAAAATTAGCTTGTATGAATGGTTGGGAGTCCATAGAGAACTGACATTTTTTCCGACAACTGCGGCCGCCATAACTAATGTTGATTAACCAAGTGGAGGGCTTTGTCACTATTTCAGTTTATATTTTAAATAGTAGTATGACTACTAAAACCACAAATCAAAATAATTTGATTTGTTCCCTAGTTGTATAGATGGCAGCACCATCTCTCGCGCTTTACCGTAATCCCGTAAGAGATTCATTTAGGAGGTGCAAGCACTTACTGCTAACCGTTTAGAGTTGGTCAAAGGCGCCTAGCCTTCCGAACATTGCATATAGTCGAGAATTTAGGACGGGTATACCGCCACTGCCGGGTAGCTTAAAGGTCATGGCGTTAGCTGAACCGGCCTCGGCCGTAGAAGGGCTTGGCCAACTTTTATTTAGTATATGATATTTATATATTTCAGTTTACAACTTAGAGCATTAAGTAACTGAAAACGTCATGGCTGTCATTTTCTATACGAAACAGTCTGCCGATTTCTGCGGGAGAGGGGACGTCAAATGTATTGCTATTTCTACATGATTTGTACGTAACGTCCGAATAGCCACGTCAGTTCATACAAAAGTTTGCACAATTGTGCAAGTTTTTCGGCAGAGGGGTAAACTCTTAAAGTCGACTCTAGTTATTGAATGCTCTAAGGTTTGTAGGTTTACAATGATGATAGATCCAGCCAGATAGATTCGAATGCGCCAAATCAATAATAGGTAACTAAGGTAACTTCGAATTTAATGGGGCTAAGAATGTTATTTTTCGTGAAAACAATCCACAGTTTCAAAACCAATAGGAATGCATTATGCAGATAATATCCAATGCGAGTGCATTATACATAAGACGGCTGCTTTCAGCATAACACGATCCAATTATACAAAGTAATATTTTTGAGGCTGCGAGTGCTGCACGTATTTTAACGTATCTGGAAGATTTATAAAAATGGATTAAAATATAGATTGTCTGACAAATATGTGCAAGAGTGGGGTCTATATTAGTTCGCATAACGTAAAACTTCTGTTCGCAAAGCGCTGGTGGCCTAGCAGTGAGAGCGTGCGACTTGCAATCTGAAGGTCGCGGGTTCAAACCCCGGCTCGTACCAATGAGTTTTTCGGAACTTATGTACGAAATATCATTTGATATTTACCAGTCGCTTTTCGGTGAAGGAAAACATCGTGAGGAAACCGGACTACTCCCAATAAGGCCTAGTTTACCCTCTGGGTTGGAAGGTCAGATGGCAGTCGCTTTCGTAAAAACAAGTGCCTACGTCAAATCATGGGATTAGTTGTCAAGCGGACCCCCGGCTCTCATGAGCCGTGGCGAAATGCCGGGATAACGCGAGGAAGAAGAGAACGTAAAACTTCTGTTCGTGAAAGTGACGTGCGTGCGATTCTCGAAAATCAAATTATAGACTTTACAGTACTACTAGTATTTACTTAAGGGTAACATTCCATTTCCAATGACAGCTGCACTACTGTCAATTTTACTATGGAAATTGACAATGACAGCGACGCGTTCAGTACCGGTAGTGCAGCTGCGGTTAGAAATGGAATGTTACCATAATTCGTATACTGAGACATTAAGAATCATTAATTCCAAATAGTTACCACCAAAATATTTTATACGTACCTTTACTAATAAAATATCAAGATAAATAAGCAGTGCCTAAGTTAAAATAAATCTAAAATTTAGTTCTATTGGCATGGTACAATAGCAGCAGCACAAACGAGCAAACTAATTGCCTGATAGTAAGCAACTACTGTCGCCCATGGATACCTGCAACATCAGAGGCGTTGCAAGTGCATTGGATGCCTCTAAGATGGAATAATGCTCTTTTCCAAGGTTTAAAGGTCGTATAGGCCCCGAAATACCGCAGTGGACCATCCGATCCGTCATTCCACCCACAGTTTCACGGTCTTCGGTCTCCAGTGGCGTTTCTGAGTCATCATAATCGAGTTTGTATTTTTTATATGATAGTCAGCAAACGAACAGACGAGCCCCGCCTGATGGGAAGCGGTCATCATCACTCATGGACATAAGTAACATCATATGAGCCACTTAAGCGTTGCCAACCCTTGAGAACCCTAAATACCCGCTTCTTGAAGAATCCCATGGCGTAGCCCAAAGGAAATACCTCAGGAGACGAGCGAGATGCCCGCTTATTCTTGGTGTGCCATGTATCTAAGCAGTGAGGATGAACTTTGCGGCTTTGGCGGCAGTTGGCTTGGGCGGTTGGCTTTGGTGTTTACATTATAATTCATATTTATTTAGTAGGTTACATGCCTGAGGATATATATTATGTCATTAGGTATTTCCTAAGTAAGAACACCAAGACATGGGGATATTAATATACATACCATTTTATTGTTAGTAATTTTGCCGAAATTATAGTTATTTTATTTATACATATTCCACTATAATACGAGGAGATTTATCAATAAAATATTCCTTAAATGAAGTTTGAATTCCAAAGCAATTAATGTCCCAAATTGGACATTAATCAATTTTCGATTAATGTGTTCCAAATGATATTTCAAATTATGCATGCTTGGAATATCATTTTAACATTATCGTTGTATTTGATGCTTAAGAGTGATCATACGGCTGTAGTATAATGTGTATTCGGGTTATTCCGACTACTTCAAAATGTCGGCTAATTCCGTAATTTACCCATAATTCAATCAATATAGAGTTCGTTTTTGGAATCACGCGACATTCTGAACTTTTCGGAATTACCCGAATACATCTTCGCTTACATTACACGAGGTAAAGGTATCCGTAACGAGGCGCCCACGAAACTTGATTTTTATTAGGTCTACTTATATTTCTAAACAATTTAAAAATTAATATGAATATCAAAAGGTGTGATGTTAATAGTTTTTTTTTTTTGGAAATGATGTACTGAAACATCCCGTTGAAGAAATTTAGTTTTCATTTCACTTTACTGCAACCCACAAAGTTATACTAATACTTGATGTTTAAACATTTTCATATATTTTAATAAGCTTCAAATAAAGCGCTCGGAATGAGTAGCTCAAACCAAACATAATGTTTAATATAAACTTTTGCCCTGAGCTTTGAAATGTTCTGCGGTGCATTTTATAGCGGGGTTGATACCTTCAGATGAAAAATGTAGCTTTGATAAAGTAAATTTTAGACTTATTATAGAAATTGTCCTAATCTGAAAGTAGCATTTCTAATTAGTGTGAGCCATTCATTTTTTAAATGAAGATATAAAAAAAATCACAATCACACAAAAATTAAATTAGAAATAGGTATTATTTATATAAAGGCATATTAAAGGCATTTTAAAAATCCGTGAATATCTAGAAACATATACACTTCGTGTTTTAATTGACAAACCACGTTTTCAACGCAGTCTATTGAAAAAAATGTTGGCAAAAATATGTACCCTAAATTCATTTTTATTGTATAACTTTGCCTTTATTATATAGGTATAACTTTGCTTTTATTACCTGGAATTATTATGTTAATATTTTACTTGGCCGATGTTGGGTCCAATGGACGAAGTAATGTTTCCCTACGGTACATAGAAAATACTAACTAAGTATATAACATAACAAGTTGAACTAAAAATGAACGATTTTTAATATTTATCATCGAAAATCATTAGATAAAATTTAATTCCCCCAGCCAACATGAGGAAACAACTCACGATTTGCATCAAATGACTTTGCCATTCATATTCGTGTATTAAATGCAAACTTGCCATCTGTTCTTTAAGTATAAAGAGAGCCTTTAGGTGTCTGGTGTGGTGAAAATGTATTTATTTACTTATTACAAATGTACGTGAAACACTTTTTATATAGCCTCCAGCCTTACTCAATTACCAATAATATTATCCCGTACACAATTAACGTATCAAACTTTCTAGGTACATCTCTGACAATTTTGAGATAAATTGATAATAGATTATTCCATTTACCAGTCGCCATAGCAACATTTCAACATGCCTCTACAATACCGTTACCGAGCCGTAATCGCATTGATGTACATTTCAGCCACAAGCCTCTTCAAACACATTGAATATAGATACACTTTAATCCCCCTGAAAGGTCTCATATCTCTGAAATGTTTGTTACATAACGCGCAATATGACAATAAAATGCATTTGATCGCTTATTTACTGGCGCTGGAAAGAGACAAGAACACTTGCAGTGGGCGTGACCCAGATTGTAGGCTGGCTGCAACACAGGTATATGCCTACTCGGTTATTATAATAATAGCTTTATTATTCTCTCCTCGTCTTGATAAATACGGGGTATGTGAAGTAATTTTGTGAATTGTTTCGGAGATATTAGAGTAATCAACGCGCTGGATTTATGTGAATTGGAATAATACGTATAATATAAGTAATATACGAGTGAAGTGTAAGATAAAAGTCAAGGAGAAATTTATGTGTTAGATACAGATATAAGATGGTTAGTTGGTTAGGTACCTCTGATAAATTAGAAGATAGCAAGGGCTTATCAGAGGAAGATATTAGGGTATTGTCATTGAAGAAATATTGAAATGATTGCCATACTAGCTATTGAGATCCTACCGACTGTGCCAAGTAATAAAAAATAACTTAACATTTTAAATATGTCGACGTCTTTATTTTTGTAAGTATCAAAAATTATAACAGTTAAGCACACATAAGTTACTTCTAAAATAAAGAAACTTACTTTATAAGTATGAAAAAAATATCATTTAATAAATATAATAAAGAACCATTAATGAATTGATCCCATCCTCAAACATAATAGAATGGCCGAACATCCCAATCTCAAATCAAGCCAAGGCAGCAATAATAAAAAACTTTCTTCATGAAAAACCGGCCATAGGTCGTAAAGGCAGATCAATGGCATTTAATGAACATTCCTT
Organism: Cydia fagiglandana; assembly: GCF_963556715.1. NCBI lineage: Eukaryota > Metazoa > Arthropoda > Insecta > Lepidoptera > Tortricidae > Cydia > Cydia fagiglandana. The sequence goes on along the minus strand of NC_085932.1, from coordinate 1,080,870 downwards.
GCGTAATGAAAAGGGACAATGTAGATGGTATCTGAGCTATTACAATTATGGTTGTACATATATGTGAATTATATAAAGGCATGCGCAGACGGTCGTAAAACGGCGACTTCTAAAGGGCTGTCGTGGCTTCCAACCTCCGTGGCGACCTGACATAGACCGACTGACTGACTGGCTGACTGACATACATATTTGGAACTACGGATATTTAAATTTAAATTTCGACATAACTATCACACGACAAATACCACCAGTTCACGACAGACAGCCGGTTCAAAGCAGACGATGACGACAGACTGTACTTTTTGGACGTTGTAGTATGTAGATAAAATTAATATACTAAGAATAATAACATTACGTAAAATTATAAGTATTATGTTAAACAGTATCCTAACCTAATATACTCACTCATGTAAGAAATATATTAATACATTAATTCACCAAACTCTATATTAAATGTATCGGTTACATTTCTATTACGTAGGTATTTAATTTAACGTCAACATTATTAGCAAACTAATTACATTCAAACAAATGCTTCATAACAAGTTCTAGTCTATGAGGCTCTAAATACAAAATGTTAATTAACACGAAATACTAACAGACCAATAATAAAACTAAACGTTAAAATGTAACCAAAAGCCGACAGGTCAGCACACGCGACGTCGCCAATTACAAACCATGTAGATGCTTATCTTACATACATACAAATAATTTATGATCGCGCGCATTAACGGCCGTCAACTGTTTGTATGATAATGAGAAAAACACAAATAGGACGGCTTTGTGACATGTGAGTATAGTGTAGCAAATTGTAGGCGCTGTTTTAATGTGTTGAGTTGGATTAATATTGATTTAGAACGCGATGGTCTGGGCTGATTGTAGTAAAAACAGGATAGTAGCAAACAGAGAAGAAAGGATATGGTTCTGTATTGAATTAAATCGAATTTGAAATTGTAAAATAACCCTCGACAATTATCAACAGCGTCGTCTGTCTAGTCTAAGATCCATATTGACAAACATATTATGTTTTGATTCTAAAATGAACTCAAATGAGTTCATCCATTTGGGAGCAACGATTTCACTGACAGAGTACAGATATTAAACTTATATATGTACCTGTATAAATAAATAAATAAATATTTTAGGACATTTTTACACAGATTGACTAAGTCCCGCAGTAAGCTCAAAAGAAGTCTTGTGTTGTGTTGTGTTGTATAAAAAATAATATATATGAATGTTTTGACAATGACACGCTTTCGTAGCTCTAGATTGTAATCTTTTAATGTGTTGTGACTTTAAATGTTTTATTTTAACTCATTTCTAACTATATCTTCCAAACTACTATAACAAATTACATTTCCACGTCACCACCATCATAAATTCCAGTTTACTTATGACTAGAAAATAACACGTCACTCGACCGCAAAACAAATAGTGAACGAAAACAAACATGGATCTCTCATCGCCGTAAAAGGTGCCATATTACATCGTGTCAGCTGTCAGAGCTGTCAGCTTGGATAAACTGTGAGCCCACGTGGCCGGCTGTCTACACTTCGATGTGCTGTCACCTGAATGTCGCTTGGTGAGAATTATGTCAACAAGTGCTCGAACCGCTTTATTATCCCGATTGGAGTAGTTGTAAGTACTTGTAGTGCGCTAGTTTTAATTTGAATTTAAGACGATATACGACAGTATTCAATTAGTTTCATTTTTTATGATGATCTCAATATTTTTTCTTAATTTTACCTACTATTTTCGATAAAAAGATAACTATGGTCATATGAATCGTCAGACATAATAAAAGAAGCACGGAAGAGCAGATACTCGGGAAGAAGGTTCGAAGACAAAACCTAATTTGAATTTCGATGAGAAACTTAAGCATTCTTAGGGACACAACGTCAATTTTTTTAATAAATGTTTTGGCCATTAAACTAAAAAAAAACATATATACTTGGGTTTAAAAAATGCCTTTTAACGTAGTGAAAAATCAATATTGACAACCCCAGTGACATGAAAATTGAAACTATTGAAGCATGTCAAAGATTCACTTCTGTGAATTAATACTTGAATTGGATTAAACGTAACGGATTAATAGGAAAAAAAATCTAAGAAAACGATTTTAATTAATGAATGTCTGAAAAAAAAAGAAAAACTCTATGTTTAAATTTAAGAAACAAAGCATCTGTTAAGCAAGCTTCTAGGAAGACAGAAATTCCACAAAATTAAATGCCAGAACAAAACGCACTTGATAATGAAGCTCCAATTCCTTTACTGCACAATTGTATTCCATAAAAAAGGGGTTCCCTGACAGAGCGCGGGTGATTTATGGAACCCGGGTCCGTAGCGTAAGTGTGCGGTCTGCATGGACCCCCGGGAGATGTAGAGGTTATGTAAGTGTCTGGTTATTTACAAGCATTGCCAAGGTGGTTCTTAAATTAAATCGTTCTTCTGTTTTTGTTTTCTTAGAAATTAGAGCTTTTCTTAAGTAGGTTACGATGGTTGAAAAAGGAAAAATATTGTAAACATTTTCATCAAAAAATTATTACAATTTACTTTTATCCGTAAGTTTGATCAATTTAAGTAGTTGATTAATATTGTTAACTATAAAAATATGAAATTTTCTTTTTCAACAACAAAATAAAAAAACAGGTACCCAGAAGAAGGCACACTGGCACAATATAAAAAAAAAACTTCAACCTTTAATATCTTGGAAACCATTTATTCTGACCCTCAGTTGTTGGAGACTAATTTGTTGCAAATTAACTCTAGGATTACGTCCTTCAAGAAATACGTCCAATTTATATCAACCCTGTACAAATCTAAATTTAATCCTGCGAAAATGTAATTTAATGGTTCACAGGCTATGGAATCTGAAACTGAACTTCATTTTGAATCTCACCATCTTGATAAGAAAATTGTTATCTTTTTGATAATTTTACTCGGGTTTTATTACTAAAATTCCAAAAACATATAAAGTTTTAATTACAAACATTTAATTACATTAACTAGGTATTACGCGAGGCATTCTTAAATGAAGTGGAATTGAAAATTGCCCTTAACGATAGCGCGGCACGAAATGAAATGTTTAATTAATTTTTACAGACTCGTTTGAAATTTGATGAATTTTTCATTGAAACAACACAATTTAATAGTATAAAACATTTCAGTTAAGTGAAAAGTACCTATGATAAATAAGCACTTGTTAATGATTGTAGTTTGTAGTACAATCTTATTTATGAATAAGTGAGAGGTTTAATGTGAGTGCGACCTTCGAGTGTATTTTTTTTAAATTAGTATACGCCACCCCAAAGGTGTATACATAAAGGAAGGAATGGAAAAGTTTCCGATGTCCTGGTAGGCTTCCGTAGCTCAATTGGTTAAGAGCAACACACGGATTGCGGAGGATGCGGGGTCTTACGGGAAGCGGAACATTTTCCATTTTTTCCTTTAATATAAAAAAAAAAATTAGCGTCAATTCATATCAATGGGCTCCCATGAGCCGTGGCAAAATGCCGGGATAACGTGAGGAAGAAGAAGTGTCAATTCATATCAAAATGCGCATTGATTTAACATTTATTTATATTTTTCTTTAAACTTTACTGCAGAAAAATTACAAATGATGGACTTAATGCTCTATTTTCTACCAGTGACAAAGACATGTTAAACTGATGCAAGGAGAAAAGTAAAAAGATATTTCTTAGATAAGAACTATCACAAATAACTGAAATTGCAAATTTGATATACATAAATTCAGAGATGGGCATTAATCGATTAACTTTTTAATCGACTAATCAATCGATTAAAAAAGTTAATCGTCAAAATTAATCGGCGATTAATTTAATCGCGATTAATTTAGTCGACCTAACATACGATTGAAATTGAATTAATCTTAATATTAATCGATTAAATTTCTCGATTAACTCTCGATTGAAAGTAGACAGGACACTGGTGGTCATTTTTGTATGTAACTAAAAATCAAAACTTCTTGCGTACACATTAAAAACCATTCCAGTGTTATAAATGTGCTTCAATAGTATAAGATGGTTACATTGGTTACTATAATAATGCGGATAACTTAGCGCGGCATCTCTAGGTAAGGGTTTAGGGCTTGTAGCGCAGGTATAAAAATTAGAAAGAGAACGACGTATGTGTATGAAAGAGCAAACACATTACTTACCTCTTATCAGTTGTTTTCTATAAGGTTTCAACTTGTCAATGCAGTAATTACTTACTACTTACATCGAACGGATACTATCCTATCGAAGACGGTCGAAATTAATAGTCTCCAAGTGAACATACATAAAAATTCGTCTGTTACTTATATTATTTATAAATGTTTCAGACGAATTAGGCACCTCGTCCTTTTTTTTAAGTCGGTTAAAAAGACCATATGTATTGCTAAAATTAATCGAGAGAAAATTAATCGAACTAATTAATCGATTAAAAAAATTAATCGCCGGTAATTAGTCGACGATTAATTTAATCGTGACAATATTAGTCGGAGCTTTTCGACTAAAATTAATTAATCGTCACTTTTAATCGTTGCTCGCGATTAAGTCGGTTAATTTTAATCGTTAATCGTCAATCGATTACATTTTGCCCAACTCTGCATAAATTTAAACACTTTTATTTCATTTCTCATAATGAATCGCTATTATTAACGTTCATCAACTATTAACCTATCCCAGAAATAGCAATTAATGTATTTTTACTGTTTTGATCTAGCCCACAAGATACTGGCTTGGCTACCTACGCTACTTTGGTTGCTACGAATGTTTAAGATAGGGGATACGACTTGAATCGAATACCTATAAACTTAGAAACACTGATTTTGATATCTGATCTTCGAAATAATCTCGTTACTTCTTCGTTTTAGAAAATATTTCACAAGTTTGAGTTTAAACTTGTTCATGTATTTCCACGTATACCTAATATTATTATTAGAAGAAGAAGGAGAAATACATTAAAATACTTATTATAGTATCAATATCAAAATTCATCAAGTCCGCACTCCAAGGAAATGTCAAATTAGTGTTAGTATTATATTTTGACCGTTGACTTTTAGGATTTTAGATAAGCGTCCACAAGCATAATTATACTCGTACCTGCTTAGCTTAGTATAGTACCTTTTCAGCGTCCACTCCAAACTTATTATCCCTCATAATTGGACCAGGCGATTTTTCAAACAATCCACGCAACAATGTTTTCTTATCATGACCGTATTCACCCTTTTCATCAACAGCTCACCCGGCAGAAAAAAACGAGTTTACCCGTGGGTTAATGGTGCGTACGAGGATATTCTTTTACAAGTTTCGGCTAACTGGCCGGGGCATGATAAAACTTTTTATGTTGTGCTTATGTGACCCAACAGTTCTGGAATCCATAACGCGTTATGCGGTGTCCCGTAAGGCCGTTAGGTGTTGGGTCGACTTGAGGTTCGGAATTGCCGATTTTGTTTTGTTTATTCGATTTTCGAATTCGGAGCGGTCTGATTTCAAAGTCAATGGCTCAAGGTTGGTTTAGACTGAAGTTCTACAATAAGCAGGTACCTACACTTATTTCCTATTTTTATTTTTAGGATAATTGATTACTGGCGATTGTTTATTATTTCTCTTTTTAGTACTCAAAATCGTCATTCCGAAAAAAGCTTTTTTTTAATATGTAGGTAAGTCAAATACTTATTATGAGTAAGTATGTATATTTAAAAAATATTTTTCATTCTATTATGTTTTCATTATACATATTTTAAATAAATGTATATCCTAATTATATTTTTATGAGATGTCCTGGCCGCGTAGCCAAGATGCCTATCGCTTACGCTCCGTAGCGATCGAAACGCAAATGTCACTGTCGCACTAATATGGAAGAGTGATAGAGATACATATTGCTTTTCGTTGTCGAAGCGATAGCGATTGTAACCTTGGCTAGGCCGGCTGTATTAAAATGTGATAACTATGTTACCTTAAATGCTATTCTTCCTTCTCAATCGTTATCATTTTAAAGGATTTACTTTTGAATCTCACCATCTTGATGATAAGAGAACTAACTTACTTTTGTAGTATATAATTAGTGGCTATTTAGTATTAATATGTATAGTTACAGTAGTAGAGTAGTAGTTCTTAAACAAAACACTACATTAGCATAATTTAAAAGTACTATAATAGCTGTTTTAAAATTCTACTCAGTGTCCTGCTTTTGATTGAGGATGCTTATTAATTTATTGTAAAATACCACCAAAAATACACATAACCGTCTATAACATATATTTTAAAAATAAAAACGCAAAAATTAATATGTGAATATTTTATTTGGTCGTCACAATAAAAAACAAAAAAGGGAAGGGAACAAAATAACAAAACAAAATGTTATTAAATGTTCAATGTAATTAAAATACATAACTCCCTGCAAATAGTTGCTCAATCAACCTCGTAAATAAACAGAAAAATGCTCGCGATCTTAGCCTGAAAAAAAAAACAAAACCAAAATAAAAACACGCTATCAGCGATAATAAGTCACTTGGCAGATGTAAATAAACAGTACTTACAATAACAGGCGGCGGGTATTCAACTTTCGCTGAACGAAATATATCTACGAGATGAACCATATGGACAGATAATTTAGTAACAGTTTATGTGAAACTTTGGAGTAAACTACGAGAGGTAGCGGACGCGGGTACGGCGGATTACGGAGGCAGTGACACGTCTGTTCCGTGCGGCGGTGCGACGGCTACTGCAGGAGGCGAGCGCGGGCTACGCACGCGGGGGGAGGGGCACGCACTCACGCAGGCTTGACAGCCAATCGCGTGCGTGCGCCGCGCGCACCCCCGCCGCGCCGCACCCGCCCCGCGGGCGCCCGTCACCTCACAATCGATGCCCTATATTGCATTAATTATTTAGGTAACACGCAATAAGATAACGCGAGGTGGCAGATAAGGGATCTCTTCGTACGTTTAAATAAATCATCGTATCTTGGTCCACTTTTATTTTGAGTTCGCTCGCATGCCATGTGGGCAGTGGTAGGTATCATGGCCGCCCCACCTGGAGGCATTATTTACGTTGTCATTGTGCGTCGGGAAATTGTTTTTCTTATTTTTGTAGTCAAGATATATTTAGGTCCACAAAGTTATTATTCGAATACCTGGAATGATAGCTTTCACATGAAAAGGGTTTTTGTTATCACAGGCGTATTTCAGATTTTGATGAGCGTAGGTGGCAGGTTCTGAAAGGGATATCATATTGCGAACATTTCTGATTATGACGCCCCGCGAGCGCCCACGTACATTGTTTTCTGCATTTTTAATAATAAAATGACACTTGATCTCTACAGGTACTCCAGTTCATAAAATAAAGCTTTTATTTCATATTTTCTTTTAATAAAGTTAATGAAAAGTTTCATTTTAATTCTAAATCTTTAACTAATGACTGAAATGACTTAAATAAAACTAAGGACAATATTTATTCAAATTTAGTCAGTCAAGAAAAAAATGAAGTAAGTTTTACAAGAAATTATGAAAATATTATTCGAAAAATCAAGTAACGTTCGTAGAAAACTTTTACTCGTTTTTAAGTAGTTGTCGTCTAAATTTGTTCTGAGTTGATTTATAAATATTTCATTTAATAACATATTTTAATATTGAAATAACTTTTTTTTATACTAGATTTGCCGACATTTGTCGAATCCCAAGTTTTACGCGTAATATGTGCCAATTTAGTTTAACTTGAAGATGAAAATGTTTTACTGAATTATTTTTTTACACTTAAGTAAGATCTTATTCATAAATGGCCTAAATAATGACTGAAAAAGATTAAAAATAATATATTTAATATTGTATAATTCTTGTTTGCTCATATTACTTTTATTGCACCCACATTGACATTTTACTTTTAGGTCCTATTGTTGACTGAGTACTTAAAATCCACGAGGCATTAAATCCGCCTTTTGTACCCTTTTGATGTGCAATAAAGTTTTAAGTAATACAAAAAATAAAATAAAAATATTGAAAAATACATTGTAAAATATTGAAAATACCAAATAACGTGATGAACGTTGGATTAATATTGGATAACATGGATTAATACAAAATAAGATTTTTATAAGAACTGACGCATAGAAATTACGCGCACCTGCTCTTGTGTATCAATCTTTATGATTAACGAGTTTTTTTCAAGTGATATAGTGACATAATACTTTATTTGAAATATTTTATGTTTATCACTAAGAATCAAGTTATTTTTCGATTTTATTAAAACCGGCATTTTATCCCGACTTTGTATGACGGTAACGGAATGTAAGTAACGAAAAATCTACAAAAAATGGGTCACTGAAGTCGTACTATAATCGAAAAAGCTCGTGATTCAGAATAGAATTAACAAAAAACTACGAACAATAAAAAAAAGTGTACACAATTTTGAATAATATTATCGTGCACTGTGCGGCTTCCGAGGAAGAGAAAATTCCTCTCGCTGACGCTTCGGCTGTGGAATAAACTGCCTGTGAGGTCATCGTCGTCGCTACAGTATACTTAGAATTCTTCGAAAAAGGAGTGTAGGTACTCGCACAGGTTTTAAAAGGTCAGCAATGCGCATCTAACATCCTTGCAGTTGCATGGGCCCATAGACCAACGTGGTGACAAACAACGAAAAAATATGTGAAATTGAGGATATTTTTACCTACTAATTTAGAAAGTAGTGATCGGCCAGTTCGTTCGCGCCCGGGTTCGGCGCGCCTACCGTGAAGTCTTGTATAGAAGCGACCACTTGTTGCGCGGAGGCGGTGGCGTGTGCAGCGCCATTTTTCTAGCCGGCAATTTGTACACGCACGCTAATTTGGCTGAGGATTATGATTGATTGTTTGTTTAGGTTGTCTACCCCTGTTGTGTGTTGTTCTGTGATAAGATATATCGATAAGTGATAATTTATTTAGTTAAGTAGGGGCAATTGAACTGCTTTTGCATCGTCAAATTATACAAAGGTTGATGGATAAAATAATGTTCACTAGAAACAGACGAGTATTTAAAAAAAATCTTACCTAAATGTAAACCTCCTTCATTTTAAATATTAATTTTAAAAATTAGTCTTCATTTAACTATAAAAACATATTTTTAACTGATTTTGGAAATAGATATTTTTTTACTGCACAGCACAACTGAATAATTGAATATACGTCTAAGATGTTCAGATTCATTAGACACTTTAGGTAACTTAAGAATTTCAATCGTAGTAGACTGATCATCAATTAAGGTTTTGAGTCTACTACGATTGAAGTTCTTAAATTTAAGTGTTTCTTAAACTACACGTTAAATAAACAATTAGATATGATCGTGACCGATAGTATTATTTAGAACGTCCTCTCTCGCTTTGTCATCGCTACGGAATGTGCGGAAAATATTCGAACCATAAATTTCAAAAGTCTGTAGAAAATTCATTTCAAATTCATGAGTGAAACTGAATAGCATCGAAGCCAAAATTATTTACATTTAAAATTATGCCTGTTATTTTATTTTGCTTAAAACAAAATTTAACGCTGTATTTAATTTACTGCAAAATTTGAATAGTATAAAAAAAACAGAAGTAATATGAAACCGGGCTGAAATATTTAGTTTCACATTGAACACTAAAACATACCAAACCGTAAAAAAATCGCTATTGTGCGCTTTTTTACAGCAGTTTGATTAAAACAAACATCAAAACTGAAACCATTTTGATGGCAGAATAATATTTAACACAATATTACACATGTTTACACTTTCACCTTACTCCTTTGTAATAAGGCGAAAAATGTAAACATATCTTTGACGTCGACTGTACCAGTATAAGGTTATTATTGTAAATAAAATCTACATTATACTTACACCAAAAGATTAGGCAAAAATGCTTTCTTATGTCTGTTCTGGTGTCGGGTATTTTGTGACCAGTTTCGATTATTATAATATGGATTTTATTTGTCAATTCAGTGTGGATTTTATATTAGTAGAGACAGACAGAACCTTTTATATTAATAGAGATGGCACTAGCAGTCCAATAAAAACCAGACAAGTGCGAATCGGACTCGCCCGAGGAGGGTTCCGTACTTTTTAGTATTTGTTGTTAAGTAAGCGGCAACAGAAATATATAATCTGTGAAAATTTCAACTGCCTAGCTATCACGGTTCATGCGATACAGCCTGGTGACAGACAAACAGACGGACACACATACGGACAGACGGACAGTGGTCTTAGTAATAGTATCCCGTTTTTACCCTTTGAGGGTTCCACCCTAAAAAGTAATCATGACACCATGACTGACTGGTTTCCAGTTTTGAATGATTCACGGTTGGATGCTGACACGCAATAATGTGTCAACCCACATTATTTTTTTAATAAGATGTCAACTCAAAAAATTGACGCATAAAGTTGACATTTTATTGCAAAATGGATGTGGGATGACTCATTTTTGCTAAACATCATCCGGTTAGTTTCACTAGATTTATATCGACCGGGATCACGATCCATATCCCGGTCGATATAAGTCTAGTGACTGGGTTCCATATTGCATTTAGAACTTAATTGCATGCCACTAAGACACGTCTTTGTTTTTATAGTCCACGTACCTTAAGTATATTTAAATGTGGGAGTCCATTTGGGCGTCACCTGGCCCCGCTACGTGGCCCGCATGCCGAGACGATGGGGTAGTAAGTGATTTTACGGTCGCTGCGCTTTCGATGTTGGAGATTTTAAATGACATTTCGCCATTTTGTAACGCGCATTGGGTGTACAGAATTGATTGATGTAAAAGTGTACCTACACACATACCTATACTAAACCCTCTATGATGCGTTAGAAAGCGCAAATTACGGCCACCATTAGTGTCCTTGAAAATGTTATTATTGCGAAGTAATAACGTCCATATGAGGACTTAATGATGTCATTTAAATTTTGAACGTCTCTGTGAAATAATGAATTTGATTTGACCTCATTTCTAGTAGGCACATTTATTAGTAAAGATTACTTTTATTGTGATCAAATGCCGCCACGCAAAAATGCTAAACACATCATAAAGAACTTATAATATGTCTGTAGGTAACGATAATTCGTGGATTTGCGTCTAAGATTGGGTCAACTTAAAGATTCATCAAATACTCCAAAACCGATCTCCTCAGACAAAAACCTATAACTTTAACTCAAGACGCCGCAATGTCTGTGAGGAGAGATAGTCTTGGCTGTCGTGTTTGGCTTAAATTCCTCGGCAGAACAGCAGTTCATCATGACGATTAACATTCCGATCCTAATTAATTATGGTTGCGATCTTAGGAGACATTTTTTTAAGTTGTTAAGAGCCACAAGACCTTAGCCGCCGCCATACTTACTATAGAAGTTCCGCTCTCAATTTACAACGACATGTTTAAATTTCATGAAACTTGGCATGAAAAGTTACTTAACGTATTTTATTTACTTTTTTATTACATATAAATGTAATATCAACTTCCGTTGTAAAAATTATTATGTAAAGAAGTATAAGTGAGTAGAATTTTTGTATGTAAAACTTGTATTTGCTCTAATTTCTTTGTGTTATTGTCAAATTCCAAAATATACCTGTATTTTCATGTCAAATTTCTCGTTTTAAAATGAGACTGTAACTTCGATTGTATGGCGGGAGCTAGGGTTGTGTGACTCTTATGAATTAAAAAAAAATATAGGGGTAAGTCGGTTATATTGTAACGCCGCTTAAATCGGACCACTTCTAGATTTTCTATTGATCTGACAAGTTTATTAATAATAAACATTACATAATATGTAATCAGAAACGGCATAGGGCTTAAAACTAATGAAAGAGAGAAAACATATATTATTAATTATTGTCAGTCTTGATCTAATATATACGGTAAATAATATTTAAACTATCAAAACTACATAAATCTAAAAAAGTTGAAAGATTAAAACCAAAACTACAAACTACTTACAAATAAAAAATGGCTACAATTCGGTGCCTTGTAGCAAGGTGCCTAGAAGGCAGGCGGTATTGCCGCGTGGGACGGTTAAATAGTAAATACTTGCACATAAAAATTACATTGCAATAAACATATTTCCAAAAATTTTGTTAAAAAAAGCCAGATACAGTCCACATCCACAATATTCACATTCCTCATTTAAACAGCAAAAGTGCTCCAGCGGCGTTAGGAGCCGTCACCACTAAACGCTTCGTTTGGCTAATTCTCCAGCCTCGCTTTGAGGTCAATCGAATTGTACCGAGGCAACTGGGACCTTCTTAAATAAGACTACCCTCATCCCTCCCCCTCCCCCTGCATTAAGAGGACAGGGGACTATCGATTCTCCATACAAACGTAGTCCCCATTTTCCTCCCTGGATATAAACATGGTGGAAAATATTTTTATACATTTTGATTTAGGTATCTTAATCATAGCTATGCCCATGGTATAATAATATACTCCGCCTGGTACTCTCTTCCCGTCTTTTCTAGGTCACCTGACTGACATAAGCCTACGTAATCATGCGAAAGCGCTATATGATAATATATTATGCGATATCGCTATATATAGCGGCCATGTTATTGTGACGTAGGCTTGTGTCACTCTGGGAAGAGAAGACCATGTTTAATTAGACTGGCTATGCCCGACCGTTTAATTTTTTCCGATGTTTACTTTATTAATAAGAGTTAGGAACTTTTAATTTTTTTTATGAAACCTATTTTTGCTTCTAATTCTTATAATAACCATCCATCCATTCCATCCATTTTTCCATCTCACTCACACTTGCACAGTAGGGGGAGTGGTCAAGGTATAAATATGGCCGACCATTCTGGACACGTCATTCCGTTGCCGGACGTCAGACCGTCAACAGCTCCTGAGGATGCCTCGTAGAGAGGCGAAACACGTGTCGAGTATTATTCTTTTGGTGGTGGTTTGTTATATTTATTTGCGTATTTATTTTTGCGGATGGAGGGTGGGAAAATTAATTGCATTCAAAAAATACGCAAGTAAGTATAACGGGTTAGCACTGATTGACTAGCACGTTATCTTTTTACGCGGATTAGCAAAGTAATATTTTGGTTTTGATTCTTATAATAACTAAAAAAATCTAAAAAAAAGAAAATCGGGCATAATACATTAAATTGTGTAAAAATATTTTCAATAATGTTAACATCCAGAGAGGAAAATCGGAATACGTTTGTATGGAAAACCGGTTCCGAGCCGGTCGTCCCCTTTCGTCTTAAAGCGAGAGCATTAAACCTCTGCGCTGCGCCGTGAGTAATGCGTATCATTTTTTGCCGCTCCCTACCTTTTTATGTTCTACGGAGGTTGGCATTATTAAAATTTATAAACATATAATATGCTATCAATAACTGAGATGTACGGTACGGAGCTCGTGAAATATTTCAGTGGTTACTTTGCTTTATAAGCTGCGATAGACTGGAGTTTTGGTTTGGGTTTTGTTTAGGCCCACTTGCACCATCCTACTAACACGGGGTTAAGCGGTTTAACCATCAACCCAGTGTCAAATTGTACTGGTAACCATGGTACCTAACTCCAGGTTTAACCGGTTATCCCCGGTTTACTGGAATGGTGCAAGTGGGGCTTAGTATGATAACTTTTTTTCTTTGCTTATTTGAGTGTCCCACAGTTGGGCAAAGGCCTCTCCCCTGGTTCTCCATAAAGGTGACAGTCCATTTCCAACAACAGCTGCACTACTACAGCTGTTCATTTTACTATGGAAATTGATAATGACAGCAGCGCGTTCAGTACCGGTAGTGCAGCTGCGGTTAGAAATGGAATGATACCATAACTCCCGATTTTGTGCTTCCTCCGTCAGTTGTAAAGGAAGGTGTAAAAGTCGTCTCGATTATGACTTGAAGTTTGAAAATTTGTTCTTGATTTGACGACCATGAACACGAACTTCAGAAGTTATAGAGGTGTAAGTGTCTCTAGTTTTGTCCTCATTTGTTTTTTTTCGTGTACATTTTTGTACATAGTTTCAACTTTAGTACTTTTTACAAACGGTACCATTAACGAAGCCTGGAGGTCGATTCTATTTTAAACTGGTTTTGATACGACCTTGACGAACGTCTTAGGGCCCGATCCGGATTTTGAAATAGACATCTATTAGATATCTTTTAGACATCACCAAGATACGATAACGATATGTTTAAGATCTAACCTGTCAAATTTGGTTGCCCGAATTGCGCTGCAAAAGAGAACTAGTTGATATCTAAACTATAACGTATCTAGAATGGATCTAGTACGTGTCGTCTCTTGTGAATATCTTGAAGTTCGAATAGGGCAGTTGGTGATTGATGAGAATTCCACGCACGACTTTCACTTCATTTCACATGTACAAATAAGCGTGAGCGATCTTCAAGGACGTATCAAAGTAAGATCAAGACCATAAACAATTGTTAAGCTTGCATCGGGCTCCAGTACATTCAAAAGTTATTCTGAACATTGCGTATAACTTCACCTTCTATCATTGCAGGCATAAAATCTGTTCAATTATAGTGCAACGTTATATTACTTTACTATTTTAGTCGATACAAACTTGGATATATCCGCTGCACGCTGCAGAAAATCTTTATCGATGATACCAAAATCTTACCTGAAACAAAAATATGGAGAACATAAGTATTTATTTAGAAAAAACCCTTTTTTTCAATTACCTAGATATGATAAATTTTTCTTTGCTTTAAGAATATACATTTTTATTCCAAAGAATAATACAGTAATCAACAGCAACTCTAGATTTGATAACATTGTCATGTGAAGGTTTATTAAGAGAGAAGCTTGCAGTTTTAAAATGATTTATCTGTAAGTTTTGGAGAGTTCAATAATTACTAGTCTTTTAAACGAAGTAAATAAAGTACTACCTATCGGGTTTGAAAAAATACTATAAAAGCAAAATTATCACACCAATTCAAAAAGTCTTCGAAGCATTCCCACTTGTAGTTACAGAAGGTAGAACATGCATAGAGAGCCAATGTCTCTCCCAAAGCTATGATCATTAAAAAAAACTTAAAGCGACGGGGTAGAAAACAAAGACAACGAATAATCTTGCACAATTTCCGCCACGTCAGTCATTCGCGTTCGGTTCGGGACGAAGTCGCGCCAATTCTGGCTCGGAGCAAAACGTCTCAGTTAAGCGATGACTGAGTCAGCGGAACGACTTCTTTGCAAGTGGCGTGTTTGGAAAATGGTATCTTTTAAAAACTACAGTTTTGTCGGTAAACAACTTAGAAAAATATTCTCTTGCATCAACTTAAATATTTTCACGCCTCTGTTCGGAAATGTGGCAATAGATGGTCTAAAACCAAGCTGGAAAGTAGGCAATAGCTGTAGCACCTGAAGCACCACTACTACAATGTTTCATTGTTGTCATCATCTGTCATTGGTGACAGTTCGCTACAGCAATGAGTATCATTTAAAACATAAAAATCAATAAAAGGTCTTTTTTTGCGCAACTTTTTCCTTCAAAAATAAAATTAGGTTATTTATAGCACCAATTTCTTGTTTAAAAAAAAAAAGAAATATCAAAACCATTCACTTCAATTTTTTTAACAATTATCTATTCAGTTCACGCTTATGGCGTTTTTTACTTTTGTAGCTATTTGTGGTTTTATTAGCAAAAACGCTTCTAATTTTAGAGTCGGTTTGAAGCAAATAACAGAAAAACGCCTCTTAAAAGTGGTAAAAAAAGTAAAAAAAGGCGGGATCTGAAAATACCTACTGAATTGGATAGTGTAAATTATGTTTGACTAAAAAATATAAGAAACGCGTATCTACGCTCGCTATAAAAATGAGTTCTTCTAGTGAAGAAAATGATATTCTTACGCCTACCGAAATTCAAGAGACAGTACAGGCAGTGGCTAGTAATTTGCTACCAGAGAAATCGCGGGCTAGTACTTATAGTTATGCAAATGTTTTCTTATTTCCTCGCAGTAGTCGTGAAAAGCACTATGTAATGCCTCGGCCGGAAACGCTAAAGATGGACTCGTATTATTCGAGGGCCTCCACTAAGGTGTCGGCCCTCGAACTCACTCGTCCATCTTTTAGCGATTTTCCGTCCTCTCCTACAATGTACTATTATTACCGGACATCTTTATACAAACCGACTAAGCCCCACAGTATTGCCTTTTTAGTTAGTGTAGCCACCGTTGGCGCTAGTTGCATATGCAGTTGTAATGCTTAGCCAAGGTATGGTTGGACCGGACCGACGATACAGTGTTGTGAGCCCGATGCTTTTTTTTTATGATATAGGAGGCAAACGAGCAGACGGATCACCTGATGGTAAGCGATTACCGCCGCCCATGGACAACCGCAACACCGGAGGGGTTGCAAGAGGGGTTGCTTGTTTTATATTTATAAGAAGAAGAAGAAATACATTTATTTTAACGTCACAACACAGTACACGAAAAAAAAAGAAAAGCATGCAGACATAAAAGTATGCTTGTAGGTGTTGTTCTTAGACAACAATATTCATAATATTTATTTAAATACATAGAAAATACAAATGACTCAAACAAATACCTGTGCCCATCACACGAATAAACCCAGATTCATACCCAGGACCATCGGTTTCATAGGCAGGTTCAATAGTGTCACTTCCGACAAGGCCAGACCGGTCGTCAAAACGATATTGACAACAGAAATATTCCAGTTATTAAAAAAAAGTTTCATTGCTCCATAGTACCCATAGACTAGGAATCCTTTAGACCGAGTTTAGAGCAATTATTTCATGCAACCGATGATGCCAAAACTGCGGGGGTGCGCGGGACGAGGTGAGCGAAGTCCAGTGCCTTTCGACTCGAACATGGAGTAAAATTACCGTATGCGTGGCAGAGGGGGTAGCGCGACTATGCTCAGTCTGGAGGATATCTTGTCTGTGATAGTACCTATTGATTGGGTACGATAAAACGTCAATCCTTTTCCTTGCTATTACAATATTTGACGTTGTGAACATGCGCGCAGTACAGATAAATCGCTCGCGGCGCAATTCCCTTGGGGTCATTTATGAGCTCAGAGCTTTTATAGCTATCTACGTATATATTATAATAATATAGCTCCCGGACCAAACTATCACATTCTCCACAAATATTAGCCGACGCGGCGGAGAGATAAAGTACACTAATTATATTAACTAGCTGCGTCTGCACAAATTGCACTGAAAACGGAAAAGTAACAGATCAGTGGATGATCGAAGTTTTTGTTTATTCTTGTTTATAAGGGAGACCATTAAAAGTTCTCTAGACTAACTTTTAACAAGCCATGATCGACAGATAGACGTTTTTCTTGTTAGCGACTCGCAAAGATGTCAACTTTGTATGTTGTATCTTCGTATCTTAGTTTTGCTTACACGTCAAGGCAGATAAGGTATACATTTTAAAGTTTTGAGCACCTGGTAAATAAGAGGAACACTCATATTATATTGTCTGCTAAAATCATTAAATTTAGTTTTCCCATTGCCTGTCCAAAGTGTGTCAATAATATGAAAAGGAAAATGTCGATTTGAATTTTAAAAATAAATTGTATATTTTATATTATGAGAATACTTTTCATCTGAGGAATATTGTATAATATTCAATACAATACAATACAATACAAATACTCTTTATTGCACACCTCATTACAGAAAACAATACAAATAATACAGGAAGAAGAGGTTAAACAACAGGCGGTCTTATCGCTAAAAAGCGATCTCTTCCAGACAACCTTTAGGTAGCGGAAATTAATAAATTTATGTCATGTCAATATTCACCTTCATTGTAAAAATAATAAAATAGAAATGGAACTTTCAGGTTAATTTACATTTTCAAAAGTAAAACTGCCTATCGTATCGTGAAACACTGGCGATGCTTACGGTAAAGTATGGACGCTAAGCAGGAAAAATTTCGTACATTGACCCGCCATTTACTATCTCTATCGCAAGCGCATAGTTATATGGCTTTTCCGCTCCCACAGTGGCATTAACCGCCGGCACATGGGCGGGACAGCAATACAATTACGCGCGTGCGATAGAAATAGGCACAATTTACAAATTCAATATACTTACAAAACCTGCTTGGCGTCCTTAGTCTAGGTACTATTTTCATACGTCAACGTAAACTCAAAGAAATTTTCAACGTAATTCTAAGAGATTCCGCTAAGTTAGTATTAACATTAATTACTGGATTAATCTAGGTCCGACCGGACCAGAAACTAAAATAGAACTTGCTCAAACTCCCGGATTCTTAAAACTAGCACTCTGCCTTTGTTCCTAATGACATTTTTAAGCTTTATGGATTTTAGTGATATCAGGTGACTTATATTTTAAGAACTTTATATCTGGGTGGCTAGCTGGCTAGCAAATTAAAATGAAATTACGTTTTTACTATGGCTTAAATTCTAAGATTATAAGGATATAATGGTATAAATTGCGTATTTTATATTGCATAAGGGTACTTACTTAAATCAATAATAGAGATATAATAAGTATAGATACACACACTGTTTTGCTAATTAAGTATAACATTAGCGCACAAGTTATATAATAATAATGACAAAAGCATGCGGGTGTAATATCTAGGATTATGAGCCTTAAAGCGGTTCAATAATGTTCCACATTACGAGCAAGTGCGTTGAAAAATCTTACAATGCAAAAACGCCCCACTTCCCACCCAAGGCATATATCTAGTCCCTATAAACACATGGCGTGTAACAAAGTTGAGTTACTTTATTCAAATATGGCGCATACCCGTGCTCGTGACGAAATTGCTTCTTAGCCATAAATTACAACGACACTAGCTGCGTTTTTGAAGTTGATATTACTTTTCAAGACGCTACGGAAGCATGGTGACGTATAATATCACATTATTTGAAACTGCGAAATAATGTTATGCCTGAGCTACTTTTGAAATATTATTTCAAACGTGTAAACTTATATCATGCACAAAGGAATATAAGGTTACGTGCGAAACTAGGTAATATTGTGTCGATTACCGCGATTGTTACTCATGAATTAAAACCATTTTATGGGATTATATAACGAAAAATAAAATTTCGAATAATTCTGACTTTACCGACCCTATAGCATATGTGGTCAACGGGAGACGATGGTCTCATAGTCCTATGTTCTTCTTCTTTATCAGATGGACTAAGAAACATTTTAAACTTAGGTAGGTAAAACACCGGTTTTTACGTTAGAGGTTAAAAACCGGACGTATATTCGATCATTTAAACCCTCTTGCTAACAGCGAACAAGTGAGGCGTCCTAGGCCGAAACAATTGAATGTCTAGTATAAATCCAGCCCGAATTGTTGAAAATCCAATTTTTCGTTGCACCGGTCTATACCTTACATCTCGGTTTCCTCTCGACTTTCCTATTTCCGTACCCGATTTTAGTGCACATAAAAGGGTGTTTTTGCTTTGAAGTGTGGCGGTTACTTCTTTTTGGAACATGTAGGTACTGAGTATTATTTAGTATAAAGTGCAAGACCCACAGCCATATTCGAAATTTAAGATACGTCAAATAATAGATATGGAAACGATATGGATCGGATATGTCAGTGTCAAACAAGTGTCACAAGTGAGGTGTCTACAAATAAAAATGTCACTTTTGACACTTATTTGACACTGACATATCCAATCTATTTCGTTTCCATATCTATTATTTGATGTATCTCAAAGTGCGAATATGGCTGAGACTCATCTCGAAGGAATCATAATTTATTTATTGAAACTCAAAATGTAAAATACCTGTGACAAAAATAATCGCTATTAACTTTTACGTCAGCAATGGAACTTCAGCAGCATAAACAGTAAGGCTGCAATTGATTAACGTTTCCAAGGCCTCGCTGCAGGTTGAAATGAAACTGTTGCATTTGGCAGGTGAAGCAGGCATACAGTGACGTCATCACAACATCCGCTTTCACGTCACAGGATTTTCGGAATGCCCTTAATGAGATTTCGATATCAAGTATGGTCTGCATCAATAGTAGCGGCTTAAACAACGCTCCAAAGGTATCTGTCACCCTGGTATATTTTTTCCAAATGTCATAATTCTCTACAGTTCGCATGCAAAAGTATCTCTATAAATAAATCCAAATGGAGAACATCTTAGGGTTATTTGGTAATGGTTACTTTATAACAAATGGGTCAATTTCACCAAACGAGCATTTTTGTCTAATTCCCATGGAATTTTGAAATACCAACATTACACAAAAAAAATTATGCTGAGAATTTGATAAAAAATATAATAAACATTAATTTTCTTATGGGATAAAAATATTCATAAAACTATAAAATTTATTTCAATTTAAAATTTTGGTCAGGGCACGGGAATTAGTGTGTCCATGGAAATTAGATTTTAGGCACGGGAATTGTTTTCTTAACTTATTTTGGTACTTAAAACTATTATTTATGTATATTTTAATCTACAATAATATACTGCAACCATACTGAAGTGGCATCGAACATATTTACCTTCTTTAATTTTAGTTTCGAACGACAAATCTACGAAAGTATGATACACTAAAAAAAACATATTTGACTAATCTTTTCCTTTATTTTAATGGCAACTAATCTCTGTTTCTTATTAAAATGTACATATTTCAAAACAATACTTTGAGTAGTTTCGTAAACTTGTCCGTCTTACATACAAAACTATTCATTAAAAAGTGTCATTATGTATCTGCATGTAGATAGGTACAAGGTGTATGATCTGGTATATGGCCGTATAGGAAATGATACTAAGAAATAAATAGGGGCACAGTAAGAAGAAGTTATTGTGTAAGTTAATCTAAAGAAATCGAATATGCTGCCTTCATAAATTAATAACCCAAAAAATAGTTTGAACACATATGAGATATGAGGTAAGGTGGGGTAAGACTATCACCGGGGTAAGACTATCACTTGTATGGAATCCTCATACTGTTAGTCTTGTCCCGATCAAAATAAACTAAGTTAGTCTTACCCCGCCTTACTTTACACATAGGTATACGGGGTGTCCCTGCCCTGCGGGAAAATCTTCAAAGTGTAGGTTGGTTAAGTAATTTCTCAAAAATATCATAATCTTCCTAAAAAAAACTTCCTAAAAAAAATACCCCCTGGCACTGACTAAAATAACCGACTTGGTTTCACATTACATCCCAAAACTTTTTTGTAGTAGAGTAGAAGAACTGCGTTGCGAGATTTGCATCTTTTTACATGTAATCTTTTTGATAGGATCCCATCTCTTTTTATAGGCTGTCCTTCTTTTCGGGTAATCATACCCATACCATACTGATACTATGTATACACATATCATAACTATACACCTAAAAGGTAACGTTGTTATCGCATATATATATATATCTATAGGATTACAAACTTAATTATGTAGTAATTTATGCACTTATCTTTAGAACATGACTAATATTAATATTACAGTATTATTAGATTTTTATTGGCTTAAAAAGCTAAAACCTAATTACGTTTGAAATTTGGAACTTGTGGGTATGCTAGAAGTACCTTAAAATAATATTGATTGTGACAGTGACAAAACTAAGGGATTTTAAAGTGTATTAATTCTTAGACTACATGCTCAAATTAAATGTTATTTAGATAGAATGTTATTGAGATTTGATGGTACGGCCGTGCCACTTTGTTTTGCTCGACTTGGCGGCGGCACTGCCGTGCCCCCAGATCCTTTGTCCTTCCCCAGGCCTCAAACTATCTCCATGCCAAATATGTATCATCAAGATGATATTGTTTCAGCGGCTTAAGTGTGACGAGGTAACAGACAGACAGACAGAGATACTTTCGCATTTATAATATAGTAAGAATAGGATATATTTAATTTTTCTTGTACCTATTAGAAAAACTAATTTATAACAACTAATCTATTAAACGAGCAATTCTTGAATATATTTCGGGGATCTCGGAAACGGCTCTAACGATATCGATGAAATTTGATCATATATGAGGGTTTTCTGGGATGAAAAATCGATCTAACTAGGTGTTATCTCTGGGAAAAAGCGCATTTTTGAGTTTTTAGGTAGGTATATGTTTTCCGAGCAAAGCTCGGTCTCCCAAATATTTAAACTTTATACATCTTACGCTGTCAGCTGTCAACAGCTGACAGCGTAGCGTGGCGTAGGCGTTTAGTTTTGGGTTTGCATTGAAGTTTTTACAAAAAAAAACCATTGTAAATTTGATTCATTTTGTTTCATGTAACCTTAGGTACAGGTATTATAATATGTAATAATTCCAAAAATAGTTTTATGTTTATATAATATTTTAATGTTATAATATGATCAATGAATAAGGTAAGGTGGCGCAAGACTAACAGTACGAGGATTCCATACTAGTGATAGTCTTACCCCAGTGTCGTCTTAGCCCACCTTACCTTACGTATTAAAATTGCCCGGGTTATTCGGCTCCACCCTGTAAGTATGTACTATAGTACATATACTAAAAAACCGTTCACAGATTATTGTGCATTCTTTAAGATTTCCTTAAATTTAAAATAGAAATATGTAATAATAATATGACGTATATCACGTCATATTATTATTACATATAATATATATTCAATGCCAATATATATATATGTAATAATAATATGACGTAAACATTGCCAATTAACTTACAGTGCCCCCAATCAAAAATTTGTTGACAATAAATGTAATACTTTCTAATTCCCGTGCCACTTAATCAGCTGTTTTAGGTAAATATTCCATGGGAATTAGGGCACGGAAATTTAAATCGTGTTTAACCAAACTGTTATGTTATCGCTTACATAAAGATACATAAAGGGCTCCTAAACATGATAATTGTTATTGAAAAGCTATGTGGGAAATAAAATTTATAAGGGGCATCGAAATTAGAAAAAAATTGTCGCCCACCAGGATTCCCAAATACTTATGCGATTTGCTCGAACACGCCGCGGTTTGACGTACAACCGTTTGCTTTGAGAAACAGCCGAATACTGCCAGTACAGGTGAGGCGGGACACGAGGCGGTTCAGATACAGACGTCGGCTGTCAGAGCCCTTTGAGTTTTGCCGACGAAATTGTACTCGCGCGCTCGGACAAAATTTAAACTTCGATCACGAGTTATTTACCACAATGAAGTTAATAGTGTATGTGCTCAGTTATAGTAAATATCATCCAGTTTAAGTATTTGACACTAAATTAGTCATACTAATGTAGAATTTTTCGTAGGATTTTTCATTATGCTCAAAAGTAGATTCCGGACAGGGCACGGGAGTAGTAATTTGAGCCTTTAGGTATTTTTAAGTGTACTTTAAAAACCAATTAATCAGTGAATTCATATGGAACCCGGTGTGAAAGTGTGGCTTCTTTATGTAAAAAAAAAATGGTAAGTATTATCTGATGCTAACCCGCGATTTTCATCACGGACAGAAAAAAAATCGTGTTCAGAAATTGACCCAAATGATTTGTATAAAATTTCTTAAATGGGAAAATTCACAAAAAAGGTCTACTTTGTCAGCGATTTGACGCGTATGACCTTAAAGGCCTGCAGACATCCGTATTATATTTATACCGTTAATGCTACGTTATCAAACGTTATCATGTCAAATGTCGACTTCTAAACTTTATCGAAAGTGTTAAAAAAATAGTGTCACGTACCTCTAACACTTTTCTAGAATGCTTTAAATGTAAGTATCGAAAACTGCATCAGAACCTCTACTCTAGTCTTGTCTATTCTGAGTTGATCGTATGCAGAAACCAAAGTAAACGAGCTAAAAAATATACTCCCTCCTAATTTTCAATGTTAAAATAAATTATTTTAAACCAATTACAATGAATGATAGTTAATTAGGAAAAGCCACCGCAGTGCAACTTACCGCTCAATTCATAAGTTTAATAACGAAATATTCTACGTAATAATATTACCTGATGAAAATTGAAAATTAATTTGAATGAATCACTAAAACACTTATTAAGCTCTATTGACTATCGTAATTGTGAAAATAATGTTACAGTAATATTGATTTCACGTATTATTAGTAGTGAAGTCTAATTTGTAAGGTTACAGCGACTTAATTTTGTTTATCATCATTCACAACGGCGGGACTTAATCGCGTAAAATTAAGTTTTAAATTTACCTCCAACTTTTCGAAGACGGCGTTGTCCCCGTGGTCTCAGAAGACTGGCTAAAGTTGACATCAACATCTATGCGCGCGAGTTTTTCGAACTACCCGCACGATCAAGTCAATAAACAAGACTAAATGCGGGTAGTTAACAGTGTAATGTGCAAGTTGTGTAGAAGTGAAAGACAGAATCAAACTTTATTTAAATCTCATAAAAGCCCAAATTCCAACAGAAGACATGCACTATTATGTCAAATGCATTCTCACTTTGATCATACAAATCTCAGGTATAACGCTTAAAAGGCTTTGTCTTGAGCCACAGACAACTTAGACGGAAGCCAATTAGATGCATGTTAATTCATCGCCTAATCTATGTACTGATGACAGGGGACGTTAACTTAATTAGTAGCAGCTCGCGTAACTATGCTAATTACTTATGTTTGAGCCGAGGGCCTTTGGTGCGTGATGAATACAGTGCGGGCCGTCGAAGTGCTGTGTTGGAAATAGTTTGTATATTGATTTCTCAAAACGCCCCTACTAATATTATAAGTGCGTAAGTAACTTTGTCTGTGTGTTACCTCTTCATATTTGATAATTATGGAGATAGTTTGAGGGCCGGAGAAGGACAAAGAATAGTTTCTCTCAGTCATCATCATCATTTCATGTATTGTATTACTCGCGGGCAGTAGCTAGTATTGTGTAATTTTTATCGAACTAATTTTATGTAAGTAAACTTGTAACCACTTAGTTAAGTACATTTATGTCATGAAGAAGTTCTATTATAATTGCCTCAGTCAGACGGGAGTTTTCTAAAAATAGTATAATCAAGTAGCGTGAGTTGTCAAAAGTACTAATCAGGTTTGTGACGATAGTTAAGCATTAAATTTAAATAGAAACTTAGTTTTGGAGTTCAGTATTACAATGTAAAAAAGCCAAAAAGTTGATTTCTAGCGCGCTGACTAGCAAGTTGACTTAGGGCGCCCACTGATTAACAGTTCGCCGGACAGTATCGGCCTGTCAATTAGAACAAAATTTTGACAGTTCCGAATAACTGACTGTTAATCAGTGGGCCCCTTTACGCTAATTGGATACGTTATTTTCTGAAAAGTCCCAGATACATTAAATAAAATAATGTGCAGTTACACTAGCCCATCACATACATAAATAACTTAGTACTTGAATACCTACGATACACTTATTATGAAAAATTCCATAGAAAATGACCTACAAATTAAACTAGTGGCTCTGTGAGCTGTAGACCTCGCGAGCTGAGCTTAAAACTGAGTAAATGTATGGCTTCGTTGTTTAGAAGAATTTAGAGAATCTAATTTGACAATTAAAACCTTAACTATCGAACCTTCTTACAAAATTCGGGAATTGGTTTAGAAATGCGACCAGTAGAGTAGAACAGATGGACATACGAAACAATTTTTGGCTAACAGGCCAATTCAAACGTACACTGATATCAGAATGACGTCTAACTGATGTCATTTAGTTATCGTGCATTTCGCTGGTTCTTGTCCGTACATGTATTGGCGCAAGCGAGACGCACGATGACTACTAAATAACATGATAAAAATATCATTCCGATGTCAGTGTACGGTCGGTGCCCCAACTTAAGTATCCACGTCGCCATACTAATTGTATAGAAAAGTGGATAGAGTTAGACCAAGAAAAGTCTGCAGAGATTTTGACAGCACACGCAGTGCCAATGTTATTTGTGCCAGTGTCAAAATCTCTGCAGACTTTTCTTGGTCTAACTCTACTTATGTTAGGGAACTAACATTACCTTTTAATTAGCCTGTAAACTGCAACTGAGAAGCTTCGTGCGCGTTTGGTTTGTGTAGCAGCATACGATTACTGGGGATGGAACCAGGGACCTCCCGATGCAAACAAAAAAAGCGAACGTTTGCAAAATGCGCCATGATAGTTCTTACTAAAGCTGACGAAATTTAGCTACTCATTCTCAAGTAAAAACGAAATATCTAAATATCGCCAAAACCAGCGATACAAATTTTCTGAATTTTTGGACATTTAATCTGAGCTGTAGACCTCGCGAGCAGAGCTTGAAATAACATGGTGCTAAGAGCTTTAAATACACCGTGTTTTTTTTTATTTCCGTTAATTTCAAGGGTGCATTCCTGAGCTTAAATCAAGTAACTTTCTCAAAGACACCGATGTTCTAATTAAGTCCATTTCGGAGATAATCCATAATTTATTTTTTTACTATAAGGCCTCTACAAGCGTGTACACTTGCCTTAGGGCCGGCTTACATATTGATTAGTGTTTAGAATGAGTTCATACATTTGCTACTAAACTTAAGTACAATCTCGGTCGATTGATGTACGAAATGACATTGATATGTTACAGATTTCAATTGTTTGGTTGAGTTAAATGTAATGCCCGTGTTACAACAACGCTATATGCTACATTTAATTACTTTTTAAACAAAAAAAAAAACAAAAAAGAAAACAAAAAAAAATTTTTTTTTTGAAAATTAACTATGCCATTTAGTTCTTATAAACGTACTTAACTATACCCCGAAGTTAACGGAATTCAATAAAAACACGGTGTATAGTAAATTAAAGAAAAACAATACGAAATTTATGTGTAAAAAAATACAAAAAGTTATAATATCCCAGCATACAATTACTGGGGATCGAACCCAGACCCTCTGTGCAAACAGAAAAAGCGAACGTTTACAAACTGAGCCAAATAGTTCTTAGATGGGTTGACGAAATTTAGCTACTCCTTCTCAAATTAAAATTAGTTAAAATTAAATATCTAAATACCGCCTAAACCAGCGATAATTTTTTTCTGCATTTTTTGCTATTAACTCTGTAAACATGTTTCAAAAAGAAAATAGGCTTATGATATCGATACGACTATTTGTTTAGGCGCCAGGTATCACGACTCCGCCATTTTTAAAAAATTCCAAAAACCGGATTGACAAAAAAATTTTATTTAGTCATAAAATTCGGTCACAAAATTTCACGAGAATCGGTTAAGAATTGCGACCTGTAGAGGAGAACATCCGGACATACGAAAGCAAAATGCCCGAGTCAAAACGTAGACCTTCGCTTCGCTTCGGTCAATTAATGTGATTCATACCTCTCGCGTCAAATGGTGGTCCCTATAATAGTTCATTTGTCTCTTTTGGACTTAATTTAAACAATAGTTGAAGATAAATGTTTTACCGTATTTTTAATTCTTATTGGAAAAACTAAAAATTGTTTATTTCGTGCCCGATATTCAAAATTCAAATCTAAATCCGACAAACATATATTATCGCAAATCACTAGTTCGCAAATATATATCCTCGCAAACTATGTACCGTCGCTAATCCGCTTAATCATATTAGCGTAGCCTAGGCGACCATTGATACTTCGCCGATTCGTCTGGCAACTGTCGCTCTTTCATGCAAAAGCAGTCGACACAGACGATTATGGGCCCGATTCGGATTAAGAAATAGACATCTATTAGACATCTTTTGGATATCACCAAGATACGATAACGATATGTTTAAGATATAACCTGTCA
Source organism: Cydia fagiglandana (assembly GCF_963556715.1). Classification (NCBI taxonomy): domain Eukaryota; kingdom Metazoa; phylum Arthropoda; class Insecta; order Lepidoptera; family Tortricidae; genus Cydia; species Cydia fagiglandana. The sequence continues at coordinate 1,053,279 of NC_085932.1, read as the reverse complement.
AATTTGACATTTGCGCGATTCTGGAGATACTCTTGAACGATTTTCACAGGATATGACTTAGAGATCTAATTCACATCTAATAGATATCTTACTCTATCTAACGTAAACGTGACATTGTTTGCCCGAATTGCGCTGCAAAAGAGAACTAGTTGATATCCAAAATAGTTGAGATCTAGTACGTGTCGTCTCTTGTGAATATCTTGAAGTTCGAATACGGCAGTATATCATCAAAAACATACATGTGAAATGGGAGTCAAGTTTTATGTTAAGTACCTTAAAACTACTACTATTTATGGTCTATAAGTTTAAAATGTACCATCGCCCACGCTGTTAACTGTACATCGGTAGACCTTATGCCTTTTGTACTAAGGTCCACCGATGTACAGTTAGGAGTGTTGCTGTTTGTACGTGATTGGGTAAAATAGCAAGGTGCCTTTTGTAAAACCTAAGTTCTTACTACCATTTTTAACAATGTTTTGTCATAGGTCTGCGACATTCAGTCCTTACATTCTCGTTTTTCTTATTTTTCTGTTAAAGTCTGTATATACAGAACTTGGTACCTACCTAATTTAAATCTCAATAAACTTGGCTGACGCGCTAGCAGCGTATCTGGATTCCTACAAAACCATAGACAAAGGCAAAAATTAAATTAATGACTGCTTTGAAAACAATGATTGGAAGTAGGTGGTGTCACCGAGGCGCCTAAGTAGTTTGCGGCGGGTTGTGATCTGCAAAACTCACTCCTAATCCAATTAGGAGGGAGGACGTGGTGTAGACAGCTGACGGAAGCGGGAGCGTGTTGAAACTGATGTAAGCCAAGGACAGTAACAGGTCATGCTAAAACAGTGGTCGGCTATGGTAATTCTTTTTTCACCACAACAACCCTGTTAAGGATCTCTTTATTCCTCAAAAACTTGAGATCGTTACATTTTATCCACAAGAGCGGTAAAGTAAGTAGAATAAAATTTTTAGTAGATTCCTCGTGTTGGCTAGTAGTATTGTCTTTTTAATTATTAATGTTATCTTGAATGATAAATATTTAATAACGATTATTAGGACTTGATTTGTAATGTTTTGCAGTCCGTTTTTGAGTTAGTGTGGTGAAGAATGTTGTATTTCACTTGATAAATAGCAAATTTTGTTTAATGTGCAATGTGCATACATATAATTGCCATTTACAGATTGATTGTACGGTCAAAAGGGAAATATTAAATTTTATATTCTGCAAATGTAAAATCGCCCATCGCTTATTGCTTAAGCTCACATTTATCCATCTATACACTAGTCGAAATAAATTCGTATTAGCTTTGTTTTTAATGGCAATTAATTTAAAACCCTCTCAGTGAGTAATTGGATACTTTTACGGTATCATTGAACTAGAATCAATAAACTCAACTAAGTACACGAATTATATTTTTAATACAAGTACTTTAAATCTAGACCTATATAATACAACATGTTTTAAGGATTATTTAGTAAATTAAACAGAAGTAATTTAATTTGTACGGACGATTGTAACGTTGGATAAATGTATTAGGTTTATATTTTCTCTTCTTTCTTACTAAGAGTAGGTATTTTCCACAAGAGTAGATTTTTATCTTTTGGGTCTTGTAACGAGACCCTATTTATAAAATTAAAAATATGCAATGTTACTCAAAAGAGAGTTAGCAATATTGCAAACCGATATTCAAAATCAAATCAAATCAATTTATTGTCAAGCAACAAAGGCATAATATGCATAAAATAATCATAACCAAAAACTAAAAAAAAAAACACAATTCTCACTGGCGACTGCATCAGCTGTTCTGGTGTAGGATTCGGCAGATTCCCGTAAAACCGGCGAAATAGCACCACTCTACGGCCAGCTGCAGTCTGCGCTCGCGATGGCTTCCAGCAGCGACTTCGACTCGCGAAACACGAACGAGATGTGCATATTTTACCTGATGTTTGTTGAAACATGCGAAAAGTGCTCGAGTGGAGACCACGGACTAGCAAGCGCAGCGTAGGACGTCCACCCACAAGGTGGACAGACGACCTTGTTAAGGTCGCCGGAAGACGCTGGATGCGGGTCGCTTCCAACCGGCACGTATGGAGGTCCAAGGGGAAGGCCTATGTTAATCAGTGGACGTCTTATGGCTGAGATGATGATGATGATGATGAAACATCATCAAACCATTATTTAAAAAAATCCCTTGAGTTTAATAACCCCTTAGAAACAAAGCTACACCAAAATGAAATGGAATGAGAACGCCAACCAAAAACGCCCAACTTAAAATTGCACGTAACTAGTTTTAAACTAATAACATGTGCAACTGAATTTACATAAGTTAACTGCGCGGTGAAAATCCGTTCTGCGGTAAAAAATATTAAGGCATTCATTCTCGTCTACCATGTAATTTAAGCAATTCTTCAGACGAACAAATTTCGTGGAATCAGAGATGGAACTTACACGAGTTTGTAACTGTGAAATTAAGGTAGGTACTAGATTCTTTGCTAGAGTTTTTCTTTGTTTGATTTGAAATCAATAGTGTATCTTCATAATTGTAAATAATATGGATCAATATATCAAGTTACCCTCCTTTGTTTAAAATAAAAAAAAAGAATGAGGACAATATTATTAAACTAAAGTCTAAAGTAAAAGTAAATTTATTAGACCAGATTAGAAAATATTCGGTGTTCCGCTAACTATTACTTTATATGCCGTTTAGTTAGTCATTTAATTTAAAAAATTCACAAACAAACCAGTAATAGTCGAAAAACATAATACAAATTGTTACAAAACACTGCATGCAATTGAAAATCGTAACTATCTACGTATAAACACGAAGTGTAACTCTTTTCAATACGGAGCTCTTGCTCGAGCACACCACCCTATCCATTTACCAACGCGTCTGCATGTAAACCAGGCGTACCTATAATAAAGATGGCCACATGTCCGAGCCTTGCGTGATAGGCTGATTTTATTTCTAGGACCGTGACAATAATTGGCGCTCGGCCGGCGACCGGAAGTCGCGTCACGGACCGGACCTGCTCACTCAGAAATGAAACCAATTAGGGTCACAGCCCATGTGGAGGGATGCAGCGGATTTCAGGAACATATAGTGAAAATTTGTCTTCTTTGTAATATGCTAGCAACAGTTTTCACCTTTCACCATTCTTTTGTGCTTTTTCCTATATCTGCATATTTTTTTATAGGTACTGAAGTTCGTTCGCGTTAAGAATGCAGTAAAATCATCATTGTCTCCGTGACAGCTACGCACGTAACCGATAAAATCGTTCCTAATTAGAAAGTTAAGTTCACAGAGAAAGAAGGCATAATATTTTCTTATTAGGAACGATTTCGTTGGTTACGAGCATCGCTAAGCCGGTGGACAATGTTGATACGTACACACAATACATAAGTTATACTCTTACACGTTCTTTCTGCGATGCTGATCACAGTGATCACATCCAGCATTATATGCGTTGCGTTGCGTTGTCGACGATTGTATAAAAATTGGTCACTTTCATCGATTTACTAACAAAATGCGACCATTTCCGAGCATTTGAGAAAAGTAATATTTGTTTCTATAGATAGAACTGTATAACTCCGCCTACAATTTCTAACTTGCGCGTCAAAGTAACGCCGAACCTCTTCCCGCCGGACGTTTGCTGTCAATCGCTCTCGTCGGGCTGTTTGTAATGGCTCTTAATGAGAAAATATAAAAAAGTAACAAGCTTTTCGTTCTTTTGGGAAGTCATCGGAAAAGCTTGTAGATATGTTTAGGTCCCTATAAAAATACTTATTAAAAATTCGTTTTTTTTCTGTTTTGTTTATTTCGTTGCATTGTAATATACCTACCTACAGTTTGAAGACGATGTCACCAATTGGTAGTCTTCAATTCAATTGTGCGTTTCTCCAGAAACTTCGCGCATCGCACAGCTAAACTTTGGAATGAACAGTCGCCCGCGGTATTTCCGGACCGATACGACCTCCAAACCTTCAAGAAAATTATTGCAGGTGGTACATGGGTAACGGTATTACTTAGTTATTATCAGGCGATTCGTCTACTTGTTTGCCACCTATTTCATATAGTAAAGGCATTCTTATAGAAGTGATACTTAAATAACCAACAATCTAAACTGAAATCATCTCATTTAAATTGTTCCACATAAATGAAACCTGAACAACGCGAGCAACATCAAAACCACTATTAAACACAACCCCCACAATTTCGAAATCCGAATTCAATAAAACTTAATTCAAAACTACGAATTGAATTGAAAGCCATCATCGACACGAACGTTGGGTAATGGGGAGCATGCTGAATCATAAATGTGTAAACAGGCCGCGTGCGAGGCCTAAGATCCCGGTGTTGGCCGAACGTGACGGTGCGCAGAGCGCGGGGATTAGGCCGAGAGCCTTCACCCCCACTCTGCCTTAATACCTGACTGTATTCGTGTTCCTAGCGAGCAAATCGGACTCAACTAAACCAGTATGCAAGGTGTCATCTTCTTAGGTGCATCCACACAACAGTTAACTTTTACAATTGTAGAGCAACACTTTGAAACAGTAAATAACTAAGGATGCACCTATTGAGTGCATTTTTTCAAGGCAAGTTAATAAATAAGTCAATACCAACAGGACGTCAAGATTTAATAGATTCCAACATACGTATTTACCTTTTAAGTTCTTTTAAATTATCCGAGTTATTGTCCAAAACACAACTATTTCAAATTTGATAATACAAGAAACTTATTTGACCGTATTTTGACCGTATTTTAAATCAACAATTTGCATTTTTTAGAACGTTTTTTTCTGTTCTGTACAAAACAACCGAGGTGTGAAGCCACGACACACCTATAGCTCTACCATCAGTTGGCAGAGTATTTTTCACTTACACTCGGTGAATAAACGTGCCGTGTGTCACGTTTTACGTTTCTTTACGGTCTTATGTACCTAACTTCACTCCACTCCAAACGATGCTGTCCCTTTCTAAGTATACTAAAAAACAGAGCAAGAGTTATATCGGAGTTTTATACAGCGCCTCTAGGACTCACTTAAAGAACTAAATAAGAAAATTGACACATTTTCTCACGTCTACGTAATTTACTATCTATGCATCTCGCTCTCGCATATTAGTGCAAGTGAGATGCACAGAAAGTAATGTTACATATACTGATGGTAGCCGTGCTGGTGACCACCACACAGAAATTATATGAAAGGTTAATATTTTAGACACCCAAAACGGAGTTACTTTTTTATTTCTCAAAGTTGTGTCCAATAAGATGTCACCTATATAAGCTTGAGACGTATAACTATGCTGTATTGAAGGAGCATTTATACTGGTTTCTTTGAGAGTTTGATCCCAAATGGGAATAACGATCCTGAGCTCTCCCAGTGTTTACCTGCTTGTTTGTGGATGATAGTTCATTTTTGGATAGGTATTTAGAGATGAAATAAGGAATTAGAAGTGATGCAGCGGAATTTTGTATCACATAGAAATCAAATAAGAAATTGACTTTTGCAGCCTTTAATTTACGTAAGTATGAACTTAAATATGTTTTCCTAAAATATCATTGAATTTCTCAATCATGGCATAATAATTCATTCCATCATCAGTCAGCCTAACGTTTTATTTGCGTGTAGGTACGCCTGAATATGAATCCATTTCCTAATATATAATATATTTATTTATTTTTAGGTAAGTAACTAAGGTAGACTTATATGAAACACTACTTAAAATAAAGTTAAAAAAAAGGAATTGCCAACTGTTCGAAAAAATCCAGTCTATTAATAAATTGCAATAAATAACCGTTCACGGATTTACTCATACAAAGCTGATGTTATTACAAAACTGCCAATAGCAGAATGAAATTTTTTTTCTATTAAAATTATTTGATTATTGCGACATCCTGTGTGTGTAATATTAATGAAAGGTTTCGATATAAATCTCACTACATGCCCGCGTATCCAATGGGATTTGTTTTGGTTCAGATATTGCTTGTTCTTATTTCGCAATAGGTATTATGCAGTTTTTATTTGACACAGTTTTGAATGAATATTTGATTAGATTTTCACGTGAGTGCAGATTTATTATTCGGTTTCTTATTCAAATGATAAACAAGTCACATACGGACCAAAAAATAAATTACCACAAGTAGCCTTTTTGTTTTGCACAAAGAATTAAATGGCCGGGATCGATGGATATTTAGTAGAACGGAACTTTAATGTAGAGGTTCTCAGTTATATATTTTTTCTTGAATAAGTTTTACAGTTTTGCACTTCATCGTCTATCACTTTTTGCTCTTTTACAGTTTCTAAATATATTTTTTCGAACTCACTTTACGGTACAATAAAATGGCAATGAACCTGTCACAGTCAAAACAAGTCCCGTGACCTCCATATGCCTCAATCTCTTTTAAAACGTCACGGGCGGGCGCGGCCGGCAATCAATTAACGGCCAGCCCCGCCCGTCCCACTATGTGTTTGCAATGCCTCATTACTTACTAGCTCCTTGCCTCTATTTACGCCTTATTGGCGCAGTCGGTAGGTTAATCATGTTTTGGGTCGTGTTGACTTTAGTTTGGTGCAAACTAATCAGTCACTTTGAAAAATGGCTTGCGTTAAGGAAAAATGCTAAAGTCGGAATTGTTACGAGTTAGTCAAAAATAATAATTATAAGTTTATATTTCGTTTAAGTTCCGAACACATCGGTGACTTACAGACGGAGGTTTTCATAGCAATACCTAAGAGTAATAAAATTTCGGGCATTGGTACGTTTCAAATGTTACAATTTATAAACGGAATGCATCTTAATAAAATTTATTTTAAATTGGTTAAACATGAGAAAAACTAGTATCGATGAAACTTCGAGTGCATATTTTCGGACCTGTGTTTATTTCGTACAAAACACCCACAACACTGAACTGAACTGACTAGTTGGAAAAACTCAAATGTTAATTACGAACTTCGGATGCAAATGAATTGCTTCAAAAGCTAAAAAAGGCGCCCGCGAAAAATTCCCAATTTGGCAGAGTTACTTTCTTCAAAGAACAAAAACTGTTAAAAAAAAGGTGAAAGGCAGCCTTTGTTTTCTTTAAGTTAGATAATTAAGATTTTTAGCGGCGTTTGGACTAGCTGACGATGGTGGAAAAATGTAGGCACCGTGGCTGGGTTTTAATTGCTGAAATAATTAGTACCTCACTTGCGGAATTACCCGGGGCCGTTTCTTAACTTTCTACAAACTTTTGATGAATGAGCTGTGAGGTACATAACTTATTAAAAAAGCGCGATCTGGCCGGATTAAACTTTTCTAATGATCACCCAATAACATAATGCATCGGACTTGCTTGTTATTAAAAGTAAACATAAATTAAGTAATGGAGTGGTTATTCTCCAGCACTCTAAAATAATAATGTAAATCAAAACTTCACAGACTATATTTTATAGGCAATTTCTTAATGGAGTATTGTTGTCTGTTTTATAACGGTTTGGTATTGAACTTCGTAAACATTTATTTGTACATATCTATTAAAGTAAGTACTTATATAGAATTTTTGAGTTGAAGATATGAATTTCCTTTAAATATTAACTTCAATACTTGCTGGGCACGCGATCTTCTCGTTTCCCTCGTATCCTTCCATAATGCAAGTAATTGAGATGCAAGAGAGCTTAGGCAGTCACAAAGAATTTATTGTACCGGAAATCCTTATTAAAGTATCATCGTGGAAGAACATAATGGACTTAGGAGCTTAGACGATGAATCCTTTTATTCAAAAAATATTTACTAGAATTATTGAAAATGAGTGTAGCTGTGGGTAATGAAAATAATGCATGCAAAATAAGGTATCACCTGAATTTGACAGGGGATGATATAGGATGCAAACAAGCTGATGAATTGCCTGGTGGTAAACAATCACCCGTGGACACAGGTACAACACCAGAGGGTGTTGCGAGTGAACTGCGAGCCCTTAACATAGAAGTACGCTCTTTTTTAATTTCTTTTTGGTAAAATGAAAACGGGAAATCAAAATTGTTATTGTCCACGTGACCTACAAGTGAGAAAGAATTTTCATAAAGTTTTCCAACTATGAAACTTTTGCAAAGTTTTACAAATAATTCGATATTCTCCAGCCTAGTTTGTTAAAACAATTAGTTATCTGCTTCCTTATTAACTACTTCTTTCAGCATATTTAAATTAATCATAGTGCAGTAATTTATGCAGCAAAGTAGCGACTTTACTGTACTATAGCAATATTTTTTTATATATTATTGAAAATTGGTAACACTCGCGCAATATAAATTCCACACAAACTAATCCGTTTTACCATTGAGTTTGATTTACAATATCAAATTAGGTGAAAATTAAAATAATAGATGATAAAAAAGCTGATTTTATCTCTCAGTTTCTTGGAACTGCTTACACTGTTCGAGTGTTACAATTTAACACAATACAAACCCTTCTCAAACAAAACACCATCCATACTTATGTACAAGATCTAGTTTCGAATCCTCCTTGTCTATGGAACGCAAATCTTCTTATCAACTTAGTGAGCTATAAGTTCGCCCCACGCTTACATGCGATGCAATGCCTGGAGGCCTATTCAGACTAAACGATTTGTTACGGTTTAGATTTCATTTTGATAAGACCTTGAAGATCGCTAACGCTGATTGGTGCATGCGAAATGAAGTGAAAGTCGTGAGTGAGATGCCCGCCAAAAGCACAGGCGAATCTCAAGGTTATCAAAACCATAGCAAATTGTTAAATTGGAATCGACTTCCTGCTTGCACTTTATTGCGGAGGCAGTTCTGACAGTAATGCAATCGTGTCCTGGGATTTTAAAGACACTTCTCTTGGAGTTAAGTTTGACTTTTAATTAACAAGTTGGTTTAAACTTAATGCTTTGTTTTTGTTTATAGTTTTAGTAACTGTCCGAATCGTCTTTATGTTAGTCAACGCTATTTATTTACAAGAATACACCGGCTTATGCTAATTCGTAACCTATTATTAAAATCAGAATACTAAACCGAACACGTTTTCTATAAAATTATGTACATTGTATATAATTAAATAGTGACAAACAGACACAAAGCGAACAATAGGTGTTTTTAGGTTCCTAATTAGAGAGCTAGATTACAATTTAATATACAAAATAAAAATAAATAAGTTTTGCCTCCTTATGCTAGCAATGGCTGGCCACACCATGTTACATAATCAAAATGATATATACCAACTATAAAAACCGGCCAAGTGCGAGTCGGACTCGCCCACGAAGGGTTCCGTACCATTACGCAAAAAACGACAAAAAAATCACGTTTGTTGTAATTTTAACTGTTCACCGCTCTCGAGTTACGGCTTGGTGACAGACCACGACAGACAGACAGACGGACGGACGGACAGGCGGACAGCGGAGTCTTAGTAATAGTGTTCCGTTTTTACCCTTTGGGTATGGAACCCTAAAAATGAAACAAACTACAATATTTTAGCATCAAAGTAACCCGCAAACCGTTTCAGAAACTGTATCACAAACTGAATTCCCTGCCTGATACCAGCACCAATACCGCATACTCGCATCGTAATGGAATCGCAGTCGATCCCCGCAGTCATATCCGGCATCCGCCGTCTTAGACCGACTTTATAATTGCACAATATAACGGAGATTTCACCGGGAACAATATCTCAACCGCAATCTCGTCCAACTTGGAACAGACCATTGCAAACCTTGGAACTAAAGTAGGTGAATATTTTTGTTAGTTCTTTTTGGGTGATGTAGCGAAGTATTCGATAGACGTTCCATGTTTGAAGTTTGAAGAGTTTGAATAAATGACGTAATGCTTGCAGACCTTCTTTTTTTTGCAGAGTCTGCGTTGATCTGCCAGCGTGCTACTGTGTTGAAACTCCTCGTTATGGAGCGAAACATGTTGATCAATCTTTGACAAAAATACGTGAGTTCACGGAAGTTTCGTTTAAAAAAATAGCTGCAGACTTTACTAACTTTGCTTAGAAGTTTGCTTCTCATCTTGCCAACTTAATCATATTTTTATGAAGGTTCTTCATTGTATGCTTTTTTGTAAACATTACATGCAACCGGAGCTTCAGATAAGTTTTTTACCAATACATTTTAACGCGAATGTGAAAATTGAAACTCCACGTCATTAACAAAGCGTATTGATAGACAGTTTGGAAAGCATTTAAATTAATATTTAGTATCGGCCACATCAATATTTTTTACAAAGATATCCTTTCCACAATGATTTTCGAGCCACTGTACAATATTTCAGTATAAAACATCCACGAATTCCATCATGATTTTTGAATGCGTCAGTATTTTTACCGAAAATCCCTTTTTTGCTTCAGTGATCCAGTGATTTAGTTATTATTGAATTCGCACTACAATTTCGGCCGTTAATTAAATATGAAGCGGACCAAAATAAGGAAGTCAATTTTATAATTTCAAAGGGGTGTATAATTGAAAAATATAACTAAATTCTTGCGTACTTTCGGCCGTGTTTGAGTCAATTCATCTTGTTTAATCAGGCGAGAGCACTTCCAGCGGAATAGGCGGAAATTTCACAAGTATCCTAATAAAACTTGTAGGGAGTTCGAGAGGCACCAACTTGGTCCAGAGTCTTGGAAATATTTCAACATTCTACAAATTCAATACTTACCTATATCATATATGCTTAGGTCGGTACACCTGTACGGTATAGCGGCGTGTTTCAAATATTTACGAGTACATTTATCATGATTTACTTTCAACGCGCCTCCTTCACTTCATTCGTTAAAATTTAACGAATGCCGAAAGCCCCTTTTTATTTATGTTAATATAGTCGCCTGAATTAGATTTTTGAATTTGATGGCATTTTTAATGTAATCCGATTTTGCTGTATAAAAATTAATATCGAATTTCTATACAACGTTGGGATTTTTGTGAATACTAGCACAATATAAAATAATTAAGCCTCCAAACGATTCCGTCACAAGAAACACAATGGACAATCAGCGTGAAAACAGCAAAAATACCGCCGAAAACCCGTTACCGAAATCGTACCGATATGTTTTAGCTGTTTGGCGATACAGCTCGAAAGCTAATAGTCTTAAGCGCCACATGATTTAGTAACGATATGACATTTTGTCGAAGCGTAGCGTGTTCGGTGCGGTGTTTGCTGAGCGCTCGTGGGTGGCGTGCGTCGGACAACTCCCACTTCACACCACGGGCACGGGACACGGACGTGTTTGTACATCGGGACACGCTTACACAAGTGTGTACATTTTATGTATTTTGATTTTTGCGAAGCAGTTTACTGTATCTAACGCTGTGTGCTCTTGAAAATTGAACGCTGACCCTTTATTTTGCAACGGCACGTTCCCGTTGAGTGGTTGTCTTCGAAATGTTTCGACAAATTTGCGTTCGGATCCAAGGAGGGCAGATATTCAATCTAAAAATAACGAAAATTGAGGCAAAACCTGACAAGATATTTTCTCTGTGAAGCGAAATATTGTTATATATTCGCGTGTAGAGGTCTGAGTCTGGCAGGCGGAAAAAAATCTCCTATGTAGGTACATAAATGATGATCATGACGAGTCGAATATGAAATAATATTTGTGACATCTTTCATATACTCAATACAACTTGGGAAACAAATCAATTTTGCTCGAGGCCTCTTGAACAAAAAATATCTTGCGCTTTCTTTTTCATTTCCTTATTTGACTGCAAGTCTAATAAGACTTTAATATAATATACAACATCAAAGTTTACAAAGTCTGTAACATCCAGTATCGGCTGTTCGCGGATCGAAACGCAGTCACCCGAATAATATAAGCCAGTATAATTACTGAAAGACTGTACTCGCCGAAGTTTGCTAATAAAGTGGGTGGTTAAGTTCTGCAGGACGGGCGCTTGTGTTTAAGGGACTGTGCACATTGTACAATTTCCATACTTTCTGTTTTTACTCCCATGGCACCTGTAACACCAGAGGGTTTTAAATGCGTGGCCTTTAAGGTAGGCGAACGACTGTATGCTCTTGTTTTGAAAGTTTGAATGTTATATCACTGAACTTATCCAAAGTTTATGATATTAAGTAGTAGACCACTTTCTTGGCTGACCGTACAGTGGATGAGTAAAAATAAATATCATCAGCCAAGAAAGTGGTCTACCACTTTTCGACTCTATCAATCAGATGATAGAGTCGAAAAGTAGTAGACCATTTTCTTGGCTGACTATACCTAGCGGACTTGTACTAAAACTAGTTACTTACTTGTTTCTTACTACTAACACAAGTTACATTACATACTACACACTAGGTACTTACACACGAGATTGAAAAAGAAATGAAAAACGCATCGTTATCATCATTGGCCACAGCATCTTTGTAGATGATAGGTAGTTGCAGCGACTAAAGAAAGTATAGTTATAAATCATCAACAAATATAAAAACAGATCTAACCATCAGGAAGCTCAACGTTATATGAGTAAATGCCTAGGTAGGTATAAATTTCCCTTACTTTGATGAGCTTGTAGACAATATAGTGTACACAGAGCTTAACAAAGTAAGATCGAAGCTCAACTTCGAAAATTGATCCGGCGGCGTATCCAGGAGGGCTTTCTTAAGTGTTTTTTTTTATCAAAGTAACGGTTACAGACTTCAAAATGTAAACCAAAGTAATGATTGGTGCTGATGATCCATTTGGGTATCAACATGAATGAATAGTCGGAAAGTGTTGATTTTTAAAAACGTTTACTAAGAATACATTTTAGGCTCAGCTTATGCCCGAACGAATCTTTCATGTGTATGTAGGGGTCAAAAATCATGGTTGTTCTGTATGTATTAAATCAAAAAAAAAATTTCTCGAGAAAATGAAAGATGGTAACTATATATTCGACCAGAATCCTTATAATACTTTAAATTGGTTAGCATCTACCAATCTGAAAAAAAGTTTTTAAAAATGTAACTGCAAGTGTTAAGAAAAATACCTACAACAAACGAATAACAACGTTGAAAAGATACTTTTTTTATTATTCATTAAAATAAAACTCGAAGTTAATAAATCTACACTTTCTGCCTACACAAAGGCTTATATAAATAGCCTCAACAGGAAAACTACAGCCTCCCAAGAGCCCCAGCAATATCAACTAATTACACAAAGACTGATAAAGTAAAAACGGTATTTCAGCATCAAGCGAAAGGACACGTAGCGCGTTAATCGTAATGTTCTTTCGGCGAAAATAAAACCGGCATTAATAGAGCATGTTACTTCAGCGGGCTAAGTGGACGCTGTACTAATATATGACTGACCATTGTAGAACCTTGTGCCTTTGAAATAAGGTTCAAGTTTACAGTGTGGATAGTGGCACTTGAAAACGAAATATCGGTACGCGAAGTCTATGAACATTTTGCGTTTTTCTTCTGGGTTATTTGCGGCCGTGACTTCAACTGCTCATTTTAATAGCTTTATGGCACTGTCATTTGATTACTGACTTTGATGTAACAATGGTATTTTGTATAATAAAATTAGTAAGTTGCAATTCTAGTGAAGTCTGATAATTAACCTGTTTTATTTAGGTTCAAGGAACTTTGACTCAAAGCATATAAATTTTTACTGTCTTCGCAATGCCAGATTATTAAACAGACGTATTTCATCATCGAATGAGAAATGTCTTTATTAATTACTATTACTGTACGAGCTGAAACAATTATTGCTTGTTAAAGCGGGTCGCAAGGGAAATAATAAAGAAACAAGACTATTGTGCCACTGTTTACCTTATGAAATTCATGTTTCGCTGTTACTTTTGTTTTGCAATGTAGACCTTAAGCTATTTATGACAAGGTCCATTTATAAATTATGTATTTTAAGAGATACGAGGTTTTAGAATGAGGGTATAGTACGACGGGACGCACTCGCTCGGATTGCTTAATTGCTTTGACGCAGCTATGAGCGCTGCGTTTTGTTTCATCAACTGGGGAACTAATAAGAAATATTAAAAATATTTCCAACATACAGTGTCAAAGGCTTCTTTCGTTTCGCTTTAAAATGTTTTATTAATCCAGATTTTTATATCTTTTTCTTTAACGTAAAAAGAGTGACACGTTAAATATATTTTTTCCTGTTATTTAGGATTAGCATGAACCAAAATTAAAACAGATTCTACAAATTTTATAGGTGTACCTCAGGGTGCAGTATTAGTCCCTAAACTATTTAGCAAAAACAAAACTATTAAACTATATTCAGGACTTCCTAAAGCGAACCGCATTCATGTTTTTGTCACATCATTTACCACGAACGGCGGTGCGCTTTATGAGCAAGACGTTTATGATTAAAAATGAATTTGTGATCTAGCTCGGCAACGGTAAAGGCAAAGGACGAACGTGGCCTAATAATTTCCTTTTGATGCAGCCGTATAAGTTACAAGAGACAAGAGAATATATAGTTAGAATGAGGAATGTTACTCTTTTTAGTCTGAACGACAGAGAGTTCTACACTGGTCAGTGTAGAACTCTGTCTGTCTGAATAACAAATAGTAAAGAGTTAACGAATTCCGTGACGATTAGATCTCGTCTGAATATAAGAAAAGCATATATAAATCGCTGACCGTTTGCTGTTAAAAATTTTAGTATAAAAAAGTGCACATGAGTAAGAAACTATCTCATTACTTCTCATCACTCGCTTATCACTACCAGTAAGATTCCGCTAAAATAAGTAGAATATTTGAATGCTCATGGATGGAAATAGGGATCATTGTCAGATTTGTCGTATCTACACTTAATGTAAAATTTTAGACAGTTAAAAGTTAAGGTTTTTTTGACATCATCGCTCGTTCCGTAGCAAACTTTCTTTGGTATCGGAGGACATGAGCTACGTGGAGTCGCCACTCGGAGTCGGAGTACACGCTACATCTCTCAACTCGCGTCACGCCCGACTCGGGGTGTAGTGACAGCGGACCCTAATCCGCGCGGCTCCGCGGGGCGTCATGCTGCGCCTGACGTTTCCAATTATAACCATTCACCATGTAACACTTTTACCAAAACTACGCCATTATTCCTATTAAATTGTTTTTTTGTATCGTCAAATGGAACTTTTATTGAATGTCGCGAAGGTTCGGGCGCGGAAGCTGGGATTTGTTTTGTTAGATTTATGTGTTCGTTTGTGTAGGTCTTATTTATAACTTTGGTAAATATGGACGTTGGTATTTAAAGCTATATCTTTTTCTGCTGCTCGATGCTTTTAGTCATCATCTATAACAGTATGTCACTTAGATATTCTCAGTCGTAGCACAGCTCGGGAATTTGAAACTTTGGATCCAGAATTCTTGGAAATTCAACCCCTGAGGGCTAGAAAATGCGTTTATATATTTATCGAGTATACCAATATCTACAATTTACTCTTTCATACGAGCAAATACAGTATGTAAACTTACTAAAACCATTTACTCAACCCCGTTAATGAATAGGTCACACTGAGCAACTTTTACTATGGCACCATCCCCGAAATCGCAAAAAAGAAATTGATTCTCCCATAGAAAAATTCAATGCTAGACCAGCAAAATGTATGAAACAACCAAATTTTTTTTCGCGATTTCGGGGTCGGTGCCCTAATAAAAGTTGCTCAGTGTGATCTACACATTAACGGGTTTGAGTAAATGGTTTTAGTAAGTTTACATACTGTATATATAATAGAATTTTCAGTTTTGTTACCTACAGTTTTTGAAAAATTTAAACTTAATACGCCACCCGAAGATGTTGATTTAGAATATTAAAAGTTCACATGAAAACATCTGGATCATCATTCATTAACAATATAACAATGAAAAAAATACTTTTTTTTTGTTTTTCCACCCTATTATATATGTATGTACGAGTATACGTGGTTTAATCACCTATTATTTTATTAAATTGTCCTTGAAATACTCTCGCTCAAAGGCTTCAACTACATAATTGTATCGAATAACCTTCATATTCCACTCCAAACTAAAATCCAAAACTACCCGAAAGCCATTAATCCATGTCAAACTCACGCAACTCACCTTTCATCGGACAATCCACACATCAAAACTTATCGAATATCAAATTCAAATCTGCTCAGGGACATAATTTAGCTTTGCAACATTCGCTTTTATCTAAGGGCCCGGATAGTTGGGTCACCGCAGGGACGATATTGGTGATCAAAAAAGGGTTTAAAAGGGCACCGACGCACTTTCCGCGCCGTTTAATTGGCACAGCTCGGGAAAGTCGTACGCAAATTGGATTTGTGTGCTGGTACTGGCCCTTTGACCGCTTTCGGCTGATGGTGGGTGCTCGATGCATGCTTCTAACCAAACTGCCAAAAATTTGAGTTTCAAATTAATTTTATAGATGTTTTCAACCCAGAGTTCATAGTACCTAATTAAGTGGGATTATACCTGAATCATACATCAATTCCTGGTTATTCAACAATGTTTCTGGTTTTTTTAATCACCACCGACTTTCTTGTCAAGATTCAATACCTTCTCTTGTAACTTTTACTAACTGGAGCCAGCTTACATGTCTCTTTGCAACAAAATGCAGAATGCCTGGAGCTAATTCAAAAATAGTCAATAGTGATCCTTTGTACATTTCAGAATTACCTGTAGCTTCGTTTAGAAATAATTTAGCCTAAAACTCCAATCACCAGCAGTTTTTTTTTCTATTTGCTTATTACCCTAAGCGATATCAAAATCCTACTGTGCCAGTATTTCTGTATTTGCCGGTACGCAGTGTACGCACCCGCCAACAATTTGACATTACTGGCCGGGCAGCGCAAGTAACTTGATTAGTTGTCAATTTCATAGGCACGGATCGCTCGCAAATTCACTGGGGCGTATATTTTTCACGATTTCGCTTTTTAAAACGCCTTTTGACGGCCGCCGTGTTAAGTGGCTGAGAGTGAACTTAAAAACTGGTTTTAGGTGGTTCTATTAACTGAGTTGAATTTAGGGGATTTTTCTTCATGCTTTTGAAAGGTTAGAATTAAATTGGAACGGTTTTTGTGCAAGTACTACGTCAAGTGCCAAAGGAAATCATTAAATTGTTATTTAGGTACGTGTAAAGAAAAAGTACCTAAGCACCGAAGGGCCTGGTCACTTCTTTAGTATAATGACATCTATTTTTTGTTTCGTAATAAACTTGATTATAAAGTCAATATTTCTAAACAATGCCAAGCCATTATCTCTCATACGACAAAATGTGTCACCAGAAAGTTCATTACCCCAAATGAATTCAACCAAGCGCTTCTAAATTCGATTTATACCTACCGTTTCAAACAATCCACTAATTGATTGATTTCTCTCCCCTCCCCTCGACTACCTCTCCCCTCCCCTCGACTACAATACCTCTAGTACACGTAATGCTGTAAAAACAAAAGCTAATCAGCCAAAAGCATCACCAGTACTCGCTTTATTACTCCATGTCACAGATCACTTGGTATTAGATGAATCATGCATAATAAAGGCTACTCGCGGTCATCCATTGGTTTTCCATACTAGTTTAAATAGGCGTATAGCCACCCAATTATAATCAAGCACTACAGCTAATTTTTATTTATTTTATCATCGGTTTATAAAAATATATTGTCTTAGAACTACTACATTCAAATATTAGTCATACTTGAACGAAGTTACAAAAGTTAATTTTGGACCATAATTATTTGGGGAGCTTTTAGACTATAGCTGGGAGGCAGGTTTTACGGTTATATAAAGGGCAAACGCTAAATTTTATTCATTTGTGTCTACGTTTAAGCCTAGAATTGATGTAAGTTAGACATATTAACGAATTTTTAAAGGGGTAACCAATAAACCATGGGTTATTGTAATATAAAAAAAATGGTTGCCTGTAACGGCTCGGCCACGACATCGAGCGACTTGCGACGGCGGGAGCGATAACCATAGGTTGGAGCGGAAGGTCCGATCGCTGTGTCACGCTCTAACCTATGGTTATCGCTCCCGCCGTCGCAAGTCGCTCGATGTCGTGGCCGAGCCGTAAATGCGGTTTACGGACGATAGGTAATTTTGCGTGATAACGTCATAAGAAAACATTTTACGTAACGTTACCATGGAGATCTAATGTTCACAACGTTACCATGGAGATTTGTCCACAACGTGATACTTTTTCGTGCATGCTACCGGTGTTCATCGATTTATAAGACGTTATTACGTCAAAAAATGTATTAAGCAACCAAAATTCAGTAGAACAATTGAGTAAATTGGCTTGCGATGTAATATTTATCTTGACCGCGAGTCTTGTATTTAATAGCTTTATAATGCGGCGTCCGTGGGGGGTGGTCTATGTTCCATGTATAACGACGAGTGTTGCAATACCTATTACATTAGTACCTGTACATGCGGTAATGAACCTTGAGTGCATACAACAAGAAAGCTTTTAGAACAACCGCTGCTTTAAAAGTCCTGAAAAGTATCATGTATTGAGTTAATTAAAGTAAAGTGGTACGTACGCGTTTGATTTAATGGGTAAGTATATTTAAATGCATATCGGCTGTACCTAGTGTTTTTAGGGTTCCGTACCCAAAGGGTAAAACGGGACCCTATTACTAAGACTCTGTTGTCCGTCCTTCCGTCCGTCCGTCTGTCACCAGGCTGTATAACCGTGATAGATAGACAGTTGAGATTTTCACAGATGATGTATCTCTGTTGCCGCTATAACAACAAATACTAAAAACAGAATAAAATAAAGATTTAAGTGGGGCTCTCATACAACAAACGTGATTTTTGACCGAAGTTAAGCAACGTCGGGCGGGGTCAGTACTTGGATGGGTGACCGTTTTTTTTTTGCTTTTTTTTATTTTTTTTTTGCATTATGGTACGGAACCCTTCGTGCGCGAGTCCGACTCGCACTTGCCCGGTTTTTTATAATTAAGTAATGCACGAGAAGTACTTTTTGTTTCAATAAAAAAATGCGTTTTTAAAAGATATTTCGTACAAAACACAAGTTAGGTTTCGCACCACAATCTAATACAAAGTGCCAACGTACGTAAACTACTCAGCTACCAGTTTCTTGAAATAAAAATTCTCACTTACAATGGTACTCAAACTCCCTTCTTAAAATTCATTAGACTCCTATTTCCGACCACTCACGGCGCCGTGAATAAAATATGGCCGACTAAAGCGAGCCTTTTATCTATTAAACGCATTTGCTGTTACAAATCTTTACTCTCGCGGTGGCCAGGACTGACGGCCCGATTCAGATTTTGTAACAGACATCTATATCTTTTAGTCATCACCAAGATGCGATAACGATATGTTTAAGATCTAACCTGTCAAATCTGACATTTGCGCGATTCTGGAGATACTCTTGAACGATTTCCACAGGATATGACTTAGAGATCCAATTCACATCTAATAGATATCTTACTCTATATATCTAACGTAAAAGTGACATTGGTTGCCCGAATTGCGCTGCAAAAGAGAACTAGTTGATATCTAAACTATATCGTCTCTAGAACCCTTTTTATGTGCAAATAAATGATTATGATTATGATTAGAATGGATCTAGTACGTGTCGTCTCTTGTGAATATCTTGAAGTTCGAATACGGCAGTGAGTCTTGAGCGACTCACAGACTTTTAAGGATTCCACTGCCATTCTTAAAGGGTGTTTTGTTTTTTTTTAAATTTCTTAGGTATTCAGCTGGCACAATATCGACAGCATCCTTTGGCAAATCCGGCGGTATACTTATGTGGGTGGCAAAGGTAGTTGAGGTAAAGCAATACCTCGAAACATCGGTTGAATTATCTTGTGATATCGCGCGAGATGAAGTCGCTAGCCTGGCGACAGTGGCGACGTTGAGTAACGCTAGGCGAAGATGGTTGACTTCCTGAAGCTTCACCTGACGACTGTGTCTTATCGAGTGACGTGATAAACAAGTCGAACGATGAACGTAACGTTGCCTACATTTTACATTTTTACTGGCACGAGATTTTGCAATATATCTCAAAAGAAATCCGTCAACGTTGCATCACATAAATGTAGCGCCCGAACATACATGAATTTCAAGTTAAATAAAAGCTTATGTTCCGTAGAGGAACAGATTAGTATTAATCAATTTCTATGCATATTTAAATAGGTATTTTTCTTATACATACAAAGCAACACAATTAGTAAAGAATATATTTTCGTGTACTTTGTAGCTAGATATTTTGAACTGGCAACTGCATTTATCTCAAAGCCCTTACTTCCGGCGCGACCTACCACCGCGCCACCTAGCGAGGATAAAAAAAAAACTTCTCCTGCCGTTAAACCCAATGGCCGCGAGTGCGCCGCGCTCCGATTAAAATAATTCATATCTCGTGTCCCGTCGCTGCAATCGAAGTGAAAATCAACCAGAGACATATTAGTGACCCAGTGCCCCCTATGGATATATGCAGCTGTCGATAAAGCAGAGACTTTCCAAATCATCATACATAGACCCCCACGCGGTCTGCTAAGGTGCTACTGGATTTATGTAAGTCGCTCTCAATTTATCGAAGCTACATAATTTTTTGATCCGTTCGATCCGGATTTTTCTTTCTCTGGTTGTGTTGCTCTTGTATTTTGCGATTTTTTGCGGTATTTCGTACCCAGTTTTTCGTTTAGACACGTTTGTAGTTCAATTTAGTATTGTCATTGCCGCCATCTTTGTCTCGCAAAATGGTTCCTAACCCTACAGACGGCAATACTGAAGCCGACACATCGTGTATTACACAAGACATATTCGAACGAGATCTAATTCTCGACGAATTAAAGAGAACATTACAGTTCGCAGCGACAAATACAGATCAATTTCGTTCAAGAACTACAGATTTAACAGTGCATCAGCGAAAATTTACTAAGATTCAAACTAAAATCGAAAAAGCGTTAATTAAATTGCAAAGCTTCAACAAAGAAGCCAATATTAAGATTCGTAACGATTTTAACGATTTGTATTACGCGATAGTTACACATTTAAATAACCTAAAGGAGGTAGACGTAGAAAGGCGTCGCGCGAGCCGCGCGCTTACCCCCAACGAAACGCTTAGTACCGATCGTCGAAATTTACCTAAATTATCGCTTCCCGAATATCACGGCGAACCGACTGGTTGGCCTGCCTTTTTCGATTTATTTCAATCGCTGGTACACAATAACAATGCCTACACGGATGCGGAGAAGTTTAGGTATTTGCTCCTTTCAGTCAAAAACGAGCCACATAATTTAATTAAATCGATTCCCATAACGGAAAGTAATTATGCAATTGCGCTCGATATTCTAAAATCCCGTTATGACAATAAACGCATTATCGCATCACAACATCTGGATAAGTTGTTCGATATAGATATTTGTTCCGCGCGATCAGCTGTTGCTATGCGAAATTTACTTAATGTTTATCACGAAAACATAAAGGCGCTGGAAGTAATGGACTTTCCGGTTAAGGAATGGGACTTCGTTCTGTTAAATTTATTATTACGTAAGATTCCCGTGAATACGCGAAAAGAATATGAACGTTCCTTAACCAACCCGGGCGAAATACCTAAAGTTCAAGGCCTAATTGCTTTCCTCGAACGCGAACTTTCAGCGGAACAGATGATTTCAGTTTCCAATACACAGTCCACTCGAAACAATTCCTTAAGTAGCAAAAATAATACAAATATAAATTCGAATCAAATAACACCCAAGCGTGTTTTTGCAACAAGTACGGCGTCAGCCCAAAGTCGACCTTACGACGATACAAATAAGGTTCGATCTTGCTTGAAGTGTAAAGGAATGCACTCCCTTAATAAATGTTTAGAATTTTTAGACTTATCGGTGAAAGATAGATTTGCATTTGTTAAAACAAATAATGTATGTTACAATTGTTTATGCCCCGGGCACGACTTAAGGAATTGTAAATCCAGTTTCAAGTGTCGTAAGTGCAATAAACGACACCATACTTTAATTCATTTAGAATCAAACATTCCGCAACCGATTATCAATGAAGCTACGGACTCAGGTGCCGTCTCGCTCGCTCTTACGGAGCAGCCCGGCCCTAGCAGCCCGTCAGCAGTTCACGGCGTGAATGAACAGAGTTTAGGTAGTTTAGGGAAACAACCTAGCACGGTTTTATTATCAACAGCGTTGGTTGACCTTTATTACGAAGGCAACAAAGTTGCTACGATTCGCTGTATGTTAGACGGGGGCTCACAAGCAGCTCTGATTACAGAATCGTGTATGCAACGACTTAATTTACCGCGACAACATGTTAGCGAGCCGCTGGTCGGTGTCGGCGACTTGCCGCTGGAACCTAGGGGTACCTTCGTGTGCTCAATTTCGCCTAAGGGCAAACAAAATCCAATCATTCCGTTAGAGGCGTCTATTCTGGCGAAGTTAACCCGTCAAATGCCTAGTGTACCACTAGCACCTCTCGCTGATTGGCCTCATTTGCAGGGACTCGCTTTAGCCGACCCTGAATTTCATAAACCTCAGCCGGTCGACATGATACTCGGCGAGGACATTTTCATGGATATTGTTCGCGATGGCATTGTCAGAGGTAAACCTGGCACGCCCACCGCAATTAACAGTGTATTTGGTTATTTGCTAGGAGGTAAAGTGAACTTTACTTCCGATGTTTCGACTCCACGCCATACTTGCTTTACGTCGTTCGACAACGACAATCTTCAGAAGTTTTGGGAGCTGGAGTCAGTACCAGAGATGCGGAGTTACACTCCCGAAGAAAAGCTATGCGAATCCTTTTTTCAAAAGACGCATACTCGTGATGAAACAGGGCGATACATGGTCGCTCTGCCATTCAAGCCCGATGCACCGCCGCTCGGCGAGTCTCGGCAAATTGCCCTAGCACGATTCCATAAATTGGAATACCGTCTAGAACGTAACCCCCAGTTGAAGGCGGATTACCACGCTTGCCTCCAGGAGTACGTGGATCTCAACCACATGGAGCTCGCGGACGATAACCCCCCCGCTGGCGCGAGTTATTACCTACCTCACCATTGTGTGTCAAAAATTTCCGAAACTACACGCACGCGCGTAGTCTACGACGCTGGGTGTCGCACGACAAGTGGACACTCGTTAAATGACGTTTTGTTAACAGGTCCTAAGTTACACTTAGACATTGTTGACGTTCTTCTAAAATTCCGAGTGCATAACATTGCATTTTGTTCCGACATCAAACAGATGTATCGCAATATTCTTGTGCGTGAAAGTGATAGGGATTTTCAGCGCATCCTTTGGCGCCAATCGCCCGAGGAGCCTCTGCGCGACTATAGGCTTCGTACCGTTACATTCGGTATAAGTAGTTCCCCTTATCTCGCCTTACGCACAATTAAACAGCTAGCTCACGACGAAGCTGAGCGTTTCCCGCGCGCCTCACCAGTGTTACTAACTGACGTCTTTGTCGACGATGTGGTAACCGGTGCAGATACCACAGCCGAGGCCCTCGCTCTGCAGCAGGAGCTGATAGGTATTTGTGCCACGGCCGGGTTCGAATTACGTAAATGGCAAAGTAACTCGCCAGCTATTCTCGCTGTTACGCGATCCCCAGATTCTCATGGTGAGCGGCGCGAAAATGTTCATTTTGCCGAAATGGAAAATGACAAAGGGGTCAAAGTCCTTGGACTTCAATGGAATCCGGGATCAGACTCATTTAGTTTCAAAGTACAAAGTACTTCTCGGGCCTGTACGAAGCGGGCTATTCTCTCGGAAATTGCAAAAATTTACGACCCACTCGGGTTATTATCTCCGGTGACATTGTTTGCCAAACATTTAATTCAATTGCTATGGTTAGCAAAAGTTCCTTGGGACTCAGAAGCCCCTATCGATATAGTTAACTCGTGGACGAGTTTTGTTAGCGAGCTCCCGCTCTTATCTCAAGTTTCATTTCCTCGTCATATTTTTAATACTGACGACTTCGATTCAATCGAAATTCACGGATTTGCAGACGCAAGTCAAATTGCGTATGCCGCATGTGTTTATATACGTCTTACGGACAATACCGGTAAGGTTCAAACTTATTTAGTCATAGCTCGAACCCGCGTAGCTCCACTTCGGATTCGCCTTACTATTCCGAGAATGGAATTAATGGGATGCGTGATCCTGTCAAAGTTGATAGAAAGAGTAATGCGCATTTACGGTGATCGCATTCGCCCCGATCAAGTGTACGCGTGGTCAGATAGTTCCGTCGCACTCGCGTGGCTTAAGTCACCCCCGCACGAATGGAAAACGTTTGTCTCTAATCGCACCAGTGAGATTTTGTCCCGTGTCCCGGCGAGCTGCTGGCGTCACGTCCCGTCAGCTGACAACAGCGCTGACCCGGCGTCGCGCGGTCTGTTGCCCGCCGCGCTCGTACAAAATGACTTGTGGTTCCATGGTCCCACATGGCTCCAACAAAGTCACGACTCCTGGCCTATACAAAAACCGGTAGTAAACACAGCGGAGGAAAAACGTAATAAAATTGAATCAACAAATATTAATTGCGCATGTGTATCCACATTGCCTACTTCCCCGGACGATGATACTCTTATTACGCGATTTTCGTCGCTAGGTAAATTAGTTCGCGTCACGGCATTAATATTTCGTTTTTACAACAAATGTAGAAAACATAACCAAACGCTCCCTGAGTACATCACCGTACCAGAGTACCACTTTGCATTAAAGCGACTTATAATGATTACGCAACAACAGGTGTTCGAAGACGACATTAAAAATATTTCGTCAAATAAATCCCCTTCGTTACGTTTGCGGCGTCTCGCGCCTATTCTAGATAGTGAGGGATTATTACGCGTCGGCGGACGTATTCATAAATCGATTTTACCTTATGAGTCAAAACATCAATTAATTTTACCTAAACGACATCCTCTTACAAATCTTATTATTGACGATGCTCACATACACGAATTGCATGCCGGTCCGCAATGCGTGCAAAACTCGCTCTTACAGCGATATTGGATTATTTCGGGTCGCGACATTGTACGTCTACGCGTGCATCGTTGTATTCCATGTTTTCGCGCACGCCCCCCTCGCGTGCAACCTCGCATGGGCATGCTTCCCTCGGTTCGCTTGCGCCCCGCGCGCGTATTTAGTAAAACTTCGTGCGATTTTTGCGGGCCATTCTACGTTCGCGCTAATAAGGTTCGTAATGCAAAAATAATAAAATGTTATGTTGCAGTTTTCGTACGTATGAGCGTTAAGGCTGTACATCTTGAGTTAGTTTCCGAACTTTCCACAGAAGGTTTTTTAGCTGCGTTGCGTCGTTTCACGTCCCGCCGAGGATATTGTACAGATATATATACCGATTGCGGACGTAACTTTGTTGGTTGTAATAATTATCTTAAAGAATTATACGCGTTCTTACGTAACGATTCGGTCATGAGCGCTCTCAACCAACAAACTTTAAAACAAGGATTAACATGGCATTTTCAGCCACCGTATGCTAGCCATTTCGGTGGACTATTCGAAGCGGCTGTTAAGAGTTTCAAAACCCATTTATATCGCGTAATAGGTACACAGACGCAAACATATGATTCTATGCACACGCTGACCTGTCAAATCGAAGCGGTACTTAACAGTCGTCCTCTCTGCGTGTTAAGTTCAGACTCTTCTGATCCGTTGCCTCTTACGCCGGCTCATTTCTTAATCGGCGAGCCCCTAACGGCCCTACCAGACGTTTCTTTGATCGACGAAAACCCTAGTCGTCTTACACGCTGGCGCTGGGTACAACAAGCTGTCCAGCATTTCTGGCGTAGATGGAGTCGTGAATATCTCCATCAACTGCAACAGAGTACAAAGTGGCTTCAAGATCGCGGTCCCGCCATCCGTGAAGGCACTGTTGTTGTGGTATGCGATGACCACTTGCCGCCGCTACAGTGGAAACTCGCGCGCGTTCATGCTGTCCATCCGGGCACTGATCAAGTTATTCGCGTCGTAACTTTAAAAGGTGGGAACACCTTGTTCACAAGACCCGTAGTTAAGGTCTGTCCCTTACCCTTAGAATAATTCCTACAATCGTTACGACTCTTAATGTTAGCATTTAAGTTAGGTATAAGTTTCTTATCTTGTTGAACTTTCGCGTGTTCTTTTAAAAGACACTACGTGCTTTTAAGGTGAGCGGCATGTTCCGTAGAGGAACAGATTAGTATTAATCAATTTCTATGCATATTTAAATAGGTATTTTTCTTATACATACAAAGCAACACAATTAGTAAAGAATATATTTTCGTGTACTTTGTAGCTAGATATTTTGAACTGGCAACTGCATTTATCTCAAAGCCCTTACTTCCGGCGCGACCTACCACCGCGCCACCTAGCGAGGATAAAAAAAAAACTTCTCCTGCCGTTAAACCCAATGGCCGCGAGTGCGCCGCGCTCCGATTAAAATAATTCATATCTCGTGTCCCGTCGCTGCAATCGAAGTGAAAATCAACCAGAGACATATTAGTGACCCAGTGCCCCCTATGGATATATGCAGCTGTCGATAAAGCAGAGACTTTCCAAATCATCATACATAGACCCCCACGCGGTCTGCTAAGGTGCTACTGGATTTATGTAAGTCGCTCTCAATTTATCGAAGCTACAGCTTATAAAGTAACCCGTATCATTCCCGCTTCATCTCCCGCATTGGACGTCCCGGGAATGGCTGTCCCGCGTCTACTCCTTGCATTCACGGCATTCCCACCGCTACCCTGCGGCTGCTACAATATGGGTTTGTCAGCCACAATAGTTGAGATAGCAGTTCACTTTAATTTGGCCTTTGGCGGTAGCATCTTGCTGTTTTGTTCCAAATAATATTTAACATATTCTCTGTGTAGGAATGATACGGATCTTGACCGAATTTTTTGTCATCTTTTCGGAGTTTTATCGAGAATTTTTTTTTGGTTATGCAGTATAATTTCTAAAATCAAATATCCTAAGTACGAAACTCCTAAAGACAGGACATCGAAAATCAAAATATCTGATGTACGAAATTCCTAAATATGCATGTCCTACGGTTAATCAACCTATATTTAAAATGTCTAAAGTACAATACTGCTAGTGGACAAAAATACTAACGACCTTTTTTCCTAGGTCAAGTTGACCTAAGTTTATATGTATGTATAGTGTATACCTATATGTACGTGAGTTAAATCGGAAAATTAGCTTAATTGCATAAAAATAACTGTAATAACTTGTGAAAATTTAAAAACAGGTTTCACTCTAAAACATTACCAAACCCACTCAAAAACCTCCGAAGCCAATAAAATGATTAACGAAAACAACCCATAGAAACAGCAAAACTCCTAAATGTACATTATCGGTGGGCCTTATTACAAAAGGCATAAGGTCCACCGTTGTACAGCTAATAGCGTGTGCGATGTACTCGTAGGGTCGCTCCGCACTCGCCTCTAAACCCGGCCCGGGAGCTTCATTAGATGATGTAGGCATGTCATTCGCGTCCCTCGGGCGCGTAGTTAACCCGGGTTTAAATCGACCATTACTCGACGGTGGACTAAACGTGATTTAATGAGAAACAGGTCTTAATCACGATCGTGTAGTATAGTTTGACCTTGGGGATTTGAAAGACTTAAAATTGAACGGTTTTTGTTTACAAAAGTTTTGTTTACGTACGACGGCAATAAATGCACGATATTCTGTTTTGTATGGAGATTTTATACAGAGTGAAGTTTTTGCTGTCAGTGAGTGTGGGTCTAAAGTAATTGCTAGATAATGGAATATACCTGTTCGTATAACTCGATATGGACTTAATCAGTTTTGAATGTCTCGATGAAGTTGATTTTATTTGAACACAACAATATTTAAGAAAGATACGTCAATTAATAGATTTAGAAACGAAGTGGATTAGATGTGTCGGTGTCAAAATGACGTTTTTAATTGAAGAAACGTTTTTATTTTTTTTTAGATCTATAAATTGACGTATTAAAGTTCGAATCAGTCCGTGAGTTGTAGAAAATTATAATTTAAGACCATACAAAATCACACAGAGGCTTGTATCTTTTAAATACTATCAATTGTTAGAACATTTTGAGCCCGTCAGTCAACCTTCCTGTATGTATTTCCTTATCCTCATTTATATTGATCGTGGTTTTGACAAACATAACGAAACATAATAATCAGCAGTTTCCAGCACTCAATATTAAACCGTTGAAGAACTTTGCTACCACAACTCAAAGTTTAAAAAGTAGGTATCTTCGATCAGCGCCACCTCCAATACAAAAAGATACCCAATTAATAATTAACTTAGCATGTACCCCGCTCTGGGAACTTACAATCAAGTTTTAATTGTTTTCGCTGTTTTACTTTCCAACAAAATAATTTCCTTTAGAGCCTCATTTGATTTGTTTGCTTGTGTAAGACTTCGCTTTATTAATTCTACAGTTTTCGCATTGGTGTTTAAGTCAAATTTGTGTTGCGCCCGGTGTTAGGAAAGTCGTGTTTGTGTGGGTGCCGCATTGTATTTTGGAAAGTTTTAAGTCTATTAAAATTTAGTTGGACATGTTTATGTAGTATGAGAGCCGGTTGTTTTATAGTATGGTTGATAAAATCATATTTAACAACGTTCATTTATTACGATTTCTAAATGTTAAACTATTAAATGAGATTGTTAATCAATTTTTTTAATAGCCCGTTATAGTCTGTATGTACAACAAATACAGGTCGAATTCGCAACCTGTTATTACTATTAGAATAAACTTCAAGGTCTGGAGCATTATTGAAATCAATGGGCAAAATAATAAATTCGAAATATTCACGCTGCGTTATAAAACATATAATATTAGGTACTTACCAACAACAATATTGACTTTTACTAGGCTCTATGTATTTGCAATAAGATTCACGAATTGACATTTTAACAATGTTACAAACCGTATGACGTACCAACAGCAACAGTCTTAAGTATCCATCGGTCGACCTTATGCCTTTTGTAATAAGGTTTATGAACTGTCACAGCGTGGGCGATAGTATGTGTTCACTAACACATGTTTACTGGGTTGTTAGCGAGTCAGACAATACCTTTTTATTTGCACTCGTTAGCTAAAAGCGGATTGACAGAGCCCTTGCCTTCGATCCTTGTTTGGCTTACATTAAATCGTTGTTGAGATTGACGTCATATATGCCATATCGGGCTGTGAATAAAGATGGCAAAAGACTTCTTCGCTAATTTTATGCCTAAAGACTATTTTTTAAAGGTGGCGACAGAAAATAATGTAGGTAAGTACTACTAAACATAATATATGCCTGGTAAACATCAAATGATAACTATTACGTGGACGTCAATAAACTCATTGGTATAGGCAAGGATTTGAACCCACAACCTATTTAAAATAATTTCTACTTATGCTTACTTGGTAATAGGTACGATACTTAAAAAGACGTTCATTTTATTAAACTTAGTCATAATCCAGCAATAAATCACATCATGTTTACAAATTCCCCAATTTCTTGACCAATTTAATGTCTTAAAAACTTCCAGAAGCGCTCAATGCGAACGCCTGTTCAAGGATTACGACATCCAAGAAGGCTTAACGCATATCTCCGAACGGCGCGTGATGTTTGCACCGTTCATGTGCGGCCTGGCTTAGTTGAAAGTTAGGTAAATCCTCCGTACGTGACATAATTAGAAGATAGACGGCGGGGGCGTCTTACGCTAAGAGCTGAAAGAATCGAATGAGGCTTGCGTCGACAAGATTCATGCAATTGTGGAGATATTGAGCGGTTCGCTGAAAGGAAGAGAACTCAACATTTAAACAATTGATCTCAATTTATGCGTCTTTATGTCTCATTTTTTGCAGCGCATCTCACTCTTCTTGCTTTGTATATTAGTAAGCAAGCTACATTGCTCATTTCAAATTAACCTCTCGTATGTGCATGGTATTGGATTGATTCTGACCGAAATTTTAATTAATATCTTTTAGCATTCTTTTCATATGATGATTTCTGCTCTATACCGTACAACCGAGGTTTAAGACCACGGTTTTTGACCACCACACACTGAAAAGTTAAAATATCATACAGAGATTAAAATTATAAATGTCACTGTATCCGTTACAATTTTCTGACGTATTGCGTAGCCATTGATACGGGTGCGCCAAAGTTCATATAAAATTGCAAATTCGATTATTGAAACTCCGAAAATGTATCTCATATAATTTTACATTCTAATGATCATTGTACATTTTCATTTTAAACAATACTCATTGGAACTTCGAATTTATTATATTCATAATGTCATTCTACATAAATATCTCTATTACTAAAATTTATGCATATATTATTACTCGACATGTCGATTTTGACATATTTGATTTTATTTGTAACAGAATGCACTTGTAGGTCTAATCAGGTTAAAATCCTGCCAGAAAGGTGGGTTAGGTAAGGTTAGAACTGCGACCCTCACAGAATCGAAATGCTGCCAGAAAGGTGGGTTAGGTTAGGTTAGAACTGCGACCCTCACAGAACCGAAATGCTGCCAGAAGGGTGGGTTAGGTTAGGTTAGAACTGTAACCCTCACAGAACCGAAATGCTGCCAGACAGGTGGGTTAGGTTAGGTTAGAACTGCGACCCTCACAGAACCGAAATGCTGCCAGAAAGGTGGGTTAGGTTAGGTTAGAACTGTGACCCCCACAGAACCGAAATGCTGCCAGACAGGTGGGTTAGGTTAGAACTGCGACCCTCACAGAACCGAAATGCTGCCAGAATGGTGGGTTAGGTTAGGTTAGAACTGCGACCCCCACAGAACCGAAATGCTGCCAGAAAGGTGGGTTAGGTTAGGTTAGAACTGCGACCCTCTCAGAACCGAAATGCTGCCAGAATGGTGGGTTAGGTTAGGTTAGAACTGCGACCCTCACAGAACCGAAATGCTGCCGGAAAGGTGGGTTAGGATAGGTTAGAACTGCGACCTTCACAGAACCGAAATGCTGTCAGAATGGTGGGTTAGGTTAGGTAAGAACCTCACAGAACTGAAATCCTGTGACCCTCACAGTGAGCGAGCGTAGCGAGAGCAAATGCTCGCCTTAGTCTTCGAGAAATTCTTACAAATAACATTATGGGCACAGATACATTCTCAGTGACAATATTATGAGTAAAAAAAAACGGATTATGTATCGTTATGAATAATGTAGGTAGTAGCACAAAAAACTATTAAAAAAATATATGAGTAACAAGTTTCGGAGAAACGATGATTATGACTACAAAGCGGTATTATTAGAAATATTCGAATAATGAATTGTATATGAGCCAATATGGACCCCATTGATACACACCCAAAATTCTTACTTAATTCTTACGCACGTTGAAATCCATGCATGAAATAGACCAAGCAGGTCAAGTTGATCGATAAACTTTCCGATGCAGGTACGAGGAAAAACTTACCTGAAACAAAATAAATAAAATATTATTATCATAAGTTTCATTCTTACATA
Organism: Cydia fagiglandana; assembly: GCF_963556715.1. Classification (NCBI taxonomy): domain Eukaryota; kingdom Metazoa; phylum Arthropoda; class Insecta; order Lepidoptera; family Tortricidae; genus Cydia; species Cydia fagiglandana. Next base: position 1,021,913 of record NC_085932.1, on the reverse strand, counting down.
CATATATTAAGGCGGGATTCCATCAGTATACGGCACTGTGAAGCACGAGTATAAATATATGCCAAACACTGGTCGAGTCCCGCCTAAAGAATTGCAGAAATTCATATAAAAATATTATGTTTGTTCGAACGACGATCTATAACTAGGTACCTAATGATAATCACATTATCAGGATTGTCATGTCAAGATTTTACTTTGATGACAAGTTTATACTTTTAAATGAAAATGCCACGTTTCTGATGTCGACTGATCATTTCAAAGAACAAGAAATCCATCATTTACAAACAATGATTGACAACTTCCAACACTCAACTACTGAAGCTTCGTAATTTAATAATTAATCTCCCTCTTTGTCCACGAGCCAATTTCAATTAAAGTTTTCCATAATTACTCATCTAGGGCAAACGCTCCGTCAATTTTAACATAATTATCAGGGAAAAATTTAATAAGTTCCCAAAATTTCCCGGTACCCGAAAAGCCTAATCAAAATTCCGAGCCAGATAATTGATAACATTCTTTTGAAATATGAAAAAAATTATATAAAATTTGTATAAAATGTTAAATTATATGGTAATATTAGATGGTATTTTATGACGATATCTGTTTGGGCAAGGATTATAAATATATTAGGTACTTTAAGGCAATAAAGATTACGTGTGGTGTACCTATACAGTTTGTCAACCTACATAAACTTGTTATCCACTGCATCCTTTACTCTAGTAAACTAGCTCCAAATCTAGCTACATACCTACTCGTAGTTAGTTTCCTACCTTTGATCTCGCCAGGTACAAAGGGGGACATATTGGGACATGTGTATCGACACGCCGATGTAACGCGCGACAAGACAGATCGATGTGAGCCTGAAGCTTGATAATTTGGTGTTCAGCTTTGTAGTTCGTTTAAATAAATGATTTTATGAATGACGGTTATTATATTTAATTCATTTAATAGAACAGGTACTATTTTAAAGTTAAGGTTCTAAGAAAACCTTTATTAAGAGTGACACGAACCCACCACCAATAAGTTTTTGGCAAAATTTTTGGGTCAAGCTTTTTTTACTGTGTTTTTTTTCCACGTGCACCTAATACTCATCGAGACAATTCTAAACACCCTTATCACAATAATTTATACAAAGAAAATAAAGTGAGTAGTACCTAGAAGTTTTTTTTGTAACACTTTCATGTTATTCAAGTATTTCGATTCAGAATGAAAGCGTAACTTCTATTGTATGGCGGCGGTTAGATTTGTGAGACTCTTAATAAGAGGACGAGGAATGACAATGTTTGTACGCGCCTTAATGAATGATTTTGAATAGCTTTATTATATGTATAACAAATCAACACAAACCACACGTGCCTCGAATTTGCAATGCAAATGTAAAATATCCCGCTAGCCCTTTGCCTCGTACGAGAGCGACTCGACTCGAGCCAGTGTCGCGGGACTCGCGCTATTTCCTTTTCTTATTACGTAGGCTGCCGAGTGGGCCGTCTGTGCCGGCTGACACACAAACAGGTCTTGAAAAATAACTTAAATCAAAGGGTCATCTGAATGATGACATGGATATGAACTGGCAATGTCCGAATAACCAAGAAGTGGCAGTAAGAGACAGAGAGCAAGACAAATTTAAGTGCGAAGAGGTAGGAAGAGGTAGCTTCATGAATAGCGAAGCTAAAAGCTTCCTACTGACCTCTGATATACCTATACGGAGTCCATGAGTGTTCGATTCAGGATGATATTTATTCTTGACGGTAGAGGATAGAGGGATCACAGTCTCTTAATAGATAACTTTCTTCTTCTTCTCCGTCGAATTACTCTTGGCAGAGCAGTCGATCACTTTAAATGACGAACGATTCTACGCCAGTTATATAACATTGGGTAACACCATATCAGCCAGTTTGGAGATAAAATAAGGACTAGCAATGACAACCGCTTGCGATTTTTTTGCGTTCATTTTTAATCCAAAATTAAAGATCTAGTGGAAAAAAAACCTTAACTCGCAATTAATTTTACTGAACATAATATTATATAGTAGGGATTTGTACGGGCAAGCGATTTCAACCAGTCTATTCTTAAGTACGCCGCCCGCCGTAGTGCTGAGCACAAAGAGTTCAAAGGCTTACAGCTCCTGGATGTGGTCTAAGAACCATTGTAGATCAGGCTTATGCATATATTTTCGAGCTCAATCGAGCTAAGATTCCGTCTCGGACAGGTTCTTACAAAATTACTGCGTATCTTCCTTCTTCGGTTTAATAGAAAATTTAAGCCCTGTCCCTATTCTGGTTCTGTGAGCTGTAGGCTCCTCCATTTTGAAAAATCCAAAAATGGAATAACAAAAAATCTACTTAATCATTAAACCTTTGTGAAAATTTTGTGAGCAAAATTTCACGAGAATTGTGACCTGTAGGGAAGAACATCCGATCATACGAAAGCATTTTTGCCCAAGCCGAAACAGAGACTTTTGCTAACGCACGGTCTGTCTGTTACAGAACCGATTTAGATGAAACAGACACTTACATTGAATCACGAAAATTGCAACCATAGGAGTCCAGACGACTGGAAGATTTTAAACCTCTATTAAGCGTAGCGTAATCAATTTAGTAGTCCAACAGTGTCAAACACAAGCCGCCCTTTATATCGAATGCCTACACCGGCCTTTGAGGCTTCATCAATTGGCCAGGCTTTTGGAGTGCATGTACTAACAGCTGATCATAAATAAACCTTATGTGCTTTAAAATAAGGTCAATGGACGGTAAAATAACAGTGCGAACGGTGGTAAGTGCAAGGAGCTTAACTGACCAATGGAGGAAGGTACGCTCTTCGAAATAGGGTTGAAATGTTGTCAGTGAACAGTGCGGATGGTAAGTCTCTTTGAGAGTCCAATAGAAGTCAATCCATCCGCAAACGCAACGTATTTGGTAGGTTTCCGGACAGATTGAAGACTAACAAGACCTAGTGTGATTGCCGATTGGATATTGGGGGGTAGGATCTGATCCGCCGGTTACTTTGTTTAGCGCAGCAGGCCGAAAGTTGATGTTTTCCAGCCGGAGGGCAGAAAAATAAATATTCCGATGTTAATAATTTTATACCGTATATAGTTTTAAATATCTTGTCTAAATACGCTTTTTGTTTATCAAAATTGCACCTTCCTATACCGGACCTACAGATTTTTGTGTTCTGTTTTTAGTGAAAAATTGCATTATTAAAGCACTTTTCCAGCTCTTCTAGTATTTAGCACGCAAAGGGCGGGAGCAAAAAGACTCATTCTTTTGACAAACGCCGCGACTCGCAGGATACAATTTGTGCAAAAGGTGGTCTGGCGTTGGGGCTGGCCGTCTTCGGGAGAACGCGTAGCGAAGACGAAAACAGCAGGAGCTGAGAACTTTGGAAATATATACTTGATTTGACAGTAATTGCCGTGCCTTCCGTGATGTTCCCTCCGTGAATGACTGTGGCGCCACCTTTGTAGGTGTAGGGCACATCGTTTATTAGACAGTTGACAGCTGCCAAATAATATGAAGATATCGTCCCACGAAAATTCATATTTTCACCACGTCGTGCGTAGGCTTCGCTTGTATTTCCCCAACCACCAACTTTGCACATAGGCATTTAGTGCACAGGAGATGGCTTAATATCAAGTTTTTTGTAGTTCAAGTATTTGTTTCTTATAGATTTGGCTTCCGAAAAAATTACGTAATCATAAGTAGACAATACATTATTAGCCACTTCAACGAGAACTTTAATTTTAGAAACCACTGAGTAAAATATATCGTACCTAAGTAAAATAATGTATCAATCACATAATACAAGCCCCTAAATTTTTATTAAATAAATTTAAAACTTTTCCACCTTTAAAATCTCTTCTGTATGTTGTTTCTCCTAAGCTCACAAGGTGGTTTTTCCTTGCGGACTGTGCACTTCTAATGCAAATGCTGTCATTATGCCCTGATTTGAGAGCATTCGGGGCGGGCCTTGCCGTACCAGCGTACACGGTAACTAACCATTTGTGGTCTTTATTGCAACGAGATAAGATCTACCAGCGGTCACTTATGTGTGTTCCTGCACGTTCTTTGTAAGGGAGGACGTGAATGACATACTTTTGTTGACATAGCACCCTTGTTTGAGCAAGTTTGCTTGGGAAAAATCTTTGTGGTGGTGATGAAATCTGGTTTAATGTTCGTTTATAGAGTATTTGCTAAAACGGAATGATAGTAACAATTTTTGGTTTGGATTTAGGGCCTGCTTACTTTACTACGTTATATAGTGCCTAATCTTTTGACGGTGAAAGCATTAAGATCTTCGATCACTAAATATGCATCCATTAACTTTTGTGAAGCAACACTGTGGAACACTAGGTAACATACCTAGTTGCATTATTAAATAATTTTTTAAATGTAGATTGCGGTGACTGTAATTTGTGGTGCAGGAATATGGGTTCTTTCAAGGTTTACGTCCTATTTAATGGTCCTCAATGTCGCTGACACATCCGTCTGAACCCATTAAATGCTGTTGGTATAAACATTAACATGGTAATGTGTTTTAGGTTAAAGTTTTGTAATGAAACTTTGCTCGTGTCTTTCTCAAACGTTTCTTTGCCCTACCTTTAAGTCCGTCCCTATTACACTACACTACTACTAATTTTAAGTACACTGTATTACTAATTTTAAGTCACCATCTACATATTCACTGTATTCTGGCAAATAAATAATTTGTATTTGTATTAATTTTGCAGCTAACACATCAATTTCTCTTATAGTTCCAACGACTAGAAAGTTGCACAGTGTTGCTAGCTACACAGTTGCTCCAATATACATAGCTAGCCGGTGGATGCGCCTAAATAAGGGTTTCTTTTTAGAAACGGTTATACCTACGGTAGTGCTTAAATATGAGGGCAAGTTTATTTATATTGGTTATCTAAATTTCTTATACTTATTGATAGCGCACAAAAGTGTGAGTACAGTGTACAGTCAGCACCAGAAGTTGCTAAGCGGGCCAGGTGTTCAAAATGATCTTGACGCGACTTTATTGTTAAGAGAAAAAGAGCGTGTCACGGTAATTTTAAACATCTCGCCCGCTTAGCAACTTCTGCTGCTGACTGTACACAAAATAAAATACTCAAGACAGAAAAGTTAAATATTTTTCCATTAAGTCTATAGCTTGATTAAAATAACGTCCAAGATTTAAACTGCTACAAAAATTAAGAATAAATCAAAGCGGGCCGGCCGAAGAGCTAAACTCACTATTGTAGGTGGTTTGTATTTTAATTCATTAAAGTGTCGGCGGGAAGGTGGTCGGGACGGGGTGGTCTAAGAACGCGCGTGCAGCGGGGTAAAATGATTAGGATTTGTGTTTAAAAACTTGTACACAACAAACAACATAATTATTTTTATTACTTATATTCGTTAAAATGCGCAACTTGAATCTTACAGAGTCTAAGACCACTTTCAAATAAACATTTAAGTACTTACTGTTTTAAGATCTGCTCTATTTAAATAGTATATGATTAAACAAAATATCGAATAGTCAAAAATATCATCATCATCATCATCATTTCAGCCTATATACGTCCCACTGCTGAGCACAGGCCTCCTCTCATGCGCGAGAAAAAAACACAATACATCCAAATATTACGTAGTGCAATGTCAGAATATTTAAAACTTTCTCGAATGATTCTTCTTTTCTTCGGATGTGTGCGTGGATATTGTGAGTGTTGCGTGTCGGACTATTGACAATAATTAACATTATGTGTAGTGGGTGTAAATGTGATGTCTACCCCAAACTTTTTCATACACTTTTCGTCTGGTAAGTAGTTGCACAAATCTTTGTTTTGATTTTGCTGGGACATCAGTTAGCCGCGACCACGATCAGTGAAACCTGTGTCGAAACGTCGGTAAATAAAGGTAATAAAATAAATTCGCGATAGACCCATCTATAAAAGTGAGTTAATATAGATCGAAAGTAATTAGTAATATAGGTAGGTATATTTATAAGTACGAGTGTGATGCACTGCAAGGGTATTTGTATCGTTCAAATCGCCTACCTGTACCTACGTACGCCTAAATCGAAAATTCATGCTCGCAGCTCGCAAGAGGCGCAACAGTCAGCGTTTACGCGCAGACACCTCGTGCTCATGTCCCGACGTTAGTTCTGCACAGTGCACAGATTTATAATCACAATACTCGTTAGAGTGGCAAACGCCTTGACAATACGAGTATATGCATCCATAGTAATTGCCGGCTATGCGCGTGGCGAGGATATAAAAACAGTGGCAGCGCATGGTGTAACTAATTTTGTAAACTCAAAATGTGTATCAGGTAATCAGTAATAAAATTTACTTTGACTGGTCAATTGGTACAGTCAGCTGCAGAGATAGTTGGGCCTAATACAACAAATTTCTATGCAGGGAGGGTTAGTTTGTTTATTAGCGAGGGATTTAATATGACAGTTTATTAAAATTCAATTTATTCATTTAAGTATGTATATGGAATATTTACATTAATTTTGTGTCCCCATATATATGCATTTGGCAAAATGGCGCCGGACGATGCGAGCCGAGCCGAATGACGACTATTTCGCTCTTATTGCGCAGACATAGGTAAAGCTTTTTCCTATAGTTTTCTAGTTTTAAGACATTGACGTGTAAACTTTACTTTGTGTTTATAAATAAAAAATCTTAATCTGAATCTGAATCTGAATCGGATATTGCCGATTCCGGGTTGACATATGTGGGGAAACCCTAAGATAGGTAGCATAGTATGTTAGAAAAAATGTTACATAACGTTCTACACTAACATGATGACCACGATGTTTATGGTGTTCCAAGACCGACGTTGCAGACCGTAACCCAATATGGACAAGAAAGTGTTGATGGACCTAAGTACTGTTTCTCAATCTGTGTGCCATCAGTTCCTCCGTCCCAAGCTAGGCAGCTTTAGTCCATTAGTAAAATTAATGTTTCGAATTACTCCGAGGAGGAAATCTGGTAAAAACTGCGAAAGAAACAATGAACGGACATTATTCGTATGATGTTTGGGGAGGGTCGCGAGACGATGGCTATTTCTGGTCATGAGATATATTTCGCGCGGAAACATTTTTCTATTTTTAGCCATCATTTTTCGTTGACAGTTTCCTTGTTGTGATTGTGTGTAGGTTGGGATTTAATTTGGTTTATGAATTTTGAAAGCAGTTTAATAAAATATAGGAATTATTTTTATTTATAGCAAAATTAAGCTTTGACTTGTTTAGTAGGTAGGTAGGACACGTAAATAAAATTACACTTTCTTTCATTCTGAACTAATTTCTAAAAGAATTTCCCACACTAAAAATCAAGAAAGATATAAAAAATCAACCAGGGGAGAGGCCTTTGCCCAGCAGTGGGACACTCAAATAGGCTAAGAAAAAAAAGAAAAAAATATATATAAAAAGAAGACCAAGAAAAATTAAGGACCTCTTCTTGATATTTTGCTAGAAAAGCTTTTAAAAGCGTGGTCATGAATATTGATCAAACGCTCATTAAGCATAAAGGCGAATTTAAACTCACATTGTGACATCAAAATGATCTCCAAATGCTGTCACTCGCACGTGCGTCTTGCTCGCTCTAATATATCTACAGACATGTACGAGCGACATGCACGCGCGACTGACATCATTTAGATATCCCGATGTAAGTTTGAACTGGCCGCCAGCTAGCACGCTGCGCACGCGGCTTCATTTCCGGACGGTGATGGATGGAGGCTGTCTCCAATCCCAACTGACACGTGTGGATCGAGTCTTTGGAACCAATCATTACTAAATTCCTAAAAACAATAGGTTTTGATGTATTTCGTGTGACGCTTACTATTATTATTTCTAGGTTGCAATATAATTTTGTTCATTTTAATAACAAAACATCCGTGAGACACAGACATATTGAATATAATAACGACCTCCTAGCCTAGTCGGTAGTGACCCTGCCTATGAAGCAGGAGGTCCCGGGTTCGAATCCTGGTAAGGGCATTTATTTGGATATTTATCACAAATATTTGTTTCTGAGTTATGGATGTTTTCTATGTATATAAGTATTTATATATTATATATATCGACGTCTAGTACCCACAACACTAGCATTATTGAGCTTACAGTGGGACTAGATTGATCTGTGTTAATAATATTTATTATTTATTATTATTGGGTCACTCGCCTATTTTAACTTTTTTTTTAATATTACGTTCTTGTGGCTTGAAAACCGTTACATTCTTGTGGCTAAAATAAGTGTTCTTTTAAAACTAGTATACAACATTTTGACAACAAACTTTATCTATATTGGATCAAAAACGAGGGCATTTGAAGTTCTCAAATATTATCTTAATCGATTTAATATTACGACTACTAACGGTTCATTTGACGCACAAGTACATTTAAAATATGAGCACATTAGGACTTAAAGTCAATATCAATAACGACCTAAGCAATATCTATTGCTCACAGTAAGAAAGAAAACAAAAAAAAATCACCTACCATTAGTCCCTGCACGACCCTGGTTTATTATTACCCGTTGAATATGAACTTCCCAGGAAAGCATATTCTCTTCTCATCTATTTTAGCTTCAACTATGCAGTTAGCATCTCACTTGCATATTGATTATTAATTCGTGCGAACACGCCCGACTGAATATTACATGCACGTAGTTTCTTGAAAATGCACTTCTTATACTTGCGTGGCTTATTAAATTCTTGATACTTTATGATGCTTAGATGAGAATAGTTGGGTAATTAAAAATGGTCTAACGACAAGTGACACTTACTGTAAGTCAATGTCAATAAAACTGTCTAAGATTATCTTCAAATATTTATTTATTTAATAGTTTTGACTTTTATAGAGACAGTTATTTTCACACATTGTCACTGAAAAATCGATGCAAATTATCTCAGACGGACTTTTTATTTATCTTTAGTTATCTGTGAGGCACAATTGAAAAAAACGTTCAAGCCAATTCGAACGTACTCTAACGTCAGATCGATATCTAAATAATGTCATTAATTATTGTGCTTCTCGCTCGCACAATACAAGCACCAATAAGTACGAGCGAAATGCAAGATAACTAAATAGTACGATCGAATTGGTGTGATATAACTATATAAAAACCTCAAAGTATACAAAATTTTCCTCTCCCACAAAAAAGGCGTTCCATTTACCTACAAACCGATGTGGTGTCACGAAATAGTAACAGACTTCACTGCTCTTCACTCGACCAGTCTTTATTGACCCCCCTGTTACATCTACGGTTCATGTGTGGTATACTGGAGCAAGGGGTCAAGAAGATCTGGCTGGTTTGTACCGGTGTCAGACTCTATTTTGCGTGATTGATGTTATTCCTGATGTGTTCGGAACCGTCCGGACTGCATTCATTCTGAATCGCGATGAGATGGTTCTGCAAATTTGACTCTGTGTGTATTATGATAGAGTTTTTAATTCTTTTAAGATGAGAAGTAGGTTGTAGTATAATGTAATGTAGTTTTAGGTAATTTTATATGAATGAATGTTTCTTTTATTCAGGCAATAGACCCATTACATAACTTTAAAATTAAAATACAATAAATTTAAAAATAAAAGGAAAGAAATGTAAAAATAAATAACTACTAAAAAAAAATAACTAAAAAACTACTTTCGGTTCGGTTGCTGATGCGCGGACAACCAATGCCGGAAAAACACATTTTGGTAAATATTTTCATTTACAGTCGTAATTAGCCTATTATTAGAAATGCGTACCCTGTTCCAGAACGACGCTATTCGATTTCTAATAATGGCAAAGAAGTCAGGTACCCTGGCTTCAACAAACATCGCTGACGCACTACAAAACCGTGGTTGTTTGGTGAGAATTCGCAAAGCGTCATTGTACTGTACTCTAAGGATGTTGTAGGCTTTTCGTGTATATTTTGCCCATAGTTGGCAAGTATAAAAACTTTGGCAATATGCCCGAAATAGCACAAGCTTAACTTCCTTAGAGCACTTAGCGAACCTACGCGCCAGCATATTGCTACGTATTGCCAGGGCCCTTCGTTCACGCTCCATGTCGAGGTCGTCCTGCATGTTATAGGATAGTATATGTCCTAAATACTTGAACTGTTTTACAACCCGAACTGATTCACCATTTAGAAATACCGGTGGCACTCTCTCCGGACCCTTTCCACATCTAAAAATTACCATCTCGGTCTTAGCGGTATTGTATTTCATGCCATTTGTTAAGGCAAAGTTCTGGCAAACCGCTAAGAGCTCGCGTAGGGCACTGATCGATGGACTGAGGAGAACCATGTCATCCGCATAACTTAAGTTATTAAAACAGACGCCATCAATATGGCAGCCGACACGAGTCCCCCTCAGTTCATCGATCAGATCGTTAATATAAATATTAAAAAGGTCCGGCGAGGTTAGCCCCCCTTGACGGACTCCACATTCTAGTCTGTATTCACTAGATTGTGAGTCGCCCCATCTAACGCTATTCGTTTGGTTTCCATACCAAAATTTGAGCAGGTCGACCATACTGTGCGACACGCCCGCCCTCAGCAATTTGTTCCACAGCACTTTGTAGTTGACAAGGTCAAAGGCGCGGCTCAAATCCAGAAAGCAGGCGTAGATGGACGTTTCTCTTTGCAAATAGTAATTTACTGTGTTTTTTAGACACAGTATGGCCGAATCAGTTGAAACACCTTGTCGGAAACCAAACTGCGCATCGTCTATTACCACATTCCGCATCAGTTCGGGTTGCAAAAGTCTCTCTAAAATTTTACTAACTACAGTACCTAAAGAAATAGGCCTATAATTATTCAAATTTGACAGGTCACCCGTTCGGTTTTTGGGTATAGGAACTACCACCGTTTTCATTAAACTAGAAGGAAGGCAGCTGTGTCTTAAACATAGATTAAACAATATAGAAAGCACCCTGTATATTTCTTCACTAGCATAGACAATGTGTTCGATACTGAGCCCATCATGTCCGGCAGATTTCCCACGTTTCATAGATTTAACTACTCGTGCTACGTCATTAGCGGTTACTGTCCAATTTGTGTACTGCGGCACTGGCGTGGGCTCAGTATCCACCACATTGTCAACATGTTGGGGAGTAACCTTGAAGTGGCCAGCGAATAAATCGGCAATCTTCTTTGTGTCATGTACGTTATTCACGCTGGTTGGCAACTTGGGTCTTAAACTCATATTTTGTCATATATATATTGTATATATGTCAAAAAGTTCTTGCGTTTCGTTCATAGTTATTGTTTCTTATGGTAACATTCCATTTCTAACCGCAGCTGCACTACCGGTACTGAACGCGTCGCTGTCATTGTCAATTTCCATAATAAAATGAACAGTAGTACAGCTGTCGTTGGAATTCGACTGTCACCTTTATTCTTAACCCCTGCTGCTTCTACTACATATATTTATGGTATAAAAATTGTAATTTTTCTTTCCTTGTTCTTAAAAACATCTAACTCCATCAACGTTCAATAATAATATAGTATGTTTCCTGTTATATTGCTATTCTTTTCTATTTAAAATTATTTAAGTACAAGTAATTAACCAAAAAAATATACTCACACAACAATTAAATTTCTCTACCTACTCGCATATAATATATAAAAATAAAGTTAGCATTTACGACATTTACCTTACACAGCACAATCATTCCAACGTTTCCTATTCCTCCAATAGTCACTGAGAAAAGAAGGCCCGCGGTCAATATTCATTATTAAATCAAAAACAAATAAAATCCCAAGCCACTTAATTGTGTTAGGCGATCTTCACATTGGATGCGTGCGTGTGTGAGCGGGACATCTCTATTTACGTTTTTAGCGTTGTCCCGCTTACACACCAGTGGTAACCACGTTAGTGCTTGAATGGGGATAAGGCGGGCCACTCATGGTAATACGGCCCAAGTACGTGTTTTCATTACTAGGGAGCGAATGAATTTTTTAAGTGAACTCTTTGGTTTCGTCTTTTGGCTCTTATGAGAAAGTTTGTGTGAATTAAATATTGCTATGTGAATCACGGTATCAATAAGGGATCTTATTTGGCTGATTAAACACATAGCCGTGTCTGAGCACGATTTATTGCAAGTATTAACGTTATAAAGGCCTGTTTTAATGAAGTATCTTCCAAAGTAATGACAAATGATAATAATTTATGAACACAAAAGAAAAACATAACTTCCGTGAGACACAGACATATTAAACGCGTTTTTCGACTTAAAATACGTGAGTGACCCGGTTTTAATATATTTAATACAAAATAAAAATATAGGTACTTTCATATTTGAAACAAAAAATGGTTAAAAAGAACATGTTTAGAGGTCAGGTTGGAAAACAGAGTTAAATGGAGACCTAGTTTTAAAATTCTGTGTATTTTTGCAGTGATAATTAGAAAATAACTAGTATCCAGCAAGTAAATGCCCCATTTTATCCTCGACCTATTATTATAATAATAATATATAAATTGCCTTGGATGTAATGGGTCGTTTTATGTAGTTGTATAATCCATACTATTACGTTATCGGTTTATCTCCAAAGTTATAAATCGTCGCAATACTTAGTTTAATTTTTTATCAAAGTAATCATTCGTTTTCTCCAAAAGATTCCCAAAACTTATTTACCCATCAAATCCACCTGGGCGAAGGTGAATTTTCTTAAAAGGTTTGTCCACGGGCCGCATTACTTATGCATTAACCTAACAGTACTCAAGGGAGGGCTCGCGATGTGTGAGTCGGGAAACCGTTTTTGACAAGTAAGAGTCGTGGTGTGCCGATATAATATGTACGTAGCTAATGTTAATTTTAAACGTTTAAATATTATAGTTATTTAGAAGTACGAGTAACCTATATTGTCAATTGGTCACACTTCCTGAATTTCTGAATATACATATGTAATTATTTTATAATATAGTTAAAATAATTTAGATTACTTATGCTTTAACGTAACTTTACTCAAGTGAGAGCTCGCGATGTGAGTCGGGAACTCGGGTGTTTTGACAAATAAGAGTAGGTGGTGCGCTGTTACATGTGTAATGTTAAGTTTAAACATTAAAATACGGGCGTGGCCTGTAATATGAGCAAAAAATTAAACTGTAGGCTGTACTCCTCATACTGACTAACATTTGTTCGGCACTTTTAAAAATAACTTGTGGTTTGATTTTTAATACACTTTAAAGTTTATTCTAAGACGCAATTATTGAGAATTTTGTTATATTTAAGGCATGACAAGCAACGTCAATCACAACGATAATGGCATGGCGATGGCGTCCATTGAAGATAATATTTATTTTGTATGAAAAATAGGAAGTCTAAATACTTCATAATTTTTAAAAGTTGTTGAACAAAAGTGTCACCGTTTGAAGAGTACAAGCTATGTTTTAAATATTTGCTCGTGTTACAGGCCACACCCGGTATGTGAAAATATACTATACCAAATATGTCTAAAATATTACTACTTGTTATAACAATTTAAGTTATGTTTTAATGTTTTTTCTCAATCACGCAAAAACAGCAGAACAGATTTAGGTGACATAAATATAGATGTCTTATTACCTAGATTAGGAAGTAGGATACGTTTTAAGCCAGAAATAATCCCCTACGATGGTGAAATGGAGAAGAAAGTAGCACAGAAGTTACTGTGGAGAAAGGGCGTTTAAAAAAAACTGAAAGAAAAAAAAAAACTGAAAAAGTCTGTCTTCCAGAAATCAGAGAACATACGAATCGAGTCATTGAGAACGTTTCTTTGACATTTTAAAGTCAGTAAGATAAATAACGTATCAATTCCATTTCTTTTCCACGTTCGTCAGATGCTATCTAAAACATTTCACTTTGACGTCACATCCACACTCATCCGCGAATCAGAGCCCATTCCCCATCCATCTACTACGTGAGCCATTCTTATTTCTCTCCTAAAACGTACACAGTTCCATTTCCTGTCGGCATCAAAGGAGCGAGGAAATCAACTTTCTTCGCGGATATCATATCGAATGCATTTGAAGTAAGTATCAATATCAAATAGGTATTAGTACCAGACTTGAAGCTTACAAATGATGCCTTTGCAAGCCGGCTAATAAATAACAATGAAATGCACTACCTAATTACGTGACAAAAACATGGCTGAGCTGTGGCGGCTTAAAAGTGTGACTGGATAGGTTATTATACTTATATTTTCATATGTATATATTATTAGCCCGCCTTTAGTTTGCCTGTCCTGTTTTCCTTCATTGAGCTGTGGAATAACAAAACAAAAAAAAACAAAATTCAAGATCTTCGTTATCCACCATCTTGTTACATTACTATCAATCCTGGACACAAACACACAGACAAGGGATTACCCATATCATAGTAAAGTTGCAGATCTCCGCAGATACGCCACTCCGGCACGGCAAACACTAGATTAATTAAAAGTTTCGTGACCACCAGAGCTGCGGATTACACGGATCCATGTTAATGGGGCCGAATGGGGCATATTCAAGGGGATCAGGGAGCTGGGGGTAATTTGTAGTTAGATGTGAATTTAAGTGCATTAAGGGGACGTTTTAAATTAATCTTATTAAAATATATTATTATAATCAGTGGATTTTTGTTGAGTACAATTTATTGAGTATTAAATTACAATGAGTATTGTTTAATTCTGAATACTCGTCCAGCTTGTCAATACGGCGTTACTCAGCAATTTGGAATATATTTGGAGCAGTTTTTGATTTTTTTTTAAATTTATTAAGAAACAAACAGTCTTATAAAACAGATAAGTATATAGAGTAACATTCTTCTAGTAATAGACTTATAGTTTCCTATATGTAAACAAATATTATAATAAAACTTATTACAAGTATAAATGACATGCATTATGTACTAGTATGTGCGACGAGATATGTGAGGAAATGTTAATTTAGGTGGTCATATAGGTGTTTTTTATTTTAAAGAAGAAAAAACTAATTTTTTAAACAATCTAATTCTATCAATCTAATAATTTTTAGCGAGCTGAAAATTTTACGAAAACTTGTTTAAAATGCTTATCTAAAACTTGTTATGGTATAACGTAAGCTCAGGTGAGACCAGGCATGTCGATTTGTGAAATTTTCGATCTGATTTTCTATTGATCAACTATTATGTAATCGGGTAGTTTAAGTTTCTAACTAGTATGAGTGCTTGTTACTAGTAGGAAATATGTGATGTACATGTTTTCTAGATAAAAAAAATCAAATCTGAATGTTCACAAATCCACCTCAGCCTTCGCCTACAGTTAAGATAAATAGATAGATAAATAAATATTATATCAATCATTAAAAAAATCTAATAATTTCTTTACAAAACCTCCTCAGCCTTCGCCTACGTTTAACTTTGTCACAAACTTCCCACACAATTAAATTACACAGACGAAACAAAGTACTCTAAACCCAAACACTCCAGCACAAAGCTATTTCAAAGCGGCCATCTCAAATACGTAATAATATGATAAAACGCTAACCCACATCCAAAACACTTAACCTTTGAGGGAAATAAAAGTAAGCTGCAAGTGGGGCGGACTAAACGGGCGCTTCGAATTGAAAAGCGGCTGTTTTTGTGAGAGGGATGGAGGTAGACACGGGCACGGTAGTGAATTACGCACGATCGTTGCGGTCCGCGCCGAGTGTGGAGGGCTAAGTTTAAAGAGGACAGCGGAGACATTATATCAATGTTGTATTATTTTTGTGAGAGGGATGGAGGTAGACACGGGCAGGGCAGTGAATTACGCACGATCGTTGCGGTCCGCGCCGAGTGTGGAGGGCTAAGTGTAGAGAGGACAGCGGAGACATTATATCAATGTTGTATTATTTTTGTGAGAGGGATGGAGGTAGCCACGGGCACGGTAGTGAATTACGCACGATCGTTGCGGTCCGCGCCGAGTGTGGAGGGCTGAGTTTAAAGAGGACAGCGGAGACATTATATCAATGTTGTATTATTTTTGTGAGAGGGATGGAGGTATACAGGGTAGTGAATTACGCACGATCGTTGTAGACCGCGCCGCGTGTGGAGGGCTGAGTGTAGAGAGGACAGCGGAGACATTATATCAATGTTGTATTATTTTTGTGAGAGGGATGGAGGTAGACACGGCAGTGAATTACTCACGATCGTTGCGGTCCGCGCCGAGTGTGGAGGGCTGAGTGTAGAGAACAGCGGAGACATTATATCAATGTTGTATTATTTTTGTGAGAGGGATGGAAGTATAAACGGCAGTGAATTACGCACGATCGTTGCAGTCCGCGCCAAGTGTGGAGGGCTAAGTGTAGAGAGGACAGCGGAGACATTGTATCAATGTTGTATTATTTTTGTGAGAGGGATGGAGGTAGACACGGCAGTGAATTACTCACGATCGTTGCGGTCCGCGCCGAGTGTGGAGGGCTGAGTGTAGAGAACAGCGGAGACATTATATCAATGTTGTATTATTTTTGTGAGAGGGATGGAAGTATAAACGGCAATGAATTACGCACGATCGTTGCAGTCCGCGCCAAGTGTGGAGGGCTAAGTGTAGAGAAGACAGCGGAGACATTATATCAATGTTGTATTATTTTTGTGAGAGGGATGGAGGTAGACACGGCAGTGAATTACTCACGATCGTTGCGGTCCGCGCCGAGTGTGGAGGGCTGAGTTTAAAGAGGACAGCGGAGACATTATATCAATGTTGTATTATTTTTGTGAGAGGGATGGATAGACACGGTTCAATACGATGCCTGTCTACGAGATTGTTGCCGTAGACCCGCGTTGTTGAAGACAAATAGACCTCAAACTTGGTTTAAAATAAATACATAAGAAAATTCTCAAAACATATCGCTTCCTACTTATCACTCGCGCCCATCCCAGCGGCAAGTCAGGTAATTCCATAATTCGTGGCCACTCTCCTAGGTAAGCCGTATTGCGTTGGAACCCGAGCGCACTTAGCCTCTCGGGTCCGCGACTAGCGAATTTGTACCAGCTTCTTATTAAAACACGTCTTTTTGAGCTTGCTTTTTAATTTAGTAAAACAGTTGCGGGGGGAGAGGGGGTGGGGTTATGAATTAAGCATCATTTATAAAGCTGTTTATAATATTCGTAGGTTCAATCCAGGCATACTGGTTTCGAATATTAACTTTACCGTTATATTAAATATCATTCGTCGTTTATTTAAAAGAAATACCGTAAAAAACTGAAAAACTATTCTAGTTTCGTCTTTTGAAGTATAACAAGGAAGTAGCTTTTGATTTAATATGTACTTAAGAGTAAAGTAAATGTTAAAATAGTGTTTCAAGTTGAACCATGGTTGTTTTACTGCTTGATTATATATTAAAATTTTATTTCGACGAAATGGCTCAGCAGCCAAAGCCAAACATACTCAAGGCCACATACGTCACTAACCATAAGCCTACCGGATAACCGCCGCACAAACTCCTATTTGTCAACCCCATTTGTGTTAAAAGCCCGTAACTCAACGCAAAACAACAATACGTGCGCCCCCCACGAAATCATAACTCAACTAAAAACTCGTGAATGAACGAATTTGCAAGATGAATGGACTGGTGAATGAGTGGCATGGTGAGTGAAATGTTAATAAGGCCCCGACACGGCAGCTAACTATTAGCTGCACGTACGGCCTACGAAAATGTTTGCTTTTGTGCCCTGTCATAATGAATTTGGAGCGTTTAATGCCTGTGCTGTGTTTTAAATTTATGTTTTTTTATGAAACAAAATGGTTGAGCGTTGAGTAAACTAAGTTGCAATTTTTATATTTATAAGTTTTTGATAATAATTTATTTTATTGCAAGCTGTCCTTTTTTACGAGATGATTCTAACCCAATAACAATGGGGTTGCGTTGGGCTATTACAGAGTTACTCTGGCTACATTCGATCTTTAAATCTCTATCATCTGAATTAACGTTTTGGAGCTACGCTAAATAATAGCTCAATCTGACATCGGTAGGTATTCGTTTTTTTATAGATGATAATCTATTTCAACGGAAACAGTAAAAGGTATCGTTTTAATCATTCATGCATGATATTATTGCAAGTCAAACGTATAAAAAACTTGTAGGTATAGGTACAATTTACTAAGACTTTCTTATGAAAAGCCTTTCCTACACAAAGTTCGTGTATACGTACGTTTACCTATTCAATGTTTCTTGTTGCAATTAAAATCTCATACTCCCAACCTTTAAACCGTTTTAAAACAAGCTTTACAAACGAAACTCCGCCACATACGGCATAAAACCATCCATGCAATATAAAGGTGCGTCTCACTGGAAAAGGACAAGTTTCAATAGAAAACGTATGAGACTTACTACATTATGTAACTGGGGCCGTATAATTGAAGTAATGTCACACCAGGGAACTCGAGCCGACGACACTCTTCTTTATTGTTCTCTGCCGTGCTGTATATACTTACGAGGGGCCCTTTTAGCTAGTTTTAAAAAGGGCTTAAGTGAATAAAGGATTGGTGTCGCTTGAGCTGTTTCGTGTTCGATGTTGCCGCGTGTTCGGTTTGATTTAAACGCTGAGTTAGTTTGAAGTAGTCTTCTATGATTCTATGGTGTAATGACGTGTAATTCGAGGTGAAGTTGCGTTTCGCACGCAAATACTTTCTGTTTTTTTTGATTAACAGGTGTTTTTTTAACGTTTTTTTTCCAAAGGGACAATTTGGCCTTATACTGCCTTTTCAGCAACCCTCATTTTTTTGCCTGCAAAAGTAATAACACTCACACAAGTTCAGAACTTAGCATAAATTACCTAAATATCGATTCCTTTCTCCTTTGATCATAGTGATACAAAAGTGAGGCCTTACTGCCGTATTCGAACTTCAAGATACTCACAAGAGACGACACGTACTAGATCCATTCTAGATACGTTATAGTTTAGATATCAACTAGTTCTCTTTTGCAGCGCAATTCGGGCAACCAATGTCACTTTTACGTTAGATAGAGTAAGACATCTATTAGATGTGAATTGAATCTCTAAGTCATATCCTGTGGAAATCGTTCAAGAGTATCTCCAGAATCGCGCAAATGTAAATTTTGACAGGTTAGATCTTAAACATATCGTTATCGTATCTTGGTGATGATGATGTCTAAAAGATATCTATTTCAAAATCCGAATCGGGCCCTTAGAATAGTGAGTTTTATTTTATATCAAGTCTGACGATTCACTTCATCTTTAAGTCCTTTGAATTGTGTACTGTTTAGCAGCACTTATACTTTGTCTTAATATATAGGTACAATACAATACAATACAATACAATACAATACTCTTTATTGCACACCTCACATACACGTAGTTTACAATAAATGGACAATAACATAAACAAAGACAGTAGAGGTAACAACAGGCGGTCTTATCGCTTAAGAGCGATCTCTTCCAGACAACCTTTGGGTATCGGAGACATAAGAATTAGAATATACGGTAGGTGGCGCAAAGAAAAAAAATATGAAAAGTCGAATTGAATATAACTTAACAACACAAAATATTACTATAGATAAACATACTTAAATACGTATAACCATAAACATACATAGACATACATAAAAAGTATATATTAAATAAAGAAACAACAGTGTCAATATTATAAAAATGGAAAACTAAGGTAGGGAAAGGTAGTATTCCTTAACTTCCTTAGGTATTAAGGTATCACGAACTAAATGTCAGAAAGATATTTATTTTCTGCATAAGGAAAAAAAAGAAACTACTACTGAAAATAACTGCCCGTTAAAAACGAGTTAACTTATTTCACGAGATCGAACCATGAAACTCGTTAAAACACCAGTAATTAAAAAGCAACAATATTGTGCAAGTAAAAAAAAAACTTTAAAGAAGCCACTAGAAGTTTAGCGACACTCAACAATCAGAGAGGAAATAAGCCCAGTTCATAATTAAGTTAGTTAGCAAATGTTTTACTAAGTTCTAGACCGAGATTCTTGGTCTAGAAGAGAAATGCATTATTTGATTCGTGTCCTTTTTAAGGTATTTTTTAGATTCGTATTTTTTTTTTCATTACGTTACTAATTTACGTATTAAACGTTTTTTTTAATATGTAAGACACTAATAAATAGTTGGGAATTGTCTTTGCTGTAATTTATTTTTTACAATGTTTGTTTTCATAACCATTATTCATTAAACATCATACAGTAACAAAAACCCCAAGACTATTTTTAACAAACTCTTAAAATCGTACAAAAGTAGATCTACTTATATACAGCTGTTTTAAACTTCTGATAAATTGACTTTGATTGATCTTTACCACGGAATACCAGATCAATATAAGAAAATTTTATACGAGTAAGTACTATTGATTTATACTGTTTATATAATAATAATACTCTTCTTCCTTGCGTTATCCCGGCATTTTGCCACGGCTCATAAGAGCCTGGGGTCCGCTTGACAACTAATCCCATGATTTGACATAGGCATTCGTTTTTACGAATACGACTACCGTTTGACCTTCCTACCCAGAGGGGAAGCTTATACTTATTTAAACTTTATTAAAATAAGCCACCAACTCTGGATGTTATAAAGTCATAAAAAAATCTGTCCATCTGTGTAGTAGACGACACAAGCATAATACACCATTACACGTGAACATAAAACCGTTTTGCAGCAGAGTGCCTATAAAGATAATGCAAATATTCAAACAGAGAAGCACAGAGCTCATATAAAGACAACGGTAGAAATAAAATAGGGCAAGTATCTATGTATATGTATATTGTATAGGTAGTGTCAAATGTGCTTCTAGGAGAGTAAGGGTATTGTTATTATTTTTTGTTCTAATGTGCGTGTGTAAATATTAGCTAGCATGTTTTATCCTCCTAAGTCCCTAAGTCATTATTGCAGTTTTTAATTTGGAACCTTCTTGTATTCCATTTTAATTCATAATTCGATTTGAATTAAATCCTTTATAAAAGCCTCAGGAGTCAGGACTCAGGAGGCTATAACAAAATTGGTTTAGACTATAGATATTCATCGACATAGACCAAGCA
Source organism: Cydia fagiglandana (assembly GCF_963556715.1). Lineage (NCBI taxonomy): Eukaryota > Metazoa > Arthropoda > Insecta > Lepidoptera > Tortricidae > Cydia > Cydia fagiglandana. The sequence continues at coordinate 1,000,937 of NC_085932.1, read as the reverse complement.
ATCTAAAATCATAAACATAAGAGGGAAACTTAAAGTGTTTGAAAATCGATTCAATTAATTGAGATGGTAATATACTTAAAAATTCCAGATTAATATTACCCCTGCCACCATATCAACCCTGGCAGAATTTCAAAACAAGCTGCAGCCAGTGAACAAGAGCCTATTGATAGTTTTTCACTCAAGATAAAGTGCCTTTACATTACATTAAATATACCTTTTTAAGTAAATTGGAAAGTTTTCCCCTTAAAAAAGTACACATTTTCTGATAACACCTTTCTACTTTAGAAAAACGTATTTTTTTTTAATTCAGTCCTAATGCTTACCCATTGAGAATACTCTATAAAAGTTGGAATAGCTTCTTTCAAACTGGTAACATCGAACTTATCAGTTCTGAGGATATTTCACAGTCGGATGGCTGCACCGCCGTACATATTGCGGGATCGGCAGGTAGGTTTAATTGTTTGAAGCGTACGTGCCGCGGCCTACACCGCCTAGGGATGTGCGGGCGGTGAAACAATATTGCATTTTAGGATGCGAGTCGAAGAAACAAAAAGTAAACTCACGGTAACGGCACGTTTCGAATATTGCGATTTTAACATTTTACATTCATGGTTGCAGAAATTATCACAATAAATAAATACACGTAAGTCGCAATTTATTTTCCAAAATTTTCATGTGTTTTGAAATTTTAACCAATAAATACAGAAGGAGGTAAGTATGGCATTACCTACACTGGCTTTTGTCTTTAGGTACTTTACCATCCTTTCAGAAAAATTATGGGCCATAAAACTTAATAAAAAATAACAAGCAAGCCCACTGCCTAATGATGTACACAGCCTCTGAAAAAAAATACATAAGGACGCATACATGCGTCAGGGTGGCCGTGTCGGTATTAGTAAATTTGACGCCATCACTTATTCTAGTCAAGGATTGCATTTCATATTATACAATAAATGTGGTACATCCACAAAATAGAAATAACATTTTATTTAATAGGACTGTCAAGCACAAAATGTCACAGCACTACACAGCGCGCGCGGTCCGAGCAAAACCCGCCAAGCCGTGACCGCGGTCCCGATCGCTGCGGAATTCGTCACCGTGAAATTATTTCCACTCCTGTTTGTATTTTTGTACTTTTTCCGAGGATCACACGAACAGGTGACTTTTGACTAAAGTTACGAACGTATCGGGTATTGAGTTTTTTTGCTCTTGCTGTTTTACGAGGTATATTTTAACATTTAAATAGGCATTGCAATAGTAAATGGATTTTTTTCTTTTAGTTTTATTAGACAAACACGAAGACAAAAAGTATTTCTGGCTCTGTTTTTAGAATTGATACTGTTAGAAGCCAAAATGCCCACACTTATACAATAACTTACGATGTGTTGAAAATTTCGTACAAAATGACCCACTCCATTTCTCTACAGTGTACCTTAAACGTGCCACCGAAATAAGACTTATATAATTTAATTTGTTTAAAACATCAATAAAAAGAAGCTCTTAAATTAACAAAGCCGCCCACAAACTTATAAATAGACGTTTCGAATGCTAAAAATGGCGCCTCAATGAAACTCAATTAATTTAGCGGACTTACAACCTGATTGGGACATTCAGTCCCGGATTGATCTATAAAAGAGTACACTTTAGGTACAAAGACGGAAAGCTTCTTTGGGCAGACTATTTTCTACTATACGAGTAATTTGGATTTTTTCGACTATCCTACTAACAACTTTAGGATCTTGGAGATATTCCGTTTTACTCTAAGAACAAATTAAACTAATAATAATATTAATATTTTGTGTTTTTTCATGTAGTCACACTACTATTTAAACTATAATAATTGCGTGTTAGTTTCTTGTATTATTATCTTTGTGCGTAATCTGACTCATGCATGTTCCAAGGTGTTGGTAATAACCTGTGACCTCTTAAAACAACATTATCCCACACTTAATACTTTAAAACAGCTTAATACATATAAGTTCAATACACACATACGACTTTTTAAACCTAAAATGTACATTAGCACTCCACATGGATTACCATAATTGATATTAACGAACTGGGGAAGGTTTAATTACGCTCAAGTAAGAAGGTCGCACAAATAGTAACACTCCTTAATTGACCATCGGGTGGAACTTATTGCTTTGCAATAAGGATTATTGTCGGTTAAAATTGTGGATAATTGTACTCGTAAATTGTGTCGAACACTATTCCGTAATCAAAACAAAGGAATCAGAGGTAAGCTATTTTAGAAACACGGTCTCATAGAAGAACAAAGTAAATAAACCTCATTTTGTTAAAATGAGATTAGACATCACAAGTCAACGATATTCTTATGGACAATCAGAAAGAATAATATGTCAGAAAGAATCATAAAACGATAAACATTTTTCTGCTGCATTTAACCACTAAATATTCTAATTTTTATTGTTATTTTATAAAGTAAATACCTATTTTGGACCAGTAAAAATATTGTTGGTCGATTTTGTACCACCTACCGACTGTGTCAGTGATTAGATTACATTTTTTTATTTCATTAATAAAATAAACTTTAAATTTGCATCAATATTAAACTTAAGTATAATATGTTTCTCTTCTCATCATGATCTTCCAAATACATAATAAAAATATAAAATTATGAAATCTCTCTCCCAATATGGATTAATATGTTGTGATAAGTGTTAAATTTGTCCGTTTGTCCAGCGTAAGGCCGTCAACCCTGTACGCTAGTAAAATGTATTTTCCTCTTCTTATTGAACTGGATTTTTTCTAGTATAGTAGTAGTAGTAGTATCTTGTATGAACCTACCGACTGCACCAGTGCTGATGTACATTTCCGCACGGGCGCTCCCCTGATGCATCAAATCGTAGAAGCAGCCAACCGTTTTATCTCATTCACCTGCTTGAGACTGCGAGCGATCATGTGAGACAGGCATGCATGTATACTTTCATACCTTCGTATAAGTTTTTTATGAAATGCAAGGTAATCTTTTGAACATTTGTGTCACTTTAACTTTGTGTTGTGTCCGCAAATGGACGCATTGTTATCGTGTTTGTCTAATCATCATCAAACTGATATATTACGTAGAGATTTGTATTCAGAAAATCACAGAGCGGAACACCAAAGTCCAAGACCCACTAGATTCCAGACTCAAATTCCCGACATCAAGACTAAAACCTGGTTCAACAATCGTAATTCCACTTATCGGCGACTAAGCAAATAGGCGACAGCGGAACTTGCCGAAACATCGGAATAAGTACCGCCAAGAGCGAAACGACGGAGTTAAATTCGATTCTGAAACTTGGGGCCGAGTTCGGCGCACGGCGCTGTTTTGGTGGCATCATCGAAACGGATCATATGTGAACCTTATTTTCTAAGATATAGGGTCGTGTTCTGGTGAGTCATGTAAGCTGCTAGTATGTTACGTTAGTTACGTGATTTTGATGAGATAATTCATCAACAGAATTGCAAAGCGACAACGTTAAGTAACCTTTGAAGACAATCTGCATCAGGGATTTGGAGTTTTCACTTACAATTTACATGTAAGTATAAAAATTTATTAGTAACCATTACTGTGTAGTGGGGCGTACATTAAAGCCGTAAGTGGTATATGGATCCGGGTATGTCCTTAAACCACGTCCAAGACCACTGGTGGACGGGCAGCAGCGTCCCTCAAATTCGATGTACTCGACTGCGATCGCCAACCCGCCTGCCAAGCGTGGCGATTATGGCATTCACCCCCCAAAAAAGGGGGAGGCCTATGTTCAGCAGTGGACGTCTTATGGCTGAGATGATGATGATGATGATGATGACTTTTGTGGGACATAATAAATGAGCTATTGAAAATATGGCTGTAGGATAAGTATGGGTGGTGTTCCCTCTATTAACACAAAATGTTTATCATATCAAAATACAATTATTGACGGTTAAATTAATGAAGTATTTGTGCTTTCTGATAAGTAAAATTGCATATCATAATTATATTAACATCATCATACCGAGAAGGAACCGAGATAGACGTGATATTTACTGAAAATATATCACACACAACTTAATTTGATTGCCTTTATGATGATCTCCATTATTTTTTACAAGGCAAATAAAATAACTTTCAAGGTATAAAATAACCCAATAGAAAAAAGTGACGCACCCTACCGTACCCGCCTTAATCCACAAACACACGTCTCACAAATGTAATGAAGGAATATAAAACGCATAAAAATAACGTCGCGCATCACAGGAATACATTAACCGGGGGCTAAGAGAAAAAACTTTTTTTTTGTAATATGACACAAACATCGTAATAATAAAAGCAGGGCTTTAGAAACTTGACGCAGTCTGATTCGCGCTTCCTTTATTAGCCGAGCGAGCTTTATGCTGACGACTTTTTTATTTCCGTTTATCCGGCGTGCGACCCGCGACCCTGGCTTGGCAGATTGCTCTGCTTCTACCTATTTCAGTAAGTTTTTAGCATTTTACAAGTTGACTTTGCATTACCTTACTGGCTGCGCTAGTGATAAATTGTAACAAGTTTTATATTTAATTTCAGTGTCTTTGGTATGCCACCTACGAAACTGGCTTGATAGACAGGTATTGACAAGATTTTATTTGGCCTTCGCCATGTTGCAGATTTTCAGTGGTTATTTTACTAAAAAATAGAACTCATCAACAACGGACTGCAGATGTAGTAAGTCATCAAAAGTCACACGTGTAATCAAGCAGAAAGGATTCCGCTATTGTAAACGGTAAAACTTAAAAAATGCTAAAAAGATTGTCAAAAAATATATATTTTTAAATAATTTACACAAATATAACAAAGGATTGCGTAGCGTTTTATTACATAAATAAATATTAAACATTGTTTTGAGATCGTGGAAATGACCGATACTGCTATTTTATTTGACTAAACATCATGATATACGCATATAATTATTATTATTGATATATGTTAGCTGCTTGTAGCGACACTATCTCAGGGCCAAGTATGATATTGTCAGACTTTACTCATACTTTGGTTGGTCAGCTTGACAACCAAAACTCATCTTGTCATCAAAAGATATTTAATATGTGATACGTGTTGTATTATTTCCGTTTATGGTTATATTCATTATACCCGTTATATTATTATTCCCGTTATATTCATTATACATCAATTATAATTGTGAATGACTTATCTTATTGTAGTGCGTCCATGAGAGTGCCGCACTCTTGTATATCTCCTCTCCTCCGTTACGAGAGCGGCGGCCTCACACGCGTAACTAACAGGAAAATTTCGTACTCAATGATGAAGATGGAACGAGCGGATGGACGAGAATGAAGATTGATGGATTGTTAACCAATTTTACCTGTATTTTTACCTATTTTAGTATTTTTTTACTCATTTTTGTGGTGACAGTATTATTTTCCCGGCTGCGCCATTGATTGATAGGGTTTTAAAGACAAAACGAAAACTTCCTGTTAGACCATAAATCTAAACACACACACAGAAACTCCACACCGCCGAAATGCGAATGCTGAGATGGTCGAGTGGTGTCACGTTAAAAGACAAAGTGCGCAATGAATATATTCGAGGTAGTCTGAAGGTGGCCCCGATTGCTGATAAACTTGCAGAGACCAGACTCAGGTGGTATGGCCATGTGATGCGTAGATCAGACGATTATGTCGTGAAAAAGTGCCTTTCCATCGCAACAGACAAAAGGGGAAGAGGTACGCCGCTAGCTACATGGCTAACGACTGTCCAAAGGGACATGAAAACTCTCTCATTGGAATGCAATGACGTGACAGTGCAGTTTTCTAGTTTGCTGTAGGTCATAAAAACTTAACTTAAAATTTCTCGTCCGGCGTAGAATATCACTCATTCACTCACTACTTTCACTAGCTTTGTATCTCTAAACAAATCGAAATAGCATCAGAATTTTTGCGCATTCTGTATTTTTTTTTACTAAATCGACCTATACGACTGCTTCGTGCCATCCGCATCCTGCTATTACGTACACCTTTTCCGTTGTAAAATAATTTTCGGTGTAAACATTGTCTGGTTAATAAAGTGATCTTGCGGGTTAATGTAATTAGTGCCGCGCCTTAATAAGTCGTAAACGTCACAATGTAATGAGGGGTAGTGTTGATACACTGTAAGGTTGTAAACTAAATATAAACTGTTAGTGAAAACTGCGGTGCATCTAGAATTCGCTTGGCCTCACCGTTAAATGATGCATAACTTATTTCAGGTGCATATTTTGTATATTTACTTGAAAAATGAGCTTCTTTAGCAATTATAATATTTACATAAGTGAAACTCAATGTGGAGTATTCTGTATATTTAATTTATGATTGATGTTATAATTATATTTATTTAGAAAACATCCACAACTGAGGAACAAAGATTTGTGACACACAAATAAATGCCCTTACCAGAATTCCAACCTGGGACCTCCTGCTTCGTAGGCAGTGTTACTACCGACTACTCTAGGAGGCCATTATTTACCTAATCTAAAACTTAAAAGTTTTTATTAAACTTAAAAGTAAAAAAAGCTATAACAAATATACATTTTTGCAGAACCTCCGAAATTAAAACGTGGAAGCTACGTCAGACACGATTGAATTTGCGGTGCTCAATCACATTAACTAGTAGTAAAGAACATTTCCGGACGGAGCTGCACCTAACCGGTTTACTCGTACCGGTTTATACTGGCTCGGACTAGTTTGTGGTCGTGGTAGGGATGTACGAGGTTTTATCGAAATGATATCTAAAAATAGGAATTTGTGGGGCGTAAAAAGACAATATTCTGTGCTCAGTCACGTTAACGAATAATAAAGAACAATTCCGGATAGAGCTGCACCTAACCGGTTTATAAGTAATGACTCGTTCGTGGTAGCGATGTCCGAGTAATTTATTATTTTACCGAAATGATTATACATAACGATTATTCTCAAAAATATTTGACAACATTTTTTTTATCGCTGAAACTGTACTTTTATTTCAATAGGCAATTGAAATAATTCTAAGACACGCAAAAATAAATTAGTTTGCGTTATTTTATCAGAATTTCTATGGCCACCTCCTGTGTCGATTAGCTCGATTATACCATAACAATGCATCGTCATTCAACATACATTATAGGTATGTGGAGATTCAGCTCAATCAATTGGCATATGGGTTTCATTTAGCTTGCAAGATTTCACCTGAACATACACACATTATAAGTTAACCGGTTTACGCTTCGAACCGGTTTATACTAGCATCTTGCCGGCAACATGCCCGTAGTAGCAGCAGTATGAGCATTAAGCAAAGTGTGAACATTGGCGGCTCTAAATCATGCCACGGCATGATTTACTGCAAGATTTGCAGTAAATCATGCCAACATTGGCCGGCTGACTGACCTGCTCCTATCGTCAAAGTGTCAACGAGGTATATTTTTTTTCTAAAGCGTAAAGTATATTTGTAAAACAGATTTTCAACAAGCCCATCCCTAGGTAATAGCGTTGTATGTAGCCTTAATCGCGTCCAGCGGCTGTGCGAGGTGTGAAATTAGTTAAAAGACGGCCGGCGGCTGTGACTGGAATCCGTAATGGCTGATTTAGTTTGCCACTAGCTTTCTTTAGTGTGTGGTTTTGGTAATTCGAAATATTTTGGACTGGAACACCCAGGGTTGTCTCAGGTGGAACGTTAACATGCGGTTTAAATGCATTATTTAAAAACCGTTGAACCGCTTTAGATGAAATATTGTATAGAGATAGTTGTGGCCCAGGAAAGGATATAAGATAGTTTTTATACATCATAGTTATCATTCTACGCAGACAGAGTCGCGGGCAGGGTGTAGAATATCTATAAATCATATTTATTAAAATGATATTGTAGCAAATACAATTTGCTAGAATTATTTGGATTTGTACACAATATGGTATGTTCAGTCGTTGATTTGGCAATACATTGTCACAAATTCAGTCTTAAATATTTTTTGCACTTCCCATTTCACGCACACAGCAATAACCCACTGCATGAGCGTGTCAGCGGCGGCGGCGTATCGGCGAAGATGCGATTGTTCCGACCGGCGGCCCGCTAACTGGGTTACTCTTCATTACGGCCGTGTAATATGCAACTATGTGTAGCGAGCTGCGTCATATTCGGGACCCTTCTATAAGGTATACAACCTTTGCTTTTATACTTTGATTCGAGAAGCGGGAAAGTTTTCCACTAAACTCTGTAGTTCTTTATAAGGCAGCTAAATGATTGTCTATTAAATTATAGCGTCAAGCAAGCCAATTTCGTACCACAATGATGCTGGCGAACAAGCATACCACCCGTCTGATAGAAAGTGGTCACCGAAACCTATGTAGGTACCTACCTTTGCAACTCCAGAGGTATCACTTGCGCGTTGTCGACCCTTAAAAAAACATTACAATTCTTTTTTGAAGAATCTCATACTATATAAAATAATAACAATAATCGAAAATAATCGATTTATATTCAGATTAGAAATGATCAAAATTGCAATGAAAGATGCATAGAAATCCCTCATACTCATTGTACAGGAGCAACAAAAATTTTAGCAACAGGGTCTTAAGGTTCATTAAAAATAATGTCTTACTTAAAATAATATATATTCTACAACATGTTGTAAATAAACTAGTAAAAATGATAAAATTAAATTGAAGCGCACGTACGTAGTAGGTCAAAGACTGCATCAATTATTGGCGGGGTCATCAAAGGTTAAAGATCGAGGTCGGGCGGAACTACAAAGTGGGATACTCGTATACTTAACTAGTTAGCGACCCCAGAGCAGCATCCCTTACGTAACTAAGCGTACGTACATAATCGTAATAAATGTGGATTACGGGATGTTATGTGTGTTTGAAAACTTATTGTTTTTTGTTTCGGTAGTTTTATTATAGTTAAGTTAGTCAAGTGTGTATAGGTAAGTAAGACTAAATGAGATGTTAAAATAATGGTTTTCTATTGTGTACAGTTTATTTTTTCAAAATCTTTATAAGATGTTTTGTGTTTACAAGTTTTATATCAATATAGTTTTTTTTGGTATTTTATTGCCTACTATTTCCTTAAAACTAAATGTGGAAATTAAAACCAAAAATATTACTTTGCTAATCCGCGAAAAGATGCTGCTAGTCAATCAGTGCTAGCCCGTTATATTTACTTGTGTATTTTTTACATGCAATTAATGTTCCCACCCTCCCACCGCAAGAAATCCTCAGGCATCGTCAGGAAATGACTGTCAATGCTATCATTTTTTCTTTAGAAAATAAAGCACAAACCACTCTCTTTTTACACCCTTCAAACGCCACATTTACAACAAAAAGCACACTTCACGCCAAACTTTAAGAGCCAACATCATAAAAAATCATACCCAACTCCGCAACTATGAGGCAACAAAATAGCCCCATTAAGTATAAAAGCCTAATATAGTTACAAGTTTGTAAAAAAAACATGGCGGCGGTGGAAAGAGAGTTTTCCCGGAGCGTTTATCAAATTAATGGTACCTCATTAGTCAACCTAAAAGTTTTATTTGATTCTCCGATCGGATTATTTTTAACGGAGTGTGAAAATGGAGTTGGGGATTTAGAGGAGGGTTGTATCGAGGCGATACTATGAGTTTTCTTTGTTTGTGGGTGGGATATTGTAGATACTATTTTCAGTGTACAAAATTTGAACAGTTTCATACTTTCTGTTGTTCTTACTACTGTGTTGTTTATTATGATGGAATTAAGGGTGATTTTCATCAAAATTTCGGAATTATCCGACATTCTGTATTACCCGAATACACCTTAATCAGCATATTATACTTCCCATCTGCTGGGCACAGGCCTCTCCTAATGCGTGAGAGGGCTTGGGCTATGATTCCCACGCTAATACAATAATAAATAAATAAATTCTTACACAAATTGACTAAGTAACATAGTAAGCTCAAGTAGGCTTGTGTATGATACAATTAATTAGTTGAATCAATATTTGTTTTATGATTTCAGGAACATTGTCATTTACTATTTTAGTGCAAAATTATTCATGTCCCCTATAAACATTTTAACAGATAATTTCGTTTTATTTATTTTTATTATACATTTCTATTTTAAGCGCTGGTGGCCTAGCGGTAAGAGCGTGCGACTTGCAATCCGGAGGTCGCGGGTTCAAACCCCGGCTCGTACCAATGAGTTTTTCTGAACTTATGTACGAAATATCATTTGATATTTACTAGTCGCTTTTCGGTGAAGGAAAACATCGTAAGGAAACCGGACTAATCCCAATAAGGCCTAGTTTCCCCTCTGGGTTGGAAGGTCAGATGGCAGTCGCTTTCGTAAAAACTAGTGCCTACGTCAAATCATGGGATTAGTTGTCAAGCGGACCCCAGGCTCCTTTGTGAGCCGTGGCAAAATGCCGGGATAACGCGAGGAAGAAGATACATTTCTATTTTATCCTATTTTGAACAAGTTATTTCTATTGTTATTTAAGGGCCGTGGAATAAAAGATTATATGCGGATTAGATAATTATATTAATTTATCTTTTGTAAAACACTGGGAAGCAAGTACAGGTCCGTTCAAGTTCAAAGAGAGGGTATATGAGAATTGCCGCAGAAAAATAATGTGACTTAGTGTTGCTACATTTCAATGTATAACTCGATTTAATTAAGTATCGATTTACATTTGACTATATTATTGTGATTGATTTTTGTTTACACATACGTATTAAATAAAACCAACAATTTCAAAGAGAAAAATAAATAAAGATATTTTTAAAGATTACCACCCTTTGACTGGATGATCTAGTGTTTTGTTTTCTTTTAAAGCCATCAGATATAAATGTAGATTATGTTAATTAATGCGTTGAGGTATCTACATCAAATGGGTCAATCTGATAAAAATGAAGTAATGGTTCACCCAATATTTTAATCTTTTAATTTAATGCTAGGTTTTAAATTGATTTTGATATTCTACTTAAGTTATAAAGGAACGAATGAATGACCTATATTTTACCCAGACATATTGAAGAAGAAGGAGTAAATAACATTATATAAAAAAACACTTCTGTGTAAAATACAATTAAAGTATTCCTTTGCGCTACGACATGGGATTCTTCAAGAAGCGGGTATTTAGGGTTCTCAAGGGTCGGCAACGCTTAAGTGGCTCCTGTGATGTTGCTTATGTCCATGGGCGACGATGACCGCTTCCCATCAGGCGGCTCGTCTGCTCGTTTACTGACTATTACATAAAAAAATGTAAACGACTCAAGTGTACCTGAAACCTAGCCTAAACCTCAGGTGTATAATATATACCTATCCTATTTTTCTTATTTGAAGATCAAGTACTGAAAACACGTATTCCACTTGTAAGGGTAGTAAAAATTAGCTATAGATTCCCTTAAATTTGAGGTCCACAGGAAAGACTCGAACTAAAATGTGTACGAGTATGATCCAACTGTCAATCTTATTCGTTAACTGTTAAGGCCATGTCGAGGACTAATTCGAGGTTTTATATGTTATTTACTCTTTATGTATTTTGTCTGTGTGTTATGGTATTTTGTTTTACCTTTTGTTTTTTACACTAGTTGTCATTAAATGCTGTTGGAAAGCCCAGCTTTTTCGTTTGCTCCCAAAATTTTAGCTATCGAACTGGAAATTGTCCTGGATTCCGGGACAGGCCAGAAACACATATTTTGCCAAAAACATTACCTTCTTTACATCAGACAGGTAAATAACTAAAATGAAACCTAACAAATCTCACACTCCGCCATAAACCGTGGATTATTCCAGACAAAATTAAACTCACGGCGCTCGCTCAATGACTTAATGGTATTTCAATGTTGCCTCAGCTTTCACTTTTAATCTGAGTCTGGCGAGGCTTTTGGATTTTAAAGGCATTTTTGAAATCAGATTACTGAGAGCTAAATGAATAAACGCCTGTTGTAATACGATAGTCTTTCAGTTTTATTTAATATACTCATTGTAGTGAAATTTATAGGAACACATTCAGTACTAAATTTTAAAAAAAAAACAACGGTTTGCACTCCGGGAGTGCCGACAGAAGTGAAAACTCAATGACTAGTCCAAAAAGTCTGTAGCACTATGTATAATTGACCCATGCTCCTTTCTATTAAAAAACTTTAGTTCCGAAATTGCTGGCCAGTGAGCTTAAATTTGTAGCGTTAATTGTTTAAAATTCGAATAGAAATTCTAGAGTTAACTTGCAGACCTCGCATCTAAATATATTTGGTCATGATATTTTGAGTTTTATTCACCAGTACTAGAGTTCACTTTTATTAGAGATTTCATTAAGATGTAGCTTTATTGAATTATATTGGAGTGATATAAAGTTAGAATGTAGCTGTGAGATCCTCGTATTTCAGCCCGTACAAGATTAGAACATTGAGCTTTATTGCTTAATATATAAGTCCAGTTTTAAATAACTGACCTGATTATGATACGTTATGACTAAAGTTCTTTGGTGAATAACATTGTCCGTGGCACATGACGTCAGCGTTACGTTACGCGTTACGCTGAATCGAGTTTATCATTTTTTCCCCACCTCAAAAAGTGCTCAGCGCCGCTAAAAAAGTTTTCAATTCAAAAAACCTCAGTTTAACGAACCTGTGTGTATATTAGGGGATGTTATAAAATTTTGTCAATTCTAGGACCTAGCTATTAGTATATGAAAATCTTAAATTAAAATCTGTTCCTCAAACGTTTCAAACAACAGTTTTTATCGTGTATTATTAGTTCCGTTTTTAAGCTGAGCTGTTCTTAAAAACTTTTTAACCTAATTTTAGTAAGTATAGGTATAATTTGGCATTAAGGCAAATGTTACGTGAGGGGTTCTTACTCATAAGTACGACAAGTACAACTTAAGGTAAACGTACCTACTGGTACTCGACGCGGACCCAGTACATGTCATCTTGAAACTTAAGTAAGAGGTGACAGCAAGTTGTCATCTATTGGGCATTAGCATGTCGACCACCAGTACGTTTACTTATTGCTTAAATAATCATTTTGTTAAAAGACTAGAAATAAAATTCTATAAATCTTTCTATCTTCCGTTTTCATGGAAAGCGAGTCGATCCGAACTTATAAACGACAGATACGACAGCAAACACGTAACTAATGGAAAATAATGTATAAGTATTAAGACGTATAGACGTAACTTCGTATAAGATGAATAAAGTCTGAGGAAAAAACGTGCCTCGGAAATCAAGAAAAAGTCATTCTCGGATGAATGGCGTACTCGGCCTATGCTCGGCTAGATGGCGTGACGACCCCGTTTTATATTTAACAATTTTAACACATAGATATCAGGGAATGAATATGGGTCAAAATGATATAAAAATAATAAAATAATTTATCCGTATAGTTATAAACATTTTTTTGATAATTTTATACGTCTTCATTTTGAGTTTTAGTCGTGTGTCGATAGATGGCAGTAATTTTACAGTGACTACAAATTTACTATGACAGGACCCCTCTATACTATCTATTCTATTTCAATGTACTAAACCCACACACGCAATCAGTTGCAAGACATCACGAGATTATTTTTGCGAGCATTTGATTCGTGATTATATCTCGTGGTAAGAAGTTAACTTCCACGCACACTGCACGCTCCTGACTCCAATATCCCAAGATGACGTAAGCCAAAACTAGCAACACGTGGCTATATAGGTACATGGTACGTGGCTATATGAGTGCTTTCTTTGTTCGGCAATAATAATAGAATGAGTTGCAATATTTCCCGGCCGCGAATAAGATGTGTGCCAGACGTGAAATCTCATTCCGAATAGTGCTGTGAGTGTTGTAGTGATGGGGCGATTGATATCGATAATGACTTTGAAGGATTTCGGGTTTGTTATGAAATAAAATTGGTATAAATAACCTGTATTTGCTTTGCCAATAAAATTTGTATAAAAAAGCTGTATTGGAAGTGGTTCGGTCAAAACGAGCGCTGAAATCACGCCGCAGAGGTAAGGTAACAGTACAGATTTGAGACAAAGTTAATTAAATCGATACTGTTGGAGTGTTTCTAATGAGTACCATATAAGCTGTTAATGTTCTTTGTCATAATTATTGTTAACACATGTAGGTAATTTATAAATAATTATGTATTCGTTGTAGTTAGCAAACGTAACAAGTCTATACTCTAGATGCCCAGAGGCCTTTAAAAATTCCCCCGTTCCATTTTAATATGATTCTTTATTTTAATAAATCACAATAAAGTAGGTATTTTGTTAAAATATAATTATGCACTGAAATGTAGTACCATTTAACGTAACGTAGGCACCTTAAAACAAATCTACCAATCTGTGTTACTATATGAAACTAAAAATATTAATTAAACCATCGGTCATTCCTAACAAGGCATGCAAAAACCCTCGAAATTGCAACCGAACCCCTGCAATAACTCACAAATCACGATGCAAAACTTAAAAATTCAATTAAAACCTGAAAGGTAACAGATACCACCCCAATAAAACCCTTATATCTCGCTAACACGAAGACATAAATTATAGCCGACAAATTTGAACCTTCTTCCTAAAAACATACTTTCTGGGAATGAAATAGAGTTTACATTTCACAATAACGGAACACCTAGTTGAAGAGAGTTATCGATATCGACTAATCGATATCGAGGCGAGTCACAAATCACGACACTCGAATCTTGGTCGCAAGCCCGAACGCCTCCGTGATACATTAGGGGGGATAAAAATATTTCTTCTGTAAGGACCTGTTGCTATTCGGTATGAGCGAGTGCTGAGTCATGAGTGTATGGTGTTAAATCTCAACGAAAGACAAATTGTGGGAGGTTTTAGATTACGAACAAATTTATAAGTAATTGGAAGCGGTGATAGCCGAGAGGACTTTCAATTCAGAGGTCGTGGGTTCAAATCTGGGCTTGTATCAAAGAGTTTTCTAGAACTTATGGACGGAATATCATTTGATACGTATCACTTGCTTTTCGGTGAAGGAAAACATCGTGAGGCAACCTGCACACACACGTGAAGAAATTTAAAAGTGTATGTGTCCCAAGCCCGCATTGGGCCAGCGTGGGGACTATGGTCTGTTCCCAGGAGTGGGACGTATAGACGGTTTTATTATAATAATTTCATAAGTAATAGTATTTCATTACATTATGCAAAGGTTGTCTGGAAGAGATCGCCTTTTAGCGATAAGACCGCCTGTTGTTTACCTCTGCTTGTATTTCTGTTTTCTTTTGTATTGTCTTCTTTTATTGAGGTGTGTAATAAAGAGTATTTGTATTGTATTGTATTGTATGCCTCATTAAGCCGATATGACCAAAATTGTAAACCAGTTGTGTATTTTTTCGAAAAGTTGTATACCGCATATACCACGAGCTCTGCGACAATGTACTGCTTGTCTTACCTGAAACAAGAACAAAGAAATATTAGAAACAGTTTTAGTCAGTAAAATATTACATAATAGCAACTCATATTATCTGTAATAAAGGCCAATATTCTAATTTAGAGTCTAGGTTGTGTTTTAAGAACCTCATTATCCTGTATGGATGATTGGCGTGACTTCAAAATACCTCTATAAATTTTACGACGACATTACTCAGTAATTTCAATCCATCATAACGTCAAATTAACTACAATAACACTTTATTTCCTTCCACTAAAGTGTATTATTTCATTACATTTACAATAAACATCAAAGTCACTTTAAAGCATGATGAGAAAATTTTAATGTATGCAAACGCAATTATGAAGATTGCCGCCAATCATAGGATGTAATGGAGTCAAAACAAATTGCACATAAATTGAAAATCTACCTTGGCAAACGGAAATGGGCCTTAATTCGATTTTAAGCAATTCTGGGCCCAAATTATTTGTATTATACGGGAGTGCATTCAATTAAGAATTCGCTACTTTGGTGGTTACTGATTTTTCATTTTATTGGTTATTGGCTTATTGCTTTACTGAAATAGCTTATTTTATATAATTTTAGTTTATGTTGTAGTTGTAGTTTAATGTAGTAATTTTTGTTCATATTACATGTACTATACCTATATTTTAATAAATTCCATAATATTTTTTAAGCTAGCGATTGGAAAAAATATTTGTACTAATTAATAAAATAAAAGCTTAATAAGTATTCTCTGGCCGAAACGCACACTAACTAAAATTATGAATTACGTAGGTACAAAATGTCATTTGATTATTTACTAGTTGCTTTAGTTAGAAAGAAACAAAAGTAAAGCGAAACCTTGTAAGTAAACCTGTGGGTAACCAAAAAAAAATTAGAAGTAAGTAAGTACTAGTAAAGTCCTCAATCCTAATTTGGCTACGTTAGCGACTATAGACACAATTTAGTATTTATACAACGAGATAAGGATTATCATGTCCTCTGCCCAGCAATCGGGTAAATTTAGTCTACCTAGTGCTGATATATCGTCAGAATGCACCTCAATACCCTATTAAACCACAAACACGTCATCTAAACCTAAGCGAGTGACTCAAAAGTTCCTAAGCGATACCTGCAGACATATCGCGGGGAACAAAGTTGTTCGCATATATCAGAGGCACAACATACTACGAGTTGACTCCGCAAATTGCTCTTCGCACCGCTCCTACTTCGTTTCCGTTGCTTGCACTTCCTTCGCTGCCAACTTTCAACGGATATTCGCTATTTCGCTCTCGCGCACTATGATGGAAAATTAGTTTTAAAACTGGCGCTTAAGGGGCTTGTTTTATTTCGCGATGTTCACTTTGAGTTTATTGTCTTTATGCTTACACGTTTTATGAGTTAGTTGGAGGCCGGTGTTTAAACTGCACTTAAAGTTAGTGGGTTTAATTCTTGGATTCTAGTTCTGTCTCAAGCGTGTATTCTGAGACCAACTAGAATATTATCAGATTGTATTCACGATATATGTATACCGATGTGAGGTGTGCATGTGGCGGAAGTTTCTCATAAAATGGAAAAGTGTTAGGAAACTCATTATGGAAATTAAAAATTTCGATTCCGATACAAAATTAAATTATTATGAAAACTACCCGAAATTTTTCCATGTGGAAACTTTTGCAATTTTGTAAACTTTTCGACAGCACATCAGTAGTATGGATGGATATATTATAATAATTTAAGATGATCAAGTTTAAGATAGATTTGTTTTGTCCATCAAAAACATATTAGGTCCGGTAGTAATTTTCAAAGAAATGAGATTATCAAATTAATGTTCCTACTTATTGTGAGGATTGCTGGTATTGCTTAGATAATTGTGAAAATTTCGTAAATTTTTAGAATTTTGACTATTCACGAAGACAACACATAACATTATTATTATATTTGTTATTCTTGTTAGACCAAAATTCCCCTTCTTCATAAATACCCAACATTGCCAGGTACTTAACAAGCTACGAACTGAGTTTGCTATAAACTAAGGTATGTCCAGGTGGAAATTACTCTTCACATTTGCAACATTTACTATGATAAAAACAACCAAACTGTGATTAAACTGAAACTTCCGGCATTCATTGCAACCAGGTCCACTGACTCTCAAACTGCCGAGTGCCATTTATCATTATGACGTTTTGCATTCTCCTAATGGTTCTTTAACTTATGTTCAACTAAAATTCTATATATTTTTTCAGTCATAGAGTAACGTTAGTAATCGTTGATAATAGTGAGTGTGTATTTAAATGTAGGTACTCCATCGAAATGATAAAGTCGGATGTAAATTTCGTAAGGTTAATAAATTAGCTATTGTAGCAACAGAAGACTCTAAGGAGTCTTCTGTTTTCGATTTAAACACGACAATTTAGTTAGCCTTACGGCCCACTGATGGGCACAGACCTCTCATGCGCGAGAAAGCTTGGCCTATAGTCCCCACAATTGCCCAATACGGGTTGGTTAAAATAATGTTTATTACCTAACTATCTGATTCATTTCATTTCATTTCAATTTGAAATTGCTCTACAGCCATACCTAGTTTAAAATTACCACTCGGTATACAAAAAGTTAAATTGAACTATCCAATACAGAACAGGTATCAGTGGCTGCAAGCTGTAATGACGTAAAATGAAAAGAGAATTAACAAACGAAATTTTCGAACCAAGTAAACTCGTGTTTTGCTAAATAGGATAGCGTTTAAACGGCCATTTCTGTGTCGGTAGCAAAAAAAGGCATGCTGCAGCGTGCATTGTAACCGACAGTTGCTTGGAAATTCAAAATATGGAATTCGAAATTTAAAATTACCAATTGGGCGGTTATTTTCGACAATCGATTCGCGTCAAGCGTGGCAGGTAGCGCCCGAGGTAATCCTGGCGTTTCAAACGACGCGCCGCGCCGCAAACATTAAAAAAGGGCGAAAATGACATTTCCAATTTTCTACTGTTGCTCCGGGGCAAATTCATTTTATTTGTAGGCTCGGATTTAGTCGTCACCCCAGGATTGGACTCGCTAGTTGGCAATATTTCATTGCCATCAAAGGAATTTCACGCGGCAACCGGAGGCTTTATTAAAGAATAATTCGAACGGCCTTTTAAAAGGAATTTCCCTAAGAAAATTAGAGGATTTCCGCACTTTTTTGTTTTCTCCTCTATTTTCTAAATTAAAATTGTACTTAGTTGAGAGGTTTCCCGTGTGCTATGTTTCCGCGAGATTGAAATTGGAAAACGGGGAAAAATAAGAATCCATGAAAAATCATAAAAGTTCTTACCCAATTTATAAAATGTCTTCTCGTTTGTACATTTCTTTGAGTTTTTGCTCAAATTGGTTTTAAAAATCACATTCATACCTATTTTATACACATTAAAGTCACTTTAATTTTAACCTTTTGAACACAACATTTATATTGAACGCTTAGAAGTGGGCGCTTTCATCTTTCTGTAAACTCTATTCCGTATATAAAACCACTAAACTAACTTGAATAATATACCTTCAGCAGGTCTGATAATTCGGACCTGCTAGCATAGTGCATTCTCGCGCGCGACTCCATACATTTAGCGCGACTTTAAGTATGGAATCGTGCGCGAGAACGCAAGTAGGTATGCTAGACGATCAGGTGTGAACATATCTTGAAAGTCAGATCGAAGAAAAAATCCAGGCATCACTAATAAGAAGATTGGCATTGATACTTACTTACGCGATGAACTTGAGAACTATAGTTGTAGTAGGTAAAGGACTATATGTATCTATTATTTATGTAGGTCGTTTAACGGTAGGTATAAATAATCTACACCTACTGCATTTGACTACCTTAACAAACACATTTTTAAATCGTGAAACCATAAATATAAATCCAAGAAACAATTTGTGTAAAGCCAACGAGTCCATTCACAAGAGCGAGGCTAAGCGAACACCATTTTCAAAAGAATTAAAATAGGAAAGCTATGTAAAAATCTCAACTGAATTCTTGAGACGACAAATAAGAGCAACTGCAGTATAATTTGAGTATATTCACAGTACACAGAGTAACAACAGTGAGTATAAACTTATTTGTAAATGAACTGGTAGCCGATCTATGGGTCGCACGCTTCATCACTTCCAAACCAGCAGATAAATACAAATTTACATTACATTTGGACATCAAAATTAAATCTTAATGATGTCATTTTGTTATCAATGTTGATAACCCATTCACCCATGCATCTCGCTCGTGCCAATACATGTCTCGAATGTTATCTAGGTACAAAATATCATTCGATGTTTACCAGATGCTTTTCCGTGAAAGAAATTATCATGAAGAATCTTGCATTTATGTGCGATGAAAATTAAAAACGCGTTAAAATTTTGAACTTCAAATCCTATATGACTTTAAAATAATGTCATAGTTAATGCATCAGTAGCGAACGTATTGCTCTAACGTCCGACTGTGGCAGCCTCTATGAATAAATTCATGCTCGCACGGCGCTACACTACGGCTGCTGCAAGTCACTGCGGTACTCGTACCAACGTCTTTGATTTACCTTGCATTTTTATAGGTAACATTCTAGAATTGAGTAATGTACACAATTATTACATAAGGCGGTCTCTTTATGCGCATCAATGTGTGTGAATGTTCATTAATCATTACGGTGGGGTTCCAGAAAGTTTAAAAATATTTTGGAATAACCATTTGTACTAACTTGCGAAGTTAATAGCGCCATCTATCTGACCCATTTTATACTTTATCGGACCCTAGATGGTTTATCAGTAATCGATATTATACGCATCCAATAAGGGTACGTAGTTCCAGAGACAGTCTATAGGTGGCGCTGTAATCAAACATAATTAATTTAGGCAAGCGAATTCTGATGTACCTACTTATTTTACTTTTCCAATATATTCCATAAGAAGCACACGTTTTTTTGTGATAGTAGGCAAATACATATAATTAACAAAATAAAATAATTGTTAATATACATAATAATAATGTTAAATACAAAAGTATACTCTTCTAGTTCTTTTAAGGAATCTTTTTAGTATACCTGATTTGATGGGTGTTATTTATTCTGTACCGTTAACGTAAAAACAATTTAAAGACGAAAATAACAAAACAAACTTCAGTATACATATTCCATATTTTAGGTTATAGGAAGACAATGATTTTAGAGCAAAGTGAATGAAATTAAAGTAGAAAACGTATACGAAATATTTATAGAATTTATACAAAATAATTTAACATTGTTGTATGATTTTTGTTTAAAGCTTTAATGCTACAACAATGTCACAAGGAGAATTTGACCAAGCTTTTGAAAATTTCTACACAAGAACTCCTCAAAAGAGAGGTAACTGTGTTACATTTTTCACGACAATGCATGCTAAGGCGATTAGTAATAACAATCGGTCCACCCTTTTAATTGTTTTCTGAATGTGTATTCATATGAAAACTTTGAATAGAAAAACTCTATTTGTTACGAGAATTTAAGAACCGGGGACCAAATCCCCAATGAAAAGCGTTTGTATCTCAGCCGTTTGTGAAAAATATGAGTAGCAAACATGTTTAATTAGATTGTTATTTTTGGACAACAACGATGTTTCTGGAAATTTATGCTTACCTACCTACAACGGACAGACGATCAGTGAAGTCTTAGTAATAGGGTGCCGTTTTTACCCTTTGGGTACAGTGCCCTAAAAAGCAAGTAAGATGCACTGCTAGCAATATCAAAACGAGATCAATCTGTAAGGTTCGAATGATCTAGGTGCCCGTAAAAATGTAAGCACAACCACTAAAACTACCAGGACAACATGAATACCAAAGTGATAGCGTTCTAGTCCAGCTGAATAATTTACAACAATGCCACAGATTGACCCCGTCCGGTGCGTGAGGGAGCTTTTTGTCGCAGTTCAAACAATTTAACGCAATTATTGTTAGCTGTGGCCACGGAGTTGCCGTGTGAACAGTAAGTAAGTAAGTAAGTAAATACTCTTTATTGTGTTTATGCGTTCATATTTTTATGTCACAAATTCTAATTTCCAACAATTTTTTTAGCAAATACATTTTTTTTTCATGCACTCACGAATTTTTGTTGAGTCTATCGAGAATTTATTTGTTTATTTTTATACATATTAATTTATCGCAGCATTGCCGATCTCTGAATGTTGAATCTAAACGAATTATGTTTAGATCTTATCGTTTCTTTTGTTATCATAAAAAAACAACCTTTTTAATCAATTCAACCAAAAGAAAGAAACAAAGGTGACAAATGCGTTGCTTGAAAAAAAAATGTTAGCTAACAAAAATGAGCTGAAAAAAAGCCTCTTACAATGAAATTACGAAATGTAAGTTTGACAATAATTATTCTCCATTTCCAAAACTGAAACAACTAAAAACTCCAAACAAAACCATAACAAACTTGATACTTGATTTTTTTTATAATATGTAAAACAAGTTATTACAACTGATTCCGCGGCCCACCCGACCGAACACGGGGACGACCCAAACTTCTATAACAATTTTCGTCAAATAAAGTCGTAAGTGCTCTTACGTCCAACACACATACGCCGTTATGCCGCACGATTCCTCGCTTCAAAATAATTCTATTCTCTTTCCAACCGACTTGTTTCCCTGAATGTACGTTCGTCGATGCATTATTAAAGCGTACAACTTTCCGAGGTTTTTTTTTTTAAATCATTCCAGGGGACTGCGTTCAATACTTAGGCGTACTTAGCGTAGGTACTTACGTGTTTGTTCTGTTTTGAACGATGGAAAATGTATATTTGTTGGGTTAGATTTTAATGCTGAATATGTATGAAAAGTTTCATCCTATTAGAAGGAATGCTTTTATTTTCAAAATCATCAGTATGGTTTTGAGGGACAAAATACAAAATTTTCTTTAATGTGTACTTCTAATACTTTTTAAGTCTTGTTGATAAAAAAAAGAAAACTAAATATTATTCCAGCTAAATTAAAAACATAACGCTAGCAAAATACTAAGTTTAAACTGAATCAGGTTGCTTTAAGCTACTCCATACCTTAACTTTTATCGAACTCAAAAGGTCGCCGCGAACCCGTGACGTAATGCACATACACCATTCTGTCTACCCCAGCAGTATGTCACTGTTGTCTATCGCTATCTTCAAATTGAGGAGTCTGGATCGATCGCCACAGCCGAAGTAAATTAGCTCTCCCCATTTTGCTGGAGTCTACAGCATTCCATAGCACAAAGGCGTATCTGAAGAAAACATCTATGTAGATACGACGTTTTGTGTAAATGTCGGGCTAGGTCGCACCTAGAGCTCGGTGCTCGGTGTGCAATTTGATTTACATTCAGCGTACACAATTACCTTGGGCTGGTCGGAGGAGATCTGGCTCCGACTTGCGTGGACTAGGAGGGGTTAGTGGGAAGACAGACAACGTTAATGAAATAAATGAACGTTAGTTTTAGTCCAGCGCTTTCCAACAGATCATTGTAAGTAAACTTGGACGCTGATGCTATGCTGTAAAGCAAATGTTAAAGTTTCTTATTACATAACTTACGTAGATACTTACTCTAATAATGGTGAGTATCTGACAGTTGTCCAAAATGGTTTTTTTTTTCTATACCTAGTTTCACAATTTTGCTTTCAAAGGAAAAATGGATTGAAAACGTCGTTTCTTCCTTGTTGTTGAGCGAGTAAATGTTGTTATATAGTACTAGCTTCTGTCCGCGACTTTATCTGCTTGGAATGATGATGATTGGTATAAACGACCTTATGTCATTATCATTAACCGGATCTCAAACTATATCCGATCGAAAAACGCAATTTTTTTTAATTTTCGTAGTTGGTAAGCCCTCAGTACTCTTAGGGTCTCCCCTGATATATCGACGCGCATTCGGCAAAAGCCGATAGGAAAAAGCTTTATGTCCACGCAATAAGAGCGAAAAAGCCGTCGACGCGTCGGCAGGCGCCGGCCGATGCGAGCCGAGCCGAACGACGACTTTTTCGCTCTTATTGCGTGGACATAAAGCTTTTTCCTATCGGCTTTTGCCGAATGCGCGTCGATATATCAGGGGAGACCCGTCAGCCCGAACATAAGGGCGCATGTTCACTTGCGACTTTCTCGCACGCAATGCTATCGACATCCGCCGTCATAGCCTAATTAATTGGTAATCCACATACAAAGCAAATCAATTAAGGCCCAATAATTACTGAACAGCTACAATTAGACATCTGTACATGTGTATGTATGTCGCAACTTGAGATTTGTGTTTACTGAACTATGAACCAATTTAAAAGTAATTAATAAGAATAAATTATACTCGAAGGCAACCTACATTATACTAGTGAAACTTATTTCATAGGTATGTGTATAAAAAAGTAATGAAAATCATAAAATCTTAATTCCAAATACTAAATTATCAAAAGATTATGTATTTATTTTATATTTATATGTTCTTGTTGTTACGCCATATTAATAATCCGCCTTCTTGGAAATGATACTTGAGTTCCAAGAAATTAATTGATACGACCCCTCTGTGTTCGAGCCTATGACTTTCGAAATTTGCTAGGCTAGGCTACCAACAACTTTGAATCATTTGACACAAATTCTGTTCTGGTGATGATAAGTTTAATTTACTATTAGAAGTATTAGAAGAAATTAAATTATTTTCAGATATTTTAATTTGTTTTTGTCAAGTAGAAACTACTATATTTAACTACCAACTTTATTTCAGTTTATAAGTTTAATTTAGTTTTACAATATGTACGTAGTGAAAGTTACCATAGCAACAGCAGCCTCCTAATACCAAAAGTATCAAAGACAGAGGCACTTAAAAGTCTTAAAATCACCGGGCCACTATACATATGTAGCATAAAGACTCCGACTACGCTACTGTTTGCTTTAAGTGTGCGCGGTCCGTAAGTATGCGCAGTATGAAGTGTACATATGTAAAACCTTTCATCGCGACCGATCCAAGTAAATCCGGTCCGGTTCTGGTTTGTCTGGTGACCCACTAAGTAAGAGCGCTTCCACATGAAAGACGTTAGGTGCGCGTTTATGATTAAAAAATCTAACAACATCTATTTAGGCACACTTATGGTATAGCGCTGGGGCTGGGGTGTGCGGTGTGCGAGCGGTATCAATGTATTTTTAGATCGAACGTTGAAAAGCGTTGACGACCAAAATATAAATGATATCTATGTTTTTGACATCAGTGCAAAACTTGTTAGGTATATTATTGTCTTTCATAAAATAAATGATCTTATCTTAAACACCTTATCTCACGCCGGATCAGGTAAATCAGTTGAAACACCGATTTCACAGAAACGCGTTTGGTCACGGAAGGCTTTTAAATAGCCTACCTACTTCCGACCACAAACACAAGGGTGTACTTATAAAAAACGCTTTCGCACAGCCAAGTCATGAAAGGCCACAATCTAACACGTTCAACACGCGCCTAACGCCCGCTCAACGCCTGTCAGCAACCATGTGGCAGTGCCCTAAATCCGTAGAAATCCTCTCCCCGCCGCTTCGCATTTATTTGCGACTGACCTACAATTTTGCAAGGAATCCTATATATGTGTACATGAATTATTCAATAGTTGATTTTGTTTTGAATATTAGTTTAACTGAACTTTATAGAGGTTGGATCGGTTTAGTGTGACTGGATGTTTGGTTTTAACCTTTTCCACTATTATCTTCAATAAGCCTTGGTTTTGATACGTATATTTAAAAAAAATCTATAATTTTTCGCAGCGACTGGCGGGAACATGCACTAGACATGCACACGTGATGAGTGGCGGAAGAAAGGGGAGGCCTTTGACCAGCAGTGGGACACAAAATAGGCTATCTAGACACGCGGCAGCGTGTCAAGCCAAGTTCAAGCAAAGGAACTGGCTAGCCAGCGCCAAGTGTAATATTACACGAACCACTTGGTGCCACTTTTGACCCTTCTATAACTCAAAACATCTTTAACGTAAACACATAAAACTACGTGTGTTTAATTATATCCATAAGGACATCTAGAAGCCCAAATTTCATGAAGCTAGCTCAAACGGTTATAAAGATATAAAGGTCAAAAAGTCGTAAATTTTAAGACTGACTGACATACCTATAGTACCTAAACCTAACCTACTTCCAGATGACCTAGAAGGATGAAATTTGGAATCCATCTCAGTTATTGTGTGAAAGCGTAGGAAAAAATCTAAAAATTAAAAAAAGTTATAAAATAGGGGGGGTCCCCATACAAAAAAACCATTTTTTATTGTGACTGACATATAACCCATGCAACCATTTCTAGTCGCCGTTACGACGTGGTGTTGACACATCTTGTGTCGACACCGTCTGTTTCGGTCACAATTCCAGTCGCAGAGTCGTCGCCGTGTCGACACAGTTACCAGAAATGGGGAAGGGTCGACACATGACACAAAGTGACATAAAGTGTGGTCGCCGTGTGCACACATTGTTTCGGGTTTGCGACTACTTTATGCCAAAATCATTCGTTCATTCGTTCATTTTGTTCCTGTCAAATGGAAACTGTCAGATGGAAAAATAGTTAAATAAAAATAAGTGACATTAATACGCCATCTCTAAAACGGATTACAAGACGTAATTATATATTGTTTGCATTTATATTACAATAGGACTTAAATTATTATGGGGAATTAAACTGCTCGAGTGATTTGATAAACTAAGTGTAATATAATCAACGCGCCACCACATTGTTTTAGTTTAGCCGGAAATGAAATTGTTTACTTCTCAGTGCCTGTGTTCATAAATATATTATTTGATGCATTTTTATTACTTCGATGCGTATACTATACTTAAATAACAGAAATAACGCTTTACATACTACGAAACTTGTTAATTATGATGTATAAATGTGGTTTAAGGCTGAGAAATATTGCAGTCACAAAGTAGTCGCAAATGTTTCGACTTTGTGTCGACTCTGTGTAGACACATGACACGTGCTGTCAAAATTAATAACAAAGTTACTGGATTTGCAAAATGGCTCCTTGTGTTCATTTGTTTTCAGATATTCTCAAAGTGTAAAAATGCCGTGGTCAGAGATGGGACTTAATAGATTAACTGTTTATTCGACTAATTAATGGAATAAAAAAAGTTAATCCTCAAATTTTAATCACGATTACTTTAGTCGACCTAACATAGATTGAAATTGAATTAATCTGAACATTAATCGAATAAATTATCGATTAAATCTCGGTTGGAAGTTGACAGGGGGCCATTTTTGTACGTAAAAATAATAGAAATGTCTTGCATGCAGATGGTAGCCAAACACTTTGTCATAAAATTCGAGATGGGTGTCGATTTATAGGTTTTAGGGAGTGCCGATTTCGAAAATGATGACCATTTTGGAATCCAAAATGGCGGCCATGCACTGTGTCATAAAAGTCGTCATGGATGTCGTTTTATACGTTTTAGGGGGCCCCAATTTTGAAAATGATGACCATTTTGGAATCCAAAATGGCGGCCATGCACTATGCCATAAAAGTCGTCATGGATGTCGTTTTATAGGTTTTAGGGGGCCCCGATTTAGAAAATAATGACCATTTTGAAATCCAAAATGGCGGCCATGCACTATGTCATAAAAGTCGTCATAGGTGTCGTTTTATAGGTTTTGGGGGGCGCAGATTTAGAAAATGATGACCATTTTGGATTACAAAATGGTGGCCATGCACTATGTCATAAAAGTCGTCATGGGTGTCGTTTTATAGGTTTTAGGGGGCGCAGATTTCGAAAACGATGACCATTTTGGATTCCAAGTAGGCGGCCATGCACTATGTCATAAAAGTCGTCATGGGTGTCGTTTTATAGGTTTTAGGGGGCGCAGATTTCGAAAACGATGACCATTTTGGATTCCAAGATGGCGGCCATGCACTATGTCATAAAAGTCGTCATGGATGTCGTTTTATAGGTTTTAGGGGACGCAGATTTCGAAAATGATGACCATTTTGGAATCCAAAATGGCGGCCATGCACTATGTCATAAAAGTCGTCATGGGTGTCGTTTTATAGGTTTTGGGGGGCGCAGATTTAGAAAATGATGACCATTTTGGATTACAAAATGGTGGCCATGCACTATGTCATAAAAGTCGTCATGGCTGTCGTTTTATAGGTTTTAGGGAGCGCAGATTTCGAATATTATAACTATTTTGGAATCCAAGATGGCGGCCATGCACTATGTTAAAAGTCGACATGGATGTCGTTTTGTTGGCCATGGTCATCATTTTCGAAATCTGCTCTTCCTAGCACCTATAAATCAACATCTATGACGGCTTATATGACAAAGTGCACGGCAGACATCTTGGAATCCAAAATGGTCATCATTTTCGAATTCTGCACTCCCTAAAACCTATAAAACGATATCCATGACGACTTTTATCACATCTTGGACTCCAAACTGGTCATCATTTTCGAAATCGGCACTTCCTAAAACCTATAAAACGATATTCATGACGACTTTTATGACAAAATACGTAGCCGCCATCTTGGATTATAAAATGATCATCGTTTTCGAATTCTGCACTCCCTAAAACCTATAAATCGACATCCGTGACGACGCAACTTATCTTTATTTTCAGACCTAACAAATTGCTACAGAATACAAAGGACAAAAAAAGAAGCGAGGAGGTAATGAAACAAGCAAAAATACAGATGATGCTTCGACGCAATTGGATGCTTCTTATATTGTGTCCAGATTTTTTTGTCATAAAAGTTTTTATTTTTCACATATTACTCTCACAAGTTCCGTGACATTTCGACCTTGTAATTTTTTAAGTAAATGTTTTTTCACCACACCAGCTCCGAAAGGCTTACTTTGCACTTCAAAAACTGATAGCAAAGTTGCATTTTATTCGTGAGGCAAAGTAATCAAATGCAAATTTTGAGTTGTTTTCTTATTAGTTTGGTGGTAGAATTGACTTTTAAATGATGATTTTGGATGATACATATTTAATAACATTCACTTGGATTTGATTTGGTTTGATATTTTACATTTAATATTTGCTTCGGGTTGGTGTGGTGAAAAATGTTGTGTTTCACTCGGGGGCAAATTTTGTTTAATCCTCGTGCTTTGAAACCCTCGCAACGCTCAAGATTCCATTTTTAGAACTACTCGCTACGCTTGTGGTTCCATTTTGGAATCTTTCACTTGCTCGGGTATCAATATTAGCACGAGCGGTTAAACAACAACTTCGCCCCCTTGTAAAACAAATAACTATTGTTTATCTATGAGGATCTCACTAGAATAATATAATCAAGGTATGTTTATATTTGATGATTGAAAAAGTAACGCAAAAAAAAAAATATATTTGTGTCTTATATTCCTGCCGAAGATTTTTATTTTTCCTTTTCCTTCTACACACGTTTGGTCAAGTAATAAGAATTTAGGGCTCTCAATTTTATTTTGACTTCTACAACAGTAAAGCTACGAGGCCATGTTTGGTATCGTTTTCGTATAAATTCGCAGTACCAAATTTAGTTATGGTATCACATTGACACCATTCCAAAGTAAAAACATATAAACTTACTTTCTTTTAAACTCCTCTTCACGCTTAAACTGCTGAACAGTTTTAATGTAAATTTAGTACACATATATTTTGAGTCCCGAGACAGGACATAATAAGTTATCTCAAAAATCATCCTTTAAAGGTGTGAAATGAGGTGTAGGGGGGAATTCAGAATTGACTTCTTGAAGTTAATACTGTTTAAGTTTAGGTTCGAAGTCATGTTTTTTTTTTATCATTTTTAACTAAATCAAAGATGTAGATCCCAAATTTAATATAAATCGGTTCAGCGGTTATTGATTTCCCGTACAAATTTCCACGCCACTTTTCACACCTTCAAAAGATGATTTTGGTTATAAGATCTATCCTATGTCCTGTTCCGGGACGCAAACTATTTCTATACCAAATTTCAACGAAATCGGTTCAGCGGTTAAGCGTCAAGAGGAGTTTAAAAAAAAACCGGCCAAGTGCGAGTCGGACTCGCGTATTAAGGGTTCCGTACATTAAGTCCGACTCGCGCTTGACTGCACATTTCTAATAGGTTTTCCTGTCATCTATAGGTAAAGAACTATTTTGTGTATTCAGACGGACAGACATACAGATGCACGAGTGATCCTATAAGGATTCCGTTTTTTGAGAAAGATTTAATTTAATTTTGTGGAATGGTGTCAATGTGATACCTTAAATGGATTCAGCAACCCAGATTTATACGAAAACGATACCATACACGGCCTAGCACCTTCACTGATGTAGATATATCAAGATAAAATTGAGAGCCCTAAATAAACAAATAAACTTTCAAGAGCGGATATCTCAAAAACTATTCAACATATCGAAAAAATTTACTGAATAAACTTGTAAAAAATTAAATTAACTTTCATTTTGTATAAGTGGCCATGTCGCTAAAATGCATAGTTTCCGAGATATAATCGAAAAACCGGAAAATGGGACCTTCAAAGCCCCCTCTCTTCCCCCCGCTCAAGGGCTACGGCCGGGGACTTTTGATATGTTCACCTCCTAACTTGTCCAAACCAAGTTACAGAGTCAAAAATTGTGTTCCGAGCATTTCCCTCTACAACTTTTTGGAGCATTCGTTGGCTGACCTAAGTAGCGTATTGCATTTCTTTAAAACTTTTCTGTAAAATGTTGACGGGTGTTGGGTGTTTATATGGTTATGGTCGATTATTATCATTTGCATCGCCCATGAAGACTTACAAGAATTACTTACGAGCACACGAGACACTAATAGTAGTTTGACAAACCTTGGTTTTCAAGAGGTATTTTATATTGACATTTGCTGTCACAAATTTGCTGTCAGATTTAGTCGCAAACCGCACGCAAAGTGCACACAAATGTGTCGACACCTTGTTACGGAAAAGTGTAGACACGGCGACGACACTTTGTTTCGAAACAATTCTAGACACATTGTGTGGACTCTGTTACGACACATCTGACATTTAGTTACCACTTTGATGATTCTGCGACTGGAATGGTTATATGGGAAGTACCTAAACCTAACCTACTTCCAGATGACCTAGAAGGATGAAATTTGGAATCCAGCTCAGTTATTGTGTGAAAGCGTAGGAAAAAATCTAAAAATTAAAAAAAGTTATAAAATAGGGGGGGTCCCCATACAAAAAAAAACATTTTTTATTGTGACTGACATATAAGTACCTAAACCTAACCTACTTCCAGATGACCTAGAAGGATGAAATTTGGAATCCAGCTCGGTTATTGTGTGTAAGCGTAGGAAAAAATCTAAAAACAAAAAAAAGTTAATAAATAGGGGGGGTTCCGATACAAATTTCTTTTTTATTGTGACTGACATATAGTACCTAAACCTAACCTACTTCCAGATGACCTAGAAGGATGAAATTTGGAATCCAGCTCGGTAATTGTGTGTAAGCGTAGGAAAAAATCTAAAAATAAAAAAAGTTAAAAAATAGGGGGGGTCCCCATACAAAAAACCTGTAATACGCGCTAAACAACCGGCCCACGGTGTGTCGTTGGCGGCGCGTGGCACCACATAATTAATACAAAGAACAGAAGTAAAAAACATGCAGCGGAAACACAAGAAAAAACATTAAATCTCAATACCTGCCTAGTTTTCTTTACAAAAAGTATTGATATCCCATCAAAAACATAAATGTAAAAAAGGAGAGCCAAGTTCAATACAAAAATTATGCTTGGCTGTGGGGTTCGCCGCAAAAAGAATGGAGATTTAAATGAGTGCCAAGTTCTATGCAAAATCCAAATATGTATTTATAGGAACAAAATAACATTATAAACAAGTATTAAACTCTATTTCTTTGCTTTATTGGATACCTATAACAATTGCTGTTATTTAAAAAAAATGTGAGATCTTAAAGTAGGTTAGATTTGGCTTGGCCAGTTTTTATCAGAATTACAAAATATATATGTTGAATAACTTTATAAAATGATTGATGTAATGAAAACTGGCCAAGTCAAATCTAACCTGCTTTAAGATCTCGCATTTTTTTTAAATAACAGCAATTGTTATAGGTATCCAATAAAGCAAAGAAATAGAGTTTAATACTTGTTTATAATGTTATTTTGTTCCTATAAATACATATTTGGATTTTGCATAGAACTTGGCACTCATTTAAATCTCCATTCTTTTTGCGGCGAACCCCACAGCCAAGCATAATTTTTGTATTGAACTTGGCTCTCCTTTTTTACATTTATGTTTTTGATGGGATAAGGTTTACTCGGGTAATTCCGAATGTCGAAAACTGTCGGATAATTCCGAAAAGAGACTTTTATTATGATGGAATTAAGGGTGATTTTCA
Source organism: Cydia fagiglandana (assembly GCF_963556715.1). NCBI lineage: Eukaryota > Metazoa > Arthropoda > Insecta > Lepidoptera > Tortricidae > Cydia > Cydia fagiglandana. The sequence continues at coordinate 969,247 of NC_085932.1, read as the reverse complement.
TCTGAATTTTGGAATTATCCGACATTCGGTATTACCCGAATACACCTTATGAAAAATTTTTTTTTCGTTATATTTTGCAACGTAACGATAAGCTTTATTAAGGGCGTTTACGTAAACAAGTCGATAAAGACTTTCCAAAATAAATTTTGCTCTAAACTAAATTAATTTTAAAATCATCTTATAATTTAGAGACTTTTATGTTTCTGGCACTTAAAGAACGGATAAAACAGAATATTCAAGTGTCAAGACATTGAGGGCTGCTCAAGCTGTCATGTTGTTTGCCAACTTAAGTTAAAGGTCGCACTTAATTGGCAATTAATTATTGTCTGTCGCGTATATACGTCACCACGGTTCAACTACCACAACATGCTGATAAAACAAGAGAAAATAACACCTAGTAACGCAAGTTAAGGACGTTTAAGTGCGCAAATTGGTCGTGGCAGCGATACCCACCGAAGCATGGCCGTTAGTAATGAAGACCAATTATCACTGTAATTCATGTCGCTGTACTTGAGGTAATTTGGGATAATTCGATGAGTTTTAATTATTGTAGCTGGCTTTGGTTTGAAAGGTATGAAAGGATAATTACGATTGGTAAGGTACTTATTTCAAGGTTATGTTAAAGTTAAAGCGAAGAGAAAGTCGCGTGTCGTGGCGGAGATATACAATCGTTAGGTTAGCTAACACAAATAACGACCTAAAAACATTTAATTCTGTTAAAAAAATCTAATTTCAACTTCATATTTCACCACCTTTCTCCACTGACATAGGTACCAAAATAATGAACAAGGCTTTTTAATAGAATGTTTATCTATAAAAATAAAGAAGTAGGTTCATACTTCAAGACAAGCTTTAGAATAAAATGACAAAAATATTATGAAACATTTTTAGGTACTTTTAAGACTAGTATCCAGTAGCATTTGCTACACGATCCATCTTTCAAAACCTTTGAGAATTTCGGCAAAAAACATTACTTAAGTAATATTACCGAAGAAGAAAATAATATTTCCGAACCGTAATATTTACCTATATATAAATATTACATAGCAAAACCACTCTAATGTAAGGCGTATTATCATGAATAATAAAAAAAGTACTGTTCGGTATCATAAAGCGAAGTTATAGGAGCAAATGGGGTGAAAAGCGTCCCAAGGGCCCGGCTGAAGGGATTTCCAATATTGTGGAAATATCAGACGAGCTTCTACGGCGCCCTAATCTATATGGCGAAATTATTTAGTTTAAAGCTAGAATATGGTCATATTTTGCATAAAAGTGTTAAATCTGGTAAGTTGTTATTCTTTTTGTAAATTATTAACCATTCTGATCATACGTTCCGAAATATGATGAGTTTTTACACAAAAAACAGTGAAAATTCCGCTTTTTACAAAAAAACTTATAATGTCATTATTGAATCAACCATCTAAGAGTTAAAAGATAGCTAACAACAGGCGGTCTTATCGCTAAGAAGCGATCTCTTCCAGACAATCGTACTAGAGCAGGTTGATAAAAAGTACTGCAGTACTTAGAACTGTAGGTGATTTAGCCAAATTATAAGCTAATACATGTAAATGTCTGTTGTTACTATACTATCTTTTAACTGTGTTTCATTTTATATGTACCCATTTGTAACTGTATGGTGCACAATAAAGAATATTTACTTACGATTGATCGACTATTATAGTAACGTAGACACAGAAATACCTATTATACGTATCCGCATGTTTACACATAGATATAAAAATATGTCTAGCTATAACATATAGGTAATAACACGGTGACCAGAGGCATGCACTTGTGCATATCGGCAGCCCAACGACCAGAAATGATTGTTAAGTCGACGAGAAAACATTCGATAACGTTCAATAAAATTGTATGTATGAACTGTATAAGCAAGCCAATTTCAAAGAGAACATAGTTTTTACATATAATCTGCCGCCTTAAGAAAAAAAACCATAACTGACAAAAAGTAAGTTTCGAGAGAAAGCCAAAAAACTTTGCACTCCTGTTCAAATAGGTTAAATTCAAAGTACAAAGTTGAAACTTTTGTTTATGAACAAAGTAATTGTGTAGAATTTTTATGCGTTGTAAATTATTCGATATCTATTTATTTAAATAAGTTATTTAGAAAAAATAGTTACTGCCTCGTGATATAAATAAAATAAAAATATCTTTACTAACATTAAATGACATACGTGTGTACTTATGGTTTTTGTGTTAGTTTTGCACTACGATGTCTAAGAAATAAAAACACAAGTACACAGTTGTGCTTATGTTACTGACCGATCTCGAAGCTGAAAAAGCACAATTGGGTACTTTATGTTTTTTTTGCTTAGTTAACGTTATCAAATTATGATTTATCTCGTTAAAGGAGTTCTTAAAAATACGATAAATGCTTCATAATTATTTATTTCAAGAAAAAAAATTAGATATTTCATTTATAATACAATATAAAACTAATAAAATGCACAATTAGCTTGCACTACCTAAGTAAAAATGCTATTAGGGATCTTTAAAATGTCATGAACATGATGTAATACAAAATTGAAATGAGGTACAAGTAGATTGTACTAAGTACTAGTCCTTAATTTATTGAGATGATGCTGATGTTTGTGGCTAGACATTACTTTCTTGAATGTCACATCTGGCCATAAGAAGCAACCGTCTGCTCCTGGACGACTGCCGCATCGTTAAGGTGATAGTCCATTTCCAACGGCAGCTGCAATACTGTTTATTTTACTATGGAAATTGACAATGACAGCGACGCGTTCAGTACCGGTAGTGCAGCTACGGTTAGAAATGGAATGTGTTACCATTAGTAATCTGATAACCAAAACAAAAAAAACGCACCCACAGCCAAGAAGCAAGCACAAACAGCCTTTGCGTTCTAGAATAAAATATGGTTAGAATTAGAATGTTAGATACAGCTCAAACACTCAGAAAATTATCAATTTTATTTCATTATAACAAAACTTGCAATCATAAAAATAACAACAAAGCGATACTCATGAAACAAACATAATGAAAAATAAATAGTTGGGAAATGCCTGTTTCATGAACAAATATGACATTGGGCGGTGTATCCCATACTAAAATTAAGCTATGTTGAGATGGTATTTGGGGTTGATTAAATGTACCATTCTAAATCGTTGGATCATAAAGAGAGAAACTAGATGCATTTACTGTCATATAAACGGTCTGAACTACTTTGGGGTGTTTGTAAGGAAAAATGCGCATGGCGATTTATATACTTGAATTTATTATCGCAAATTTGTATGGTATAGTGCGTTCCTATGAAAAGTTATATAAGGCATTAGGTGCCTAGAAGTTAATTATTTGTGTTTGGATCTAAACTCAATAAGTAATATTTACACTGTGGTAATCCAAATGTGAAGTGCAACCTATGCCTTTTATTGCTCGAACTATTACCAGAATTTGATGAAGTCTTTAAACAATGACAATAACTAACGCACATACCATCCTGGGAACAATATGTATGTAAACTCGTCGAACCAGGAAAAACCCAGGAAAACCTTGGCTCGACCATTAATAATCAAAATTGTAATGTCTAGATACATTGGTGCTTACAAGTTTCAGTTGTCTAACAATAACAATTAACAATCTACTAGTAATTTCCAAAACAGTATACACAGCATAATTGCGGATGACGGCTTAACATGCACATGTTAAAATTAGTCTGTAACACTCAACTGCATAATACAATATCAGTACATATTTCCATTGACAATTCATTTACATCAAATTATCTGCGGGAACTTGAATCCCTGATTCTATAGATGTGTTTAACCATATGTATTAACAATAATGAGAGTCGAACTCATTGTATATAATTATAGAATGTCACCTTTAAATACTCGTAATATAGTTTGGCAGGTAGCATTATTAACTCTTGGCCTAATGTTAGGTACTTAACTGGATTATACTGCCCAACCGGAACCACTGATTCTAGATCTGGTTTTATACAGGATTAAATATAATTTACTTTACAAAGTTAGGTAACACTTGGCGATATTTCATAGCAAGAGCAAATCTAATGGTCGCGCCGTCCTCTTTGGTGTCTCGAATCTCAGTGTCCCTTCTCCTCCTCCGTTCTTAGGGAAAAACCCTTACAATATCATCTTATCTCTAATTAAGCTAGGGTCGACTTTATTAACAGTGAATAGAATACATTCTCGCTACAAGTGTCTGCACATCCCACTTGTCGCGACGTCCCGTCCGAAGTTGCTCGCTGTCTGTTGTCTTCCTCCCGCACATGGAGCCATCGGCTGGTGTTGCTCTGTCTCGCTCGCTCGCACAGGGATGCCAAAATGCCCGCCGCCAGCGACGCGCGCGCAATTTGCGTTGCACATGTCCAATTGTCCACTGAAACATTCGAATTGACCAAAGTAGATACCGCTGCGTATCGTATTGTAGACCTTAGGGTCATGTGTTGAGGTTCTAGATTAGTTTACCGTTGTGTACAGTGACGGCCCTTTATCTCTCCCAGTGAAAGCTAGTATAAACGTTGTATGGCGTAGTTTTTGTAGTTTCTTTGAAACTATAAATTACCCTTGCACTTGTTTCTATGATTTCGCTTGAATTTATTGTTATTTATTTAAGCCTGCTGTTTTTGTCCGTCTAACTATTTTAAATTTATTGCTTCCTCATGATGCTGGGGTGACGCTCTTAAATTATTAACACCTACTGGGTATCTAATACCAATATACCACCTCACACCCCTCTCTGGGTAGATGACCAAAACTACATCGTTCCCTTTTGGTCTTCTACACAAACTATGTAGAACAACAGAGGATATTGGTAACCTATTTCTCACTTCAAATAACTGTCTCGATATAAAAAAACGAACCCCAGTCCACTCGTACTTAAGTGAGCATTGTCTTTCTTTAACAACGGTCTATTATGGAATTTGTATTAGTGGGCAGTAAACAAATAAATAAAGCTCTAGCACCGGCGCCTATCTTTGTGTGGCTACCTGACTATGGAGAGGTCAATTGCTGCTACTGCTACTAGCATTTAATACTTATTTTAAATAACTAATAATTTTCGTAGGTACTCTTGAAGTCGCTACCTGTCTATGTAAGTCATTACGTATCTTTGAACGTTGTTCCTATGTGATAATGAAATTTAATTACAGCTGTATGTTCGACACTAATGCGTTTATATAATTATAAATTAATTAAGAAAAATTGCCGAGCCCGTAAGTTACAGTTTATAATAACGAGATCCCTTGACTCATTCGTCATCAAACAATCGTAATATTCACTCACTACCTCTCAAGATTCTAAGTTGCATTCGTCCACTCCTTTCAAAATCACGCAATACTCTGGCCAGAGATTTTTCATACTAAGTTCACACATATTACAATTAGTTTGCTGGTTATAATATAATTCCCATTCATTTCTGTTATTAACTATTTACCCATCATGTTTACATTTACTGATACTAACGCCTGTATTTTTGTCAAGAGATCTCGCCCCATAAAACTTAAAACTGCATCTAAAACAAACTTTCCCGTGTCCATATTATCCAAATTATGGTAAGATTGCAATTGATAAGATATACTATATCTTGTGGTATAGTAAAATTTACTTTCCTTCATTTATTCGATTACTGTCATGATATCAAAACCCCTTTGTTAAATGTATTCTTAGGAGTCTTTAAATATTGTTATAATAGAGTTTTCTATAAATGTAATATGGCTTTAAAATTTTAGTAAGTTACCTGATTTTTTTTTCTCCAAAAAAAATAATAGTTCGAACAGACAATGGCCTGGCCACACGTTACAGAGTCATTTCCTCATGGAGCGGAACATGCACTGCTATAAATATCGTTCGTCTAGTACGAGAGTGTTTAATTCCCTGGGTCTGTTGCGTCCAACAGAGGAGGGGCGCAAGAACAGTCGCTCCTAAGTGTAAATGACGATAGGTTTGATTGACTAGACCGGGTCCGTCATCCATAACGCCAAAACTTCTAGAATTGATCCCGTTTGCACCACCCACGTTAGGGCCTGGCTCCAGTAATATGTGTGATTGCTACGTAGCCTTTTCATATGGAGGGTCAGCAAGTGCACAAGTGCACTATGTTGGTTTGTGATAGTATTTGATGTTAAATGGTACCAGTTTGTTTTTTTTTTTTTGGCCAGTGCTGACCCTCAGCGCTTCAATTTGTGTGGGCACAGGGTATCCTACGCAAGCCGTATAACCTTGGTCTATACTGGCAATTAATCGAGTCCCTATTCTTCTTGACGTAGTAACGTCGAAGCATCCCTTCTAATGTGTACAAATTACAAGCCTCAATAAAAGATAAAATATCCAAATATAATTGTGTTCCAGGAACAAAAGAAAGCCCAGCAAATTGCGTCCTCAGAGGTTATCCCCATCCGGTTAGACTCCCTCCAATTCCGCGTCATAACTGCCAGTATACATGAAAGCTTTTCTACCTGAGATCAAATCTAGTTGTTTATTAAAGCCAGGCACATAATGTCAAATGTAAATTTTCTAATATTGTCTGTTCAACCTCGCTAATGACAGCTTTACTTGATTCCCAAACCCTCCCGACGTAAAACAATTTAAATTAGTGTCATCTGTAGAATTACTACCATGGACTATTTAAACGGGCAATCATAATTGATAAGTTCATTTTCAACAATTAATATTCATGTTCAATAGCAAATATATAAACACATTTTACGTGGAACAACATCAATTGAAATAAATATTTACTTTGTGTACTTCTGATTATAAAAAGATATATAAAACAATAGGTGCGTATAAACCTATAATTTTAAACGGTAAATCTTTCTGTGACATACATACATACAATACTACATGATCTTTCAAATGGATTATACATCGCGTTCGTCATAAATTCACAAGCGAAAACTACTCAGTTTTGCACTATTATCCGGTTTCCGCTAAGTTTCTCAACTCTAACAAATGCATCAACAGTAACTCTACTAGATCTTTACATAATTTACGTAACCTCGTAAATCTTATTACAACCGAATTTACTTTCTTATTATAACGGTAAAGTCCTTCGCTACAGAAGCTCGCACATTATTAACTTGATAATTATTATATGAGTTATTATTTATTCGACGGCATTAAAACTCGATCTAAATATTATCTCACTCTCCGCTTTAAATAAAATACCACACCTGTCACATCTCGCCATCAATAACTCTATTATATTACGTCCTATGGTCGATATTCCTACAACGGCATTCGTACTACGCTATCTAATCTTGAACTGCCCAAGGAAACCTTCTGGTCCTATTGTTCTCCGTTGTTTGGTACCTGCTTCGCGCCTATTTGCAACCTTCAAGGCGAATTTTAAACCATAGTCTAACCTAATCAAATAAAACTTGTATTACAAAAGACTATTTAGCTCTCAATTTAGCACAAAATATCTACGTCACTGTACACAAAACACACACAAAATAAAATTCAATGACATATAAGTAGGTATACTGTCTTGGATATTTTTAATTGTCAAACCTTAAAAAACTCACACTAATAATGGTTTTCAACTGGAGTCTATTAGCACTCTAGGTAACCTGATACCCCTCTCAGACCGTTCTCAAGTATGTAAATATATTTTAGTGATCGTCATATTAATTTAATAAATTTAATGTTTCCTACGTTGTGTTTGATTTTTTTTTTTTTAAGGTTCTTTTTCTAGTTGTGTCTTTTTTGTGTAGTTTAATTTAGACACAAAATCTAGATCCTGCGCCACGGCACCACGTGAGATGGTATTTGGGGTTGATTAAATGTACCATTCTAAATCGTTGGATCATAAAGAGAGAAACTAGATGCATTTACTGTCATATAAACGGTCTGAACTACTTTGGGGTGTTTGTAAGGAAAAATGCGCATGGCGATTTATATACTTGAATTTATTATCGCAAATTTGTATGGTATAGTGCGTTCCTATGAAAAGTTATATAAGGCATTAGGTGCCTAGAAGTTAATTATTTGTGTTTGGATCTAAACTCAATAAGTAATATTTACACTGTGGTAATCCAAATGTGAAGTGCAACCTATGCCTTTTATTGCTCGAACTATTACCAGAATTTGATGAAGTCTTTAAACAATGACAATAACTAACGCACATACCATCCTGGGAACAATATGTATGTAAACTCGTCGAACCAGGAAAAACCCAGGAAAACCTTGGCTCGACCATTAATAATCAAAATTGTAATGTCTAGATACATTGGTGCTTACAAGTTTCAGTTGTCTAACAATAACAATTAACAATCTACTAGTAATTTCCAAAACAGTATACACAGCATAATTGCGGATGACGGCTTAACATGCACATGTTAAAATTAGTCTGTAACACTCAACTGCATAATACAATATCAGTACATATTTCCATTGACAATTCATTTACATCAAATTATCTGCGGGAACTTGAATCCCTGATTCTATAGATGTGTTTAACCATATGTATTAACAATAATGAGAGTCGAACTCATTGTATATAATTATAGAATGTCACCTTTAAATACTCGTAATATAGTTTGGCAGGTAGCATTATTAACTCTTGGCCTAATGTTAGGTACTTAACTGGATTATACTGCCCAACCGGAACCACTGATTCTAGATCTGGTTTTATACAGGATTAAATATAATTTACTTTACAAAGTTAGGTAACACTTGGCGATATTTCATAGCAAGAGCAAATCTAATGGTCGCGCCGTCCTCTTTGGTGTCTCGAATCTCAGTGTCCCTTCTCCTCCTCCGTTCTTAGGGAAAAACCCTTACAATATCATCTTATCTCTAATTAAGCTAGGGTCGACTTTATTAACAGTGAATAGAATACATTCTCGCTACAAGTGTCTGCACATCCCACTTGTCGCGACGTCCCGTCCGAAGTTGCTCGCTGTCTGTTGTCTTCCTCCCGCACATGGAGCCATCGGCTGGTGTTGCTCTGTCTCGCTCGCTCGCACAGGGATGCCAAAATGCCCGCCGCCAGCGACGCGCGCGCAATTTGCGTTGCACATGTCCAATTGTCCACTGAAACATTCGAATTGACCAAAGTAGATACCGCTGCGTATCGTATTGTAGACCTTAGGGTCATGTGTTGAGGTTCTAGATTAGTTTACCGTTGTGTACAGTGACGGCCCTTTATCTCTCCCAGTGAAAGCTAGTATAAACGTTGTATGGCGTAGTTTTTGTAGTTTCTTTGAAACTATAAATTACCCTTGCACTTGTTTCTATGATTTCGCTTGAATTTATTGTTATTTATTTAAGCCTGCTGTTTTTGTCCGTCTAACTATTTTAAATTTATTGCTTCCTCATGATGCTGGGGTGACGCTCTTAAATTATTAACACCTACTGGGTATCTAATACCAATATACCACCTCAATGTGCCAATGTAAAACTGTAAGTGTTATTTTGCAACATACATAAAGCTCGGTGGTGCCGGAGTGATCACACATAGGACCGAAACTATAAGCCACGTTATTTTAAGCCATTGTACCTTAAATTCGTGGTTAGGGTTATAATATGTTTTAATCTCAATAGACAAGTTACTTAACACCAATATAAATAAAGAGATAATGTTAATTCCAGATACGCATATGTATACATTTGAATACGCGCGCCAAGCCTTAACTACCTACTAGAATGACCGTGACAAATATACCTAAAGTTATTCAAAAATATAGGCAAAATCTGGAATACGCGACGAGATGAGTAACGTAACATGGATATAAGTATACTTACAAATAATTTTTGACACTTATTACAATCACGTATACACATTAACACTTCTAATATTTTTTGAAGTAGTCACAGGAGTAATTAATACGTGCGTCGTACGCGCAACCTCTTCCGAAGGAAAGTAATCAGGAGTGAACCGGCCAAAATCTGTCCTTATAGGGGGACCGGAGGGGGACTACCTACTAGCCTGATAAAGCATAACTGACCACAACGTTTAATAAATAAAGCACAAGTTTACTTTTTTTGCAACCGATAATAAGCAGAAAAAGCATAAGGAAGAGTCATATGAGATAGAAAAAACATAACGTGCAACTTATGTTTTTTCAGATTTCCAGAGTTATGACTAATAATTATTTTATACTAACAAGAATGAACACTTCTGTCAACATATGGGTTTTTTACATAGAAATTTTGTAGAAAACCAATATTATGGTTTTTCTTCTTGTGAAATAATTGTTTGGCTCAAATTCAAGACAAAGGAAAAAAACACAAGTCGTCAATTTAGTACTTTTCTGTCTATGAATATATACTTATGCTTTTTCTTTCTCAAAAAGGCAGTAACTTTACCAAAATGGTGTGTAGTTATGCTTGTCTAAATCGTGACCTGTTACAGATAAAGAAATAACTGCTAGATAGAAAAATCACATCTTTCTTCCTGATTTCGAGGGTATCAATAACTCAATTTCGCAAAAATTGTCACTTATGTTTTTTTTTCTTAAGGCGGCAGTATTATGTCATTTCGTCATACATACACAGATCACATATCAGAAGAAAAAAAGAAGAGAATGTGATTGCGCAAATCATTTGGATACCCAAAAGGGTCAAAACAGAAATCTTAGTACGAGTAAGCAAGTTGAAATCACGGCTTACATAAGACAAACTGCAGCCTCGACATATATACAAGTAATAGTCGATGGTCTTCACTTTAATGCCTTCTAATGTACGTACCATATATCTTGCTTTGTCCCATTCGGCGAGGCGACGAGGCAAGCCTGGCATACTGATGTGTTACTTTTAAAATTTATTTCTTGAACCGCGAGTGACTTGCTATGCGATATCGATATAACCTGACTTTTCCAGGGTGCAATTTAGAAAACAGAAAAGCGTTTTGACCACAAAAATTGCCACGTTTTTGGCCCTTCTTCTTTAAGTACCTAAATACAATGTGCCATTACCCTTAAGTGCGTGTGCCCGCTGCATGCACCCGCGCCAGCCTAGCGGACGCCCTACATTATCTGAAAGTTTACGGAAAGTAATAAATACATCTCAATCAATCAATTAATGAGTTCTTCGGAACTTTTGTACGGAATATCAATTGATATATACCACTAGTTTTTCGGTGAAGGAAAACATCGCGAGGAAACCTGCATACATCCGCGAAGGAATTCAAAGGTGTATGGTGTGTACCCGCATTAGGCCAGCGTGGGAACTATAAGTAGCCCAAACCCTCTATTGCGTGAAAGGAGGCCTGTGCCCAGCAGTGGGACGTATATAGGCTAAAATATCATTTATTAATAAATAAATCTACAAATGCATATGCTTAACCATTGATACGTCTCAAGAAAAACTTCCTTTCAGACGATCCAAAACACTTTATCCCCAATTATTTGCACACCCCGCTTGCCGTCGCAGCAAGCAAACATTCCACCAGTAAAAACCAATATAAATCGCTGGCGTGAAATAAACTTTATTTGCGTAGCTTCTATCGGAGAATCAGCTGTTTACATCGATAGATAAACTATCGGTGCTTCAGCCAAGCCCTAGCTCACTGAATAAGAAGTAATGAGTTTTCTTTTACCACCTGACTTCTGGCTTGCAGACGCCCTCACTAAACAAGATTAAAATCATGTTTTTTTCGTGTTTCGTTTGAGTTTTACAGTGTTTGGAATGATTGTTTTTGAAGGAAAATAAATAAATGTTTTTTTTAAGATGCGGTCTTATTGCAATTCTCATAAGAAGTTCATTAAATATTAAGTTTAAGTACAAGTACAAACAGATGTGTGAATTGCGACGTTTTCGTGAAGTTAACAAAGTTCTAGGTATTTTCAGGTAAATTTTGGAAAAAAGAAGGAACCTTAAGAAGTTTTGGAAATATTCCAATAATACATACTATTAAACGTTTAGAATTATGGGAAAATTATGACGGTTGTTTTATCATGATATACTTAATATTTATATTTAAATATTTATATTTACTGACTTATTTAAAACTATTAATGAACTGACATCCCAGCCTTATACAACAATCACAGCCTGCAACTAGCATTCAAAATTAAACAATAACTTTTGTATCCTCGCCTTTGCAAACTTCGATATTATTCCAGTATCTCTAGATAATATAAAAACCGTCGGAAACAAATCATAACAAACCCGACGTTGCCCGCGCGCAGACAGAGCTGCAATTTGTTATCATTAACTGCAGCACCGCTGATTCGATAATCTAAAAATTCCCTTAGCCGTGGCGGTGTACAGGGCGCGGCGCAAGTCACTCGCTGATTTATATTTACTTTCGGATTTATAACTATCGAGGTTATGATTTGATATTCGTTTATTTGTTAAGCTAATTTTAAATAACAATATTTTCTGAATACATATTCCAGTTATTATTTCTTGTCACAGGGTCATGCATTCTCTACGTTTAATAATGTTAACAAGCTTTTATTGTTGTACTTTTTGAAACGTATAAGGACTAATTAGGATAATTATAAATAACTTACGCCATATTGAAAATTATTATTTAACCCCAAAGACATGAAATGAAAAGAAAAAAATCTTTGTTACAGGCAACTAGTGGCAACAGTGTACGTAGGCACTTTATAAAAAAAGAGTCAATCTCACATAAAAATTAACGTAAATAAAATATAATAGTATCTAATAAGTAAAATTCTCACGTGCAAATTCCACGTATAGAACAAAAACGAAACGCAACGCTCATCTTTCGAGCCATGCACAAGACGTAGCGACGTCGCGGCGACACCGCGCCGACAACACGCCATTTGTAAACTATTTGTATGCGGGCGAGTATGCCGAGCTCACTTTTCTTACTCCGCCGTGACGAACCGGCGTCGAGGTCCTATCTGCGACGCTTTCCAACAACCCTGCCTCACCATGCGGTAGCGTAGCTTAATACCGGCCGTGTCAAACACAGCGTCGTGTGTGACGCGCACAAAGACTAGAGTTTAGCTCAGCACAGTGACATTGGTATTTATGTGTCGTTCGAATATCGGGTGCATGCTCTTCGGATTAAATTTTGTTCGTGCGCTGTTCGCGCTCGCTCGCTTGATACGTTGATTGAAAGGCATTTTCGTACGTGTTTCGCGTTTTGCGATGATCTTTTGTTGGAATCAAAGGGAAGGTTTCGCTCGCGGTGGATTGGAGGTAAATTTTTACGTAAGGTGGATAAAAATAGGGATCGCTATGAGACAAGAGCGTCGTTGAGGGATTTCGCTATTAATTTCAGAGCGATGGATCCAGCTTTAGGACTTTATAAGGCTTTAATATTTAGGGTTTAATGTTCAATGGCTTGAACAATATTATCTGGAGCTTATTTTGACACTTAAGTGCAGACAACAAGACAAATTTATTTGACGTGAAATTTACTGTTACTATACATTAACACCTTTTTAGTGCCAGTGCGAGCTACGCGCTACGAGCGTAGCCATTAACATGGGAAAAACCGTATGTAGCGAAAAGCGCGACTAATGGAGAACCACCCTAAGTTTAATAAAATAAATATCAGTGGGACATCTTACGCAGATCAACCTTACCCCAAACTAAGCAAAGCTTGTACTATGGCTGGTAGGCGATGATATACATACTTATATACTTAGATAAATACATACTTATATACATAGAAAACACCCATGACTCAGGAAGAAATATTAGTGTTCATCACAAAAATACATGCCCTTACCGGGATGCGAACCACGGACCATCGGCTTCACAGGCTGGATCACTGCTCACTAGGCCAGATTGGTCGTCAATAAAAATAATGGTTTTTAATTAAATCTGTTTAATATACAATAATATTCTGTCGGCTACTTCACTGACTTGAAAACTAACACCTGACACTGATATAGGTCGGTAATAACGGCGTCTAGCATCAATATTTGCTCGCTGGACTTATGAATTGTCAGCGTCGGGCGATAATTGTCAGCGTGGTGATATAGAAGCCTAGTCTCCTGCCAATTATTTTATAAGAGCAAACAAGTTGAAAAGTACTCAAGTTTCGACTTAATTATCTGAAAAACTCTGAGTCTGAAGAACACGGTTGAGTCTCAAAGCAGAGGACTCAAATAACTCGAGTCTTTACAAGTACTACTCACACTGGTGAAATCTTTGGATATACAAAGCCTGTGTATGACCCGAAAATCATAAACAAACAATAGACCGAAACCATAAACCGCCTCGATTATCAGATTTAACGTCTTCCTTTTGTCGCTCCACTCACTCCGCGTTTTATACTAGTTTTTATCAAAACCTAAATCTCCGGAAACAAGCGCAAATAACATTGTTAGACACAGGAAGATATATCGTTTATGACAAACTTGAGTACACCATTGTCGTTCCGTTTCCGAGTTTATTGCCTGGACTATAAAAATGCATCGAACGTTGCAATGGTTTTAGTGCGTCTCCATTTTATATTAGGCACTTTGCATTCCACATGCGAGCGATAGCCCGATCAACAACGCAGTTAACCTCATATAAATGTTTAAGTTTAAATTATTGTATTTTTATTACTTGTGAAATTGGCAGTTTACTGTCAAAACTTTTTACTTGTTATAATCTTACTATTCTGCAAAGAGAATATACCTACATGCATAAATTTCATGCAAAAAATAAAATAAAAATATTTCACGAAATACCACAAACACCAATACCATTTATCCCCATTAGTTGGTTAAAATACTAGAAAATTTCCTGTAGCAATTGGTTTTTCTATATATTTAAACGTGTACATTTAAAATGAAATATAGTATTACATGAATGCAGATCAAAGAATAACTTAGCTCAACATTATATCAGGTTTTCCAATAATATTTTATTTCACTAGATTTCGGAGAAATGCCACTTCATTTTGTAATTTCCAGGAATACGAAATTGGCTCGTTCATTTCGGTAGAAAATATTTTATACACACGAATACACACGTTTTTATACAAGATTCCGCGTATTTTTAATTACGTTAATATATTATTTTATTTTATATCTCAAACAAAATTGTCAATAATACATTACGTTCCAATATCAAAGGAAAAAAATACTATACAGTTAATACATTATGTTCTTACTTAAACCGCTTAAAATAATATTATATGTTTTTAAGTGCGAATCAGAGCTCCAGTGAAAGTGAAAACGCAATTTTGATCTGATATTACTCGAAATACATTTCGCTTGCAAAAATAATGCAAGATATACTCACACTAATAATATATGTGAAATCGATTGAATATCAAATTAAGATCTTATTTTTAATTTCAAATGCGCCTCATGTGCACTTTCTGGGAATCAAGTCTAACGTTACTCGCAGATAGAATTCAATTATTAACCGATGCTCCCGTTGCTTTGCCGACCAGTTGTTTGAGGAGCTGAGGCATTAGAATCTAAAAGCAGGGGAGAAAATATATTTAACTGTCTACATAAATAGCATAAATATGTGTCGCTCCATTGCATGTAAAATTTGTTTTAAATAAAAAAAAAGTCTTTATATGATGTACACACAATTTTTTTCTATATATTTAAGACAAGATAAAAAAAAACAACCATTAAGTGATTGTCTAACTATTGAGAAATACATTTAACTTATTATGTATTGAAACTGTTTAAGAAGTGTTTAAAGTTTAAAATTGAATCGTATACATTATATTTGTAACATTTTGATCAAAACAATTAAATATTATAGGACAATTTTACACAGATCGACATACTCGTATATAAATCCACTGAATTCCACAACATTTATCCCCTGATCTCTAACGGGCCGACAAACACTAGTCGCCACTAGAGATGACAAACTAAATTGCAATCGTTTTGCATACAGAGAATATCTGAAATCAAGTGAATTGAACTTGTGTTGTTCGACACGCACCAAAGTCGTATGGCTCTCTAATGTTAGCTAAAGACACGTTTTTAGGGATCCGTACCCGTATAAACGGGACCTTTGGGTTTTACCCTTTGGGTACGGAACCCTAAAAAGTACGGAACCTTCGGTGGGCGAGTCCGACTCGCTCTTGTCCATTTAGATTTCGTGGTCACAAATATCAACGTAGGTATAACTTAGTACTGTTTTACAAATGATTTCGTGGTTCTTTCATCGTAAATGTAAATAAAATGCTTCGTCTTAAAAAAACCAATGATGAATATCATCATTACAGGCTTTGTAATTTTGAAATAATATTAGTTCTAAAATGATTGAGGCGTTCTTCAAACATTATTATTATCTGAAGTAAATATGAAATTCCGATAGATTACTTCAAATCTATAAGCAATAAAGAATTTAATAAATGCAATGAACAAAATGCCTTAACCGCGCCTCGAATAGATCACCCGAGTTGAATCGAGAGTAAATTAATAATCGTATTACTTTTTCCACTGAATGCAAATATTTGGCGACGGCCGCGAGTGCTGCGCGCTGATACAGCCACGCCGATTCTCGCCAATGGAAGGGGCATTATTCATTGTTTGACACTTTATACATTCTTTTATTATTATTTTGCACTGGGTATATACAATGACCTTTTGAGAATAATTTTACACCTCTCACGTCGCATTATGCCCCCAGATAGTTCAAGTTTGTTTTGGTTGGACTTAATTAAGAAACAAATAAAGAAATATGATATGGCCGTTTTTTTATTTTTTAAATATGTAACATTAAAACAATTCCAAAACAAAAGTGCTAAACTTCTAAAAATATCTACCAGCTCTTTGATATAAAAATGAACTGTCACCCTGGCCACCCTTGCAGGCCAGCCAGCGTGTTTAACATTTTATCAAATTCTGCAGAAACTGTATGATAATTCTTAATATTTTGAATATTGAATCAATTGATAGATAATTTTCTGCCCTATCACACTATGCTATTTTACAGGAATGGGTAACAGCCCCGGGAGATACATTATTCATTGTTTGACAGTGCAATTATAGATTCCTTTTCGTTTGTTTGCACTGGGAGGCGCATTAACCTTTGCAGTCTTTGATATCTATGTCTGGCCACGCGTAGAGAAACGAGTTTTTATTAAAATTTTCATCTACATACATTATTATAAACCCTTTATGATGCGTTCAAAAGCCACAAATTACTTCCAGCGTAAAGATAAACTATTTTATTAGGACAAAATTCCGTGAAAATGTTATAATGTCGGCGTATAGTGGACAAAATATAATTAGCACCGATTGGTCATAAACCTTTTTCTTTACGAATACAAAAGGATAATAAAAGAAGTGTGAAGTGCTTTGCCGCCAAATATACTTATGATACTGTGTGTTTCTGGGGTAATATTAACACGTTATTAGGTAAATTAAACTTTTTTTCGACACAAATCGTATTCAGTTTGAAATTAATGTTTCTTTACATAAATATTTTAAAACAATTTTTAAACAAGCAGATTCGTCTGCGAGCGATATTCCAAATTTTATATTAAATCTAGATATATAAATGTTTTATTCTTTAAAGATTATAATTTTATTTGTTTCCCATATTGCTATGGTAAGAACCCCCCCCCCTTTTATCATTTGCGGGCGCCATTTTCAAAATTTATATAGCCTGTATCACTCCCGAAATTCTGACAAATTCAACGACACCTCATACGTCAAAAACCAGCAAACCTCCGCAAACTCAAAACGGACTCTTCCAGTTCTCATTTCCACGCCGTCCTCCATTGTGAAACTTTCATAATCGGTTTTCCACGATTTCATCCAGCGCTCGTGAAATATTTTGATTGGATTTCACGTGTATTATTTACTGTTCTGACACCCGTCAGACGCGATGCCAATGCTGAGTGGGCCGATGCGATTGCATTCAGAAATCTACCTTTTTAACAAGATATTTAAGTGCATTTTTATAATTAATTTTGAGTAAGATGCTGCAATTTTAAGTTTAACCGAACCGTAAGATTTATCCCTACTAATATATCTATCTATCTATCCAATACCTGTAAACGAGCAATTCTTGTTTATTCATTATATATTTTGGGGATCTCGGAAACAGCTCTAACGATTTCAATTTCAATAAAATAAAATTTGTAAGGTATATGGGGGTTTTCGGAGGCGATAAATCGATCTAGCTAAGTTTTATCTGTGGGAAACGCGTATTTTGGATTTTTTGTATATTTTGCGAGCAAAGCTCGGTCTCTCAGGTATTATTTTCAATTCGAAAGTAATTCTGTAAATATGTGTGTTACTTCTTCACGCTTAAACTGCTGAATAAGTAGGTAGCTTACAGACTGCTTATTTTGATCGCTTACAGCTTTAAGGCACATGTGTGTGTGTGGTAGATATGTGTCTGGATTCAGATCTCAAGAGTCCAATTCGATCCTCGCTTGATTTTTACGACAGATAAATAGATGTGTGCTCATTCTTTGGGTTTTCTTTCTAAAACATGTACATTCGCCATCAGGTATATCCAAGCGGCCGAGAGACTCAACGTGTAAGGAATATATTGCTGCTATTTTCATTCCGTATTAAAAATAGTTTTAAATATCTCACTTATTCGTTACGTAAAAATACTTCGTAATTTTAATTAATACCAACAGTTTCTATCGCGGTGGCTAAGGGGCTATTCATAAATTACGTCATTTCAAATTAGGGGCGGGGAGGGGGGAGTCTGGACGTCGAATGATGGTAGGATGATGTAGGAGGAAACGGGGTCATTCGAAGCATGATTTTTGGATTATTTTAGGGGCGGGGGAGGGGGGGGGGGGGTCAAAAATCATCAAAAATCGATGACGTAATTTATAGACAGCCCCTAAGTCCGTGTGACTCTTAACTAACTGCTTAAAAAAATATCGCTCTTATTCAACTTATGTCTTGTAAGAGACGTATAAGTACATCGGATAATATAATATCTTCAACGCTATCAGCTGAATCTTCATCAAAACAATCATGCAGTCCATCTATTCTCCCCCAACTGAAGCGATCGGTTCCAAACTAAACTAACGGAATATTATTAGAGTTTGTTTGTTCTGACAAGTTTCTACATACGTTTAACTTCGGGACGATATTAGGGCAGTGGCACATGAACGGGTATCTGCGTTTATAAAATATACATTTGAGCATTCCTTTGTAACGCGTATTTCAAATTATATTTAATATTAGCTTAGCTCAACTTTATCTCCGTGGAATGATGATGAATGGCTTTTCCCGGGCCTCAAATTAGCTTCATACCAAATTTCATCTAAATTGGCTCAGTGGTTTAAGAGTGATTATTACTATTATTTATTACTTTCATATTCATAATATTAATGGGATGAATATATAATCACTGAAGGGCTGAATCATGTCACAATCGTAGTCGTTAACCGCCATCCTCTCCCAAGCCGTACAATCCACAATTTTAAGCATCACTTAACATCGATAATTGACGGCGGCTCTATTAATATTGACAGTTCATGGCGCCATATTAACGGAGCTTTATAATAATTCAGTCGGCTCGATTATTATGATGTTGGGCGATAGTTAAGCAAGTTTGCTGCAATTTGAATTAATATTTAGATGAAAATAATAGACGTTTTCTAAAGTGACGTGACACAATGTTATCTACATAAAATTGGTTGATTGTGTGTAACGAAATTTCCTCGTGGATTTTAATCGGAAACTTGTTATATTTTGTATGGATATCGAAAGGTTACTTTTCCAAAATTACAGTTTCTTTTGTTTACTATAAAAAATCTAATAAAATTATAACTTTTCTAACTTATTGGAAACTTCCCTCAATTTCCACATCTGTGTGAATATATTAACCTACTCTCAAAAACATTACAGTGAGAAGTATCAGTAAAAGCACAAAATAAATAATAAGTAGTACTAAGTAAAAGACATAAGACTTCACCGAACAGACTATAGTATAATGTAACTACTCAGCCGCACTTATTGCTAAAAGACGGACTCTTCCACGAATCCGGGTGCATCGCGCTCGATCTGATCGCTACATTTGAAAATGCTGTCTACAACTAAAACGTCACATATTTTTAAGCCCTGTAGTTACATACGACATTTAAATATTAAAGTTCTAGAAATAATGCAACGTCAAAACCGAGATCGCGGGAATACGATTCTTTCAAGGCTTGTTATTTATTGTCAGAATAAGGCATTCATTCAGGTGATATGTGAATATGTAAAGCGCAAATCTTTGTCCTTGGAGTGTATTCAGATATGAACATATAATTCCAATTTATCAAATACTAATAAAAAATATAATTATAAGCGCTTTTTACCGGGCTTAGCACATTGACAAGTATCAAATATTTCTTGCTAAACAATAATTAGAAATCCATTAACGAATTAGAAAAGCAAATAATCCGCGGTACACTAAAAATATTGGAAAATGTAAAAATCAAGTTGTAAATTGTTATTAAGTTATTATAGCATTCATTAAACATAGATATAATTCATAATATAACGGTGGCTTTATGTGAAACTATATGATAGGTTTCAAAAGATACCACCCACTCCACTTAAAATAAAAGTAAAAAATGACGCATATAAAAGAGACGCGTGCCAAAACATAAATATGATGAATTGGCTCAAGACTTTTGTTCAATTAATTAGTAAATTACAAAAATAGTATTTATAATTAGGTTTGAATTTCCTGTAAAAGTTAAATTATCTTGTGCCCGCGACTCGAGGGTTGAAGGTCATGAATGATGATAGATAAAAACTATATATTCTATACCTATAAGTACTTCCCCGGGCCTCAAACTATCTCCATACCAAAAGCGAGTGAAGAGGTAACAGAGTTACTTTCGCATTTATAATATTAGGAGAGATAAAACCTCATAAAACGACGCAAATAGTTTTATTTACAACATTCACCGACGCGTGTCAAGGCATCGATATGATGGCTCTGCGGCATTCGAAATAATGCATCGGTTCAGTTTACCTAGTCGAAAACATGTAACCCGATATTGGTGGGTTTTATTACTTATTGAACGGGTTTTTCTACGATCTACCCGTAATGTAATAGGTATGTTGGATTTCCATTCGAGCAATTTGAATTTCATCGAAAAAATTAAATTAGAACTTTACATATTGATCTCATATTGATACACTCGCAACGCATTTTCACTACAACTGGATCTAGTTATTAAGATGCGTGCATTCAATTCAAAATATGTGTAGTGTGTATAGAGCGATTTCCGAATGACTTCCCAAGGAATGAAATCCGCATTCATGTTTTTTTCATCTGTCATAGGATTTACTATAAAGGGGCTTACATATTACCAATTCGCCGGACGATATCAGCCTGTTAGTTGTTCGGAGCTGTCAAATTGCTTTAAACTGACAGGCTGATATCGTCAGGTGGACTGGTAATCAGTGGGCCCCTTTAGACTTATTAACTTAAAACAGCACAATGCATGAGACAATAATTGTTAATGTCCATACTGTTTTGTCATAAAATTATTTTTGACCACTTCTCCGTTACATTTCGCAAAATAAACCTGTTTAATTATAAAAGCGAACGATATCGAGTAACATAAAGATTTTGGATGAGCAAACGAGTTGGGTGCATTATTTCCAATGTGACGGTTCTGTTGTGTTCGGGCAAAATTATTTTACTTATACAGTAATAAATTCATGTAGGTGAAGCATGGACTGCGGTCCCAAATACAGCTGGTGGGGAACTTGACCCCCCTCGCATAGAAGTTTGTATGAAAAGGTTTAGCACCTTTTCATACGAATAGTATTCCTGACTGCACATGAGCCATCCATAATCAGTCTTGGTAAAAACTCGAGTTTTTTGAGTCTAAATACGACGAACTTGGCTAGTTTTCACTAGGCTACGCTATACATTAAAAACTTCTAAATCTTTTAAGTCCCCAACAATTCGCACAAAAATAACAGGCTCAAAAGTAAAAAAAGTAAAGTAAATTCTTTCGTATTTCGTATGTTAAGTAATAATTAAGAGTATATGTCATAATCATATTGTTGTTTATTGTTTCGTTCTTCACTATGCAAAAAATTGTAGCAGGTGACTGTACCAAGCTGTTTTTTAAAATACCATACTTTTTTCAAAAGCAGAAAAAATAAACGTTATTAAAAATAAACCAGTATCACGTTAGCCCTGTCGGACGTCATTAAAACAATATTACTCAGCCCGTCCCGCGTCCGAAGCACGTGTTCCACCCTACACGGCTAAAACACGTTTTATTCACTCCAAACTAGCGGGAAACAAATAAAATTTCACTATTACCTACGTCGAACGGACCAACTTTGATTACATACTAGGTACGGTACCGTCATCATTCCGTACATCAAGTTTTACGTTTATTTTTATTTTAGTGTAACGGCTCAAAATATTATCTGGGATATAACTACGAGAACCGCCGCGGTGACCGTAAAGCCATTATGGGTTCATAAAAAGGTTATTCGCGTGCCCTTTTTTCAATATCTTGAGGGTTTAACGCTGTTAACTCTGTAATTAATTATTAAATATTCTGTAAATTTTGAAAAGTGCTTTTACATTAATTAGTAGATTAACCCTGCTAACTTTACTAATTCTTTAATTCTAATATAATGTATATTTTCATTTCGAAATATTAATTAAGTATCAATTATATTGTGTATTATACATAGTATAAATACACTATAATACAGCTCTACAAAATTATATTTAATCTGATTGTGGAGTCAGGTATCAGTCATATTTTCTACTTAACGCTAGTTACTTAAATAGTAGGTCAAAACATTGCATGACTAAGTGAGGAATGTCATCATAAATGTCAAAAAATTACAAAAAATTGAATTTAATAATGACACTTTCAAATTACGTCATTTATACCATTCTGATGGCAGTATACGTTCGAATTGGCCTGTGGTAAGTTCAGTTTTACGCTCTACCGCCAATTATCATTTTCCTGGCCTGTACAAGTAATCATATTGGAATTACTGAGTTCCTTAGCGTTGTCAAGCTAATGAAATAAAAATAATGTGATAAAGTTATTTACAATTTTAACCTGCTCTTGGAATTTATAAAATCCAATCTTTCCCTGTAAAACCTGACTCCATTTTAATTTCTCGGCAAAATCATGTCCACATTAATAACGGTTACGCCAAGGCAAACTAAGCTTTAATTTGTCTCACCAAATCCCCGGAGATCGAATAAGGAAAAATGGATTACAAACTTGCTTTCTGATCGGAATGAAAAACGGACTGATTGAACAAACAAACGGATTGTTCAATTACTTCAGTTCGGTTTAAAATTTTATTGCGATGTAAACATATATTTATCGGGCGATAAAACGAATATGGCCAGTAATAAATGTTTAGGAATAAAATTTATAGACTGTTTGAAAAAAAAGGTTAATGAATTAATCTTTTAACTTCGGTTGTGCTCTATGTATGTATTTACAGCAGAAAATGGTTCTCGACTAAAATGCAAAAAGATGACAAAAATCTCCTCAGGATCCTTATCATTGATAAGCTATCAATAATATAGGTAAGAGATTGAAAAATAAGGTATAAGATAGGTATTAATACAATATACGACCGCTTCTCCATACAATCGAAGTCCCCATTTTCTTATTTGAATATTGACTTTTAAGGAAAATATGTTTGCAATTTTTTTGTATATTCACCATTCACCATTTTTTAAAGCTCTGTACTCTAATAATAATTAAAAATGGAAAAAAAATAATCAAACGAAACATACATAGCTGAGGTTACTGTACAGTCAACGGTAAAAATATGGGTGTAGACAACTTACTCAAAAATATGTCCCATAGTTCTTAATTCACTGACATAAGAGTTATGGGACATATTTTTGAAATGATTTGTACACCCATATTTTTACCGTTGACTGTACACCAAATTGAGAGGAAAACGGGAACCACGTTTGTATGAAGAAGCGATCACGTGACTTCGTCTTTCCTATTAACACACCGTCTACACAAACTATTTGTAGCTGTATACAAACAGCAACACTCCTAACTGTACATCGGTAGACCTTATTACAAAAGGCATAAGGTCCACCTACCTATATAACAGTTAACAGTGTGGGCGGTGGTACTAAGATACTAAGTATCGGAGTTCGGATCGCGATCGGCATCGAAGACAGAAGCGCTCATTACGCGAGTAGTGTTTACTGAAACATTTCAATCTGAAAACTTTGTTCAGCGAACTGTTTGTGTAGGTACGGCCAAGCGCGAGGTCGGCTCAGATCTTATTTTACAACCTTCGGCGGGGATACGTATTAAGGCCATTTATTTTAAACCTGTATGCTATTAAGCTTAGAAACAAATAGTGGCTAACGACCCGTTTCTAACTTTAAGATACGTCAAATATGACGTTTAGATACAACATGGATTAGATATGTCAGTGTCAAAATTGACGTTTCTTTAACCAAAAATGTCACTTATGGTGGAAAAATTAGTTGTATTGTGTAAGGTCTTGGTAAATACCTCAAAGGTCGTGGTTTCAAGTCTCATCTAAGACAGTGAAATTTTCCACTTTTAATTTGTTTAGGTAGGACGCTTCATTTTTAAGGCAGGACGCCTCATTTTTATTTTTTTTGTTGATAAACCGTTACCGCAACTCCAGAGATGTAGCATGTGCGTTCAGATCATATTATATCAAAATCTCACACATGATGGATGGTAATATTATGCACTCGTCTTGGAGCGACGTGAAGAGCTTCAAACTCAAGAGGCTCCCGAGTGTGGTGAAATGATTTCGTTTCAAGAGGCTGTGTGATAATATGACAAAGTGAAAATGGTGTAATGCTTTTCAATATAAGGTTAAGACAAAACGAAAAAGGTTACATAGGTATTTACTGACGTTTTTAGAGGAAAATAAATATTTGAGTGCTAAAAGAAGTTAAAATATTTAAGTATAGAATATTTTTAAAAGATAATTGATTTTTAATTCACACCGTGACAAATGTACAATATAACAGTTATGATAGTTATGATACAAGTGTAAAAACGTATAAATGAGTGACGATTATTAACCTCTTATCTGTGTATGATAATAATCCTGACCGAATTTCATCTTTTATCGATAACAATTTTTAGTTTTTGTGATTACCAAAAAAAACCACCGGAAAATATTATCCGGTAAGCACACAGCACATGTGACTCAAAACAGTTTTCGACCACTAAAAT
Organism: Cydia fagiglandana; assembly: GCF_963556715.1. NCBI lineage: Eukaryota > Metazoa > Arthropoda > Insecta > Lepidoptera > Tortricidae > Cydia > Cydia fagiglandana. Next base: position 944,188 of record NC_085932.1, on the reverse strand, counting down.
AGGCTCTCCTAAAAACCGCAACAACAAAGGTGCGAAGCGCCCGGAGGCGCCGGCCGGGATTGCACTAAATTATTCCCCCGGGCACGGGGCGGTTTAATGAATTTTTAATCGAATTAGTTGGCAACCCCGTGAGAAAATTTAAGGATAAATCTTTATGGCAACATTATAGTACTGTGGTAAACGATTGGTTTGGTTTGCGCAGTTTTGTAATTACGAGTATATTCTTGTACGGTCCGGTTGATGGTAAGAAGGAATCATAGCCAAAAATAATTAAACTATAAATTCTTGCTGTATAGGCAAATTTAACCGAATGGCTAGGGATATTTTTTTAGGTACCTTGGTTTTTCTTCAATATCATGACATAAAGTAACCGTAGTAGACGAAAATTGTAACAGAACCATGTAACCCAACATTGTAGTTAACGCATGACATTAAACGTGAATATGAATGGTTTTAGTGATGTCGTTCCCGTTTTAAGTAGCGCGTGCTTTAGTGCTAAATTTTATTGTAAGTACACGTTTTAATAGTGAAGCTGTGCTATGTAACGCTAAACTAATATAGAACAATCAAACGAGACAATTTCGTAAAGCGTTGTTATATTAAAACTGGACAACTTTATTAACAAATCTAATTTTAATATTAAAAGCAAGTACGCACTGCTCGTCATTTTACAGTTGGTCCAAAAACGTCTAGTTATACACGAGAAAATGGGACGGGTACCTACAGCCGTGACGGGGGAGCCTAAAGGTCCAGGGTCCTAGCCACGTAAGCTGAAGACGCAGGTTCGTATCCGGCCTCTGCCATTGGAAGATAATTGAGGTTCGAGGATGCTTGTTTTTATCAAATATCATCATTATTATCATTCCACGCAGACAAAGTCAGAAGAAGAAGCCAGTCTGGAATAAATGTCTTAACATAATTGCAAGTGGAAGGAAAGCAAGTCCAACAAACGTGGTTATTTTTGAACCATAATCCCCAACCTATAAAATCACTTCCTATACGAGAACCTCTTTATCAATACCATAACACCAATAAATACCTCACAAAACCCGCACTACATTTCGGACCGCAGCGCAGTTAACGTGGTCCGAACCGTAAACCGGGGGTCGTGAAATAACAAAGCTGGGATAATAAAGACAGAGGCGACTTGCAGGCGATTGCGGAGTCATCGGACCCATTGCTGGGACGTGCGCGGCGGGGGGCGCGGGGCCAACCACAGGAGGGAGCGGAAGCGGGTTATATGGCACACCTACATAATTATTATGATAAAAATGACCACCTTATAACATCTTTTTTATTGTTATTTAATGTAGAATTTTCAGGGCTTTAAAGGTTTAAAGAGGCGATGAGGCTTGAATCGTGAAATAACAAAGCTAGGATAATTAAGACAGAGGTAACTTGCCGGCGATTATGAGGTCATCGGACCTTGTGCTGGGACGTGCGCGGCGGAGAGCGCGAGATAGGGCCGATAGGGGGCAGAAGGAAGAGCGGGAGCGGGTTAAGAATGCCAACTAAAGCTAAAACTAGGAAATATACAGGCAAACCAACTATGAGACACTAACTAACTATTAGTTCATCATCATCATCATTTCAGCCATACGACGTCCACTGCTAAACTATTAGTTAAATTAATGTAATTTGTTATTTTTGTAGCAAATAATAACTATGCAAATTTAGTAACAGCGCACTTAATATCATATCAAACATTTGCAAAAGAACAAGAATTAGCCAGCACCATATTTTATAAATGGACTGAGATGATCTTAACATGAAATAATTATTCAAAACAGCAGCATCTTGTTTTCAGTTACAATCGCTCTCACTTGTGATTTATACCGTATCAAAATCCATATAGTAGGTTACAGCGATCGTACTTAAATAAAAACCTACCCTGAATACTTTATTCGTTAGGCCTTTACAAAGATCCAATGAACTTTAGGGACAAATAACTAAATATAATATAAATATATTCAACTTCTTTACAAGTCTTAAATCTATTCTAGGTCATCATAATCTCTCGACTCAAAGCTCATATCAAAATCAAAGCTGCTTTTTTTGCAAGGATTACAAACCAGCTTATTATCGTTGACTACGGAAGAAAAGACAGTCATATTTTCTTCCATAGCAAAGGAATATAGTAAAATTATATACCTACGCCAATATTTCACCTAATATAGAAACTACAATGATTATTTAATTTTTTTTTAAATTTTGTTCCAGCCCTAAATCGCTCCCGCTCTCCCTTGTGCCTTACCTCCTCGCTTGCTGCATCGCTGTGTCGAAATCCCCACGATAGCGCTCCGTAAGGTCAGGAAACTTACTCTTTGAACTTAATTTGTTTGTCTAATGAAAACTTATGTACTTTACCTAACGGACTCAACCTAGATTCCGTTTTGTTATTGTTGCAAGGTGAAAAGATACTCAGAGATAAGTTTAAAGAAATGTACACTTTGTTCGTGGGTTTATTATTAGATACAGTTGCTGTTTTTTGTAAAAGTAAACAAGTTATTTAAGTAAACAGGATTTAATCGCGTACACTTAATCATTAATATTATCTAGGTAATGATGGGGTTCGGATCTGTGAAAATCGTGAACGTTCAAAAAAGTAGTAAGTATTAACAAATAAAGGGAATATAACTAATGTAGAATATGCAAAATAATTGAACCTAAAGTAGGCCGTACTACGCAAAAAGTTCAAGTTGATGATAAGTAAAACCAAGTGCGGGTAGTTTTGTAATGTCGCGCGGCTAGAACATTTTGATGTCAACTTTAGCCAGTCTTTTGCGAGACCACGGGGACAACGCGTTCTTGAAACGTAACGGTGAATATTAAAACTTAAATATGCGATTAAGTCCCGTTTTACAATTAAATAATGTTTAATATAGCTCTTTGTGTACATGGATTACATAGTTAAAACGGAACAAACCCCTGTACCGTAAAGCAAGTACTAATCCCATCGCGTCAAAGAAACAAATACAACTCGCACAGGACTCGTCGCAGGCCCAGACTTTTTGCCACATCAACGGCCCGCCGTTTGTCACTCGCCGCGAGCCAAATGCGAGCCTATTTCCAATTTGCGTCTATCAATCAACACCAATCTCGTGCTGAGTGGATTACTCACAAATTAAATTTGCATAGGCTCCCGGACTACCATGGCGACATTGCGACTACTACTAATAAACTCACATCTCTATTCCCTACCTTTTAAAAAAATAAACTTTAAATCCCGTTTCATAAGGTTTGTTTTCATCATGCCCTTGTTGGGAAAGATACGAGCTTGAGTAAGGTACGAGTAGTGTGCGATGCTTGTTGCTTTGTACGTGGCACTTGCGGTTTTGAACTGAAATGACGCGAGGTATGGGAGCTGAGAGCTTCGCTTATAATTGCACTGTGATACTTGAAATCTTGCGGCTACTGTCAAAGCTTTACAATTTTGAATGGCCTCACTACGGTGGCATGGATTTTAGAGCTAGATATACCTAGAGACTTTGATTCTATTTTTACCGACCTTCGATTCGATTTTTTACCGACCAATATTTATGCATGTTAAGTTAGTGAAACGATGTAACTGATATTACTGCGGACAATTAATTGAAGATTAACAATCAACAACAGTTAATTGCATGCGGCAGACGTGATATGCATGGAACCTAATTAAATATATGTTTTTTTATCTACTCCGTCTCTTAATGTTAAGATGTATTTTAGTTTAAAATTAATTTAGTTTTACTTAATAAATGAGTTTAATATTATGGAATATACAGCGGCCTAAAAATTAAATTCCGAGATCTATATCCAGATTAAAATATATATTTACAATTTTAAACATATACGTTATTTAAGTTATTTAATGTTTATTTTGTACCTGTAATAAAGCAACTTAATTTGAATTAAATAGTTTGTCGACAGAACACAGGCCCCGGTCCTTAAACAAGGTAATACTCCTAATCAAACATTAGCTATCACTATCAATTTCTGCTTACTTTGCCCCGAGTTTGGTTTACTTTGCTCTAAGCCTCATAATCATTTAACTTTGCCTGGGGTTAAGGATGTTTAATTAGATGTATCTGCGTTTTAGAACAAGTTTACATTTATTATATTGATTAACAGTTATAACAAGATATATTAAGAAGAAAAATCAATACTATATTTAATCAAATAGATACGTCTGCAAGCGATAAGTACTAAAAAACATACAGCGATAATTGAAAAAATCATCACTTTGAGCAAAACTCGAACTTGCGATAAATGTAAAAAATGTTCTTGATGGTCTATTACTAAATCACGACTAAATTTGAGAGAAAGTGGAAAGGCTCTCATAATGTTAGTTAAATGCAGACATCTTAATTTCGGGGGGAAAATTTAATGACATTTATTATAGGGACTATTTAAACTTGAAAGAAAGGTATATCTAATTGCAAGATTTGTTTGCCAAATGGTAATAGTTACCCACGCAACTGTTTTTAGGGTTCCGTACCCAAAGGGTAAAACGGGACCCTATTACTAAGACTTCGCTGTCCGTCCGTCCGTCTGTCTGTCACCAGGCTGTATCTCACGAACCGTGATAGCTAGACAGTTGAAATTTTCACAGATGATGTATTTCTGTTGCCGCTATAACAACAAATACTAAAAACAGAATAAAATAAAGATTTAAGTGGGGCTCCCATACAGCAAACGTGATTTTTGACCAAAGTTAAGCAACGTCGGGCGTGGTCAGTACTTGGATGGGTGACCGTTTTCTTTTTGCATTATTTTCCGTTTTTTTTTGCTTTATGGTACGGAACCCTTCGTGCGCGAGTCCGACTCGCACTTGCCCGGTTTTTTTATATATTTCTTGAGTCAAACTGAACCTTCTTTGGAGACAGCGCTAATTAACAGCGAATTTAAGGGCCTATTAACAAGCGAATTTTAATGTTTCGCAGGCATTAAAATAATCCTCTTACTAAATTAGCAAGCAAAAACTCACAAGCATCTCAGAAGTGGTTAAAATAAACAAATAAAATAAATAAATTGATTTTATTTCAGGCAAGCACCCATATAAACAAAGAATCACCTATTAAATTAAATCTGTTTCCCTGTTTATTTTGATGAATAACGATTTGTATCTCGAAACATCCCAAATATTATATACGAATAATTTGCCTAACAAAAACGGCCTAATTCTGAATGGTTTTAAATGAAAATCGTCTGATTTGGACAATCTGCCATCAAAGCTCATTCAGTGTATCCAAGAGATAAATTACAAGAGAATCAGTGTAATTTGTGATTAGATTTTGATGTGTATCCAGGTGAAAAATTAACTGGGGACTAATTATGTCGGAATTAAGTGTGTGGGCGTGAAATTGTTGGGATATTAGCCGTCGTTGAAATTGTTTGGGGAAAATTAAAGGGTTGTTGTCCGGAATGGCCGTGTTTTACTGTCACTTTGAATGTTTTAGAATGGCTACAAGTTGGGAATTTTCCAAATTTCGCACCGGAAAAGCGTGTACCTTGTAATAATTTGTTATGTTGTAATAATTTTAGTTGAAACCAATCATCTTTTTTTTTACTGGTTGGACATTATACTGAAAAGTTAGACACATTTTTTAACTAAAAATATAAACGTAAGCAAAAAATTATGTATTTTTTCTGTGCCTAATTGAAAAAAAAAATATGTCGAATTAAAAATATATACAGTTTGATGTATTGATTGTGATATTTCGTGTGATTGGCGATTACTCCACCGACAAGAGCAAAGCTCTTAACTTATGATGATGATCAGATATTTCGAAGCCATTCTAAAATTTAATGACAAATCGAAACTATATTTATATTTATCACAAGTCACAATTAACTACATAAATGTCTCAGAAACTTCATTTCACTATCGCTATCTTACAAAATATAAAATTTATTAAGCACCGAGTTGAAAATGTATTCAAAACACCAGTCAATATAGATCCAAGATCCCATCAATAACATTTACTGAAGCAATGTAATATTAAACAGATTTTAAGCCCAACGCAAACACGATATCTAACAAGCTTGCCAACACGTACCCTCACCAATGTAAAATAGACTTAATAACATTGTTTATAGAGTAGATATTCGGTTGGATGGTCAAGATAGTTACAGGATTCGGTCCAACGATACGTCTTCCCCAATTCCATCGTGACGGGAACAGGTGTCAGGGTTGGGGGCGCGATCGCCTGGAATCGGACATCTTCCCGAACGATATTGTACATAACTACATTGTAAGTATAGTAGGAATACAGGGTGTAATGGGAGGAGGGATATAAAATTAAGTAGTTGCCTGAAAATAAATGATTTGATTGATTGATTGAAAATTTTGAGTGAGATGAATGAGATTTCTATAAAGTAACATAGAAGCAATGTGCTCTTGAGCGGTAGTTGAAATTTAATTATCTGTTCTATTTGTAGAAAAAAAGGTAGATTCTGTATGTAAATGGCAGATTAATTAAAAAATAAAATAGCTTGTACTATGAATTAAATTCAATTGCTGCTCCTTGTCATTTCCTGCCCTAGAACCGAAAGATTATTTTCTATCTTTGGATATGTACGCGGAGGTAGTGAGTATTAGGAATCATATAATTGACAATAATTAATACAAAAGTATGTGTGGTGGGTTGTATGAATTTGTGATGTCTATCTACTCTCAACTTTTTCATAGACTTTAGTTCGGATAGTTAGGTACATAAATCTTCATTTTAACATTTTGATGGGATATCAGTTGGTATGCAGCTTTTTATGTTTTTGTACAATATATAGTGAACCACTACAAATCATAAAATAACAATTACCTAGTAAAAAATATTGATCCATTTTTAAGTTGTACTTATTTCTTGTCATTCCTAAGCCCATCTCCAATTTCCACCTGTATAAGTTGAGTTACTATGTTACCGAATATAGTGATCGGTGAACGGAAATACACGGTTATACGGCATCGTGGCTCTGTGCAAATTGCCTTCGATATCTACAAACATATTGCTTCAACCACAAAAAGCTGTGTGCTACATCGAATACAGCGACATCCTTGCTTAGTAGGTAGTGATCAATACTACGAAGCTTAACTTCCTAATTAGGAATACCGGAAAGGCCATTGTCTGTGTGTATGTCACGAATATTTGTTAGCAGGGGCACAGAATAAATAATAGTACTGCCGTTCAGAAAGGAAACTTCCTACAAAACCGAAGTTTGAGAGCGGTTCAGGGTCGAAACATGCTATCCCTTTCTAATATATGGCACTATCCCTTTCGGCTATTTAGAGTTGTCAAAATTTAAGAGATTATCTTATCTGTGGTAGTGCACGCAAAAGGAAGTCAAGTGGTGTCAACCCTAATAATTGCTCGGAGCAATTCTGAGCCGAGCGGAGCCGAGTTTGGCCGAAGTCAAGAGTTTCGCACCCCTGGCAGGGGTGGTATTTTTTAGTATTTATATTAATCTATAAATTTACTATATAAGGTGCGTTGGGACAATTTTGAAAACTGGATAATTTTAGCTAAAACCTGATTTTTGAAGAGAAAGAAAATGTTTTGTATAAAGAAAGTGTTATATTTATACGAGTATAACACTTTAAACTCTCGCGTTTTGTACACATATTTAATTACATAAAGGCACCCGGTAGACCCGTTTGTGTAATTAAATAAAGAAAGTATTATCATAATAATATGATATTAATATGTCCTCCTTGTATAAGATTAATTAATGAATGATGATAATGGAAACAATGGAAGACTGTGCGATATTTTTTAATTAAAATGTGCCTAAAATCTTCCGAAATCTGTTTAACAATAAATTACGGCCAAATATGGCGGCATTTCCAGAACAATTGATAATAACATTTCTGGCACATTCTATGTCATTGCTTACGTCAAAGCCTGTTAAATCGAAATGCGCCATTTTGGAATTTTGTAAATGTGATCCATCAGGGCTCTGTCGAATTCACGGCAAAAGTCAATTAAAAGCATAATTGAGTGTTTGCCGCGTTTGACACGCAAAAGGGGACCAATCTAGATCAGTTTAATATCCTAGGTTTAATTAATTCTGAATTTCATTATTATAATGAAAACTGTGGGACTTTATTGTGAAATTGTCGGTCGTTCAGTAAAGTACCGTTTATTAACATACTATCACGCTCAGGTTTTACGAGTTTATTGCTTTAAATATTTATTAGTTTAATAATCGAGCAATTAAATATTTTAATGTTAAAATAACTTGCCTCAAAAAACCTTAGGAACACTATATTTCTAAGATCAGCAGTTTTTCCTGAAACCCTCACAGTTTTTGTGTTCTTATTATAATTTCTTGGATTCTAAATAGTAAAGCTAATAAATGCCTCTTTAGTCGTCTCTTAAATATATTTTTATTGATTATTTTCATATCGAAATACTTCAGATAAATTATTTATTTAACAGGTACATATAGCCTTACCCAATCGGGCGGTAAGTGTATTTGCCACCGACGAAATATAATTATTATACCTAGTATAAAAAATATACTTCTTATAATAAATATTCTGATTCATGCTTCTAATAAACAAAATTAATTTATGCCACGATCCAGATATGCCCTCATGTATAGATAGATAATATAGCTATATAACGTAGCTGATATATTATATTTCAGATATACTGTATTTTCCAGTTCGCCTCAGGTATTTTCAGATGAATATAAATATATATATCAGAAAGTTTGCTTCTGACGTGTGATTTAAATTTCGGAGGAAGCAGGCATCGGAATCGCGGTATACGTCCGAATTTATTTAACTTTTACCTGAATTTTTGTTGAAATATAAATTGAATACAGTATTGATCAACTTTTGAAGTATAAAAGTAATGTATTTAAGTTTAAAAACAGGCAGTTTAATACTCGTAGAAATACGAGAATAGTTAAATCCACAGAAACATAGTATATAATTATTTTTTCTGAAAGTATCTCTTTCCTTGTAGCGTCCACGCTGGTTCACTAACGGGTTGAGGACTACACATATACCTTTGAATTTTTCCGCATATGTATACGTATGCAGATTCCTGCACAATATTTCTCTTATATCAAATTACATTTCATACAGGATTTGACCCGCAACCTCCGGATTGAAAGTCATCTCAGATTCACTCGCAGCCACCACCGCATAGTAAATAAGTTTCGTGCTTTAATAATTATAGTAAAAAAATTCGCTTAATACATATAGAAAAAAATAGAGGACAAGCAGAAGGGTAAGCAGAGACGGGTTCCTAATTGCTTTAACCCTGATATTCTTCATATAACTTCTGCAGTTTAAAATACTTTCACCAAACCATGCTTTGATTCATTTTCCACTTTGATCGAACCAAGTTGGTCGAAGTTATCTCCCTGTATGAATTTTAGTACTCTAAAGTCCTTTTGGGTTCAGTTTTCCTAAACCTTCAAGAAAAGAGTTTATTGAACCTTAAAGGCTGTTGCAAGCCCTGTGCGCTTTGGTGTTCTAATTGTCCATGCGCGACGGTAATTGTTTACCATCAGGCGATTTGTCTGCTCGTTTACTTACTATACCATAAAAAACAGACGAACAAACATACAGCGTTGCACCATAAGGGTTCCTTTTGTACTTTTTTTTAACGGAACCCCAAAAAAATTATCAAATCCGCAGCGGATTCACCAAGGACCTCTCTTGGCGTCCGAAACGTTACTCCATAATGACCCTTTTAGTAAGTCGGCTGAGACTAAACTCAACAGAACTAAGTACAGAATCCACACGGCATTGTCTAACCCGAGCGTCTCGGCCGCTTTGTCCCCGTCGCGGGCGCCATCAATTGCAACAGACTTCTTTGTCTGACGGTATAAAGGCGGGTCCATTTTCAAACGTCACTTTTTTCAGCGCTAATTCTCTTGGGCTCGCCGTTCTTAGTTTTGTGTTATTGAGATGCTAGGATGGTATTAGTGATCCGTATTTGGCAGTGATATAATTGAAGATGTAACCACGATGTAGTTAAATACTTGCGTATTTAATATACAAATGTACATTGACACAATTGCAACAGATTTCTTTGTCCGCTTAGGAAATTGTATTACAAAGAAATTAGACCAAACAGACTAGGTACATACAAAACTTCGAAACTAAAGCAACGAAAACTATAGTACCAGGCAAAGATAAAATTATAGATAAATTAAGTATAATATGAATACTAACTATAAAGTTTATGTCCTTAAGCTATAAAGTGATAAAACGAATGGTATAACTCACTACAGGCTTTTTGTTTTTCTTTTTCTCCTTCAGTGTCAATGGTTATGCAACTTACCTGAAACAAATATATTTTATTAGTGAAATACAACGTAATTACACGAGGATTAGGTTAGAATAGATCACAAACGCTAGATAATATGAGCATGCGAGATAAAGTGAAAGTCATGCATGAGATGCCATTCACCGAGACGATCGTCGATGTCGTATCAAAACCAGTTCCAAACTATAACAAATTGTTAAAGCTGAATCGGGTCCACGAACGTGTACAATACATCAAAAAATCCAAGTTTTTCTTCGAACCCTTAAATAAATCTGAAATGTCAAATGAAAACAAAGTAATAATATTAACACGTAAGTAATACATCAAAAGTATTTCGCCAAATTCTGGTTTCTCAACTAACTCAGACGAATGAGTCCTTCGACAGCGATCGCTCAGCGGCTGTCAACGGGTTAGGAATGCTCGAAATAAAACAACGTACGAATGCCGAAAATGTAAGGTTAAAGATTATTTAGATCTCAAGATCGTCGTATGTCTTTATTTTCTAGTAAACATGGTAACATCTTATGGGTTGCATTCATTCCAGGAGCTAATGCTAAAGTAATTGTATTGAACGTACCACCCGTACTACTACTACATATTGTGTTGTACCTACCTACATTTTTGGAGCTGTTGCTTAAAAATAAATATAGGTACTTATTTTTTTTTTGGAAATCATAAAGTTTATTGTGCCAAGGATTCGGCCGCCTTATCCGATCGGGTAGTTTCTAGTGGGCGTCATACTCATAAGCGATATCTTAACGAGAAGTTATTGTTCGTCGTTTGCATAAACTGGCACATCCTGTTTCAGTATCTATCACATTTTTAAAATGAGAATACTCCGCCAGTATAATACTGATGGCATGCGAGCCTGTACGGACCAAGGGGCAGTACTCACTACTCACTTACCAGCAATTTTGCTCCCCGGCTTAAAAGGAATTTTATAGCCAACTCGAAGAACGTAAGCCCGTAGGAAATTCAAATACTTGACGATAAAAGCATTTCCAATCTCGATTTTGTTGAAATACATTAGATTCTATATTTACTCTTTAATTCCTTATGACCCTTATAGAAAGTCGGATACAGAGAACTGCCATAAAAATATAGGCTCAAAGTTGATTTAATTTTCTATCGAATCGAGTATAGGTTACCTTTTGTAAAATGTAAGACATTAGAGGACTATACAAAAATAAATAAAATATATTTTATCCCCGAAAAAATCTTTATCTTTTAGGTTAGGTATTAGAAGTCTTCCATAAAATTATAGGCTTCATTTTCTAGGTGTAACGTGCATGTATCGGCACAAAACGCCCAGGACGTACCTACCTTTCTGGATGGGCGAATGATTACAAAATGACGTTATTTCCATGTCAAAATGTAAGTTTGTATTGACCTCCTGTATGTTGTTTTGGCCTCAAGCAACGTCGATAGACCTCAAATATTATAGTTAGGTATGCTTAACAAAAATTTTATTTATGTTACTGGTCCAAAAGTCAAAAAAGTCTCTGCTGTATATGACCCTAGTTCAGATCTGCAAAATTGGGTTAAGGAAAACTCATCTTGCTTTCTTTACCGCTAAGAAACGCTGCAGAATTGAACATGCCACTACCAATAAAAAAAAACAAATAGAACTCAAAGTAATATTTCGCCAGCACAGCATGCTCCTTACAAAGCCATTTTAAAACTAAGCTTTCCACTATCGAACCCCCGATCTCTCCATCTTAGGCGAAACTTGGCGAACAGTTTATTCGCAGCTGCGGACATTCCGGACAGGCTAGCATCCCTTTACGTCGTTTATGTTGCTCCGTCACAAACATTTAACACCGCGCAGACGGCAATATCGAGAGTTCAGAGGATAAAATCTGGAACATTCTTTGTTCTGGCAAATGGACAAGAGGTACTTATGCTTAGATGTGGAGATAAAGGAATAGCACGGGCTGCAAGTTTGTTGACTTACACGGGTGGTTTATACCTGCGAGTTAACTTGGCTTTTACGGTTAGGTCGGACAGTAAATTGAATTAAAATGTAACTGTTGAAAACATTTTTCGGTGAAGAACGTTATTTGAAACTGTAGATATGTTCTACTTCGTTTCAATTCATTGTATTCGTGTATAGGCCTGAAACCGAACTTTATCTAATCATATGCGTAAAGTTTCCAAAAAAATGCAAAAAAACAGAACACAAAGGAAAGTTTCATTTTGGTAATGGAAAATTTCGATTCCCATACAAAAATAGGAGAAGTGTCTAAAAAATATCTCTAAAAAAAATTTCGCAATTTTGATTACAGACATTCACAGACAGAAAGGCAGACACAGACAGATATAGCAAAAATTAAAAGTTGTTGTTGATAAAGGAAGCCTAAAACGCAGCGTTTTATCAAATATTCTCATTCTAAATATGTAACTTAATTAATTAAAATAGTTTAACGGCTTCCTCGGTTTTCATTCACATCAAACCCTTGTTGAGTTCAATATAACGCTATTAATATTTTCATAACTAATGAACACAAATTACGGCGTATAGAGTTATTGCGTCAAAATTAATCCGTAAACTATTCAACGCAATAATATAGACAATACGAGCTTACAAGCCCGACGATTGACACACAACATTTGAATAGACGCGAGTTAACATAATTATCAAATTCCTCTAATACTGGCACGGAGCGTACGAGCGTTAATGGAGATACGTCCTTATTCGGTATGGAATAGGCGTCATTTCCGCGGGCCCATTGAGAAACGTGTGCCACTCGGCAGCCCGGCAGGGATGTGAATATGGCTTAGGCAAATTTTAAATTTGACTCACAATAATAACGTCTACATTTGGCTCACAATAAGTACAATTACGATATTAAGTATTGATCGAAGCTCTGTAGTGAATCATGATAGTGGTTTTTTTTATTTACTTATATGGCTCACAAAAAAGTTACATTTATAATTGCAGGAATTAAAATATTAGCTTAGCAACTCAGATTTAAAACTCTGAACATGTGTGCACAGAAGGATAAAAACATTATAGTTAAGTATAATTTTCAACGCTAAATTATGAACAAGATTGGTGCAGTATCATTTAAAATCTTAACAGAAAATTTCGTTAGTTAGGAATAAATTAAGACGAACCGTTAATATTCAGAATTCATGAGCACAACTGTTGCTAACACAACTATATAAAACAATGTTAACATCGTATTATCATCGTTGTATCTGATATTAAACCTGATTCACTCCGTTTGGAAGGAGCGGTACCTCCTAACACAAGTATTGCTATACTTAACAGGAGGTATCCACCACAAATTATTGTATGAATCCACCTAGATACCAAATAAATAATTTTGATTTTGAATTTTGATTTTTTTTGATAACACAGTTACATAATTATATACCCTTACTTTTATAATACTTAATTTGCACACAATCAGCGTCCAACATATGGCATGAAAACAACTGCTACTACTTTAAATAAAATTTGGTATCACACCTCCTGTTTCGTCCATCCTTAGCCGCATCCCGCCGAAGACAGCCGTCATTCCCGTGTATTACGGATAATTGTATTTAACTCGTGGAAACAGAGCGGACTGCATGCATTCGTAATACAGTTTGCTATTTACAATCGTAAATATGTTAGGGCGCAACGATTTTTAGAGGCGTTGGAGCGATGCTATTTTGTCATTTGCGCGATCGAGTTGTCGAAGATTTGATCAGAATTAGAGCGGAATGTATGCATTCGTAATACACTTTGCTATTTACAATCGTAAATATGTTAGGGCGTTTTTTAGAGGCGTTGGAGCGATGCTGTTTTGTCATTTACGTGATCGAGTTGTCGAAGATTTGATCAGAATTGGAGCGGAATGCATGCATCTGTAAAACAATTTGCTATTTACGACCGTAAATATGGTACCTATTTATAACTCTAAATATTAATAGGGCGCTAACATTTTTACATGTGTTAAAGCGGTGAATCGAGGGGTTGAAAATGTGATTTAAACTAACCATGTGTATGTTATTTTCAAGCGATAAATAATTACTACCACTTAAGTCGAATTTTTTTTTGTTTGTAATTCGGACTTAGAACTTTATAAACAAAGTGGACTGCATACATGTTACACTTTGCTTTTTACAATCATATAATCATGTCATAAGTGTAATGTTGTAGCGTGGGCGCTAGGCTTTTTATAGCGATTTTGAAGCGGTGGGATGTAGTGAATTTGTAAAACCGAAAGTTTTTAAAATACTTGTGCTGATTAATTCTAAAATTTTACAGAATAATATTTTACAATTCAAATATGTATATTAATAATTTGATTGTGTGTAAAAAATAACCTTTTGAATTAATTTACAAGCGTGTCAAGATAACACTAATCCGGTTTTTTAACAATGGTTAATAATCAAATCGCATAACGTACAATTCAATACTGAAAAGCCTAGGTTATATCAGATTGCCGAACCCTAACTCCAGCATTAAGTTAAACGCAGACAAATCCTCCTACAACGATGTAACCCGAGTAACGGTAGAGCGGGGACATTTCGAAAACGTTGGGAACGAAACGTACGTACAACAACGTTTACAAGAAATTGTCGTGTGTTATGAAAGTGAAGGATGCGAAAGAGGTATGTCAGGATCGTAACATGTGGAAACCCTTGGTCTCTGCCTACCTCTCCGGGAAACAGGCGTGATTATATGTATGTATGAATGTGTGTTGTGAGCATACCCCGGTTTGAAAAGTGCAATTTGGTTTGATGTGTAAAAAACGCAAGGACAGATGAAACTTATTGTAAGTCGATGTCGATAAAATAAATAAATCATGTTATTTTTAAATATTTTAGTGAACTAAACTATTATTTGATTTAATTTGAATTGTCTTTGTCCTTGTAATCTACTGTTCATTTATCAGTTGATAATTCATTGGACCTTCAAGATGGTTCTAAAATCGTTTTACTACTTGGTCATTACCATGTTTTGCGGTAAACTTTACAATTTCTTTGTACAATCAACAACACTCCTAGCTTTACGTCGGTGGACCTTATTACAAGAGGCATATTAAGGTCCACCGATGTACAGTTAACGTGTGGGCGATGGTACTCTTAAGCACGCTGCGAAATGGATAGGCCAAAAAAATAACGAAACACTATAATTGTCACAATTCGTTGCGCTGAACAAAACTGGTTACATGACTATATTAAGTACTATAGACTATTTTAGAGGAGATTTGTAGAGGCGTATGCCCAACAGTGGGCACGTACTCGCTTAGTAAGAAGAGGAAGATATTTAGTAAAGAAACTGTTATTCAGTAACTTGAAACAGTTTCAGAAAACGCTCATCCTTAACTACGGCGTGTATCGGCGAGAATCCGAGGCGCGTAAAACATGTCACACCTAACTTAATTAAATTCTATTATAAGGCGAAGATAAATAGCTCGCTGCTACTTCCCGGGAAATTTAGAAACTGCAATTTCTTGTGTGGGCGTTGTTGCTCTAATTGTAGAATATTTCATTGGGAAAAGTTGTTTTAGAGAAGCGTAGTGCTTTAAGTGGCCCACTGATTAACAGTCCGCCGGACGGTATCGGGCTGTCAGTTAGAACAAAATTTCGACAGTTTCGAACAACTACAACCCTAAATACAGAAGTTCCACTGCTTGCCATGTATGGTAAAAAAAATGACAACCACATGTGACATTTACATGATAACTTCTTAAAAAATACTCACACAAATTGTGTCATTCGATTGAAAATAATATTAGATTTTGTATGATACCATTTGTGAAGGTAGTCATTAAGAAATTGTCAGTTAAATGACATTCTAAGTTTTGTCGCTGCTCACCCCAGCCATCCCTATTCACCCCGGTTGACAGTATCCATCCATATAACCTAAATTGCACGTAAGTGGTGAATGCGCTGTGGCCAACATTTCAGAAGACCTGTCAAATGCACCTATGCTCACAATGGGGGGTAAGTACATTGTCCATTCGAACTAAGTTACCTAAAAGCCTTTGACCTAGTAATGTTGGACCTAGAATAGGTATAGCGCGGTTGTTTTATTGTGAAATGTTGCAGTTTAATAGTAAATAAGAGTACATAGTCGTCGTAACCTCGAGCCTAATATTGCACAATAAAATACAAGCGAATATTATTCATGATTTTGTCGCTTGAATATAAAACAACTTGAGTTTGCACTGTCTTATTGTAACGGGCACGTTCTAGCCTAGTCGGTAGTGACCCCGCCTACGAAACAGGAGGGTTCGGGTTCAAATACTGGTAATTTATTAAGTAACTGCAGGTTATTAACCCCGACAAAGTAAACCATTTTGTGATTCGCCCCAAATAAATTTTCATGCTACTCTTAGCTACTAATTGTTTTCAAGTTCATTTCCACGCGTCCTTTCTTATATAACATCCGCCAACTCAGCCTAAATTCAACACTGCTACTAACCCTCGGCTGCCTAAGTCAAGAATACTGGTCATGTAAACAGGGTGTAATAACTCTCTTCCGGGCCGGAGTTTGCCAAGGAAATTTGATCAGGGCGTGATTAAAGTGCTCTGGATTTCATTAAAAATGCCCTGCCCGTCGGCGGGAGGATGTTTTTTGAGTTAAGTTTTGATAAAATGAATTGGTATTGTGATGTGGGTTAGAATAGGTTCGGGTAAAACTACGAATAAGTGGTGAGTTGTAGGCATGCATAAGGAGTCCTTTGCATTGTAGCCCCTCTCTTTCTTATTGTATGTATGTATGTATTTACTTTATTGTACATAGAAATATAAACACGAGAAACACAGTTACAGAGTCAATTAAATACAACAAAGGCGAACTTATTGTATTGTAATGGTTTATGTGAGTTTTACATAATGCCTAATAATGTACTGGTGACCGCTTATATGACTTTCGCGAGCACAGTCGGAGTTGCAGATGCTCACATAGCGTGGGCTGGAATTGACAGTAATATGTGTGTAGAAGTAATATACCTGATTTTAGTAGATTAAATTTTTTACTCTAGACAAACCAAAAAAAGGGCAAAAAATGTAAAAAGGAACAACAGAAAATTTACAACAATCACTCCGAGCACCGCGAAGATTTTATTAACTTCACAAAATTGCCCAATAAGAATAGCTTAAAAGCAATAAAATTCAGTAATAAAAATAAAGCACCGTGTAGAAAGTTATTAAATGAGGCACGGATTTTGTGGCAGCCATAGAGACCTATAATAATAACATTACAGGTGTAAGAGCCGCATGTAGCGAATAAAATTAAATATAAATAACACATGACTGTAAAATTAGGTTGTTGTCTAATTTAGGCACGTAAAACACGTTCAAGGACAGCATCCGCACGATGTACCCCTTACTTTTAATTAAAGTGTCAAAAGGGCTTCTACGTGTTGGCTTCAGCTCCGCGCACGCATCCCCAGTGCCCGGAACACCGTTTTGCGATTACATACAAATATTATTTATTCAGCAAATTAACATCCAACCTTTGAACATAGGTAGTTTGGGACAGTAAGTAACACACGTAAGTAAATGTAATAATTTAGCGAACTCGCAGACGTGGGACGTGCCAACATTGCCACTTTTATTTTTAAAGCCTATTTCTAGCAGTTTATATATGTGGTGTATGGAAATTGATATTTTATGTTCTTTTATTGGGAACAGCTTAAATAGAAAGTACAACTTTTTTGTGAAAATAAGAATACTTAAAATATTGGTTGAGTTTTTGTGTATATTTCCCATTGTCAACTACACCTTTGATCAATTTTAGAGTTTGGCACCATTTTTTGACGATCCTAATATACGTAAAAATATGAAATAAAAATATAATAATCGGTTTTTTCTCTTCTTTCCGCCTGCCAAATAAAAAATGAGAACTTATATTTTTTTCATAAAAAAATAAAAACAACGCGATCAAAGTTATATTGAGAATGGGGTTACTTTGAAACCACTTATTTTTTTGCTGACAATCTAAAGTAGACCCGCTAAAAAGCCAAGCTAAAAATAAAAAAATAAAAATCGGTTAAGTACTTTTTAAGTTATTTATATTTTTAAGGTGTGGGGTTACTTTGATATCATACGAAATGATACAAATTAGAAGAATTAAGCGCTTATTTACTATAAATAACGTAGGAATTTAACTTATCATCGCACTTAGCATCAGATTTTTGAATTGTAAGCTTTTCCGTTTCAGTAAATTTGGTCTGTGCACCCGGGTTTTTGATATGTTACCTTCATACTTATTGTATAAAGTTCTATAAAAAATATTGTGTGCTTTATGTGGATAGATTTTGTGCCAATGTTTGCAAATGCATCATTAAGTAGTTCTTCTTGGTATTTTTTGTAATCTCGTTACCCGATATATTTTTTTGTAATCTATGGCATTATTTCTATAAAAAACAATGCATATTTATTTATTGTAGAATTAATGCCCTGGTGGGCTGGTGGCCTTACGCACGTATAATAAAACACCTAAAGCAAAGCCGCAGGATAAAATATAGCCAAATTCCACCGAGAAACTTAATTCCATACGACAACAGTATGGAAGAAACGGCTAAAAGAATATTTATAATCAGATAAGCAGTTCCAGAGATCAACTCCTAGGTACAAATTTATAATTCTACAACCTCTAACTCTTCCACTGACTCAAACGAAGCCTATTTATTACATTACTATTGAAAAGATACATTAAAAAAATCGTAAGCTGCCAAAATAATTCATGGTGTTACTTCAATCTTTTGATCAATTTCACCACGTATAAGTGATCAAAGACACCCCGATCCATGGATTCCCCGGCTACATGCGCATGTGGAGGTTGTCGAATTCAGGCATTTTTTTTATAAACTCGCGAATAAACACTGATTAACGTAAGACACTATAAAATTACATGTATTAATTAGTGACACAGATACAGTCAAAGTTTTTCAACTAATAAAATCAGGAAGAAAAGCGTACCCGCCATTAATATTTTTTTTCTAGACGAAATAATAATATTACACTCGCATCCGCTTACTGCGCGGTGAAACAACTATCAGTGTTGCCAATAAAGAAAAAAATACTGCGAAGTTTTTGTTCAATTCGTTAAAACAAAGACTTTAGTAGCGGAGAGAAGTTGCTATCAAAGTCGACCCGCAAATCAAAATAACCCCGGTTTACCATATTTTTTGTGCTTAAAACTGCATTTTAAATCAATAGGTAGTTACCACGGATTGGGCGAAGTCGGAGCGCATTTTCACATTAATTGTACCGCCGCAGGCCGCGCGCATTCTTGCGGATGCGGACGGCTCCGGACGAACTCCATCGCTTCTGTCATACATAATGTGTAGGCACATTGATTGGGCTTACCGTGGGGCTCAGTCAATTTGTGTAAAAATGTCTTGTAATATTTATTTATTTATTATTTATTGAAAATGCGCTCCGGCACGGCCCGACTCCAGCCGGTCGGTGGGAATGGGAATCGTACATAAATTGGATTTTCTCAAGTTATTTGAGACTGGAAAGATACTTTTGATGCATAATCACATCCTGAGTGTACAAGCAATAGACCAGCAACTCTTGACGAAATATCCATCCTGTTATCGCCTTATTTATTCGCTGACGTCGCCCAGAGTCTTATCAGCTGTGAATTTTCACTCATAAATATTCGATTGCCCGCCCCCGGCGCCGCCTCTTTGTAAAATTGTGATTCATAATTCGACCTCAACCAACGGCCCGATTCGAACGATCCTTACAAGATGTCACATCGATACGACATCAATGTCAATAGTGACGTTTGAAGAAATGTCACTTTTGAACTTTTGACACTGACAGGTCGGTATCGTATCGCTGTGATATAGTATTGAGGATTGTTCGAATTGGGCCGTTTGTAAAATTGTGATTCATAATTCGACCTCAAGTAAGTTGGCGATCCACTGAATTTGTGAAACGTTAATAAGCAAATGTAAATATAAGCAGGGTTGTCGGTTTTGAATTTGCGATAGTTTTTTATTGGAGTGTGTTTTCATCGAAGTTTGATGATGATTGGAACTGTTTTAAATTAGTTTGTTTTTGTTTTTCCGGGACCGAAAAGTTTTAACATTAAACATTTTTATTGACACTTTCACATCATAAGACATCTATGATGTGTTCAGAAACTGGAAAATACGGCCATTATATAAAAATAAACTGTTTTGTTATAACAAATTTCCTATGTGTGAAAAATTTATTATTGCGTCATATAGAGGTATAAATTATAATTTATAATTCAAATTTCGGACATATTTGAAAAACAAAGTAGGTAATTGGGTTTGATCTCATTTCTAGTATCAGTCTTAGAATATGTTTTTTTGAGTGTTCCATGCCTCTATTTTCAATTTTAAACCATTTTTTTATAAATACCATTGACAAAACTGATCCCATTTTATTTCATAACTCAACATCTAAAATAAAACTGGCTTTTACCCGCGCCTTCGTCAGCAGGGCATGATGATGATGATTAATCAAAATAACTATCCTGTGTCCTTTCTCGGACCTCAGACTATATCCAAATCCTATCTCAATCGGTTCAGCGGTTTTAGCGTGAAGAGGTAACAGACAGAAGTTATGTAGGGATTCACAATAAAACTTCTACGTAAATTTATTTATTCCTATCTAAATCCTCATTTGTCCACAGACCAACACAATTAACTCGAACCGAACTCGTAAACAAAAACAATTTGAACACAATTAAGCACACCTCCATACGGCATTAAACAAAACGGTCGTATTTGTTCGGCAACCGCGCGGCATTCTAATAAGAAACAACAGCAAATATCTCCGTAGCTGTCAGGCCCCAATTTCACATCGGTGACGGGTGCGACGAATTGTAAAATCACTATTGCTGACGTCACAGGCATCCATGGGCTACGATTACCACTTACCATCGGGTGGGCGGTATTCCTGTTTGCCACCATCATTGTATTATTTAAAAAAACTTTATTATATCGGAAAAAAACAGATATTTCTCCTGCGAAGTTTCTGACAATTGTCAAAGATTTATAAGAATTGTAGGTAATTCTTGACAGGTAATGAGTTATATGTCGGAATTTCGTGACAATTGTAGTGTTTCTTGTGACAATTGCCATAAACTTAGTAAGAGAAATATCTGTTTTTCCCGATATCATAAAGTTTTTTTTAATAATACAATGATGGTGGCAAACAGGAATACGGCCCGCCCGATGGTAAGCGGTAACCGTAGTTCATGGATGCCTGTGACGTCAGCAACAGTGATTTTACAATTCGTCGCACCTGTCACGTTGGTGAAACAGGGGCCAGGAGCTATAACTCCCCTGTCATTTACTTCCAACTCAATAAAAGTAGCTTCAGTCGTAAAATTTGTTCGGCGGAATATCTTTGCGATGCATGAACCTGCTCGTATATTCCAAACGGTTTCAACACACCGGTGAGCTGAACGCTCGAGACGAACAGTGTTCCAGAAATCAACAGGGCCCTTCATCATCTTCCTCGCGTTACCCTGGCATTTTGCTACAGGTCATGGGAACCTGGGGTCCGCTTGGCAATTAATCCCGAGAATTGGCGTAGGCACTCGCTTTTTACGAAAGCGACTGCCATCTAACTTTCCAACTCAGAGGGTAAACTAGACATTATTTGGGTTAGTCCGGTTTCCTCACGATATTTTCCTTCACCGAAAAGCGACTAGTAAATAACAAATGATAACTCGTACACAAGTTCCGAAAAACTCATTCGTATGAGCTGGGGTTCGAACCCGCAACCTCCAGATTGAAAGTCCAGCGCTTCTTTTTAACAGGTCCCTTGGTAAATAAAATTGCCTGTAAGTTACGGGATAAACGCAACTGTAGGGTCATTGCAACAATTTTGATATTTCTCGAATACGATTGGTCGAAGCTCATGATTTTATCACTAGACACCTCCCGGTGTCTAAAACACCGTGAATTGCAAGAAGTCCCGTTCTTCTAATTCACGGTGTTTTAAAAAAATATTAATTACTGTAGCCTTGTGAGGTTTCGTTGTGTGAGGATTTTCTGAAATTCACTTTCGGCTCGTTTCATAAACCCATACTCGTATATTAGGTGCATTTCATTATGTAGCAGTCACATAAACTATTACTATTAAAAACTCAGTCTAATCATATTGATGAGGATTAGGTTGAAGCGAGACACAGCCATCTTACCTTTCGTTCCCACCTATGGTTGCCGCCGCTGGTCGCGCAAAGTCGTGCTTGGGCCGCTACGCTGGGTTACCTGAACGAACGTCTAAAAGTTGCGAGGCGATAGGAACGCACACGGAACTTACGGAGCTCGGCGTCAGTGTTTAGCTGTCAAACTTCCCTGACGCTGCAAGCGCGCCGCTTTGAGCGGCGAACGCTGTAGACGCTTTAATTTTACGCCGTCACAGCAAAGGCGTATGCAAGGCTGATATAGTAGAGGATTATGTAACGCATTTGTTAGATAATTAAAATGAAACTGCTATATTAATACCGTACCGTACCTTAATAGAAACGGAGCGATTTCTATTTGGGAACAAAAACAAACAATGTTAAGTAAGCTGATAAATACGGCAGCCATTTGGAATTGCACGAGTAGGTACGACTTGTTCAATTATTATGAAATTTTATTTTATAATTATCTACTTTACTAAGCTTTTATTTAACGAGTTGTTAAATGTTACAATTTCCTTAGCATTTTATCAAGAACTAAAATATTTAAAATTAGACGTCATATACTTTTTTTATCTTTAATAACTTCAGATGCATAACATAAACAAATTAGTAGTGAATGACATGACCTAGATTATATTAATTTTAGCTAGGTACAAAAGTCGTCTGGAAGAGATCGCTTTTAAGAGATAAGACCACCTGTTGTTTAAGTTGATGTAATCATTGTATTGTTTTCTGTATTGAGGTATGTCATAAAATATTTGTACTGTAGTTTATCGTGCCCAAGTAATACCAACCCCGCTTCCCCCGTCGCCGCCTCCTAAAGGTGAGCGACTCGCCTTTGACTCGCTCCATCTTAAACTATTCGTTAAGTACCTCGACAACTGCTCCGTGACTGTCGCCTATTACTACAGACAATTTGGAGAGGCCACTTCTCAAGTATAAAACAGCTAAAGCTGCACGAGTTAACGTGATCCCATTGTTATGACTAGTGTCGACCCTTGAGGATTTTAATGATTTGAAGTTGCGCCGCCGGCGGTTTGTTGCCTGTATGTTTAAGTGTTACAAGTTGCTTAACATACGGTGTATTAAGTTCCTGTGTTGTAATTTCATCATCATCATCATCATCATCTCAGCCATAAGACGTCCACTGCTGAACATAGGCCTCCCCCATCTGTATGATGGGGGGTGAATGCCATAATCTAATCGCCACGCTTGGCAGGCGGGTTGGCGATCGCAGTCGAGTACACCGAATTGAGGGACGCTACTGCCCGTCCACCGGTGGTCTTGGACGTAGTTTAAGGACATACCCGGGTCCCTACTACGTTGTGTTGTAATTTATACCCAAAATATTAAATAATATAAAGTACAGGAAGAAATGAGAAAAAGTATTTAGAAAATTGCTTTAGTGAATACAATCTATGACGTAAACGCAAAGACAAAGAAGTTTTTTAGACTTGCTCTAGATCACCAACTTAAATACTCACGTAGCCATACTATTAGCAGTATAAAAAAATGGATACTTAATGGGTACCGACTGTACTTTTTTTAGTCTTTAGAACAACTAAGAATGTTATTTTATGAACAGAATTGTAAGATATATACTTAATTCCATTTGCCATCGTCGATTGAATACTACGTATATCTATCCTCAAAACAAAATCCGATTCCAAAATATCTCAGCAAACGAACTACGAATTAACCGAACGCTCCCAAAATCCGTTTTCCAGAATCAAGTAACAGTATTTATCATTTAACATCGCGGCTGCATTCAAGCCATGCGCCCGGGCCCCGCATTTGCTAAAATGAACTTTTCCACGTTTTCTGAAATGGACTTTGACACTTCACTTCCATTTTGTTTTTATTTTAGCTTTCGCTGGCTCGCACGCTCGATAAATTTCATGGTACTTAGTGGACGTCCGCGTCCGTGGCAGGGTTTCGAGGGCCTGAATTGGGCAGACACCGGTGGATCTGTCTCAGACCAAATCTGTTTAAACTGCGGAAGCTTGAGTACTATTTACGGTCGTTCATGTAGATTGTGTTTGCTTGCTTTGTACATGGAGACGATGTATTAGAAGGAATGCAGTCTGTAGATTAAATGATGATAGTTTTATTGTGATAAAACGATCAAATGTTTATAAAAATACAGTCGTGTATTTTTTTTTGTTTCATTTGAATTACATACACACATGCGTGTAGATAAAGCCAGCAGTAACTGCGTCAAAATATCGGAAGCTCGAAAACAATACGGTAATCACGGTTTATATCCCGGTCGATATAAGTCTAGTGAAAGTAACCGTGAATCATTGAAAACTATTACATGCAGTGTAGTGTAAACTCTAAACACCTAATTAGGCATTAAAACACTCGTGTGTTTCATATGAAACTTGCTTCGCTCGTTTCATAAACCCACGTACCTACCTATATTTTAATGCCTTTCATTATGTAACTATAAACTACTATTGCATTGGTGGATGGTAAATTAAAACAGAACATCGGCTACTTCGTTTTTTAAGAATGATATAATAAAAAATGAGAAATGTAAAACTGTAACAGCAAACCAATGTAAAGCCGGTATGTATTAAGTAAAAATATGCAATAACTACAAGTATTTGAATGCAGTAAAAGATATACCCTTTTACCAAGCAAATATTCTATTACACAAATAGATAGAGATGTATTCGTAAACACAAATCGAATCAACCCGACATCTACGAGAAGCAAATATTTAATCAGGTAAAATGTGGTGCAAACCACCTTAACGTACATAGACTTCATAGTAATCGTGGCTCTGCCATCTTAACGCAAATACTCGCGGTAGTGCAAACTTGACGCTGAAATACACTACTAAACAGACGCCGCATTGGGACTAACGCCAAATTGCATTTTTTACATGGCATTTTTACAAGTTTTAGTCAAAGGCGAAAAAGTTACAGAAACTAGACTACGAATATATTTGCAAGGACAGAGTCCAGCCAAAACTGTAAAAGATTAGATTTGTCTCGAGAGAAAAAAAACTCGATAGAATAAATGACATATAGGGAGTCTTAGCATAGCAGTATAATTTAAGTTAAAATGGGTTGTGTTAAACAGAGAGTTATCTGCAAAAGAACTCAAGTCTCTACAAAAGACTCATGTCTCTAATAAGTTAAAAATGACTTGAGCTTCACGTAATTATAAGTCTCAAAAACCGAGTCGCGTCATAAAGCAGAGGACCCAATGAACTAGAGTCTTATCACTTTTAACCAACACTACTAGTTCCATGTTCCATCATATAGTTGAGGTGATCTGTGCGCGGAGAGTACAGTAATGCCAAGTTGGCATTGCCAACTTACCTACTTTATCCAGTATAAAGGGAATCGTTAACGGGCCGAGAAAACCTCTGGTCCGCCTGGTCAGCAATCGACTTACTAAAATGTTATTATAAGCCGAGTTTGCTAGCTTAGTTAGTTTAAGCTTAAGCAGACTTATTATGAAATGATTGAATTATTGTCTGTAACAATGTTGTACACATTTAAATAAAACGCCGATGAATTTAATAATCAAAAGTCAAAACTACAATATTAAAATATCCAAGTACACAATCATTTATAAATAGGTATCTAAAAACTCCACATGAAATATTCCATCCGTGAATATTATTTAACTTTTTGTTTAAAAAAGTATTTTTTTCTTCGTAACCGTCTTCTTCTCTATAATAGTAATGGTACATACTAATATTTATATTTCATAAATAGCAAGAGAATTCAGAAATAAAAACACATTCGATATCAATGAATACTTAACATGAATAAACATTAAGTTAGTCTATTCCATCGCTATTCTCATCATTCATCCACCTACTCGCACATTGTCATCAGTCATGTCACTCAATAATTACTGAAAATAGTATTACGCCGTCACCAAACTAATCACTCAGTACGTGTTCCTAATACGCCGAGTACACGTATTACACGTGATCACTCCAATCGACTCACAACACAATCCAAAGATATTGGATTACACACTTTGTTCACGGAAAAGTTAATACGAGCAATAGTTATGGGTGAAATTGATTAATTCTCTGTGAGGGGCCGGGGAGGGTTCGTACGCGACATTGGTCAAAGTCCAAATAATGCGAGGACACGAACTTTTTGATAGGCCCACCCGGTTAAATGCAGTCAGACAGATCATTGTGCCTTCCGCAGGAAACACGTGAATAGTCAAAGGGCTTTGAGGTGATCTACTCGCTTTGCCATAGGTACTATATAACAATTTAATTACATCGCAGAGTAATTATATTGATACACGAAGCCGCTGAGCAAACAATTTTTAAGACAAGTTTCCGTAAAGGCTGCCGGAAATGAATCGGAGCGTATTGTCAAGTGAAGGGGAGCACTCGAGTTCGCCTATCACTTGCAAAGCCCGTTATTTGCTGTTTTTCACAAATAGACGAGGTTCCCTCGAGGAGCACCGAACAAGGGTAGGTGGGGCAGCGCTGGCTTTACAGAAAGTGCGGAACAACTTGGAACTTTGAAGGTTCGCCTTGTGTAAATACGAGCGGAAGCCTTCGGGATGAAGGGGGCGACGCGCGCAGCCCCGCGAGTAAAGCTTTCAAAAACTATTTAAGGAGGCTTTGTAGGCAATCGGCAGGCGGATGTAGACGAGAAAGGGAAACCGTTAAAGTGACGTTACAAAAGAAATTTCGAATGAATTCCCCAATTTGCAAACGCTGACACTTTTATATAGCTATAACTGACCGAGCGAGCGTTAGCGGTCTCCGCTTCAGCATGGACAACAATGCTTTCGCATGTAGAATGATATTTCTTCTACAGGTCGTATTTCTCAACAGATTCTCGTGAAATTTTGTGAGCAGGTTCAAGAATTAAACAGGTTTTTTTGTTGATTCAGTTTTCGGATTTTTTTCAAAATAGCGGACCTGAGGGTTTGCTATATCTTAAGCTTACAGAGCCACTAGTTATGAATTTTCCAATTTTCCAATTCGTTGGAATCAGCGGAACTAACTAAGGGAGGTTAATAGGTATTGAAAATAATAACTCCATCACGTTGGGATGCAATATTCAGTGCGAAGCCCGGGAAACTTCCTGTTTGTTGCTGAGTACGGAAATTCAATTACCCAGCGATAAAACTCCACATTTGATCTAGAAGGCCGTAAGTGTGCGTTTTCTGCCCCAAGATGGCGCCCTTTTCGGGCGGCGAGCCGGAAAAGTGCGCCGGACGGCCGTGCCAGTGTGAACTTGAATTACTGAATGTTGCGATTTCGTTCACTTTATTTTATATTTCGCAAGACTGTACAGTCTTGTTTCATTGAAGTTTGTTAAGAGACATAACAGGAAAATATTGTTTGTTATACCATTTTGTATTTAATTACTATAATTAATAAATAAGTTTAGTATCTTGTTCAGCAACCATCAATAAACCTCTATTTTTACCACCTATGTATAAATACAGTGGTAGGTACGGTAATAGAGGAGTTATAAATTACTTGTGAAAAAAATAAACAAAATCATTTAATTAATGTATCATGCAAGATTTTGGATATTGTATACCCAGTATACAATATCAAAAACCTTAATAATAATATTGTACTATAACAAATAACACTCCAAAGGATTCCGATAACAATGCAACAAAATGCCTACTATTTTAAAAACGTAAAACTAACCAATCACAAACGCAACGGATCGCGAGAACCACTCAAAAAAAGAACGGATTAAAAAGTTTCCCCGGGCGCAACAAACGGAAACATGAGCACGGGTAATCCACAATTACAACGGAACATCGGTAGGAGATTTTGTACAAAATACATAATCCTAGCGCGGGCCGCATTACGTTTCGGCGCGCGGCGCGGCGCGTAGCTCGCGCGAGTTCGGGGCGGCTCGGTTCGCGGACCCGAGGTATTGTTGTGCGTGAAAGCGTTTCACTAATTCGTTTTATGGGGACGTTTACTAATAGTGGTTTTTGGTTTGAGGTGGGATGTTATTATCAAATAATGACAATCTTTGCCGTCACTACTTAAGGTAAGATTCCATTTCTGACCGCAGCTGCACTACTGCTTCGATACGTCAGTGTTATTGACAATTTCCATAGTAAAATGAATGACAAGACAATGAATGACAGTAACGTCGCAAAAATTGTGCAGCTGTAGTTGGAAATGGACTGTCACCTTTACCGACAAAAAAATGCACGGTAAATTGTCACTGTCAATTCTCAATTGTCAAGTTGGTGGAATAGCTAGTAAAATTGAATTTCCAAAATAACACGGTTATCAGTCACATACCAATAAAACCTAACGTCTGCAACAAACGTCTACGTCCAAAAAGGTAATACACCCTTTCATCCGACAGTAACATCCCACACACTCTTAACTGACAGTTCGTAAACCTTATTACAAAAGGCATAAGGTCCACCGATGGTCAGTTAAGAGTGCTGCTGTTTGTACTGTAAGACAGAAGCCAAGTAAACTTTTATTCGTACGGCGTTTCGTTCGTGTCTGTACCCGACATTGTTACTGGCTGAAACTAAAGATCCACTTCTATTTTCCAATAGGGTGGGCATAGTATCATTCAACTTTTTTTATTATCTCGGAGCAGGTCAGCGGGCGATCGATCTGCAAGTCAAATAGGGACAAGTTATATTTTATTTTTGTGGATGGAGGTTTGAAGGTCTAAAATTTTTTGAGAAATGTTCAACGTTCGGTCAGGCGTGGCTCACTTCGCGATTTCGTCGCTTTGCTACAGGTAGCTAAAAGTACATCCGTTCCATCCCAATTTGGGGGAAAGCCATAAGCCGCGCGTGGCGCTGTCGCCACCTAGCGGCCATATCTGTGCTGATCGTAACAGACGCGTTTTGTTAGAGAGCGAGTCTTCTGTACCTAGTACTATTATTTATTCTGTGGTTCGGTATTGCTTGGTTTGTTATTCTATTAGTTGTTTAAAAATTAACTACAGTAGATTCGTTATAGGGATTAGGGATAAGCTCGTCTTTGTACATTGCATACATTTGGTTTTTATTGTGATTTCCATTATTCTTATGTGCAATAAATTGTTTCCATACATACAATTGCATCATTCGGCATATTACTTGTTTGGGTCAAACAACAACTGAAAAATAACAAAAGTCATAACGGAAAACGCCCTTATTATATGATACTATTTTTTATATAGGTATTATTCAAATGTTTCAAATAATCAATCAAACATAATTCACACAGGTAAAATCACGTTGTTATACAATTCTCTTTTGTGATCGCTCCCAAATTTCCTTTAACAAAGGGTCACAAAAGATCAATGTCGTTTGATTCGTGATTTTAAAAAGGATTAATCCAATTACCGGAGATGCGCTGGACCCTTTAATTCGATAGACGCAGATATATATTATATAACCATCTAAAGTAACTGTTTTTAAAGCAATTACTTGATTAATTTAATGTTGTTGAAGTTGATTTTGACCATTTATTAAAATAGATGTTCAGTACAGACGCAAAGTTAAATTGTGTTATACGTGCAAATTTATAAGTAAGAGACAAAAGCGTCTTTAACTTTTTACCAAACGCAACTTACTTGTCTCAGGTATATTTTCTCGCAAATTTTCTATTTTAGCTGCTCCTTGTAACAAGTCAAGAAACTCGTAATTTTGTTATCATAGCCATGCGCAGTTCTCACTGTAGTGCTTAATTGATATCTTATTATAAATATTTTTTTAATTAACATTATAGGTAAGTATCATTATACACCGTAATTTTTCATTTAAACGCAACGTGAAATCCGTTACCATCGACTTCAACGTTACGATAAAAAAAATCTATCCCCGATCATTGCAAAATTCAAATTGCTTTATCAACTCCGAATATAACTCTTTAGTCTCTGGTTAAAAGCCTCTTGTTAGTGGAGCCTTAAGCCAATCCGGCGGTGACGGGCTCGAACCAAATTCAATATCTCACTGAGGATCCCACTAATTTAAATCCAGCCCATACATTTGGGCGGCAAATCCGATTTTTCAACTGTAAATGGATTCTGGATGGTTTGAGACCCAATTTCACATATTATTCAGAATGACTTTCATATTAGCTTCGGAAAACATTGTCATTCGTCCGGATAATGGGCTGTCGAGATGGGCCAGAAATACAAAGTTGATAGCATGTTGATAGCAAGTTATAACGTAGGTAGATAAAGTGCATGCTCAGATATTTTTGAGCGACCAGATGAAAATAAGCAAATGTACAGTCAGCAGTCAGCCAAATATCATAATATAACTTTGTTGCCATAGAAAAAAGGATGTGTTCCGATATAGTGGCGAAATATTGAGAGACCACAGCGGCTCGGACACTGAGAGAATGGGAGAGGATCGTGCCGAGAGCGTAGGTACTTGGGACAACAAAATGGGAGATAGCCGATCAACGGACGTCCTAGGTACCGCTGAAACGACGTAGTTGCTCAAGACCTGCTCAATCTCCGCCATACCGACTGGCGAGAGCTATCGCAAGACCAAGAAACATGACGTGATCTGGTGTCGGCCAGGACTAACGTTGCGTCACCGTACCTAGCCGTAGTAAGTAATGTTATAAAATCCATAAAGGGAAATGGGGAGTACGTCTGTATCATGGTATAATAATATACTCCGCCTGGTACTCTCTTCCCTTCTTTTTGTGGTCACGTGACTGACACAAACCTACGTCATCATGTGACAGCGCTATATGATATTGATAATATGCGATAGCGCTATATAAAGTGGCAATGTTATTGTGACGTAGGCTTGTGTCACTCTGGGAAGACAAGACCATGTTTTATTACTTTTATTAGACTAAGGTTTGTATCAAAAGGCGATTTAGGGGCGGTGGTCGTCCATATTATTCTTAAGGCGGTAATTAATCTAATGAACTTTTTTGCAACTAGGCTTTAACACAACACAACTAGGCTTGCAACTAGGCTTTAACACAACATAAAATAAATAATAATTTTATGTTGAAACAAGTTTTAAATAAATACCTACGTAGATGAAAAAATACAATCTTGCCTTTTATCAAATCACATCATTTTTTGAGAAATTTGCGAACTAAGTTATCCGAATAACGGCTACAATTTAATAAGAAATGGATATCACAGTTATAAACCCTGGCAGGATTGAATACATAATAATGTCGGTATTTCAATGTACATAAAACAAACTCTTTATTTCATTTACGCGAGCGGAGCTGCGGGCCCGTCTAGTATTTTATAAAATTGTAATATGTCACCTGTCGCTTGACAATTGTCGCACGACATATGTCACTGACAATTGTAGCCGTGGTGAAATTGGAGCCTGTCTGGTTTAGTTAGTAGTGACCAATTGACCATGATTTGCTAGGGTTATAGTAAATGTTTCTAACTTGCAAAATGGCCCTTGCAGCATACATTTTTGAATTTCAAACATGAATTTTGCCTCGCTGGCCTTAGTCATTTGCCATCGATCCTCATACAGGATCCGGCGGCTCGTTTCCGATTGGACTCGATTAACATTTGGCTTGTTTGCCGACTGATCGTAATACAATTGCAGCTGGCTTTGACGTGGCGAGGGTCAATGACACAGCTAGTTAGAGGTATAAAGGAAAATCAGGTGAAACGACCGATAGTGCGATTCAGGTGTAACATCTTGTAACGGTTTTAGACTGGTTTTTACACAACATAGACGATCGTCATGGTGATTAGCGCATTCCTCACGCATGACTTTCACATCATTTAGCATGAACCAATCAGCACGAGCGATCTTTAAGGTCGTGTCAAAATAAGATCAAAACCGTAACAAGTTGTTAAATCTGAAACGGACGATATTAGGATTCAGATACAGTATTCTGTAGAACGATGCCGATGTATTCGGATTCGGATGTATACAGGATATTGTATTCGGTAGAACGATGTAACGGGGAAATATTGTGTGAAAATCATGGTCAATGAAGCTGATTATAAGAATATTTCTATCAACGATTGTTTACAAAAGCAAACTACTTCCTTCATCTTTTAAAGCGATTAAAAATATTCACTATATTGAAAAGTTTTATGACTAATATAGGCCCCACATAGCCAACACAGTGCATCCGTAGGAGCACTGGAATCTTTACTTAAAGATTATGGCCCAAATGATCCTGATATAGAAAATTTAAACAAAATATTCATAAAGGCACGTACAGACAAACTTTAAAAAAAGAGTCATTCCATTCCATCTTTAAAATTTTAATTTCAAACTGAAAAGAGTTCCTTTACTGTCACGGTCAGTGGAAATCAAATTCTTGACCAAATTAAAAACCCGTTCGGAAACCGCTTGCGGCTGCACGGAGCCTCCGTGTTCTCTAATTAGTGAGAAGGTCGCGTTTCCGAACGCTCTTTGCGCCGCGGGGCAAATAACAAGAGGTAGCGGATTCAATGAGTTTCATAAATTAAATATACCAGTATTGTGCTTTTTAGTATCAGTTCTGGGATTAAAAGAGTTTTAAAACGTAGTGGTTTTGTTGCGCGAATATTTTACAATAACCAAACAATTAGTATAATCTTTAATAGCATAAACCATTTTAACATTTGTTGCACATTTGAAGCTTAGTACTTATTTTTTTATTCTATTTTACATTAATATTATTTTACAATAAACGAATATACACAAAACCTGTATTGTACTAAATAAAAACCCTAGTAGAGTAAGGACATGACTCGCTGGCCCCTTCACCATTTTATGACTTGCACCACCGTCCAAGCCTCAGGGCGACTGGACCACTGGCATGGCGTGCTGCAAAAGGATTACCCCAGTAAACAAAACTATAGATAGGCACCCATAAAGTTAATCTCGGCTTTTTCTTCATTAAAATGCAAGTGCGCGTATATTAATGAACGAAATATTTTTAAGCTGCGATATAATTAGAGTTTTGAATTAATGTTAACTGTGTTTTATTACAATATATTGGATGAGTTTGTGGTGGTTTTCACGTATATTATAAATGCAAAAGTGAAATACTTTCTTCTCTATCTGTTACCTTATTTAGGTTATATGCTAAAACCGGAACTAAGACACAGTTTAGTGCGGATATAGTTTGACTTCTGGAAAAGACAAACCGTAATTATATATTATCCAGACAAAGTATTGGGCAGAGACTGTAAATAAATAAATAAACATTATTTACTTCATTTCGAAAATGTTTAATCTGGTCTGAAGGCGACATATTTCATACCTATTATATAAAAATGAATAGGTATAAAGAGGATTTATTATTAGAGTCAAATATTGTCACTAGGAAAGTGGAATTTCCTCATATAAATAAAACTACTGAATTTCAGCTACGATCCTGCACTAAAAGAGAAAATTTCGCTTCAAAAGAACAGAGCTATTTAATTGAATTAAATTGGAAGACACAAATCTTGCGTTGAGGCGTCTCGCTCCGAGCTGGGAACTGTTTCTTTCTCGTTTAATTAGGTCGTCTATTGGCGGCACCTGCGGTGGGATATTTTAAATGTATTCAAAACAGTAATCTTTATTTTATGTTCTTAAGTTCAATTCAAATGGAAATAATGATGTATCATACGTCTAGATCGGTTAAGGCATTCAGAAATTAAGGTGGAATAAAGAAACTCACATATATACATACAAACATGAACGCTGAAAACAATACACTCTTTTTTCGGGTAGTCGTGTAAAAATATTTCATTCCACTTTTTAGGTGAAGAAATATGGTCCATATAGTGTGCCTTGTGGAACACCTGTGTCTTGCTCCCTACTAGTAACATTATTAATCAAAACCTCTTCTACAACTTTCACATGATCTATTCAGGCGTTACTAGTCCCTCTGACTGTTGCCATGGGTAAGCATTTATAAACATTTTTTTTACAATCAACGTAGTCATAAGCCAAAGTCAAAACGGTTATAAAAGTGATAAATATACATATTTATCACTTTTATAACCGTTTTGACTTTGATTACAGTTGGCAAGTTAACAGTTATAGATGGTCAAGCAAATATTGTCAGTAGAAAAAGGCGAAATTCAGACGACCGGTCTGGCCTAGTGGGTAGTGACCCTGCCTGCGAAGCCGATGGTCCTGGGTTCGAATCCCAGTAAGGGCATTTATTTGTATGATGATACAGATATTTGTTCCTGAGTCATGGGTGTTTTCTATGTATTTAAGTATTTGTATATTATATATATTATATCGTTGTCTGAGTACCCACAACACAAGCCTTCTTGAACTTACTGTGGGACTTAGATACTACAGATACTACAGACTACTACAGATTGATCTGTGCAAGAATGTCCTATAATATTTAAATTTACTATGAGACGATATCGCTTCGCGCCTACATTTTTCAAATTTGCCGCCTTTTTCTACTGACAAAATCTGCTTGACCAAGTATAGCTTGTATCTTGTATTATACTGTTAAGCTACTGTGCACTGTGCCAGGACTTAGTGTCAGACCAGCCGTTCGGTGCAAATCGGATCTTCGACGGCATCTTTACACGCTCCATTTGCAACGTGCAGCTACACCACTTTAATTTCGCACTTGAATACTTTCCGCAATTATCTATACTTTGTTAAATGGTCCTTGCTGTGAAAGATGGTCGTCGTATAGTAAGTTAAAAGAAAGATTTAAATTTGTTTATAATTAAATTGATTCACCAAAAGTTAGTGCAGATTATATATACAGGTATTATGACAATTACGATAGTTCAATATGTACAAATCTTGGGTATAGGTCGAGAATATACTGTTAACTAGTCAGCAAAGTCGTTTAAAATTTCCAAGAAATTTGCTTTCGAAACATGTTTAGAAGTATTAGAAGAATGACATTTGTTAACAACAATTTCGGTAGAATGCTTTTTAATAGCGCACTTTTTAACTATTTAATTTTTTTACCTTTTTGTCTTTTGCACTGCAGACAGCTAAGTGATAACAATACTTTAAAAGTGGTTCCACAACGCAGGTGTGGTGTAATTCTATTTGTGTATTAATGGAACAAGCGATGGCCTCGGGGATGTGGTGTCCTACTAAATTTGTAGAGATTCATGATAGTTTTTACAACAAAACTTCATCCTCTAGACTTATATCGACCGGGATATGAACCGTGATTACCTTTTGTGTTGTTTTCGAGCTCAAGCTATAAGTCTAGTGAAACTAACCGTGAATCATTCACAACTCTATTATAATTTCTTTCTTTCTTTAAACTCTATTGCTAAACGAATTATATTAGCATTTGTGTAATGCACTAATTGTTATTCTAAAATAAATTTGAATACAACAAAGTTACATCACTTATTGATTACTTTATCGGATAGTTAGATTGAACTGTAAGTAAAGTTTTTATTGGTAAATTATAAAAGTACTGTTATTTGCTTTCTACATTATTACTACCAGTATATATAATTTTAGAATTTACTTTACTACACTCGATCCGGAGTGTATGCAATGAATAAAAGTCAACTTATTCAAACAAACGACTAAACACAACATAACCGTCACCCAGCTGAGTGAAACAAATCATCGCGAGTCTAATGAAGCCATCACTCGAATCCTGTTTAAAGCTAGTGCATTGTGGGGGACAATGGCACTAATGCTGGGAAACGAATTGAGAGAAGGACGGGTTCATTGTAGCTGGCACATAAATAAGCATTTGCCTGACGAGCGGGCGCATGTTACAGGCGATAGCGGGTTAACGAAAATTAAAGCTGCTTTTCGACTGTAAATACAAAAACTTGTAATCAGTTTTATAATTAGATATAAGTAGTTATAATTGTTATAGTTTTAAATTAAGTCGGTGGCAAACAAGCGTTTGGCCTGGTTTAATAGTAAAACTAATGACATAAATTGGAATAAAAAACTTACATGTCATATCACCACATTGCTTCACTTTTTACAACATCTGACTCGTATTTAACACTTACCTGTAAAAAAATAAAACGGCATTAGTATTAGGAAAACAGAAAAAACATTTATAATAATTATGTCAGCAGTTAGAGAACACTTATAATACTTATGTGAACCAATTTCCAAGATAAATAAACCATTATAAACAGTAGTGTTAATTTAAATATTTTAATATTGCTAGGAATCGTATTTTTTATAGTTGGTCATAAAAGTATTCCCTCAAAAAAATATTAAGTATTCCCGGGATGCATTTCGGAGGGAAAACGCTCAAGCCTTACACTTAATAATTAGCGGGGGATCTGGGGGGTGGCCCCAGAATTAAGATCTCGCAAGTGATATATTGAAACCGGCAACGCATAGTAAATCATAAGCAATTATTTTAAACAATATGCGCGCAAATGAGGACTGTTTGTTTACATAGAAACCTATAGGTTACATAGGTAGGTATAATGCATAAAACAATGACTGCTCATCGTAAGCTGCAGCTAATTTGTGACCTATATAAACGAACCATGAGTTGACACTTGACGACTTGCTTGTATTGATGTATTTATAGTTGTGCCGTTATCGAGAACGTTCTCCGTTTTGTATGGTCAATGTTCTCGTGCGAGAACTAACGTACTAACAATTATTCAAAAATAGAAACCTCTAAAGAAGACTTGTTTTGTAAAACCTAATCCACTCAACTCGCAATACCCCGCTTAGTATTAAAGGCGATTATTATTCACCAGGCATACATGAAATATTTATTTGGCTAGGTATTGAACAAAGGAGAGTAGGTACAAAACAGGTGCATACACAAAGTAATAATCTGTTCCTTTCATTAAGTTGCACGAAAACGAGTTCAAAACTTATAAAAATAAGAACGTCAACGTGAAGTACGAAGAAATAAAATGTACGTGAAGATCATTAAATCCCTTATAGGTAGTTATAATAGTTTGTGATTATTGTGAAAGCATAAACTTATAAACGTTACCTTGATCTTCCAGGTACAAAAGTGATACGTACAGCGATATCAATTTCAGCTGTTCTAACATCGCTTGGAACATGTTTCGCTGCTTATTCAACTCAAGTCACTATTCCTTTGACTATATTAATAGTATTTCTCTCAATGCCGAAACACTAAAACAATCAAATACCCATTCCAATACCCGGCCGTGTCCCATACCGATAACATTTTGCATTGAGTCGAACGCACTAGGCCCATATTAAACAAAAGGTCGAACTGTACCCCATAATACGAAACAGCATATGGCACCAAACAACTAATATAATACACGCTCTTTTAGTACAACATCGTCCAATGATTGCTTTTTACAGAAAAACCTAAGTGCCGGCAAACATTTTTGTAAATACGACGTTTTAAAGACGCTGGGGCTATGAGCGAACAGTCATCCAAAGGGAAAACCTACCGATGCGAAAATGAGTTGGCAACCGTTTTCTTGATAAAATAAATACTAAAATAAGTCGATGTCGCTGTCGAGTCCCTTTGAAATCGTTAGAGAGTTTGCTGGTATTTTTCATCTTTAAGTATATTATATGACAATATTTGTACGCTGTTACAAGGCGTTTTATTTTTGAATCATTGAAGTTTTATAAAATATATACGCAGCCGCGACCCCTTATGAGAATCCAAACCTAAATATTATACCTAAGTATTCGATTCATGGAAAATAATTTATATAAAACTATTATAATATCCATAACATTTATTTTAACATTCAAACCAATGTTCTTTAACGCAATAACGTCGACATATTCCGATTATTCATATAAACAGTGCAGCCAGTATACATATCACAGCAATATTTCTAAGTGTAGCTTCGTTATACCCCTTGAGATGCATTCGACATTTCAAAACTTTAACTTGCTTTGACATTACGTGCTAATGCTTCTCGTTTGTAGAAGGTACTTATATCTTGACGAGCGCGAGACTTACAGGCCGGGCACTGACATCAAACCGATATTAGAATGATATTGGAATCATATCAGTAAGCGGTCATTCGCGTGGACTCTCGATGGCACTAATACTCGTATGTATTTCTGCGGACAAGTCTGAGCGAAATGAGCGCGAGGCCTGTATAAGTCCCTGTAAGTTTTTCGATCTACCCGTTAATATCAAATGAACGGTTTTTACTTAGTACACGATTATGTCCCGTATTTTTTCTGTTAATATCAAATCACGTTTCGAAATTAAAAGTCGAACGCGGTCGCTTGTTATTGCATTCAATAGGCGGCTTTATAGCGATACTGCTTGAAAGAAAAGGCTTTTCTCCGGGTACGTTTTATCGACATTATTTTGACGTTTTAATGGCGAAGTTCTGATACGATAGGTGCAGGATTTGCAGGACATTCTTGCGCACTTTATAAATACGATTAGTTACTAGGTTCAAGTTTAGTTAAACAGCAATATTATATTACAGTAATATTGCATTACGCTATTTGAACAGTAAAGATTTCTAGAAACTTGTTGACAAAGCAGAACTATTCAACAATATTACAGTTCTAGCTTGTATTTAGTGTTATTAATACGAGTATAATTTATTGGTCTAGTAAAAGATGATTCTGAGAATATTTTAATAAAAACTGGCCGCAGTTTGTGTAACTGACTTATTAAAAGGTATTAACCTTGTAAATCTCTTTTAAATGGTATCAGTAGATTCGGTTTTATTCTTGAGTAATTGTTAGTGAAGTTGCTACAGCCAAAATCCTTAATCTACTCTTCAACCCTGGTAGATACTTTTGTTTTGTACTGTAACCAGTCACAGTAGATGCCTTACCTCCCACCAAAATTCTTGTTATATGAGGCTCTAAAAATTACACACTAAATTTGAAAGGCCTTGCAATACTCAGCTGACCGTTTGTACAGCACTATCCACTGTTATTACTAGCCGGTAGGCATCGCCGTTCCCGTCGTATGTCGACCGCAAGCGAGCATTCCAAAAGACCCACCAATATAAACGCAGTCTTCGCTTGCGTATGGTTTTCACGGCTATCTCGCTCTGGTTTATGCTGGTTAGTCTGAAGTTAAAGCGAGACAGATTGGAATATGGTTTTGGGCACATAGACGAGGCAAACACCACACAAACGCTTAATCCCTGCAGAGGGACTGCACACACGTAGTGCATGAGCGCGCAAATATTATTTCAAATAAGTAAATATCATTAGAGCGATGAGTGGTTATGATGATAGTTTCTGTGATGTATCATTTAATGTATTAGTTGTTAGTTAAAGTTTGCTATATTTTTCTGATAGCTTTTCCACACGTCAGCATGCGAGTTTTCTTGAATAATAAGAATGTAAATAAGCAATAGATGGTAAATTAAGCTAGAGAAACATAGTTACCTAATTGTTATCGCTCCTTATAAGAAGCTACATAATCAGGGGAGGTCTCTCAGCGTTTGCAGTACAGTATAGTACAATATAGTATAAAGGCTGATCAAGATGCGAACCACGTGATTTATTTCGCGTCAAAGTTGAAATTAATTCACAACATCACCGTGCGGTGGCGGAGCGGGTAAGGTCACGCTTTGAATGTCACTGGGTCTGAGCGGGTCGAATAAAAAAAAAAGTTTACTTAGGGTAAATCACTTTTTTCTTGTTACTTGTTACCATGGTTACGATCACTGGGTCACTTTTAAAACCCTGGTTTTATGGTATGTAAAATAACCAAATATAATTATTTTTATAATTATTTCCCAAAGCGGGTCGTCTACATACGTAACCCTATAACTAGATTGCAGAATAAAATTCCATTTAGCAAACTTTTCTACTATTGTCGCCCGGTTGACAGGACTGAATAACTAGATTAATAAACGTCTTCTATATGTACAATGTACATAGAGTATTTTCTTCTTAAATTATGGTCTAAATAAAATGGCGTAGACACTTTGAGCGCACGCTTCAGCAGTTCAATACGTGGCCTTAGGGCGGATAGTGCACTATATTTGCTGACAAATTTACTGCTTCAGATGACTTAAAGCCGCGCTGTCAACATCCAGGAGAACGCAAGACGCCAAATTTGTAGGCAAATAATTTATTTGTTTATTTGTTTATGAAATTTTGAGGTGTTTTCAGGTTCAAGGTGTTGTAGCGATCTTCCAAAAATGTATGTAAATCACGCTTTAAATCATTAGACTGATGTGATTTTTATCGATTTTTACCGGGCGAGAAAAATATTAAACACAAGGATATATAATATATTTACTGAGTAATTGAGATAAAAAATAAAAACCCGTGCGATGGCTATATCGCAAATTCATGAGTCCATATCTTTTGTTGATAAAGTTTGGCTCACTGCATCGGGTCGTGGTTTCATATCAACTCAGCGAAATGCTATACATGGAAGTATTCTGTCCGCTCAATTATGACCCAACGCAAACTACCCCGCGATAGGCGGTACTTACAAACTGCTCGATTGGCAATCTCAGTACGACCGAGATGACAGTCCGTGACAAATGGCTAAATTGATTTATAAAAACAACGTTTTTTTGTAATTAAAAATATATTCATGTGTCGTGAAGTGGTGCAGAAGTTATTTTAGTTCATACCAAGGCCAGTGGAATCACTTTTCACTTGTAGTAAACAGATAACTTCAGTAGAATTTGGAAAAAACATGACGATTTGTTTTCAATACTACCGTGCTAAGCTAAAACGTAACAACTGCATACGACTTTCATAACAACATACGACTTTTTAAATTGCGAGGATAATAGGGATGGTGTTATGCTAAATGAAGTAGACTATTTTATTAACTTGTGTTTGGTTTAGGTATTTTCTATATAATTATAAATGTAGTAATAAATTCCTTCTTACAGATTTGTATTTTCCTTTTTTATTTCATGAGATGGAGCTATAAAAAAACTACCTAGTTATTTCAAATTAATAATCAAATTTGGTATTGTCATTTTACATTACTTTCCATTCAGATTCCCACAAGATGCTATTCGCAGAGAACTAAGGAAAAAAGCTGTCCAATTAGAGAGACATGAAATTGAGCGGATGCCTGGCAAGATATCTAGAATATGTTCTATTCATGAGATATAACCCGTGAGATAATCATACCCGGTCTCCTATATGTAGATACATTTTTCCTATCATGCTTTCACTGAATTAATTTAACAAATACACACATTATCTGAAAATGTTGATCATTTGAATCCACCCTTTACTGTCACATTTATGTAGGTTCTCTCTCAAGCCATTTCCGTCAGTAGAAAAGAGCGGCAAACATATTAACTCACATTATAGACGGGTCTAACGCGAATTATATTCAATTACCTTGATTTACCGACGTATATCAGTTTCGTTTCGTATAATGTGAGTTAATATGTGTTCAAAACGCGAAAGTTTAAAATATTATAAGAGCGGCAAATTTAGAAAATGTAAGAGCGCGAACGGATGTGGTCCTATACAAAATTTTAATTTTGCACCTTTTTCTACTGACAAACTTGCTTGACCGGCTATATACATATAAAATATTCTGAACTGAAAGTGGGGATTTATTGTGACTCCGCCTGTTCAAATATTTTTGACCCGATTCGTGTACCCATGTAAATTTTGCAGACTGTATAGCCAGTCCTATTTCTAAGATCAAGCTCGCCATACATTTACTTTGGCGTACTTGATCTTAGAAAAACGGACGGACTATACCTGAACGTGACTTCGCACTGCCATGCAGATTGATAATAAAATATACAAAATACTTATCATAGCGGAATACATTTATACAACAATGATATATTTACTTATGTTGAGTTAGTCTGTCATGTCATAACAACATTTTAACTAGTTATATTTTAATCTGCATTAAATTATTATACGTGAATTATTTGACTGGTTCTTCACTGTATGGCATAAACCTATCCCTGTCCAAGTCATATTCTAATCAAATATGAACCGCGAACTCTAAGCGGCCAGTACGTACAGCAAGAAGGTTATTAGCGGATTAATGTCGCTGATTGGTAGTTATTGACATTATATGCATTTCATCTAAACATAGCTATGTACCATTAGTGTAATAAAGATGACTATTATTTCGTTTACCAGCTTTGATTACAGGCTCTGTAAACGCGTCGTTTTATTTGAATGTAGGCGTAATTGTGTATGTGTGCTAATTTGGCCCAAGAATTTGAACGGTAATGTTCCTAAAGGCGGTATCCTTAGTTATATATGATCGCAGTATCAACTTCACTTAATAATCTAGTTATAAGAAGTGTTTATTTATTTAGCTAAAATTCTTAACAAAAATCGATCGAAATGACGTAATTTGCTAATTAAATTCTAAAATTAACTTGAAAAGGGTAAAATCCGCTCCAAGTAATTATCCCACAAAAATCCGAAAGGTAGCGCATAAATCAAGTTCAATATGAATTTAAGGCTTAACGCAGAAGCCACCAAATTTCATCATAATCAACCGACAGGCGAAAACTTATAATTGGTTTTCATTTGCCCAGTGACACAACCCTTCGAGGAATTATGAAACAGGAGAGAAACAGCCGATCAATCTTTCACGATTGACGTGCACATTTGAAGCAAGGAATCAGCCGGGGTCCAAGTTTCGATAACTTACAAAGGATTATTAAGGGGTCTAAAGTAATAAAAGACAGGATGGGAGAGGATCACGGTAAAGACAGTTTATTTATTCTTTATTCTTTATTCTTCCATAATTGCATACATGTAGTAGGTACAAAAGATATTAAATATTATATTAGGATCTTACATGCTACCCGATTCGGGTGTTGCAATATTTACACTAATTACTTATTCTAACATTATACACATAAAATATACATATT
This sequence comes from Cydia fagiglandana, assembly GCF_963556715.1. NCBI lineage: Eukaryota > Metazoa > Arthropoda > Insecta > Lepidoptera > Tortricidae > Cydia > Cydia fagiglandana. The sequence continues at coordinate 901,124 of NC_085932.1, read as the reverse complement.
TACAACTTATACTAAATTTAACTACAACTATCCGCTACAAATTCATCGACAGAATAAAAACATTTTTCTATTAGGTACTTTTTAAGTTTCTTGATAAATATTATTATACTTTCCTCGGACTTAATATAGGCAGGGATTCTATTATATAAAGTAGCCGCAGCATAATTTGGGCTGCTTCGAAACAATTGGGTACTAGATGCTTGTATTACTAGATTAAGTTCTCTTCGGCGACTTTGAATTCGTCTGAATATGTGTGAATTTTTGCGCACGAAAGTTGCTAGTTCTAGAATGTACATGCTAGATAATGTTAGGATTTCATATTCTTTGAAATATGGCCTACAGCTGGCTGGGCACCTAATTTTAGCCAGTATACGGATGCATTTTTTTTGCATAAGAAACAGTTCATTTGCATCAGTGCTGTTCCCCCACATTATGATTCCGTAGCGCAAACAAGAATGCGCGTAGGCGTAGTAGGCTGACATAGCCGTCTTAAAACTTATTGTTTTTCGTAAAGTATTTAATACAAAAAGAAATTTTGCCATTTTAGTTTTAATTATTGCAATATGATCTTTCCAGTTAAGACAACTGTCTAAAGTTAATCCTAATAACATACATTTATCCACTTCTTCTATTTTCTCATTATACATGGCTAACTCTATATTTAAAGGCGTTCTCTGACGAGGGTGAAATTGAATTAACTTGGTTTTGCTACTGTTTATTATGAGGTTATGGTCCAACATCCAACTGTTTATTTCATTAAGCGTATCCTCTAGTCGAGCGTTATAGTCATCTTTAGCATCAAACTTAAACAAAAGGGAAACATCATCAGCGAATAGAACGCTCGTAGTATTTATAATATTGGGTAAATCATTTACATATATAAGGAATAAAATACATCCAAGGACGCTACCCTGGGGTATAGAGCCCTGCAATTGTATACAGTCCGATAGTACTTTTGTTATTTCCTTAGTGGAATGATTATGGTGTTCTACCTGCACGTATTGAGTTCGCTGATTTAGATAAGACTTAAACCAGTCGTGCACTACGCCTCTGATTCCTATTCCGTATAGCTTCATCAACAGAATTTGGTGTGATACTCTGTCATAGGCCTTGCTGAGATCCAGTAGCAGTCCCACGGCGTTACTTTTCCCATCTATTATATTTAGGACTTCTTGTACATAATTATAAAGGGCAAGTTCGGTAGACCTGTTCTTTCTAAAGCCATATTGATTATCTTTTAGCAGGTCATTTTTTTCTAAGAATTTGTATACACGCTCAAACATTACTTTCTCGAAAACCTTTGAAAACGTCGGTAGCAGAGCAATAGGCCGATAATTATTGGGATCTGTAACATCCCCCTTTTTGTACATAGGTTTTACTACTGAGATTTTCAATTTACTAGGAAAGTTACCTTCAGTGAATGATTGATTAATCAAGAAAGTGAGAGGTTGTGCTAGTTCCCGTGCACAGGTTTTCAATAGTGTCGAAGGTATTTCATCAGCACCACAACTTCTTTTATTTTTAAGGCCTCGAATTGTTTTATACATCTCATGTTCAGTTACTGGAGTCAGATACATAGACGTCATTGGTTTGTTTTGGACTTGTCGGCCACAAGGTATGGGCACTAACGCGGCTTGTGAAGATTCAGAGTTGTCAACGCTTTTTGACAACGTATATACACCAGAGAAAAAATTATTGAAAGTGTTTGCTACCGTTTTTGGCGTCTCTGTGACGATGTTTTCCGACTCGGTCCTTATCTTGAGATTGCATCTTTTTCTCTCCCTCGATTTACCCTTTACTTCATTAATTATTCTCCACATAGTTTTAGCTTTATTATTAGCTTTTTGCATTTCTTCGATATAATTTAATCGTTTTGACATGTCTACACTCTTTTTTAATATCCTGCAATATTGCCTATAATGTGATGCAAGAATAGGGTTCTTTTTAATGCTGTGAATATGTGCTTTTAGTAGCCTTTTATGCTGACAAGACTTTTTCAGACCTACCGTTAGCCATCTTTTTTTATTTGTATTTCCTATTTTTACACGCTTAACTGGAATAGTCTTATCCAAAATCTGGCATATTACGTTATGAAATGCTATATAGTTGTCTTCCAAGTTTGAAAACAGCATAATGTCACCCCAATTTACACTACTCAGTACTTGCTTAAAAGCAGATTCATTTTTTTCACTATGTATTCTTGTATGCATAAAATATTTACAATTGGACTTGGTTTGGATTCTAAATTTAAAAAGAATACTTCTATGATCCGAAAGACCGTTCTCTACAACGGTAAGCTCAAAATTAGTTTGATTGCTGAATACTAAATCAATACATGTGGCTGAGCTTAAAGTTACTCGTGTCGGTTCTTTTACTAACTGGGTGAGATTTCGTGATATCATTAAATCTAACAGTTTTCGTGCATGCTTGCTATTTGGCTCCGCCATGTTTATATTAAAATCTCCCCCTACTATAATGCGCTTTTTGTTTTCTTTGTGTTCTAATGCCCTTAATATGTTTTCTAAACTGACATAGAAATCTTCAATTTGCTTATCCGGCCTATATATACATATTATTATAACATTCAATTTCGGTATTTCAATGCAACAACATTCTATAACACATTCAATAGATTCGCTTACAATATCATTTCTTACTACATATTCTATTCCACTCTTAACAAATATACACACGCCTCCGCCATTGTGTTCACTACGGTAGAAAGCAGTGGCTAATTCGTATCCTGACACCTGTAAGAGGCTCGATTGCAAAGATGACACCCACGTTTCAGATATACATAATACGTCAAATTCACATTCATCTAGGAAGCTTTCAATTACATGTAATTTGTTTTTAATACTCTGCATATTTTGGAACAAAATTGAACACTCTGGCTGCGCTGTTCCGTTTCCTGGAGAGTCTTTTAAATTTTGTTGCGACATTGTCAGGTTATTCAGTTGATTTGTCTTCTGATCCACGAAAAAACTGTGAATTCCCTTTTTCCTCTTCTTGCTCATTGTCGTTACAAGTTTCAATGTTGCGTCGTTGTACCTCCGTTATAAAGTAGTCGATTATTTTCTTCTGCTTAGGTTTTCGACTTTGTGCTTGTGGTTTCACCGTTTTGAAATAGTTTGTTATTTTGGTCTGATTATTTTTCTCTTGGTAATGAGTGTCAATGGATTGTAAATCTGGTATTATATTTGAAGTTATAAAATTCCCTATGTGGTGTAATATATTTTCCATGCCTCTGTTGTTAAGTTTACCAGTTCTTACTGAAAACATGTCTAGGGACAGGTCTAAGTTTGAGTCAAAGGAATAGTGCCGTGCGTGGAAAGTGGCATTGTTGCGCAATAGCTCATTGAAGTTTTGAATTGTAGATCGGTTTACCACAAATGTAAGTTGGGAGAGTCATTATCATATTTGTGTGCGTAATAGAGTTCAAAGTCTTATTAATGAGTAATTTAGGTCATCTTTAGTATCGGTGGGCAGATAGATTGGAGGTAGATCTCCGTGAACTCGGTGTGTGAAGGCTGGCGTGATTCCATGCAGGACCGGGTGGAAGCGCGTGCTTTTGTCGGAGACCAAGACTCATTTTGAATCATCGTCCCAACCAAGCAGCAAAGCAAGCAGGTACATAAGTTTAAGTAAAGTAATAAAAAATATTGATCCATTATGACAGATAAACGGCCTAGTGGGTAAAGACCTTGGCGTAAAAAGCCGATGGTCCTGGGTCCCGGTAAATACATTAAATAAACTTACAGTATACACCCATCCGGAAGAAAGCATGAAACTGATGCGTACATGAAGTTTGTTAGGGGAATAGGCAGGATTAAACAAGATAATAACCGCTTTCTAGCTTTGTCGAAATCAGGTGGCGCTGTCTATAAATCTTACTTTAATTCTAATCTAAAAATACTAATAATCACAAGAAACTGGCAATCAATCTTCCAAATTGGCGCGCAATACATTTCAAGCAACAAATCACCCGACTGATGTTTTCAAAAAACAAGTAATACCATTGCAATTGTTCGGGCCATAAATAAAAATCGCGAAAACACCTCAGCAGTTTTAATATTTTAATCCCCGGCCTGGGAGCGCATAAATTTCGTTTGGCTGTTTGATCAGCGTCCGGATTCCGTGTGTGATAGAATTTTTGATAGGTGCCTGTTTGTGTAAGGATTTGGTTTACTTCGCTTCTCATTATATATTCTCGTTAAGGTTACATGCAATGTTACTTGCTTTAAATTATTTAAGTGTGATTATTTTATCATCTGAGACTGATAAATTAGTTGTTCTTTTTGAGGCTGCAATGATTTTATGGTTAGTATTTTTTTGCTACATACGAAGTATTTTTTAAAAATGAAATAATAAAAACAGATATTAGAAAATTGATAAAAAACGATCAGTATAAAAGTCATTGTAGGGCACAAGTCTAATAAAATTATTTGTCTTGAAAGTAAAACTGTGACTATTGATATTGGTAGGTAATCATTTATTGAATCTTAAGCTTTAAAAAAACCGAAGGAGTTCTCTCCATCGGAATAGGCATTCATAATTCGTCAGGGGCTTGTTGAAATGTGGTGAATTTATCCACACGGACAAATACTGGGGCCGTAAATCAAACCTACACAATTTGTATCGAGTTTTAAAATGCCGCTCTAAACTTTTGCAGAGAAATTAGTAGTAAGTAAGTTATTGATTTAAACGTACTGATATACATTAAAATTAGATAATATTTTAATGAATTGATAATTCATTCAATCCTACTAATCCTACAAATTTAGAAAATAAAAATTTGTAATCATATCCAAATTTTATAACAAATTTTTAAAATGTCTTGTGATCCAAAGTTTTCAAGAGGTTTTACGCCGAAAACACTGAAAAGCATTTCTTCAAAGACATACACTTTTGCTTTTGGTTTTGTATTTTTTTTAAGCTGCAGTTAATATTAGTGTAAAAACTTTCATCATAAATTTTTAATTGGGTAAGTTTTATTTATTTATTTTATTAGTTTTAATTTATTTAGTTTATACTTAATTTCAATAATAGTTTATAAATGTTTAATAAAATAAATCCTTTTTTTTATTAATAAAATAAATCCTAACTCAACTTAAACATACTTAATATTTATTTTGAACTATCCCAATTCCACTTCAAATCCGGAGTAAAAAATAAAGCAACATCATTACTGGAAGTCAAAGCGCAGACGTCGTTTGTATAGTGGCAAGCGAGCAAATGTTTGAACTCAACAAAATGTCTGAGAGCCGAGATGCAGTGCAAATATGACTAATGTGATCAAAGCTGGCCATTTTAATTAACTAAATGTGGATATAATAGTAGGTAACCTTTTTATTAGATATTCAGAAGAGTGAGTTCGTAACTTGTTCAGATGAAGGAAACAAAACAAAAATGCTTGCTGTTTGAAGAGGAAAATTTCAAGTGTTTTAAAATTAAATGAAATTTACGTTTGCAATATGATTTTGGGACAAATTATTTATTGCTTTTCGATGGGTCTTTATTGGCTCCCTTATAATATAAATTCCGCTTTTGTTGACCATTCGTCTTCGTAACTCACTAATTACTATCACGAGTTAAATAAAAGCCATAGTGAATCGTGCTAGTGCCTACCAAACTAAGGTTAAGTATCTTTTTTTCAGTAATTAGTGAGTTTTGGTTGTTATCTGGCGATATTCAGTAAATCTGACTTTTAAGTTTTGAAGCAATAATAATAATTATGTTTATAGGAGTCAAAGGGATAATCTTTTTTATACTCGTTTAATATAGAAATGAAGTCTTAGTAATGATAAATTAATTTACCATTTTATATTAATCATAAAATACTTTCAAAGACAACTCAGTTTTACATTCAAAAAGAATCATATATTATTATGACATTTAACAGTATGTATGTAAATATGCAAAATTTCATCGCTACGATAAGAACAACAACCTCATCAGAACTGTAGAACACAGAGAACACGAGTAAAGAAAACAATAGCATACGTCAGACCGTCATTCATTCCTTCAGCGAACCAGCTCCAGGGGATATGTCAAATATTAACCAATATTTCCTGACCTCTCGCAGCTTATGATTCTTTTCCATTCCCGTTCAACATTTGTAGTGTAAAGAGGGATGTAAGAGGTCTTGGGATGTTGGTGTTGACTTGTAAAATTCATACGAAGCCTTGACAAGGGTCAACGGAACATTGTATCTGCCCTGCATTTAGTAGTGTGCTAAGATCGTGCCCGTGACTTCAGTTTATTGATATTTTGTATGTGAACGTGAACACAATAAATCTGCGGTGCTAATATATTAGGTAATTCAGGTCGATAAATAAAATCAGATCCAATAAAACAGAGTTGCATTTGTTTTACTTCGTTACATTTTTAAACAAAATAATTTAAACTCAATATCCTACATTATAGGTTGAAACAGTTACATATTGTGGCTCTTTCTTTTGTATGGGCCTAAGGGAGATAAATATACTTTATGCTTTTAATGTAACTTTAAATGGTTACTTAACAATTTTGTATATAAGAACCTATGTATTAAGGCTACATTTTATTACAGAGGATGGTTTTTGTGCCATACTAAATTTATTCTTTGCGTAAATTTAATACAGTAATTGTGAGTCGTATATACGAGTAAATAGTTATTAAAACGATCCAACAGATTCTATAAATAGCTATCGTAGTCTCGAAGAATTTGTTAGGGCACAGAATCTGTTTGGGATAATATGAAATTCCTGAGATACCCTAAGAGATGCTCCGAACAGAGGCAGTTATGAAAATTTCGCATAATTTTTCGGTGTCCGATATTTTTGTTCAAGGAATTACTTTTATAGTTACTTTGATACTCCTAAAGATTGATTGCTAATATTTCATAATAAGTATCTAGATATAAAAAATTTATCACCACAATAGTCAACGTATGTTTTGTTATACCCGAGGCCCACCTAATTTGAACCTTGCTATAGAGTTGTAGATATGAGTAATTGGGATGAATTTCGTTTATTCTAGAAAGCAATGAAAGGGGAGTTTATGATGACTTCTAATTACATTGGGCCTTACAAGGATAATGGACTAGAACTAAAATAAGGAAAAGGCGATTTCCTATTACAACATTAAATAAAGGACTCGTATATAAACAAAGATCATTTTACGACAGCACCCTAAAGGCCATCAGAAGCAAATAACACAAATCGCAAAATATCCTCCATCTTCGTTACCTTCGCAATATCAGTTTCAAAACAAAGCACAGCGAGCCAAACGTAATTAAGCCGCTCCAATCGTTCGTAAGTTCTAAATAAAATCCGAAACATCACTCAAGGAGGCTCCTCACCCACTTTTAATTAAACATCCAGTTCTGTTCAATTCGCGACCTTATAACACTTTGCTCTACCCCCATTTGTTGCGCGGAAAATTTAAATATTTTACACTCGAAGACACCTTTCCGATCGTTACCTCGGACGTTTTAATGTGAGCGCCCTACGTCCCGCCATTACTCCACCTTCAATTAGATGATATCTGACGTTTATAGTTCTTTATGCATTCAAGGAGCAAGATTATGCTTTGCCAGTGCCAGATAATGCCACTTAATGGCGGTCCGATCATTATGCCAACTGGCGTAATGAAAATTTTGCCCGGCTTTTACGATGGTATTCGAAAGAGCACTTCTGCTTTAATGAGCGATCTTTCTTTGAAGGTGTTCATTTACTTTTTTAAAAGATATTTTACGACCGTGTTGAGACTTTTTGGAATGGTTTTATTACTTTATTTCACAGTGTAATGCATCTTAAAGAGATGTAATAGGAGTTGGAGGTACTTTGACTGACGCGAGGTGTGAAAGTCATTACAAAGTATTAAAAGGTGATATGGGCGTTGGGCGCCCCTTAGCATATTATTATAAATCTCTGAAACGCAAAAAAGGTTACTCGTGCTGCAGAGAATCTTATCAGAATAAATATTATGAAAGCAACTAAAAGTTAATTTTATGTTTGACTAAGAAAACCTAAAGCAAATTTTAATTTGAAAGCGTAATATTTAGTATTTGATTAAAAATACCACACATTCAGAATACTTAATGTATGTTCCTGGCGCCCGATACTTATTAACATTTCTTGTTCTAAAAATGTTATACGTAATGTAATGTAATATAGTAAATATGCCCATTTCTCTTTATAAATACACTCCTCAAATACAGATCATATCCGACAGTCTGAGACCAAGAAATTAAATAAGAATCGGTCCCCATGTTTTTTGGATATGAATGTCGGCAAGGTGTAAAGTCGATGCAGGAAGAATTGGCGCTTATTGTCGCACAAACATGTAATCTCATGGAATGTCTCACTTGAACTAAGTTTACTGTTAAACGTAGAAAAACCCACAAAATGAGGGCAGCACCAGTCATGCACCTAGCGAATAATACATACCGCCGTGTTGAAGATATTACCCTTACTAATATAAACAATTAAAGGTAGGTATATTCAGAAGAATCACTTCTTTAGTCAAATTCAAAAACACACCTAAAATCCAACGTTTCAAAAATATATTTAGGTACACGCCCCTAAAACACTGACAAAAACGTCCTGTAAATATATTTTTGGAACATTGGCCTGTACAGATGTTTGTGAATTCAACCGTATTTTAGAAGCACATTTTCAGTAACTTTACATCATTCCTTTATCTCCACACAATCTTATCGGATATTCAATAAAGTTTCCAAAGTCCCTTGTTTACATTGTAAGATATGAGATGGAAATCAGGCCCCATTCAACCTTGCCCGCTGCCCGTGCACCTTTCGCTCGCTATAACCGTCTCCTGTCACATAAACTCGATCGACGGTGGTGCATATTACAAGCGTCAGCGGGTAGGTTTTCTTAATACTAACTACTACCTTTATAAATAAATTATGACTAAACATTTTCAATAAAGGGACTTACATAATTATTTGTTTTCGTCTAAGGGCATTTCTCAGGAGGGCCGTTTTTACGTGTCCGGGGCAGTAATTGATTGAATTTACTGTTCAATAAATCTGAATTAATTTAGGCATGATCTTCAGCTTATATTCTGTCTGGAACACTATCAAATTATTTATTTATTATTTAAATAATACAAGAAAAAAAAATTCAAATGCCAAAAATGATGTTCGGTGGGCGTGTCCCGCACCCAGATTTTATGAAACAAAAAATTATTACTCAAGATGGGGCATTAGATCGGAGTTATTATGGGTATTCACGCATAGGGTATTAGTTAGCTTATCATATTCTTTATACCACAATAATGTGTTTGCTCAACACATTGAATAAAACCAAATTTACGATGTGTCCCGGGCTAGTGACTGATATCGGTGTAATTTGCAAAACATGTCAGTACTCCTTGAAAGTTGTAGACCAGGAACTCAGTGTCTCAAACATAGTATGCTTTAGTTGTGCCTTAACCGTTGAATAAAGTAGAGGTACAGTCACAGTACAATAAAGTGATTTTTTAAACGTTTCTCCGTCCTTCGCAGGGTTTGGTCCTATGTTTTTTTGAGATCGGTGGTGCAATTTACTCCGAAAGTTTTAGTGCAATTATCGTTATGTAAGTGATTAAGAAGTCATCGAAAGTACGTAAATCCACCATTATTACATCTCCTCTGTATCGTTCATGCTATTTCTGTAATTGCTAAAAAGCGATTAATTTTGATATCGCTGGTGTTGATTTCCCTGGTTTCGGTGGATTTTTTGACCACCGATATCAAAAAAGTGATCACTGAATTCAAATCCTGCTTTGTAAACTAGTTTGTTGTACTAATTTATCATGTCTAAAAAGTGAAAGATACGTTGTACAAACGTAAAATTATGTTTGTAAGTAAATTATGTCATAGTAGGTACACAAAATCACTAGTTCACTATGAGTAGTTTTTCAAACCAGACGTATAGACTCAATGTTTCTTTCTCTGTCTTGATATTCTTTTCCAATCAATTAAGTAAATTATGTTCGTTGTCCTCTGTATCACCGGAGGCCCTACACCTCGATACCTTTAAACATGTCAGCCATGTTAAATAAATGTAGTCAATTAGATCCCACTTCTTTTAAAATAACTTGTGTATGTAAGTACTATGCAAGGTGAACCCAAGGGACGGGATGTACAGAACAAGGGATTAAAAATAAAATAGCATTCTAATGTCGAGATCGCTTCAAAGGCACTGAGCGTACCTACTGATCGATATTTCTAAAGGATAGCCATAGACACAAATTGAACACAGCAAATGTTTTAACAATCCTCAATGTCTTATGTCTTTGTCAACAACTTTGTTACAATTAAGCTCAAGTGTTTGAGGGTGCTGGAGATCATAATTAATTGGTAATTGGATCTTCAAGCATTACTCGACTACTTCAAATATTAGATTAGAGTTCACGCATTTAAACTCTTTTATTAAAAAAAATACTTGTTTTCCGTATTGCATCACATTGCTTTATAAGTACATTAAATATTTAATGAGCATTGAACACCACTCAAGAGTGTATTGTTTATCGGGTGCAGGTAACATAAGTTTTTTTTAGATGCGTGTGCGGTCGGATTGCGTGAAACAAACATCTTCTCCTTCATGGATATAATAATGCAATGAATAAATGATTATAATGTGCGAATTTGTGGTCGACAATGTCGACACGTCTGAAACTCGTTTCAGGACCACACATCACCCTATTATATGAGGCCAGTCATATAGTGTGGGATATCTGCTAGAGATGTTGATTTACAAGCTGTAATTTGGTTATTTTAAAATCTTGAGTCTATATCTATTAAAGTTATGTAAGCTTTCGAGATCATTAGCCTTGTTACATCGCTTATCAACAAACAGGATTGAAAAATATGATTAAAATAATTATATAATTGAGATTTAAAACCTAAATGTGATTTTGGTGTAAGCATTATTGAATTCGGTGACGAAAATTGATTTCAGTGCCTGCACATGATTTCGGTGTTTTTAAATCTCAAATATCTTGAAAACTATAAGGTTCTAATGGAGGCCTCCACTACCAATATTTTTTATATCAAGGGTAGATTTTAGGAAATAAACTCGCATATTATATAAGTTAAAAAAAAAATGTTGGCACCGAAGTCAGGCACCGAATGTCATCTCTGAGAATCGCCCCTAATATTCTAGTTGTCCTAAAAATTGGTCCAATGCGAGTTGTGGCATAGATCATCATCACAAATCATCTTCGTAATAGGTATTCGATCAAAGCACATGAGCAATTATTACCATTACATCTTTTGCCGCCTCCAACTAATCTCCAGCACATAAGAAGTTTTTAAGACTCTGTCAATCGAAGTATTTTTGAAAGGACCTTAGGTGTGTTTAATTTGAAACTGACGTAGAGCAGAGCCGATAACGTACAAAAATACTGAAAAATAGACCATTGAATTTTTTGGATATTTCGCTGGTTTCGAGTTTGACAAAGACACGATCCATTTTTTGGCCAAGTCACGCCAAGCTTCCCGCGTGAATTTGCACCAAACCAAAGAAAATCAATCACTGATCTACTGTCCCTCAATCATTTACTTATTCAGGCTCCGCGCTACCCATACTTAAACTTTATGGAGCGAACAAACCTCCTGCCAACATCACTGTACCTTAACATTAAGGTATACGGTCTAATTTCGAACGGTAAGTGCTACGAATTCCTTCGAAGGAATCAATCTTGACCCAATTTGAAACATGTTGGTTTAATGATTTATATAAATCTAGGGTTTGTATGGGTCAGTAATTTGCGAGGTACTAAAATTGTTCAAACAATTTTTTTGAGTAGGTATCCATTTTAAAAGTTTTCTACGTGTATAAAGCTTTTGCGTTTACGATATTTTTGACAAACATGCCGTATATGCTCATGCTAGGTTGTCATGTAAATCCCGAACAAAATTTACCAAGTTGAGTGTCATACTCGTACAGAAAAACAAAACAAATATTCGGTTCTTTGTATATTTGCTTCTTAAGGGTTCGTTTTTGTTGGCTATTCAGATTGAAAATATTGGCCACCTTTTAACAACATGATATTGAGGATTTGAAACATCCAGAGGATTCTATGCGCGAGGTTGTTTTTTTCTAAACCTCAATCTACACATGATAACTCGGATAAATCCATATGCGATTTTGGTACTAATAAAAGGTATAAGAGGGTAGATATTTGATGAGGAGGATTTACCCGAGTTTGAAGTGAAGCGACACATTATTGTTTCATGAAAACCCCCATAACACTAGAAAACCTCTTGCGTACAATAATATTTGCATATTTCATCGACTTACAAAACTCCAACAGCATATAACAGATATTAACTATAATACCTAACATAATCATAAGCACATGTTGTTTCCCCACCTTAATATAAAGGGCAACTACGGCGTGCCCGCCATGCCTCCACTCATTTATGTTGGCCGCCTGACGCATACCAATGAGCTGTTGTGATGCCATTTTCACCTCATCCGTCATACTTTGTGCATAATTTGGGAGTAAGATTGTCACGTTGCGATTAAAACAGGATTAAGAGTCAGTGGTTTAGTAAAAGTCATCATCGGTTGTAAGCTGATGAAATAAAAAAAGAAGTTTGTTTTTATACTATTTTAAACAAATGGGTGTCAAACAAAAATATTATTCAACAAAATCGAGGTAAGCTTGTTAAGGGTTTGATTAATTATGGCTATGGTTGTTCGATTGACTATTTTTAATATTCATTTGTTTTTATTGTCAATATACGCAAGTTCCCTTTTGTTTCCGTATGGTTACGATGTAATCGACACGTCTGTGATCGATGCGGCAAGAAGTGCCGATCGGCCATTGGTCTCTACAACCATCGCAGTCGATGTAGGCTGTAGACTACCTCCTCAAAATACTTTCTTCAGTCGCTGCAACTATCATCTGCAAAGATGCTGTGGCCAATGATGATGAATAATGTATTCAAAGTGACGTAATACCTTCAGCTATAATTGTTATCCTTGTTTTAAACTTTGACATAGCAGGTGCCCTCAGAGGCCCTTCACAAACGTAATTAGCATATAATATTTAAAAATAATTACACTCCCCGCCTCGGTTTTTAATCAATGTCGGAAAGACGCCAACTTCTCAGACGCCGAGAGCGTACGAACAAAATTAATCTTTCAATTACCGTCCAAAGAATCGCGGAACAATGACAATTATAAACAAGTACGTGCATATAATTCGCGGAGTTCGCAACTCGTACCTTCCGCACGCACGGTACATAAATTTGTTACAACTGATTACCAAGTTCGCGCGGAGTTGTCATCGCAACTCTTCTCCGGGCGAAATTTTTTCATTGTTATATCTTACCCTGTTAGAGATCAGGGTTCATGAGCGGGGTGGTCCTACGTGCCGCGAATGCCACGGCCGCATTACGTCGGCTCGAAGGGTGCGAGCGAGACGCCGCAATACGTGCGAGTAGATCTCAGCAAGATTTCGTGACCTCTCAGCGGCTCTCAGCCCGCAGAAATATGGACGGCAATAACATAAATCCCTTTGGCATATAAAACACTAAACGTTCTCGGGAGTGTCCCGACAATCGCTTCTTTTTATGAGAGGTTGTTAAAATATTAGTGCATTTATGAAATTTTTTTGGAGCTTGGAAAATTTTTCGGGCTCAAAGGGTTTAAGCGTAATAAAGAGTCATTATTACTCGGAAGCCTTTGCTGACGTACAATAGGAAATACATATTCATGGATATACAGTATTGTATGCATTCGGACAATGTGCAGTAATGAGCTTACGTTTCTGTTTTGATTTAAACAGCGGAATGGAACAAGAGTATTACGTACCTAAATATATCACAATGACATTTATAATATTAATAGACGGCTTACGAAAATACTAATTATAAACAACTGAAATGAGTAGAAGTAATTATATTTTGTTTGTTTCACAATATAGACTGAACAACAGCCATTATTACAGTTATAATAATTAAGCCAAAAGTGATAAACTAAAACAAGAGATACTAGTCGATCATTATCCGTCTATTAACATTAAATAAGTAATTATTGTGTGTCGCGGTCAACAATCATTGATTCAAACCACGGTTATGCTGTATAAAAGCAGTAAAAATAATCATCCCCGTACGGGTATGATGGTCGTTCTTGTCTACGTGACAGCGTGATAAAACGGTGTCCGTCACTTTCTATCCCATGGTGTCAAAAAGTGACAGTTATTTTATCACGTGGATAAAGATGGATAAAGCCATCCATTATACGCCGGCTGAACAATAAATGCAAAATAGATGATTAAACATTCGATCAGGATCCTTATCCTACCGAGACAAGAAGTTAAAATTAGCCCTACCTAGTAAAATGTTCAAATTCAGTGTCCAACTAAAAGTTACTCCTGTGTTGACAATTTTTCGATAAGTTTAAAACACATAATATACATGTCTCTGAATTTTAATTATAAGAAGCAAGCTGTATTAATGTTTTAAACTTTTAACTGTTGGACGGTTATCAACTTATCATTTTGACTGGTTTTTTTATACTGTTTGGTTGTAGTTTATAGGTTCAATGGGATACGTTACAATTAAAAAATATAAGGCTAGCGTGCAAAATAAGAGCAATTTTTTTGCTCTAAAAATAAAGTCTAAAATGTAGAACTAAATTCGAAAAGCTCCAAACACCGAGAAATCTCATGCAGAACAAAGTTCCGAAGCTAAAGTCTTTAGAATGCCATTCTGCTTAGTTTTCGTATTTCTTAATACAAGCTAATGCTTTGACTTAAGCCACAAGCGGAAAGCGATTATCTTATAGAATAATTATTCTGTTTTTAATAGGAACAACAAAAGTACTCAACAAATAAAAATGTCTTCTTCAACGCATTCACTGCTTAGGAACAAACTTGTATGACGGTGAATGCACATGTGCGTTGGGGGCAGAGAATGTGTTAAAAAAGACTTCATCAAAAAGACATCATCCTTCGGGCTGAAAGTTAACACCACAAAGTCGCAGGCAATAATCATTGGTAGTCCTTACTCTATCTCCGGGCTGTCTTACCGGGTCTTGCCAGATATTTTGTTCGACGGAACTCCTATTCCTTTCTCTTCCACTGTCAAAAATCTCGGTATTACTATGGACCAGACGCTCTCATGGGATCCTCATGTCTCTGAAATCAGCCGAAAGATTTTTGCTTCTCTCCATTCCCTGAGGCGCCTGCAGAATTTCCTCCCGCTTCCGACTAAAATTATGTTGGCTCAGTCTCTTCTTCTTCCACTTCTCGATTACGCCGATATTGCGTTTTTCGATCTGAGACAGGAACTGCTTGACAAGCTTGAACGCCTGCAGAATATGTGCATAAGATTTGTATTCGGTCTAAGGAAATACGATCATGTTTCTCTATTTCGCACTCAACTTAATTGGATTCCCATCCGCCGTCGCAGGGATCTGCACATTCTTTCTCTTCTTTTTAATGTTATTTTTATTCCTTCTTCTCCTCTCTATCTTTTACAAAAATTCAAGTTTTTGGCAGATGGTAGTGGCCATCGCCTTCGATCGAGTACCAATCTTGCACTGGCAACACCTCATCACAAATCTCGTGCGTATGGTAAATCTTTTGCGGTACGAGCTGTTCAACTTTGGAATGAGTTGCCTCCCTCCTTAAGGCGCTCTTATATTGGAGTTTTACGTTTCCGAGGGGGTGAAGCAGACGAGTGGTAGAACAGGCGGGCGGGCGCCCCGCGCGCCCCGCCGCACCATTCTCGCGCAGCACGTCTACGTCCTTATTCTGGCGCCATCGGTATTCTGAATATTCTGATTTGTCAGTTCCGGGATTTTTTCCGGCAATTAATATCGAATAAGGTTTATTAGCAAATTCGTATTTTAATGAGTATTTAATGAAATTATATACAATATGAGAGTATACCCCGACAAACTAAGAAACTAATCAAATTATACCCAATTATTCTTCTTCTTTCTCCTGGCTTTTGTCCCAGTTTATTTGGGGTCAGCCCTCCTAGTAATCTTGCGCCACAGCTCACGGTTGTGGGTTGTCTCGTCTGTTGCGTTCAACAGCTTCATGTCCTTTTTGACTGTTTGGAGCCAGGTTGTTGGTGGTCGTCCGGGTCCTCTCTTCTTCTCTTCGATTATACCCAATTATTATGAGGCAGAAATTAGTACTTACTTACCTTAAAAATATAATAGAGTTAGACCAAGAAAATTCTGCAACGATTTTGATTGCACACGCAGTGCAAGTGTTATTTTGAACGACAAACCTTTATGAAATTATGATTAACACTTGCACTGCGTGTGCAATCAAAATCGTCGTAGACTTGGTCTAATTCCAGAAGTCAATTTCGGGCAAGTAGGTATTGAAAATAAGGAAGAATACTGTAGTTCGTTTTTTTAGCATTAGAAAGTACTTGAAAGAAGGTAAGCGATCTTGACATGTCTTTTAATTGAATAGCGCTTTTTAAAAATCAGTAACTATTACTTATGAAAGCTTATTTTATATATTAGGACTTTTATTTTATATAAAATCAATCAACATTTGCATGATGTGTCGCATCCCCGTAGCTGCAGGCGTCCATAGGCTATGGTGAATGCGGGTCGTATGCTTGCTTGCCACCAGTGTGGTATATAAAAACAGCATTTTTTGGAATAAATTTCCATATAGCACGGTACGGACTTGGCGGAAATAAGGTAGAAGTACCAGTGCTCAACGCTGCACTAGTATTCGACACGGGCACTTTATGTCAAAGTGACAAGAATTAAATTTGAATACAGAAAGATCGTCGCCGTTCAAATTTAACCTATATTACTTTGACATAAAGTATAGTGTGTAGCTTTCAATTAGAGCTCAACGGCTAATCCTATTGTCTATTGTTAAGTAAAACCGCACGTGCTACTTACCTGCAAAAAAGGGTCTTAATTATTTTATTCGGCACCTGAGCGTGGGCTAAGCCAACGCTAAAAAAACCAGTGTAGGTGCGCTCTCCGATAACGCGCCTTTGTTACGCATCTCGATGACACATTTTAGACTGGTTCTGTAGCGTTCGACTCGCCGGCATTCAGTAACTGAAGTACGTATTTTTTATGCAGGTGGTGGGATAAGGGCAGGGGAAAGAAGAAGGTTGTAGCACGTGGCATTAGCGGTTTTACTTAACAAAAGGATTAGCCGTCGAGTTCTATTTGGAAGCTACACACTATACCCATGTCGAATACTAGTGCAGCGTCGAGCACTAGTACTTCTACCTTACCCAATCATCATTCATCATTCTCTTGCCCTTGTCCCATTCACTTGGGGTCGGCGCAGCATGTCTTTCACTTCCACACCTCTCTGTCGCCCGTCATTTCATCATTCACTTGCATTCGTTTCATATCATCTCTCACACAGTCCATCCATCTTTTCCTCGGTTTTCCTTTCCTCGTACTTCCCTCCACATTCATTCGTAATACCTTTCGCGTCACATGACTTTCATCCCTCCGCATCACATGGCCGTACCACGCTAGGCGATTTGCCCTTACTTTTTCTGTTATGGGTGCAACTTTCAGGCTTCCTCTTATATATTCATTCCTAATCCTATCCATTCTCGTCACGCCACACATCCATCTCATCATTCTCATCTCCGCTACATGCAATCTACCTTACCCAATATTAAACAGAAAACCATTTTAGGCATTTTTCGACCACTTCCCTTAAAACGCATGTAGGTAACTCGGAAACTAAAAGCGGTGAAATGATGGTGGTAACCATACACTAAACACTCCCACATATGTATTTGAAATCCGTACACATATGTTTAAAAATGATTAAATTTGATTAATTTAATAGCCTTTAATAAAATATGTTTACACAATTTATCAATCGTGACTGAATTCCGGATTGGTTAGATGGGTGTGTGCCTTTGCTTCCCAACTTGTTATAAAATGACAATATGATGGGCGAATGTCTGAAATGTCACAGTAATTAAGAATCATTTTGCTTTTCTTCGTAAGCATGTTGAAAAACATTGTGTGTATAACATTATTTGCATATTTATACAGTGATTACCCATTTTATGAAACGTCCACTAAACTAGCATAGGTCCGACGCTGGCAGTGGCCACGGGCGTACTGGCGCGGGGAATGGGCGCAAGGTATTGCCGCGTAGGGTGTAATTTAGTAGGCAAAAGTTGAATTCATAAAATTATGAATGAAAAGATTAACGTATCGATAAAAGGACCAGCAATAACGAAGATTTACTTAAAAGCTATCGAATGAGGTAAGTTTCATATCCATTTTCGTCGTAGTACTTCTAAAATATGGATCAAAAGACAGCTTTAAGCATGTTTTCAACTTAAGATTCTATCGAGAAAATAATGAGCCGTTGTGTTTCTGACAAGCAATAACGTAGTTCAAGGACTAAAGTTATACATACTAGAAAATAAAGCATGAAATCCTTGTAAAAGTCTGTAAATATGTTTACAAAAAAGCGCATTTTACTACACACCGCGCCTTAAGGCAATCGCAGTCCGTTGCGTCGCTTAAGGGGCAGTTAAAAAAGCTGTGGCTATCGGACCGGAATTAACTTGTTCGTGACTATAGATATTATATATTTATTATATTTAACGTAGGTATTCTATATATTTGTTATATTGTTAATTCCAAATTTTATCTTATATTATTTATTTTCGCCCTCTTTTATAATTTGATTGACTTTTCTCTAGTCTATTGTACTCAGTGCTATATTTGTCTACCGTTCTTCTTCAATTCTCATCTACTCAAAGGTTAACTGGAAGAAATCCCTTAAAGGGATAAGTTCGCCTTTGTACTGCCTATCCTGTGCCATAAATTTGTGTTTTGTGTTTTGTACGATAAAGAGTTTATACATACATACATACATACATACATACAAAAGAAAGGTTTTAATGCTTAGAGATTATGGAATAGTGAAAAAACTCTCGGGTGAGAACCGAACTCAGATTGACACTGTAAGTAGATACTGAGCCAAGACTTACCCGTGGACAACCATATGCGCTTTTTTATGGGGTTTCTAAGGATTTTGATATCGTTAATTTAGGTTGCTTTCAACTTATCGAGTTATAAATTCACTGTTACTACTTGCTGCACTTTTGCATTGTGCAAGTAGATTGGTTTTATCTAATGAGGTGCTAATAAATAAATTCTTATTTCAAAAGACATACATCATGTAATTTCAACACGTCAAATTTTTATGGCGTTATTTATAAACGTTTCTCAAATCTGACAAACCGTCGATAATACTTTGTCCCTACACCTCATTTCGACATTTCTGTTCATTAGAAAGAGACAAAATTTAACTGAAATGTTAACATTTACATGTTGTTACCGCTGCACCTTACAACTCGCGCCGACTTTTCCGCTGAGCCGGGATGAAAGAAAGTGCACCTTAAGCGTATACGTGGAGTCAATTTGCGAATAAAGTTTGGCGACTGCCTGCAAGCCAGACTTTTTACTGCGTTACTTAAAACTGACTCTTTGGAAAGTCACGTTTAGCTTGTTTTCTTGTTTTGTTTTGGCGGAAAGGTGTCATTAAAATAACATTAAAGTTGCAGATTTAGACGTTGCTAGTGTTAAAACAACATCTTGTACTGAAGAAATGCTTTTAAACCTATAATTTTTGAGCGTATATCGGGTTATTTTTGTAATGTTTCTCTCTTTGTATACCTATTCCTTCGACTGCTTATGGATCTGTCGTAAGCAGTCAGGAGTCAGTTAGTCATCTAAATCATATCTCATAGATAAAACGATGTCTTGCATAAACCGACACTTAATAACTTAATACTACACTTTTGTTTTTACAATAAGTGACAGAGTATGGAAGTGACGATATGGCGGCCGTTTTAAAGTAAACTAAAAGAATTCAGTCAGACAATACCATGTCACCAAATGGAACGTTTCATAACTAAATAAATAAATAAATAAAATAAATAAATATTATAGGACATTGTTACACAAATTGACTAAGCCCCACGGTAAGCTCAAGAAGGCTTGTGTTGTGGGTACTCAGACAACGATATATGTAATATATAAATACTTAAATACATAGAAAACAACCATGACTCAGGAACAAATATCTGTATCATCATACAAATAAATGCCCTTACCAGGATTCGAACCCAGGACCATCGGCTTCATAGGCAGGGTCACTACCCACAAGGCCAGACCGGTCGTCATACTCAACTATCGTCAACTATCGGTGTTTTAAGTAATATTTCTGACCACTTTCAGGAATTCAATTAATTGGCTAATAATATGCCGCAAGAAAACAAATTCAAAACAAATCTACTGCCGAAAAATGTGCACTCAGTAAGCACAATTTTTATAAAAGACAAGCTTCCCCATGTAAAAAATAACAATAGATCCCCCTAACTAAGTTGGGGGGCCTACTTTGGCCCCCAAAGGATTGAAGTTGGAACGAAGACGGAACGCAAGCATTAACTGCGAGTGCGAACGTAATGCTGCGGAAAGTATGGACAAAAGGAAGTAAGTGCCTGAATAAAGCTACTAACTAAAGCCTTTCTTTACAAGCTTTTGAAAGTGCCATCTGACGTGATTGTTGTTTATTTTTGTGGAGAAAAACTAGGCTGCACATGGGAAAATGCGGTTATAATGAAGATGATAGGGATTTGTACCGCGAGATTTTCTTTTTTTATGTCACGGTTGTAACAAGAATACAATAGACTGGTAAGGGGAACCGGTGGTAAGCCCATGGCTTGAAACTCCAGGGGTGATCCATAAAAAACGTAGCTACCTATTTAAATTCAGGTAAGTATGGCCCTTGTCTTAAAACTAGGGTGTAAAACATGTGTTGTGTTAAATTTGTATAGTGTTTTGGTATAACGATACCTAAGTTAGTGATAAGGGAGCCCATAAATTCTACGACTTTTCTGTTACAAATTGAATTTAGAACAATCAAATTAAACTACTATTTTATAAACACCTTCACATACAACGAGATATAACTGAAAGCAATTGCCGAAAGCAATAGAATCAAACACAATTAGATAATTACCTCAGTTCCAATATCAAAACCCGCAATGACATTACACTCATCATACATAAAAACATGGCCACCGGTCTCAGAGCTAATAAATAAGCAAATAAACCAGCACATATTAATATTCATTGGTGTATTAGCGCGTTGATGGATCGCCGCTGTACAAACTAGTGTCGTGATAATATGGTCAATGCATACCTTAAGGTGATTAAACAGGGTGAAATTGTTATCCCTGACCATATTCTGAGGGGTGGATATGTACTAAGTACGTAGGTCATACTGAACAACTTTTACTATGGCGCCAATACCGAAATCGCGAAAAAATAGTCGACGAATGGAGATGACCGTAACATTTTACTTTTAATCAAATGCTGATATCACCGAAGGAAAACGTACCAACTTTGTAGGTACATTCAGAAGTTTATCTATCCCCAAAACTTGGCAAAATATTATGATGGCTTTTGCAAAGTTCGGAAGGAAGGAACCAAATTAACTGTATACGACAAAGATTGACTTGGAGGGATTTCTTTTCACTGATTCATTCATTCATATTATAGCAGCTATTATTTATAGAGAACAGAGACAAGTGCTAACTAGTGTCCGGCGGGCGTGAAATCCACGATGACAATTGGTTTTGGACACTTGCAGGTAAACGAGCGAGCGAGCGAGCCGGCAGTATTTTTGGCACATTTGGTACGTCGAGTGAGTAATTTGGTATTTATTTTTAAGTTACACAAGCATTACAAATAGCCATTACTGACAATGTTTTCAAACATCAACATTACTCAAAAAACTGAAATATTTCCTATTCCATATTGTAGAAAAACGAGACGATTTCAGTGTCACATAAAAAATCCCGTATCACAAACCTCGGGTCTAACAAAACACATGCAGAAAAACTTTGATGAAGTGACTTTCAGCATATTTCCAACTTTTTTCCAAAACACCTCACCCCTAAGTGACTCGTGTGATCGGACTGTGTTTTACGAAAAACGTACCCTTTTTCGATGTTATTCGATGATATTTTTCACAAAGTAAACGACCAAAGTTTTATAAAGTTCAGCAACTTTGGAACTCGCGTCATCTTTTTTGCGTTATCAATGGCAGCTTTTTAACTATTTCGTTTCGGAGGTGAGATAATAGAATACCTTATTTTATTAAGTATCGAGACTTTGTATTATGAAAATTCGGTATTGGAATGTAAACTGACAACTTCGTTACTTTAGAATTTAAACACAGCGGGGATTTAAACAAGATTATCTCTTAAATAGATCTTAAGTGATTTAAAGATTTTAAGTTTACGTATTTCGTAAATTGATTTAGTTACGTTAAAGTTAAAGTTACGATGATTGATGGATTAGAATTGCTTAAGTAATTTTTATTATTTTAATAAAATTACTTATAAGAAAAGAGAAAAAACATATATATATATAACTTGATGTGTTGATGTTGTTGTTGGTGTTGTTGTTGTTGTGTGTTGATGTTGTGTGATTTAGCCTTATGGGAACCCTGTGGAAGGGTTCCCATAAGGCTGGCTGCGTTCCCCCTTTGGATGGCTATGCCGATCCGTTGGGCGAGGAACGAGCCAGCCCTACGGTCCCCGGTGACCTCGAATATTTTTTTTGAGAGCTGCCGAACTAGTTTATGGGCCCCTGGGCACCACGGTCCCAGAAAAGAGTATTCTTAAAAAAACCTTGAAAGTTTTACTAAGAAACCTAGGTGTTGCATTTTCATACGATATAAGTCGAGGAAACCCCTAATTTTAGTAACCATATAATATTTTAATGATTCGCGAATAATTTAAGTAATGATAAAATCAGTCAAGTTAAAATCAAAGAGAGTGATCATTACCTAAAGTCATATCAATATGTGGGTACATAACAGATTTGAAAAATCTTCCTTTCGCTTACCAACCATTCAATATCATTAGAATATTAGTGTTAACTATTAAGAAAGTTTTACCCCCACTGACATAAAAATATCTTAGTGCAAAATACATGGGTATATGAAGTATATTTCATGCATTGATCAAATGAATACATCCATTTAAAATGCCATTAAAATGTTATGACATAGGACACTCCAGCCTCGCCCATATTTACCTGCCCTACCGGAATTCTAAATTAGTGACGTGTCAACACATGATTAAAAGCATGATAAGAATACATCACAATAAAAAAGCTATTAGCCACCACATATTCCTGGCGTTGTTTTACTGTATACGGCATCATTGATTGAGGTAGATAGGTATTAAAAAAAATGTCTTGTAGAACAATTATGAATTATAAAATGAGACCATTAACGAGGTCTAGTAACCATACATAATAAAATATTAATAATCAGTTCTAGTTACCAGGTCTGAAGTATAATATGTTTAATCTGGTATCATATGATACTGGCATTGCAAAAAAATTAAGCGACTTTGGTCAGCTGTATCTCAAGGCCTATGTGGGTGTATAGACTTATTTGGACTCACTTTGATGCATGTTTAATTTGCTATAAATATTAATTAGTGACTTTTGCCGTAACGACAAATTTTCAAATTCTTTTGGGCTTTCAAGGTCAGAAACTTGAATTGAACAAGGGCATTTGTCACTATTAGCGTATATGTAATGCAGCTGCTGCATTTGGCAAGCTCAGCAACCGTGTGTGGAGGTCGCACGATTTGAAGCTGTCCACAAAAATTATGGTTTACAAAGCTATCATCATACCCACTCTGCTTTATGCCTCAGAAACGTGGTGCAGCTATAAATCAGACATGAAAAAACTGGACACATTCCACCTACGTTGTCTGCGCTCAATTCTACGTATAAAGTGGCAAGACAAGGTACCGAATACGGAAGTTTTACGTCGCGTCGAGATGCCTGGTATTGAAGCACTGGTCATGAAGCATCAGCTAAGGTGGTGTGGCCATGTCGTGCGTATGGAGAATGAGAGACTGCCCAAAGCAGTTTTCTACTCAGAGCTCTCTTGTGGAAAGCGGAAGCAGGGGGGCCAGTACCTGCGACATAAAGACGTTCTCAAACGCCACCTCGTCGCTTGCGGGATACCGACTGACTGCTGGGAGGGCATTGCATTACAAAGATCGGAATGGCGTTCTAGAGTTCATAAGAAAGTAGCTCAATTTGAGCAGCAGCGTCTGGAAGACCTGGATGCTAAGCGTCATATCCGCAAGACGCGACCTAAGCCCTCCTACACATACACCCGCAACTCGACTGGACAACTCCATTGCGCATCGTGTGACCGCATCTTCAAGACAAAGTTTGGTTTTGCGAGCCACATAAGGGCATTTCATAATCCGGATAAGAATTGTTGATGGGGTCGCCATTGCCGGATACGGCAAGGAAGGAAGAGATATGTAATAAAACCAGCCGGACTTTATTTAACACTAGATGAAATATAACAATGGATCAGAAAACCCCTTGACGGTTTGATTCTTATCTAAACACGCGGCAGCGTGTCAAGCCAAGTTCAAGCATCTCCTTTTTTACATTTATGTTTTTGGTGGGTAGATACTATACTAGTATACTTATTCTCAATTGCATTTGATATTTTGAAATAATTATGTATTTATTGCATTCATTTCTCTCACTTTCCCTGCTCTAAACACTTCATATTTTTACAGTTTACAACTAATCACTCACAACTAAAAAAGAAAACTAGAAAATCGTGTCGTCGTCGCGTCGTCAAATCAAAGTCCCCTCATAGTTTGCAGCTAACTTCCATGATTGATGACCATACCAGACAATTTTTCCATTCATCATAGTTAATTTTATTGAAGTGTCGTATGGGCGAGCTGATAAATTAACCGCGTTTTGCCGTGCCACCAATTTTGTACGGAATTTCGACCCCTTTTGGAGTCGAAAGGGCTACAGTGGTTGAAGCGATTTAATAACGCTCATCGCGCGCTTTAGCACAGACTACCCAGTACAAGTTTGGTCTCGAATTTTGTACATTCATTACGAATGTAAAGACCATGTTCTACAAGCGGTAACGCAGTCTATTACGAGGTGTTTTATGAGTAGATACAGGTTAATGCACACAGTGGACGAGTCTATTTGCCGACGGGCGAAATTGCGTATGTTAATTTGTCAAAGTCGGACAACTAATCTGGTTTGACCGTGAAAACTTTTTATTGGACGCGTTTTTGTTTTCCGCGTGATTTCGTCTTCATTGTCATGTGATTTTTGATTAAAATAGTAATAAAACCGATTGTTTTTGTGCTTTTTATTGGTAAAGTTAATGTTAATAACTACGACTAAGTTACTTAATAGAGGATAGGATACTGCGAAAAATAGGTAGAGCATGTTTTGCTCGAATCTGGAGCGAAACTGATAGATATGCGAACGATGTCATGTTATTATCTCTACTAATAAATTGGTACGTGAGAAAATAACTTTGTCTATTTGTCTTTGGTACCTTAAACCGCTTACCGATTTAGGTTTTTGGTATGAATATAGATTGAGGCCCGAGGAAGGACATAATTATGATAGTTTTTATCAATTATCATTATTCCACGCAGACGCAATTATGGGCAGAAATAATTGTTCATATATTTTTCTCGATTTTATCTCATAATGACACTACGAGTAATATCAAAATGACGTCCTAATGCGTCTCGCATAATTCGTTGAGTGTAATTAAGCTTATTTCATAATCTCTAATTTTCATCCAGTCATATCAGATGTTTCTTGTGGTTCACTTAAGCCTCGTTTACACAGGCTCACCTGAGACGTTATAATCCTTTAATCTCATACTCGCAAAGACTAGCCATTGGATTCCCTTTGTAACGCAGAATGGCGTTAAGCTAGGGCTTAGACATCCTTAGACTGTGAGGCCCTTTTAACATGTCCTATACAGTCAGCAGAACTAGCTCCACAGAGTAACATATAATCTAGTCTCATATCTTAAGCGACACCTTGTATACCTTAACGAAGTATTTGGTCACTAGCAGAATAACTATTTTTTGACCTGATTACTGTAGTTATTCCAACTAAACAGATATACCTAAGTACTTATAATTAATCACGGCAGGTTGATTTTAATTTATCAATTATCATTGAATTGGTTTTGATGCGACGTTGAAAATCGTCTTGATGATTGGCGAGCATCTCACGCACGACATCTACTTTATGTCGCATAATTACACGAATCAGCGATAGCGATCAAAGTTGTATCAAAATAAAATCCAAACCGTAACAAGTATGAATCTTTACTGAATTTTCATCACATACATATGTTTGTTTTTTTCGATATAACTATGAGACAAATCATATTTTTAAATGTAAAATTTAACTGTGGATAAAAAAATTAACTTAACACCACCATGACGCCGTCATTAAAATCCGTTAGAACATTAGTGAGATTTTATTCAAAATGTAATTAAAACACATTTTGTTAGTACAAAATAGAAGAGCGAAACCCTTTGCACTCTATTAAATATGAATTCGAAATTAATTTCAAACTGCGAAGTAGCAACTATAACATAATTAAAGAGAACATGCGGGAAATATTGTCATTTGGGTTTTATTGGGGCCCCTTTGCCGGTCTTATTTACGTAGAATGTCCACATATGAACGCATCTGCGCATATATATATACATGTCCGCGAGCGACGGGAAACTAGGAAGCTTTCGCAGAATTTTAATTTGATACTTTATTCATATTCCGAGTTATTTATTTATTACTGGAAGATCTAGCCACCTCGTATAACGATCTCCTAGCTTAGTTGGTAGTAGCCCTACGGCCTACCTACGAAGCAGGAGGTCCCGGGTTCAAATCCTGGTAAGGACATTTATTCATTATGTTCATTACAGATATTTGTTCCCGAGATGTTTTCTATGTTTATAAGTATTTATTTAGATATATCTATTATATTTATATCGTCGTCTAATACCCATAAAAGCCTTATTGAGCTTACTATTCAATTCAATTCAATACTTTATTTCTAAGAATATGGTACATACAATGTTGTTTAGTAAAAGGTCAGCATATTCTGCCGGCATGCATCAGCGTAGAAATATTTACACAACTACGTATATGAGGAGTAAAATTAAACGAGGTCGATTTGTCTAAGATTGTCCCATTCATCATATACTTTTACATATTACTAAAGCTTCACTATAACACATTTAATTCTACAGCGTATTGGGGCTAGCTGTAATGCTGATATGTAAAGATATCCCGGAATAAATATGTAAATTATGTTTATTTATTATCAAGAATTAAATGGATATACATAGACACTTAGACAGCTATTTGCCAAAGAATGACTGTTTTTAAACCACGAAAAGATTGGCATAATTAACTTCGTGAATATAATTATTTTCAGATGTAATGTACGCAAGTCTACTTATAATGTTATCCCTTCACGTAAAACCAAAGTCCCTAAATCCAGCATGTCCTAAATACTTTACCTAAAACAATTTCACTTAACTAAGCACTTAACAAAGCGGTACACCACTCCCAAAATCTAAACAGATCAAGCATGTCCTAAGTTCACCCCCACCACCTTTTTACTCTAAAGAATCCGGAAGCCACCCCCAGCTAATTATGCAGTGCGTCCGCCCAATGATTTCCCCAAGGCCCTTGTCCTGCACCGTTTTAATCATATACGAGATTGCATCCAAACAAATA
Source organism: Cydia fagiglandana (assembly GCF_963556715.1). Lineage (NCBI taxonomy): Eukaryota > Metazoa > Arthropoda > Insecta > Lepidoptera > Tortricidae > Cydia > Cydia fagiglandana. Next base: position 873,498 of record NC_085932.1, on the reverse strand, counting down.
ACTCGAACCGGAGCCTGCAAATTGCGAGACTGGCCTGAGAAGTGGAGGAGGTGGTTTAGAATATTTTTATCACACTTGCTCGTAACAAGTTGCTTAGCGCGCGATGTGTTCAAAATTACGTTGACACGCTCTAATTCTCTTAACAATAAAGTCACATCAAGATCATTTTGAACACCTGGCCTGCTTAGCAACTTCTGCTGCTGTAGTACAGTCAGTTATTATGATACTATTGCAAAAAATAGGAATCCCTTTTCTCTCCCTTTGGTCCTGTTTTAATTTATCGGCACTAGTTGCAAATTACCTGTTCGCACATGTATCGTACAACGTTTTCGCGTAAAGCCGGGTACTCATTAGCGAGCTGTAACTGTAACCGCTGCATATACTGTAACCAAAAAACATAGCGTGTACGTGGTTCGCAAACCTGCTGCGAGCGGTACGCGAGCGGTTCGCAGCGAGCCGACATCTACAACATACTCATTTCTGAACCCGTAACGTTGCACGTAACTGTAACAGTTACTGTTGCCAAAAACATAGTGTGTACGTGCTCGCGAGCCTGCAACGAACGCTACACGAGCGGCTCGCAGCGAGCCGACGTTTACAACGTACTCATTTCTGAACCCGTAACGTTGCACGTAACTGTAACTGTTACTGTTGCCAAAAACATAGTGTGTACGTGGCTCGCGAGCCTGCAACGAACGCTACACGAGCGGCTCGCAGCGAGCCGACGTTTACAACGTACTCATTTCTGAACCCGTAACGTTGCACGTAACTGTAACTGTTACTGTTGCCAAAAACATAGTGTGTACGTGCTCGCGAGCCTGCAACGAACGCTACACGAGCGGCTCGCAGCGATCCGACGGTTGTCGGTTTTTGCCGCGAACCAAAGGACGCTTGCACTGCGCTCGTGGACGTCAAGATTAGTTGTTGCTAACCGCTGCGAACCAGCTATATATCGAGTATTTATTCGTCATGAGTGAATAGTCAGAGGATAAATGTATTTTTCACATCACCTATTCGGAAAAAGGCTTTTGCTGCCCTGCTAAGGAGGGATCAAAGTGGCTCTTTTCTGTTCAAGCACACTATTTTTACATTTTTTGCACATTATTTTTTTAGCTTAAATAATCTGTTTAAGCATCAGATTGTGTCAACACTAAGATTTTTTTATTTTCCTCATAGTTGATGTGAAAAGCAGTATGTGTCACACGGTATCAAAATTATTTCGTCTTGGGCGTTAACACTTGAATCCCTCATTACGCTCAGGATTCTACTTTAGAATTTGTATATTGTAGAATCCATCGCTTCATTCAGGATTCAATATACGCTCTTGACGGAAATATATCATTTTGATCCCTTGTAACACAAACTACTATTGCTGATAGACGCCTACAGGGAAAATAGTGTACTATGTAGTGTATTCTATGGAACTACTTTCCCGATAAATTCTATGAATCCCACATCTTCGTGGCCGTTTATGATCATCGAGTAGGCATCTAGTATGTATTCTGCACATGCGAAAAATATTCGTCCGACATAGTGGAGTTACAAACCAAAACTGAGGATAGATCCGGCTTCCAGCGGCTTGGCCTTCTCGTACACACTAGAACCTCGTTACTGTATCACGCATGTTCGGTTACAGCTCGCTAGTGAGTACCCGGCTTAATGTGCCAATTATCGCACTAGTACAGTAATGTAGCATCATATTTAGGAACTGCAAAAGGTATTCTTACACGTAGGCGATAAGACACATAAGGCGTAATCTTATCGAGCTAGCGCTGTATTGTATTTTTTCATCACACTTGCTAGGCGATGGGGTCCAATAATCCTAAATTTCCAAATAGGGCCGTATTCTAAAGTTAAAGTGTCAAACTAAAACAAAAGTGCTTAAATCCTTTAAAAAACAACTCGCCCAAAACATAATCCAAACTAAAGGCGCTTTAAATTCAAGACATAAAACCCGTCTAGTTCTCAGCTACCAGCGTGTAACTTTATATGCGTTAATATTTTACAAAGACTGTATTTTGCTCAAGGAGGTCTAATGAAGAGGTCGGCTCATCTCTTTGTGCGGGGCTTGTGTTCCACGGCTCGGCTCATTATGTGAGGGATTTGCACTCGTTATTCGGCCGGTTTCGTTTTTGTTTACACTGCATTGGGAACTTACCTGGAACAAGAAGAGATATTGTTGGTTAGTGCGGTTTAATAATAGATATTTTTTTAAATATTGACTTCTTCACCATAACACATAGGGCAGATTTTTCAGTTATCATTTAAGTTGTCCGATAATTTATTCCAACGAATTAAGTTACGAGAATGACAGATGAGAATCGTATTATCGATGGAATAAATCCAATATATTATTAATTATTGCAGTTAAATTTACCTCATACAAAAAATCGAGTTAAATGTTCAAATATTTTTACTAGAAATCATTTTAATACTGTCTTCGATCAAGAGAAGATTTGACTGATTTTTTCGTTTAGGTACCTTTGGAAATGATCAAAGAAGGTCAGCCAATAACACCAGTGTGCAGGCCCCTAAGCGGACTGGATTATTTATAATTTGAGGCCGCATTATAACAGTGCTCGCGCTAAGAGCATTAGGCGGGTTAATACGGGGCTGGCCGAGGTAGGCTTTTCACACCCGAATAAAGTGTGGAGAAAGTGGATGTCAGCCTTAATTTTAAGCAGTTTTTCATGCAGAATAAATATTTTACTTGTCAAAATGTTTGGCAAAATTGAAAATATGCATGGCGCAGATGAAATCCAAATTTAACCGATTAGTATAGGTATTTTAACACCATCTATTTTATTAGAGAGTTCTTAAAAGAAAGATATACCGGAAAGATATGCCTATAACACGAGCAAATAATTAAAACATAGATTGTACTCCTCAAACGGTGACACTTTTTGTTCAACAACTTTTAAAAATTATGAAGTATTTAGACTTCCTATTTTTCATACAAAATAAATATTATCTTCAATGGACGCCATCGCCACGCCATATCATTGTGATTGACGTTGCTTGTCACGCCTTAAACATAACAAAAGTCATTGTAGACTATTTAAGCAGTGGTGGCCGAGTGGATATGACGCCCGACTTTCAATCCGGAGGTCGCGGGTTCAAATCCCGGCTCGTACCAATGAGTTTTTCGGAACTTATGTACGAAATATCATTTGATATTTACCACTAGCTTTTCGGTGAAGGAAAACATCGTGAGGAAACCTGCATACATCTGCGAAGAAATTCAAAGGTGTATGTGAAGTCCCCAATCCGCATTGGGCTAGCGTGGGGACTATAGCCCAAGCCCTCTCGCGCATGAGAGGAGGCCTGTGCTCAGCAGTGGGACGTATATAGGCTGAAATGATGATGAGACTATTTACATATAAAATTAAACTAAATTAGTATTAGACTTAAACATTAGTGATTTTTTTACTACCTAATACATTAGTTTTGTAAAAACGGGACAACTTCAATAAATGGTCTGACTAGACGAGAACATAATATGCATCGGGGCTAGTATGTGAAAGTGAGTATGTTACTATCAGGCAATGCAATCATTAATGAAAAACATTATGGAAAATCATGATGCCTTTATGTATTCAGCAATGTACATGACATGATACATGTACATTGCTGTATGGCGACTATAATGATTTACCTCTCGGCCTCTCAACACGTCAATCCCAACGTAACCGTAGCATGGTTTATATTAAAACCGAACGCTGACCTATGTGACGTGACCCGTGAATATCGAAGACAGCCACTGTAGCGTTATATTTCACACGAATATTGCTGGAGCAATTTACAAGCGAAAGCGGAGATCAGTGACACTAATGGGCTCTCCCATTATTGTCAATGTGAACACAACGTAGCACGCACTGCACTCAATCTACTGATTTGCAATTAGAAACTTTCCAAATCGAGTTACTACCTATAAGTATTTTCTTTTTAGCATTACATTCTTGCCAGAGTAATCGTAGCCATCATGACCCTGTTGCACAGAGAACTCACACTTTAATAACCAGACACCATTTCAGGGGGCAAAATTGAATGACAGGCCTAAATCGATAAATTCAATTATCGATGCTTTTCCCTGTCATTAAATTTTACTCTCTAAAATCCTATAAGTATAAAAAATAAAATAGAATAGAAAAAGATTTATTTATCATAAAAAGTTCTATATTAATCACAATTACAGCAAAGTAATTTATCACAATTACACCTAATAGGATGCCGCTCGGCATAAGCTGCGTCTATTAGACACGATACTGGTTTTCAGGGCACCCGACATAGGGTACTTTTTGCCGTGGAACGTCACACATCGTTACTATTTCACGCGTCTATTAGACACGATACTGGTTTTCAGGGCACCCGACATAGGGTACTTTTTGCCGTGGAACGTCACACATCGTTACTATTTCATATCTAGTGAATGTCTAATTCATTTTCCGAATCGCGCCGTATCTTAATCAACAATCGCCTTCGCTTTTCGCTTGACCCGCTACACCGGCACAGGACACGTTCTGACGCGATACATCAGCGTAGTATTGGCGCCCCCCACCCCCTCCCATTTGCATGTAAATTGAATAACGGCGACGCGGCAGAGCTTTGGCTATCCGTTCAACATTTCGCACTTCCTCTACTGCCACTGTTTGGCAAAAATACGTGGGAATTTTCGTGTCGACAACACGGTTTGATGGATGTCAGTTTTGATACGAAATGACATAAGAGATGCATTATGGTGGTTGCACGCAAGCGAGGCGGATACAAAATATTATTGGATATGGTTACGTGTGTGCGGGAACTAAAAGCGATAACCGCGCTCCACTATGACAACGACAACCATATTTTTCAAGTACCTATAAGTCCAGGCCGAAGCGTTTGACACGTCAATCTTCTATTACCTCTTCACGCTTAAGCCGCTGAACTGATTTGAATGGATATGGACATAGTTTTAGGCCCGGGGTAGGACATTGGGTAGTTATTATCAATCATCATCCCACACAGCTGAAGTGGCAATGGGCAGGCCACATTGCACGCAACGCATTGCAAGATGGCCGATGGGGTCGAAAAGTGCTCGAGTGGAGACCACGGACTAGCAAGCGCAGCGTAGGACGTCCACCCACAAGATGGACAGACGACTTTGTTAAGGTCGCCGGAAGACGCTGGATGCGGGTCGCTTCCAACCGGCACGTATGGAGATCCAAGGGGGAGGCCTATGTTCAGCAGTGGACGTCTTATGGCTGAGATGATGATGATCTCACACAGGATCGCGGCGCGCGAAGTCGCGGGCAGAAGCTAATAAAATATTAATTAGATCTTAATTATTTAACGACCCTTATCTTTGCCATTGAAATAATTATTTATGAAAATACGATGGAATAAACCTATTGCATTGATAATAAGAAAAGTTGCTGAGTTTTTCTGGCTATAGGTATTCCACGCGCTCGCTTGAAGACTCCAGGATATTTTATAGAGCCATTAACCATGCACGACGTACATTGGCTCGCCGTCCCAATGACTCCATTCAGACCCCAATACTGAAGGTGACTTGGAAATTAAACGTCCCTTTTTATCGTCCACGTACTGTATTAAATGGTTTGAATGGCATTGTTGTGAGTTGACGTCTTTTTACTAAATTACCTACTTGAAAAATAGATCTTAGTGCTTTGTAACAAGGTTTCTTATTGTAAACGTTGAACGTGATCAGAAAAAGGTATATTTTTTTTTTCTTTTTATTTATTGTTATATAAAAAACACATACATACACAGTAACAAAAATTTCGCCAAACTGTACAACAGTTTGTTGGCGGTGCGCTCTTATATTTTATCTTAAATCAACAGTTAACAAACTCAAATAGAAATAGAAGTGCACAGAAAGCAAACAAGTATAACTAGATACCAGCAGTTCACCTCGATTTAACTACACTATAAGTAATAATAATGCTATGTAAATTGTACACTATAAGTAATAATAATGCTATGTAATATGTAAATTGAAGGAGCATAATTTCATAGGGATATTCAATTGTCCATAAAATTCTTTAGTATTTTTTTACTACTTTTTTGTATATTAATATTGTACCTAGTCCACGTGAGGTAACGTAGCTACTACTACTGCTGCTGCTACGGTTACTACTAGCCGCTTTTCGATAAAGGAAACATCGTGAGGAAACCGGACCCATAATCCCAATAAGGTCTAGTTTACGCTCTGGGATGGAAGGTCAAATGCTCAGATGGCAGTCACTTTCGTAAAAACTAGTGCCTCCGCCAATTCTCGGGATTCGTTGCCAAGCGGACCCCAAGCTCCCATGAGCCGTGGCAATTGCCGGGACAAACATAAGGAAGACGACGATGATGAAGGTATGTTGAAAAGTTTTCTTATAATACTGTCATATAATTAATTTTATACTCCAATCTAGTTGATGCACAATTTTGCACCTTACTTCATTTTAAATAAAGCTCAACACGTCTGTATTTGGCGTTGATTCCCTGTTCAACAAAACTCTACTTTAACCTCCAAAACTATAGTAAAATCAAATAGTCGCTGCACGTCGTGTTCTCTCTGTCACACTTACCTGCGGCGGGTAGATATGACAAAGATCACACTACGTATTCGCGTGCAGCGAGTGTTTTATTTTACTCTAATAAAAATTTTACGGGTTATTTTCGCTTGAACACAGCAATAGTAATGGTGTGTGAACTGATTTAATCTAGCTTTATGTCTTAGCATTATTCTCAATTCTGAATATAACGAATCGAAATGATTTCGAAAACTTATTGGCTTCGAGCTCTTGCTCACTCAAATGACGAGTGTGCGAGGATGATAAAGTAATATTCGTTATCGTTTCCGAATTAAGACTTGAAATGTTAGTTCCGTACAGTTTTATTTTAAACAGTTTTACTATTCGGCTAAGACAAAACTGTTCAGCATAAGAATAAAATAAAGCTAGATGTAATCAATACACATATTGTTAAGTTAACCTGAATGATTAGAAAATTAGTTTAAGTTATTAGTGTAGGTATTATGATAAAATTTCAAGTATAAATATTCACATTATTATAAAATAGTCAGATTATTGATAAGGCCGCTGCCGGTTGCGTTCGTGGCCCACAACTGGTCTCGCCGGAAGATCAGCGCTTACTTTAGGATTAGCAGTATACTGAGGCGGGACCATTACGTGGTGAACTATTATATTAACTATATTAATTATATTCGACAAATTCCCACCTCCAGTTTTCTATTACAGTCCTGCTGACCTAGCCAAAGTGCTAATCGTTAACCCTTCAAGGCATACGAAACGCAACTATCACTCTCACACTAATATGGAAGAGATATTGATAGAGATGACTACGCTACGGAACGTTAACGGTAGGCACGTTGGCTAAGCACCCAGTGCATCTAAAACAAGGTAAGTGTTATGAAAGTTCCCAGTTGATGCACAGCTGATCGCGCATGCCCGTAAGCCCGTAGCTCGTAATTTGTTGCCAAACGCGATTATACGGAGCGACTAATGTCGCCGGTGCTCCGTTGACATTTGACTCTAGTTACGTGACATTGCGATTGGATTGATAAATATAATGTTTGCGAGTCAGTAAGATTTTTTAGGTAACTTAGATTAGTAGGTATATGACGCCGCAATAATTAGAACGGTTAAAATTAATTGAAACAGGTGACTCACGTACTATTAAGTCGAATAGCTCGACATGTTTCGATCCAATTTGCGAGGATCCTCTTCACGGAGCAACGACTTGCCTTCAAATTTTTATAGTTAATATTAGAACGGTCGTTGTATAAGTGTGGTACAGTCACCAGCAATAATATGTTACTCTTCGAAGGCCGCAAAAATATGTGACACGCTCTTATGGCTCTATTAATAAGATCATGTCAGATATTTTTGCGGCCTTCATCGTGTAACATATTATTGCGGGTGACTGTACGGTTGCGTCCGTGGCCCACAATGGTCTCGCCGGAAGACCAGCGCTGACTTTAGGGTTAGCATTATGCTGATGCGGGACCATTTCGTGGTAAACTATAATATATATACTTCATGTTTTAGATATACTTTTTTGTAATACGTTTATATGAAATTTAGTTTCAGTATGCCATGAATAAATGAAATTATACTTGTTCTTATTCTTAGAACACTTTGTTAGGATATGATAATCGCGTGATAGCATTTTGGCATACGAAATAGGAGCCTCGAGTCACGAACAAAGTAAAGTTGCGAACGAAGTTACGTTACCCTGCCGAGAAAAACCTCTCCACCTAGTCTTAATGACTGTTACCGGCGACTTGAAAGGGTCGTCATATCACGGAGTTAACGGGTCATACTAATGCTAAACAACAAAAGTTAAATACAGTCAATACAAAACTAGTATTAAGCGAAATGTCTGAACTGTATCATGTTTCTCAGGTAATTTTCTCGATTTGTGGGGTCCGCTTGGGCAAATTGGCGCAAGCACTAGTGTTTACGTAAGCGACTGCCTTCTCTTCCAAAGCAAGGATATACTACACCTTATTTCTGTTTGTCCTCAAGATTTTTGCCCTTCTTCCTCCCTAGTAAATAGCCAATTATATTTCGTACATCAATTGCGAGAACTTTAATGCTAAGATTCAGGATTTGAACCCGTGACCTTCGGTTACGTCACGAAACCCGATCGTCAAGGATGTATCAAAACCATATCAAGTTTTGAAATCCGAATCGCGCTCCTGGCTTGTATAAAGTAGGTTTAGTTCATGTAAAGAATGCCTCTAGACTGGAAAATTTTGCATCTATTATCCTAACAATTCATATTAGGATGCTTTTGCTCCGTTCTACCACTTCCTTCTAGTATAAATAATGGTTTCCGTCGCATGAATGCCACATTTTTTACAAAAGTTTGGGCCACTTTAAAAAAGATTACATTGTAAGTTTGAAACGAGATAAGTAGGTTTATAATGTTTACTACGACACATTTATTTAATATTTTTGTACATGCGACCACAATACAACCTTACCCTGGTCGAATGTATTAATATGTGACTTATTTCTAACCTTGTCACAGTGACAATCAATATGAAAGTCACTAGAGACCTCATACTATTGTCACTGTGACAAGGTACAAAATGGGTATACAAAAAGGTATTTGATAAAATAAAATCAAACTTTTTCTTCAAAAATATAAATATTAATTATACCTAATCTCTAAATAAATAATTAAACACAAAAATGTGTAGCGTGTACTTACAAATCAGAGTAGCTCTCGCTCGTCTAACATCACGCTTAATAAAAGGCAAACTAAGCCTACCTCTCGTAACTTCAATTTGTCTTCAAATCTTCCCTGTATGCAACAACGAAATCCACTACAGATCCGTATTCTGGATTGCCTGGCTTATAGATATAGGTAGTTGCGTGACAATTTTTGTGTAGTTTTACAAATTTTTTTCTAAACGGGATATAGTTATCTTATCATAAATATCGTATGGCTTGTAACCTAAGCCTAACAACAAACTTAGAACAAGACGCTCTTATATGACATACAATGTAGTATTACAACTTGTCTCAGAAATACATGAAGGACTGTGTCAGTTTTTAAATCTACTTGTCTAAACACTTGTTTTCAATAGATTCAATGTTGACAAAGAGAACTCAGGTCTAAGAAGTTTAAAATTTTCAGTCATAAACTGCAAGAATAGGTAGCGACACATTATTAAAGTGAAATTATTACGACCTAAGCTATCAGGAAACCGATCCAATGAAGAATATTTCAAGGAATATTTCCCCGGCTTGCGCAACGCACCGTCACCGTCAGTGCAGCGCAAGGCCGCACTGGCAGGGTCGCCATGTGATGTGGGGGATTAAGACAAACAACTGCTTGCTATGATATTGGTACAGTGCGCGTGAAATGATACATGTGTAGCCTTATATGTATAATCTAACACTATTTGTGTATGGGTAAGGTGTAGAACTCCCTACAGAATAAGGACGTACGCAGGTGGGGGTAAACCCGGCTGAGCACTCGCAGCGATATATCATGGCCGTCGCGGTAACTTCATCATGAAATAGTGTAGGGTAATGGATGACGCTGCCAAGTGGGTTTATTCTTATGACAATGTATTTAGGTGCGTACATTTTAAATTGAGTACGATTCAGGACAGTGAAAGAGGGCACATGTTGTATTGCGTCCCATTCAGAAAGTCAATCGTACATCGATAAACGCCAATCATAATTTCTATACGTTGCTAAAATAATAGCTTTATGGCTATAGTGTGTCTTATATGCATTCACACATCTTATTTACCTATACGGTTGCCAATTTTTTTTAAATTAACCTAACAACTTAAAAAAGTTAAGGTTATAGGCCAGATTTTTTCAGTCTAAGATGAATTGGGTTTAATGATACATTCCTTTGTGTGCCTATTCATAAATCCTCTTTTAAATTTTGTCCCTTTACAACAGATATAAATGTCAAATTGACACAGATAATGTTATTAGACTTGACAAGCTTTTATGAGTAGCGCCTTTAGTCTTGACAGAATTCACAACTATTTTAAAGCAAACTCGAAACCAATCAAAATAACACTCAAACGCCAAAACACAAACAAATGTCCCACTTTCTCCAAATTCTAAAAATGGCGGGTTGCATTTAAAGGGCTTCCTAATTAATTGATCTGAGGCGCGGAAATTGCCAGCCACCCTTCCCTTTAGTGTATCTGTGGCCTTAATTTACAATTCCACCCATAACTTTACCAACCTCCTATCATAACTCCAACACCACTGTATAATGAACCTTGAATGTTACTGGATAGAGTTCAAAGTAACAAAATGGCTTGAAACTATGTAAGTTATTGGAGAAATGATTCGTGAAACGGTTGGAGCGAAGGGATGCAATTTACGCAATATAATTGCGCGATTTACAAATAATTTCGATTCTCGGAGTTCGAATGTTTCAGTTGTGTATTTGATTATGTCTAGTTTATTTTATGATTGGAATTTTCGCACGTTCGTGTATTAACGATGGCTGTTATTGCTTATTTAAATATAGGTTTAAAATTTAAATATATTCATGATTTACATTCTATGTATTCCGTAAATTAAAAGATTATTATAGTTCAATTAAATTTTATATTTTAAGAACTATGGGCGATGGGAGTAAGGGTAATTACGTTTGGACAAGGCGAAATAGATTTGTTCATGATAAGTGAAATAGGCAAATAATTTCCATTTCCCCTGGACACCTGCAACACTAGAGAGGTTGCAAGTTCTTTGTCGGAATTTAAGATCTTGTTCGAATTTGGAGCAAATGAATTGAATTTGTTTCTTAATCTATTAAAAAGGATTGGCTACGCGCTAGTGACAACACGACGCAAATGTTAAATAGAAGGACCAACTTACCCCTCAAATTGATAAGTTCGTATTTGTACATTGTCTATAAATAGTGATTTATGTATAATTTTCCAACAAAGCTTTTCTGCATAGGTACTTACATACATCTCCAGATTTCAAATAATCAAATGTTCAATAGATAGTTTCCGTAAAAAGAACACGAATGTGTTTAGACCAAATTCTAGAACATTCAGGTTGTAACAGGAACGGAAACGGTAGTCGGCGATAATATTTATCTTAATTACGCAAACGCGAGTTTATCACCTGAAGTTGGCTGCGGTACCATTACCGAAGGCTTATTCTGATGGTGAGCACCAGAGACCGCGGGATTTTTGAAGCATTTTGGAATGTTCATAGTAAGCCATTTTATCTCCTTCCAATGTACACATATCGGTACAATATACACAACATATTAAACAATATTAAAAAGTAGAGGAAGGAATGAAAAAAATTGTATACTTCCGGTTTCAAAAGGTTTCAAAAGGTCATGAGTTCGAGTGTAGGTATACCAAAACGATGATTTTTTTTCCATTTTTTTCCTTTAATATTAAAATATTTTTTGAGTACGAATGTACAGGTCAATTTCGAAAATGTTCTTATTTAATTATGTAGGTGCTTGAAATTAAACTAGAAAATCTCTTTGAAGCCGTTTTTCATTAATAAGGTAAACTTCAATATGTTATCTCTTTGTGTTGATCTAACTTTGCCTTTCATTTTCTAGTAGATTCTGTCTTGGAAATCAAGATTTAATAAAAATAAGATCTGTTTAGCATAATTAAAAAAAATTTGCCACACCAAATCGTAAAATCTATTCGTAACATTTACATTTTAGAGGACGCCATTACAAACAAACACATATTTTCCCTTTGAATGACAACATTTCAGTTATTTTTCACCAAAAATCCAAGTATTTTCCCAAGAATCCAAAGAAAAACAAAACCATTGTCGCGCGTTATTCTGATACATCTGTACTCTCGCCAGAATACGCTACCTGGATGATAATGTATGCAAATTACCTTTAACTTGAGCGCAGCCTGCGAGCGCTGTATCAAACTTGTTATTTGTGTGTTTTAAGTTATGTGATGATTTACGTGCGCCGGATTACAGAATAAGGACACAGGGACGAGCGAATTGGCGAGTAAGGAGGAATAAAATACATACTTACCGACTAGGGTTTGCAATCCGGATCCGAAATGTATGAAATTATCCGGATCTGGATCCGGATCCGCGGATCTTCTCATACATTTCGGATCCGTCGTGCAAACCCTATTACCGACCAATTTGCACGTACACTGACATCAGAATGTTCCATGTTCACTTACATAGTAAATTCCTCCGTTTTTTATCCTCCTAATGGATTATTTCAGTGATAAAAACAATCCTGTGTGCTTTCCCGGGACCCTATATCCATGGCAAATATTATCTAAATGGGGACAGTGGTTTAAACGTGAACAGGTAACAGATATACAGACCTACGTTCGCATTTATAATATTATAGGTACACATTTTATCTTTTTATTTTTATTTTTAATTTAAAGATGTTCTTTATTCTATTAGGCGCAAGTACGGCTCGAGCTCATTTTTTAATTAGTAAGAAAAGAGTTTTACATGTTATCTGTCAATAAGGTCCTACTGGCATCAAACGCAGTTATCATAAGAGACGGTTTGCGACACGGTCATTCTGACGCCCACACGTCCTCACGGGACTTAATCTGGATATTTATTTAAAAGTTTATGTTTAAAAGTTGTCCATCCTATCCGTCTGTATATCACCCGTCAGAACGCAGCTTTAGTAATAGGTTTCGACTGTAGCAGGTGTCGGCATCTTGATTTACACTGGCGCCGCCGGCGCCGAGCCTTATTAGCTGACAGACAGACGACGAGATATTAATTATTATGAATACAATTAGAACTATCATTTTTGTTTTGAGATTTGGTAAGTGTACAAGTTTTTTGAATAGGTAGTTTGGAACACGAATATAACAATATTATAAAGGGACCAGCATTTGACACGAGAGGTATAGTGTTTGTTAAAAAACTTTGGAATATAATGTGCTCTGGTTGCCCTGAAAACCAGCGCCATGGCTAAGTATCTTAGCCATCGGCAAATGCTGAGTGGCATCCATTTTGGTGTTAGTATGTATTAGAGTAAGATGTATTTTAGGTTAAGTTTTATTTTGACACCAAATAAACTTTTTCTATTTCTATTTCTATTAATAAATATAAGAGGGTACGTATTAAGATAAACAAACTGCGTCATTTCTAAAATAATGTTAATGTGAGATAAGTACTATTTTAATATAGTTGATGGAAAAAAACATTCAGCGTGTTTATGCATGTTTAATGTGGATTAATACCATTAGTTTTATCTATAGCCACTACGACAACGAAAATCAAATAAAACCTATTTATTCACAATAAAAAAATGGAATAACTCAATACTCCTTTTCAGTTTTTACATGGATATGGAAGAATAGAAATATATATTTCATAATACATTTCAGTTTAAATTATAAAAATAATCATTTATTAATATAATCCTATGATCTCCTTGAATGGATATCAAGATAGAATTTTTTCTAACCTTAATCAATATTCATCAATATTGTTGTGATAAGACAAAAGCTATTGTTCGAAACAACCCAAAATTCAGCCTATACGTAGTCCGCCTATTCCGTTATCCATTATCATAACTCAACGTCACGTATCTTGTCACCTCGTCAGGTGACAAAACGTGTTTACGACACGCGACACCTAGGTCTTAATTTTGTTGACGTCGTAATACCTGAGAGTGCTATTATTAAGGTGTCGTGGGATTACAGGGTCACCTTTGTTTAAAAAATTGTTATCTGTTTGTTGCTATCATAATTTTCCGGTGATGTCAATATCATTTGGAGGTCGATTCTAATTAATAGTATGTTTTTGACATGACCTTGATCATCGATTTTGTGATTGGCGCGCATCCCACGCACGTCCAATCGTCCATCACTTCCTGCCGTATTCGAACTTCAAGATATTCACAAGAGGCGACACGTACTAGATCCATTCTAGATACGTTATAGTTTAGATATCAACTAGTTCTCTTTTGCAGCTCAATTCGGGCAACCAATGTCACTTTTACGTTAGATAAGTAAGATATCTATTAGATGTGAATTGGATCTCTTAGCCATATCCTGTGGAAATCGTTCAAGAGTATCTGCAAAATCGTGCAAATGTCAAATTTGACAGGTTAGATCTTAAACATATCGTTATCGTATCTTGGTGATGTTTAAAAAAAAATCTAATAGATGTCTATTTCAAAATCCGAATCGGGCCCTTCATCTCGCATGCACCAATCAGCGTCGGCCTCATTTCCAGCGTCGGCCCAATCTTCAAGGTCGTATTAATAAACTTAACTTTAACATACAGATTTGAAAATATTAAAGTATGCTTCTTTGCCACCGATGTGGTATAAAAAAATTCAGTTAGTCTTAAGAAAAAATCAAAACGTCTTAAACAATGGAATAGTACAAAATATTAAGTATAAGTAAAGATGCCTGACAATTATCCTAATAGTTAACTATAACTATAGTATACATACCTACAATTATTTATTGTTAGTTGTGTCATCCTTATTTACTTAGGCACCTAAGTAGCGAATTTATGATTTCAAACCTGCCAACCCATTAATCTAAAATTTAATATATTAAAAAAATGCTGTAATTTCATTTTTATATCTTTAAGTCTTTCTTCTATTATATTTTCCTGGCTCACAGACAAAAGCCATCAATGGAAAAATATAACAATAATTTCATGAAGGAAGCAGCTTATCTCGAGAGACTCTTCCGACGAACGACCCTCAAACATCTTGTGTCCAAGTGCTTTCAGTGTACCTAAATTCGGATGACATTTAATCATTTATGTAATTCGATGGGGACTAATGGAAGCCATGGGGAATTGTGGTGTGGGAAGAGCGAATTATATCATTTTCATAAAAAAAGGAACAAAATAATTGTTGTCTTGGAGTATTCGAGGCGGTGCGATTCGAACTCGGGAACCTTCGTAGGCAGGGTTACTACCGACTTGGCTAAGGGTCAGATGAATATATACATTTAAACAAATTAAAGGCAGTACGTAATTTTGAATTCAAAAACAACGAGTGCAGTAATAAAAGATATTTCCCACATTCAATTAAACATCGAATGCTTTCTCTTATTATAGCTGTTTACAAATTCAAATAATTTCCCAACTAAAACCTACAACGCAGCGAAAAACACCATCAAATCAATTCGAAAAACACTTCAAATACATCGAAAACCATCTATACAATATACAAGTATAGACTGTCCCTTGTTCCGAACGATGGCAAGCGGTGGCCCGTGACGGATTTAATGAATGCTTAGCGATAAATAATAGACTTGTAGACGAATAATTAATCAGATTTGAAGCCATTGTGGCCATGATTGCTCTGGGCCGTGCCTGCCAGGTTGTTTATCGGTAACTTTGTATAAACAAGCTATAGTATTTGTTAAGTTTTTGTGTACGCAAAGTTGAATTGGGGTAAAACTTAGTTGTCGGTCTGGGACAACAGATAACTTAGTGGGAATTAGTAAGTGGAATAAATTAATAATAAATTACTGTATCTGTCAATTTCCTTGGTAAAATGAGTGACGGGTTGAACATTATACTCACAGCAGTATGCGGCGGCGAATATCGACATAAAATTGACAGATGCGCAACAGTAATGCTAACTGCATAGATGGCAACCGAATGTCACCTTTATTGAGTTTACTGAAGGAATAGGTCGGTTTGTGTAAGATTGTCCTATAATATCTATTTATTTATTTTGAAGAATAAGTTGACAATAATACTCCATCAAAGAAAATATGACAAGGAATCTTCCCTAAGTGTATCAAACACATCGTAATCACAAATTCCCACTTCACATTCCACGAAATTCCCAAAACTCGAAAGCAAAGAATCCCTAGCACTGCGACTGCTTTTGACAACCCTCCCCGTTACCGAGGTAACCTCGTTACCGCAGACTTTATTGTTTTATTCAATGTAAAACGCTTCGCTACTACACGCTACATGTATACACACGTAATAAAAGCCGCAATGTATTACAAGCGACGTACGGGTCTCGGCGGTCTTACTTAATAATGGAGACTCCACGGACGCAGTCTCTGTGATGCTTTTTAGGGTTAGACTCTGTTAAATTGCTGCTGGGAATTAAGAGACATTTTAAAGAGGAATCGCCTTTGAAACAAAATTTTCATTTAGAGAGATCGTATAAGTAAATAGTTCTAGCAACCCGCAACGTTATATAGTATGTGTGTTTCATTTAGTCTATAAACTAAATGAAACTTAATTGCAAATGGGTTCGGGAAATAACACTACATTCGAATAATAAGCTAACAATATACATAATGTTAGAGTAGTATTCTTTATCTCAACAAATCACTGTATTTAACTTCTTGGTTTAATTCACTACTCGTTTTCTAGTTTTGTGAAATGGACATATCGGTGGCTCATCTCACCTATAAACGTCAGTTTGCTTTCCATAATTTGTATCACATTATGCTTGGAAAAGATTTTGATCATAATTAAATTAGATACATCTGTCGTTTTTTGTGTTTATTAAGAACTGTCGCTAGTTTTTAGGGTAGTAGGTAGCTAAGGGTAAAACGGGACCCTATTACTAAGACTTCGCTGTCCGTCCGTCTGTCTGTCACCAGGCTGTATCTCACGAACCGTGATAGCTAGACAGTTGAAATTTTTACTGATGATGTATTTCTGTTGCCGCTATAACAACAAATACTAAAAACAGAATAAAATAAAGATTTAAGTGGGGCTCCCATACAGCAAACGTGATTTTTGACCAAAGTTAAGCAACGTCGGGCGTGGTCAGTACTTGGATGGGTGACCGTTTTGGTTTTGCATTTTTTTCCGTTTTTTTTTTTGGCTTTATGGTACGGAACCCTTCGTGCGCGAGTCCGACTCGCACTTGCCCGGTTTTTTTTATGGAATGTGCTAAAAATTACAGGAATGAGGAAAGAAAGGATAAAAGAATTCATAATGCATAAGAGATATCAATTCTCTATGCCATGTCATAGAATCCCTTTTAACTACGCCAAGTTTTTACCGCTAAGTAAGTAGGTATGTGAGCTTCATATTTAGCATCTGGCATGAAAATTGAGCGTGATTAATTTCTTAATTTAAAAACAAAGCTACGGAACCTTAAAATCGAGTCAACCCAATGTCGCACACTCAGTGTTGCCAGGTTGCCCAATCTGAAAAATCCAGAAGATACATGTCCTAAAAATCAGTAGAATTGAAATAAAATCAGTCAATCAATCGACCGATTTCATCAGGAATGAAATCATCATCATCATCATCTCAATTTCCAATTGAATCACCAATTTTAGATTTATGGTGCTATTAGAGCCCCCTAAATTGAATAAATGCCCCAAAACGAGACCACTGGCGTCACAAAATGGTATTCTTGCGTCCGCGCTCCATTTTATCGGTAATATCGCTCATAATCGGTAATTTCGTTTCGATCAGAAACCATGGCAAAGGTTGATGTTACACACTACGATTGAATTCATGGCCGCCCTACACTGGCTTGAAGAACCCTGACGTTAAATTTATGTAATAATATTAAATGGTTGTGAACTTCTAAAATCCAAGAGATTTTTAGGAAAAATCAGGAGACCAGGAGATACACCCTGAAATCAGGAATATCCTGGAAAATCAGGAGATCTGGCAACACTGCGCACACTCCCTCAGCTCCGCGGGACCAAACGGAAAGCGCTACTTCCTTCCTTATTTGTCTAAAACTGACATGGCGGGTATAGGAGTAACTTTATTTAGTTTGGTTTTCTATTTTGCTCTCGGTATATCGTGTAATTGAAAAAGGGTCAGTACATTTAAGCACCGGGTTGGGTTCTCTTCACGATTTAAGTGGGGGTTTTGAGTAGGGTTTAAGGAAAGGAATGCTTTACAATTTTATATTATTGGAAACGTTATATGAATTAAAAAGTTTAAGATCATAGACATAAAAGTCTAATCGTTAATTAATATATAAGGCTGTCCAAGTGTCCAGTCCAGTCCAGTTAATCTAACTTTGCACCTACTTTAATAGAACAAAGTGAGGGAGGGCATATTTTGGCAAAAAAATAATTTTTGGTACAAGCTTTTATCGCTGACTCTACTTTTCTTTCCACTGGCAACCTACTCCTTGAGAGAATTGTAATAATCCCAAATACAACCAGTTTGAGTCTTTTTATCACAGAGTTCTCATGACCACCTCTTTGTCTCCATAATTGGTCTCGTAATTGGCTCCACCTGGTGCATCAAAATATTCAATGTATTAGAGGAAAAAATTTGCAGATTGAACTTTTTTTGAATGATTTTAATATTGATATTTTATGTCTTACTGAACATTGGTTACATAATAATGAATTAATGCCCCAATTTAATAATCACCAGGCGGGAAGTTCGTTCACCAGACTTAGTTCCATACATGGTGGGTCATTAATTATATTAAATAGTCAGTTAAAATTTAAGGAACGTAAGGACATTGTATCCATGTCTGTTGAACGGACTATAGAACTAAGTGCAGTTGAATTAGAGCAAT
The DNA here is from genome assembly GCF_963556715.1 of Cydia fagiglandana. Classification (NCBI taxonomy): domain Eukaryota; kingdom Metazoa; phylum Arthropoda; class Insecta; order Lepidoptera; family Tortricidae; genus Cydia; species Cydia fagiglandana. The sequence goes on along the minus strand of NC_085932.1, from coordinate 854,511 downwards.
TTATTGTTGTCTGTGTGTATAGGCCGCCATTAAGTAATTTTGAATTATTTGAAAACATAATGGAATCTGCCCTACGTAAAATATCATCTTCTAGTAAGAAATTGCTTATATGCGGCGACTTTAATGTAAATATTATGGAAAATTCAACAATGTCTTGTAGATTATTGAATCTTTTTAAATCTTGTAATCTCAACCACATGTTTATGGAGCCCACTAGAGTGACTGCTACTAGTGCAACCTGTATAGATAATATTTTCACAGATATTTTTCCTATTGCTAAAAAAGTTATCAGCAATTTAGAATCTGACCACTTAGGTCAATTAATGGTATTTGAGGCATTTAGGAAAAATACCATGAGAAAACAAATAACTTTTGTACCAGTAACCTCGGACCGCGTGGAAAGAATGAAGCTAAGTTTAGTTCAGGCGCTACCCTTTTTGTCTTCCGATATGAGTCCTAATAGTATGTATAATTCATTCTTTCACACTTTTATGAATCATTATAATGCGATATTCACCTCAAAATCGGTCGTAGTTAGTGGTGCATCAGTTTTTAGTGAGTGGGCTACTGCGGACTTACATCAAAGAAGACGTGAACTGTATGCCTTATATGAGGAACGGCGGTTTAATCAGAGTGATGAATTTAAAGAACATGTGAAGGCGTATTCGAAGAAGTTTAAAGTAGATTGTCATATAGCTAAGCGAAATTATCTAAGTCAGAAAATAAAAAGTAGTTCAGACATTATTAAAGCAACCTGGAAAGTAATAAATGTGGAGACTGGTCGTTCGAAACACACAATTAAAGAACTTAAACTAAACATTGATAACAAAATTATAGATTCTAATTTAGAAGTAGCTACAGAATTTGAAAAATTTTTCACCGAGGTACCAGTATCTACAACTAAGGATTTAAATTCATCACCCTCATCTGCTGTTACATTATTAAAAGATAACGCTCCAGAGTGTTGTGGAGACCTTCATTTTGAACATGTTTGTACCTCAGATGTAATAAAGGCGTTTAAATCAATTAATGTCAAAAAAACTAGTGACCTCTGGGGAGTCTCTGTCCATGCTGTCAAATCCTTAGTAGAAATTGTAGCGCCTGACTTGGTAGTTATATTTAACAACAGTGTTGATTGCGGCGAGTTTCCTGATCTAATGAAACATAGTAAAGTAATTCCTTTATTTAAATCTGGTAGCAGCTCTGACCCCACTAACTTTAGACCGATATCTGTGCTACCAACATTTAGCAAGATTTTTGAAAAATTAGTTCTTTCTCAATTAGTACGACATTTTAACTTTAATAATTTGATGCATAATAAGCAGTTTGGTTTTACACGGGGTCGCTCAACAACCGATGCTGGTGTTGAGCTAATTAAGCATATTTTCGATGCCTGGGAGGAGTCACGAGATGCTTTAGGTGTCTTCTGTGATTTATCTAAGGCCTTCGACTGTGTTTGTCATGAAACATTAATCAGGAAACTTCATTATTAAGGCGTTAGAGGATCGGCACTGAATTTACTTAAGTCCTACTTAAATGGTAGAATACAAAGGGTCGATGTGAATGGACAGCGATCACCTGGGTCATTGGTCTCTATGGGTGTACCACAGGGGTCAATATTGGGGCCTTTCCTGTTCCTTATCTACATAAATGACTTGCCATTCCTTGTTAAGACCCACCATGATATAGTATTGTTTGCAGACGACACCTCACTTATTTTCAAAGTCAAACGACAGCAACAAGCTTACAATGATGTAAACAATGCTATTTCAAAAGTAGTAAATTGGTTCAATGTTAATAATTTAATGTTAAATGAGAAAAAAACTAAATGTATTAAGTTTGTCACTAGTAGTAACGTAAGGCATGTGCAAGCAAGTGTCATTGTGAAGGATGAGGAATTGGAATTAGTTGATAGTACAGTTTTTCTTGGTATAACTTTAGATTCTAAACTCCAGTGGGGTCCCCATATTGCTACTCTTTCGAATAGACTGAGCTCTGCAGCTTTTGCAGTGAGCAAAATCCGTCAGTTAACTGATGTGAAAACAGCTCGATTAGTATATTTTAGTTACTTCCATAGCATTATGGCATATGGTATTTTACTGTGGGGCGGTGCTTCAGAGATAAATACCATTTTTGTTCTGCAGAAGAGGGCTATTCGAGCAATATACAAAATGAACCATAGAGACTCACTTAGAGATAAATTTTAGGAAATTGACATAATGACAGTGCACTGTCAATACATTTATGAGAATATTCTGTATGTACATAAAAATATTGTAAATTTTAGGAAAAATTGTGAAATCCATAATATTAATACTAGAAATAAACATAAGTCCGCAGTGCCCTTCACTCGGCTCCATAAAATTAAAAAATCATTCATGGGTAATTGTGTAAGATTTTATAATAAACTTCCAAACCATATTACTGAATTATCTATTAATAAATTTAAGAATTATGTAAAGCGTAAACTTATTTCCAAAGCTTATTATACCACACAGGACTACATGAATGATAATACAACGTGGGATTAATTGTTATTCGAAATGATTATTTATTTATTAGGTATATTTGATTATTGATGAGGAAATGGATATTCCGATGTAATATTATCTACTTGTTTGTTACTTATGCTTTTTTTGACATTTAGATTTTATTCTAGAAATTCTAGACTAGTATTTTTTTATACAATTTTTTTTTAAATGTTTGACGATCCTTTTGTGAAATTCTTAGTGTTAAATTTGACATGTATAATAATCCAATTTTATTATGGAATAATATTAACCTCAATAAATTGCTCTGATAATTAGATTAAGATTAATTACGATTCATAAGAGCTTGTTGCTAAGCCTACATGAATAAAGTATATTTTGATTTTGATTTTGATTTTGAATTAGAACTCCATGTCATCATAATATTGCATTGTCATCTGATTTACATAATTATATTATGTATGCAAAATTTCCGCTCTATCCTATGTAAATAGGGAAGTGGATCAATTTAGCATCCAAGATTTGACCCACACTAACTAATACATATTAACAGGGCATGTTAAATAAAACTTATAAAATCGACAGCCATCCAAATGTGATTTGAAATAACTTCCATTTTTCAAACCCAACACCATTATATTCAAATAACCGTTAGCAAATTCAACAGTCGAACGTTTCAATAAGTTGAGCGGACAGCGGTGGCGTAATGCACATTTAATATCTCCGTGCAAGTGCACTACACGGGCAAGTTTTGTGGGGAACGGACTTTGGAAAGATAAGATGCACTTTCATCTAAAAAAAGATACCTATGTTTTTTTTTAATAAAGGTATATGTGTTAATATCTCAAAAATTTGCACTAGTTAAAACATAATGTAACTTTAAAGGTAATAAAGAACTAAAAAGTAAACAATTGACCCGGATCACCGTATCGTGAAAAATATTTGATCATCGTCATTTTAAGGCGAGCTATGAATGTTTGTAGTACTTTTTATGGCACGACTAAAACAAAAGATAGTTCCATTGAATGCCTAAGTGCCTAATGGCAATATTATTTTTAGCTAAATGAAAATTACATCCAAATTCAACAAAAAAAAACAGTTAAACTTTATCCACCTTAGCGATTCCGCAATTCCAAAAGAAGAAGACAAAAAAAGCATTTCTATCCAAATTATATGAACACGTGTTAAACTTATCCAATTCATTTTCCACAAGCCGCGCGTCCAAAAACAAATTACAAGCAGCCTTTTCAATAGTCGCATTCGCCGTCCGCGTCCCTACCCGCCGGTACCCACTTCAAAATCTGCCAAAATGCTTTATTGCTCCGCGCAACTTGTGCCGGCTCGTAGACTTCCACCCACAGACACTGCATTATGAACATACTCTAGGGTTTTGGGTGCGGCAATGATTTCATGTATTTATAACTTTTTCGTTGTAAAATAGTTAGCAAACCATTAATAAAAATAGGGAGTAAGCTCCAAATGTCCATAGAAATGTTAAAATAGTTTCTGTTTTTACCAATTTTTTTCTCGAACCCAAAACCCCGGGGTATGTTAATATTAAAATACAATACTGCAAACCGTTCAACTTATTTGCATCCTATATTTACCTACACTGTTAGTGGTATTTTGTTTTCGGTTTAGAAATCTCATCTTAATTTCTTATTAATATAATACAACCTTCACACGACTCGTACTGCAACTCACGCGCAGCAGTAAGTGCGAGATATCTTTGTACCAATATCAAATCATATTGGGTTTTTAAAATCTACTGCTCCATTTCAACAATTAATATTACTTAAAATTTGTAACTTACACGAGTATAAGTGACCGTTATTACCATAAATGCTTGGTATATAGCTTGTAATATTAAATTTAATCATAGGTAGGCAATGAAAGAAAAGCAGACTCTAATAAAAATGTGACCCAGACTTAAAAGCTAGCTAAAATGAGGAGCTTCGCTCAAACTATATTAGTGTGGAATCATCATTAAGTGATGACCGCGAGCCATCTTGTTCCATCTACTGGATAGTAATCACTGTGCCGGCAGAGATAAAACTTTACAGGCATAATGAATCTTAATCTCGCCGTCAATTCGCGAAATTGTTCAAGTGTTCCGTTTAAAAACTCCAACTTATCTCGTTTGGTTTCAAATTAATTTTGTAATTGTCGTTGCGTAATTCGGTTACTTAGGTACCTGCTCGTCTTTTGTTTTTGTTTCCTTTTAATACAATTAGGATTGGGTCCAATTGGTCCGGGACATTGAGAGGTAATATTGATTTTCTTTATTGAGGTTTTAAATTAATCTAATTAAATTCATATTATTTAGTAATGCATTTCTTATTTCCTTTAACAGTTTTGTTTTGTAGTAAATATTCTCAGAAGTTTTAACCATTATACAATATTCAGTAAAAATGGTAACGCAATGGAAACGAACATTTTGGAACACTATTTTTCTCGTATAAAGATCAAAAAATCTCGTGTTTCGGTGTAGAAATAACATAAAAGTCTTCTAACTAAAAGAGTAGTTTACAACATTCAATTACATGATATTAATGAAATATAATTAAATGATAATTAAAACTGTTATATCTATCCTATTACTAGGTTCTCCCATTCATCACCAGACATTAATTCAAATCCAACTCAAAACATTAATCAACTCAAACCAGCAATTAACAACGACATATGAATGATAAACGGCCAAAGTATTTCGCTAACATTCGTCTCGGAGCCAGATGTCTGAACTTTTAATCCTTAAACCCCATAGGTATCAGGCCTTGGAGAAGTGAAGTTTAATAGTGATGGAAAACAGTCTTTGAAGTATTTTTCAAGACTCTATCCACAGTATCACTAATAAGTAACTTCTCGTATGTGTGGGATAAGGTCCCTGACCGAATATTTAGTTATCTTTTTGCATTTTTGGAGAAGATTTTTCTGCTCGATACGACAAAACTGAGGTAACCCACGATTTTAGGCCACCTACCACATACGAAATGTTAAGCTATTTTTATTAGACTCAAAGACTCAAATATACTTAAACAATTTGGTAGGTACTCTAAAACAGAACAGCAGAATCTTAAAACTGAGTCAAGTTACCAAATATATCAGACTAAAAGACTCGAATTGAGCATCACTAGTTTTAAGGCGGTACATTCATGGAAGTCACGCTTCATAAATACTAAATATAAAACTTAAAACCCAAAAACCTTGGTTTTCTAAAATAGAAAAGTGCAGAGAATTTTCAAACTGAGGCAAGTTTACCAAATAGAGACTAAAAGACTCGAATTCTAAGCATCACTAGTTTTAAGTACATTCATAACTGGACGGGGGCTTAAATCCTGTAAAGGAGGAAGCCCGTGCTCCGGGCCGTCTGAGCTAATATTAAAGGTTGCTTAAATATAAGTCTAGGTCTTTTCAATTCTTTGATCGTGCCCAAAGGAAGCCTATTATGTACTGAGTATTATTCGTCGGAATGACTGTCTTTTAATTGAAGCTCTAATAACTGAGATGGATTATGATAGAATGGAGTGTGTTTAATAGGAATGTTAAGGCAAATATCACAAATTGAATAGGTAACTAGTATAGGTAAATATCATTTGATATTTACCACTAGCTTTTCGGTGAAGGAAAACAAACCTGCATACATCTGAGAAGAAATTCAAAGGTGTATGTGAAGTCCCCAATCCGCATTGGGCTAGCGTGGGGACTATAGCCCAAGCCCTCTCGCGCATGAGAGGAGGCCTGTGCTCAGCAGTGGGACGTATATAGGCTGAAATGATGATCATGATGATGATGAATAGGTAGTGTTAAGATAATAAAAACCGGCCAAGTGCGAGTCGGACTCGCGCACGAAGAGTTCAAAGAATACAGTAAGTAAGCAGAGTTAAAAATACAATACCACTGACAATACCTGATTTAAACTATTACGATTATTACACATTATTATTAACGAAAACGAGACGGGAAGACTTGTCTGAGACCACGGGAATAATGACATTCTCGAAACGTCGAATGTACTTAATTATAAACCTTAATTATACGCGATTTAAGTTCCATTTTCATAAATAAGAAAATACAATAAAATAACTTTTGAATAATTTTTAACAAGCAGAAACGTCTGCAAACAATGCTATTAAACTTAAAATAAATTTAAAAGTGGAAAAAACCACCACCAAGACTTAGTCGCCAGCGAATCTTCCCACTAAATATATGGATCTAAGGGACCCTTAATCATAATGGCTATTAGTCCACCTATCTGTGACCTAAAGAAAAACAATATTTAATAAAGCCACTGCGGCCCTTAAAAACAAATGCAAAACGAAAACTACACGGCAAACATTAAAAAGCAGCCGAAGCCGCAATAAGTCGGGCATTTCTCACCTCTTGTCCGATCCGCACCAAAGTGGGAATAAACAAGGCAACTTTTGCCATTCCGCATTGTGAAGATGGAAACTGCTTTTATACAGAGCCGTGTTCAAATTAAAGTTGCCAGATTACAGAAATGTAGTGTCGGGTTGTACATTGCATCTTGAAGACGGAATTTCGGCGTCGACGGGATAAAATTACCGAAGTTATTAAAGTGGAAATGGTTTGAATGTGTGATTACTGTTTACATGGAATACGTGTTGGTTGGATGTTGAGTTGCATTATAAGGTAATAATGTTTTTAAAATCTTAAGTTATGCGCAGTTACTAATTTTATTATAAAAGTAGCGGAGGTCTGTCTTTATTGTTACCACTATTGTAACGTAATAGGTATACGAGCATAAATCAAATAGCTATAATTCTTCGAACCTTCGTCTGGCTTGTTCTGGCAAATTTACGTAATTATTCACTAATAGTGGGTTCATTTTTTACAAATGCTGAAACTTGATTAAGGTTTGTTAAAGTTATTTTGAATAATTGCCTTGATTGACGGACCGCAAACTTGTTAGGTATTGTTTTGACAGGCTTCAAGAACAATCGTCGTCTGCTCAGATTACACTCATTTCGGAGGGAGGTACACTTTCGAAAATATACATTTTCTTGTTCTTTATTTGGTTATAATTAAATTTCTTGGGATTAACCCTTATTAGTAAAAGGAGATATTATTTCCCACTTGGTCTATTCGTATTATATCAATTTTGTTTACATTGAAAATATCAATTCCTATATTTTTACTAGTCCCGGTCTCATCTTCGCAATATTGGTTACAATTTATTTATCAGTATTTTTGTTAATGTTTTTTGTAATTTTTGTTTGTGTTTTCAAAAGTTAACGATGCAAAAAAATAAACAGTGTCTACAGTTAAATAAATACACATCAGCCAAATGTTGTTTGATAATTCGTTCAATATAAAATGATCTGAAATAATCATGGAACAGGAATTGCCGGGTAACGGTACCTAAATAATTATAGCTAGGTATGCCCAAATAGCGTGTTTTATAAATTTATTTTAGATTATTTTAAATCAGACTATTTACTACAGTCAGACGAAAGACGAACTGAATAAGCGAAAACCCAAGTAAATTTTGCCTACAAAATATATCTTGGGGTGGTTAGGGTGTCCAAATAACAGTAATTCAAAAACGGAAATTAACGTAAGAAAACAGATCACTACAACGTGTGATGCATGATAGGCACCGCCTATATGTACAGTCACCTGCAATAATATGTTACTCTTTGAAGGCCGCAAAAATATGTGACACGCTCTTATGGCTCTACAAACAAGAGCGTGTCACATATTTTTGCGGCCTTCGAAGAGTAACATATTATTGCAGGTGACTGTACAGGCGTAGCAAGCAACTTTGAGTCATGCCAAGCTAAGTTCAATCTTATGCCAACAATACAAGGACTGTTTTTATTACTTTCTTCAGCTTAGCTCAAAATTTACCCAATTTAAGTTTTATTTACTATCTGTTGGCGTTTATTTATCTTTATTTTGCTTCATTGTTCTGAAAAATAATGATATTGTACCAGATTTTGATTCCACATAAAATTAATTTAAGTATGTATATATTACAATCTACAAACATGAAATAATTATCTTGTAGACTTTGGAAACGTAACCTCATTCATAAGATCTTAAATGCAAATACTAAAAAATGGCGTCCAATCATAAACAATGTGTTCAATGCATGGACGCTTCTTGCATAACCATTCAGTTTGTCACGTGCTCGACGAGGTTACGTTCCCTCTTATCATTTATATACCTGATTCCGCTGTTCATGAACTGAATCACGTAGACACGCTGCAAACAACTACCAACACGTCAGTTCATAAAACTGTCATCCGCACATCAACTATAGCATCAACAGTTTGGGTGTAGTGTAGATCCTTGGGAGTCCGAAGGTGACTGGCGCGCGGCAGACGCGTCAGCAACAGGCGGTTTAAGAGGTGGAGCCAGCAAGCGCATGCGTGGTACGAAGCCTCGTTGCCATGGCAACCTCCCTCCGAATGTTTGTGATTTCGTAATACACCCATTTCTGAAAGAAACTTCCGTGATTGACGCGTAACGTTCAATAATTGTGTTTGGGGGTTTCATAAAGTAACTAGTAAGGCTTTTAGTTGATATACGCTTCAAGTTTACTCGCTTTTGAAAGGTTAAAGTAAGACTTCGGAGCTCGACAAAGACGTAATCAATGTTTGGGGAAAACATAAAACCGTGGGTTTACAATACGTTCTGTACATGAAACTTTGCCTTGTCTGATATTTGCATACTGATTCTATTTGGTAGACAATTGTGGTATACCACCTCTATCAATTGTGAATTGGACGTTATATTTATTCGAAGTCCGTTGTTTTTGATGACAATGAAATGCCAAAATTATAATAATATAAATTTAAATCCTAAATATCGTCCTAAATACCGTTGGGCAGATAGAGTGGAGGCAGATCTCCGTGAGCTCGGAGTCGGCGAAAGCTGGCGGGATACCGCTCCTGACCGATCAAAGTGGCGTGCTCTTGTGTTGGAGGCCAAGACTCATTTTGGGTCATCGCGCCAACCAAGTAAGTAAGTAAGTAAGTAAGTAAGTAAATTTAAATCAAGAGTAGTACATATATGGGCAGTAAATTAAAAAGATAAACAAAAGTAACATTCCTTTATAACATAAAAAACAACACTCGCTTCAGAAATATTGATAAAGTATGACAATAATAATAAAGACTGATTGTCACGACAGGTGTCCGCTAGTCTCTCCCATAGCCCATTATCCAGTCCATCCAACTTTCAAATCTATAGCCCATGGCCTTAGTTCCCATCGCAGCACAAAAGTGCTGCACTGCAATAGTCTTTGCACCTGGCGGGGACCATCTCCGGATGTATCACATTCCCATATAACCATTCCAGTCGCAGAATCATCAAAGTGGTAACTAAATGTCAGATGTGTCGTAACAGAGTCCACACAATGTGTGTAGAATTGTTTCGAAACAAAGTGTCGTCGCCGTGTGTACACTTTTCCGTAACAAGGTGTCGACACATTTGTGTGCACTTTGCGTGCGGTTTGCGACTAAATCTGACAGCAAATTTGTGACAGCAAATGTCAATATAAAATACCTCTTGAAAACCAAGGTTTGTCAAACTTCTATTAGTGTCTCGTGTGCTCGTAAGTAATTCTAGTAAGTCATCATGGGCGATGCAAATGATAATAATCGACCAAAACCATATAAACACCCAACACCCGTCAACCTTTTACAGAAAAGTTTTTAAAGAAATGCAATAAGCTACTTAGGTCAGCCAACAAATGCTCAAAAAAGTTGTAGAGGGAAATGCTCGGAACACAATTTTTGACTCTGTAACTTGGTTTGGACAAGTTAGGAGGTGAACATATCAAAAATCCCCGGCCGTAGCCCTTGAGCGGGGGGAAAAGAGGGGGCTTAGAATGTCCCATTTTCCGGTTTTTCGATTATATCTCGGAAACTATGCATCTTAGCGACATGGCCACTTATACAAAATGAAAGTTAATTTAATTTGTTACAAGTTTATTCAGTCAATTTTTTCGATATATTGAATAGTTTTTGAGATATCCGCTCTTAAAAGTTTATTCAGGGCTCTCAATTTTATCTTGATATATCTACATCAGTGAAGGTGCTAGGCCGTGTATGTATGGTATCGTTTTCGTATAAATCTGGGTTGCTGAATCCATTTAAGGTATCACATTGAAACCATTCCACAAAATTAAAAAAAATCTTTTTAGGGTTCCGTACCTCAAAAGCAAAAAACGGAATCCTTATAGGATCACTCGTGCGTCTGTATGTCTGTCTGTCTGAATACACAAAATAGTTCTTTACCTATAGATGACAGGAAAACCTATTAGAAATGTGCAGTCAAGCGCGAGTCGGACTTAATGTACGGAACCCTTAATACGCGAGTCCGACTCGAACTTGGTCGGTTTTTTTAAACTCCTCTTGACGCTTAACCGCTGAACCGATTTCGTTGAAATTTGGTATAGAAATAGTTTGCGTCCCGGAACAGGACATAGGATAGATCTTATAACCAAAATCATCTTTTGAAGGTGTGAAAAGTGGCGTGGAAATTTGTACGGGAAATCAATAACCGCTGAACCGATTTATATTAAATTTGGGATGGTCTACATCTTTGATTTAGTTAAAAATGATAAAAAAAACTTGACTTCAAACCTAAACTTAAACAGTATTAACTTCAAGAAGTCAATTCTGAATTCCGCCCTACACCTCATTTCACACCTTTGAAGGATGATTTTTGAGATAACTTATTATGTCCTGTCTCGGGACTCAAAATATATGTGTACTAAATTTAAATTAAAACTGTTCAGCAGTTTAAGCGTGAAGAGGAGTTTAAAAGAAAGTAAGTTTATATGTTTTTACTTTGGAATGGTGTCAATGTGATACCATAACTAAATTTGGTACTGCGAATTTATACGAAAACGATACCAAACATGGCCTCGTAGCTTTACTGTTGTAGAAGTCAAAATAAAATTGAGAGCCCTAAATTCTTATTACTTGACCAAACTTGTGTAGAAGGAAAAGGAAAAATAAAAGTCTTCGGCAGGAATATAAGACACAAATATATATATTTTTTTTGCGTTACTATTTCAATTATCAAATATAAACATACCTTGATTACATTATTCTAGTGAGATCCTCACAGATAAACAAAAACATTTACTTAAAAAATTACAAGGTCGAAATGTAAAAAATACGTGAAAAATAAAAACTTTTATGACAAAAAAATCTGGACACAATTTAAGAAGCATCCCATTGCATCGAGGAATCATCTGTATTTTTGCCTGTTTCATTACCTCCTCGCTTCTTTTTTTGTCCTTTGTATTCTGTAGCAATTTGTTAGATCTGAAAATAAAGATAACTTGCGTCGTCACGGATGTCGATTTATAGGTTTTAGGGAGTGCAGAATTCGAAAACGATGATCATTTTATAATCCAAGATGGCCGCTACGTATTTTGTCATAAAAGTCGTCATGAAGTGAGAGAGATACTAGTGGAATCGCTGGTACTCTCTCATTTTAACTACGCAGATGTGGTGTACGGGCCAAGACTGTTAGCAGAAACTAAAAAAGCTATACAACGCGTACAAAATGCATGTATTCGCTTCTGTTATGAGGTGCCTAAACGAGCACACATCACCCCATTTCTTAATGACAAGAAACTACTAAACATGGAGAACCGTAGGCATCAACATTTGGCTTATACAGTTAGAAAGGTTTTGGATCTCCAGGAGCCCTACTATCTATATGAAAAGCTAAAATGGATAAAAGACACACGCACTAGGTCGCTAAGAAGCTGCACTAAACTTGCTATCCCTAAACATAAAACAGCATTCTTTAGAGGGAGTTTTAAATTTGCTGCTGCCAAAGTGTGGAATGACTTGCCTCCACCTCTCCGTGAGCCTATGCCGCTGTTTAAATACAAATGTTTAGTACACGCTCACTTATTAGACAAACAGAGTGGAACTTTCCCTCCCTACTAAAGTTTTTAACCACGTAAGTGTCCACACATCACATACACATAGACAAACGTACAATCCCCGCCTCCACACACAGGCATATATATATATAAATAGATATATTATACACACACACACACACACACACACGCACACACACACACACACACACACACACACACACACACACACACACACACGCCGACATACAAACATAATCGCGAGCATGTGTATTCTCATAATATTATTTTCCACTTATTATAAATCCAGTGTTGCAATATAGTATGACTGTTACTTCTAAGTGTACAATGTAAGCAAGCGTATTATTTTTTCTCTCATGTCAATTCAACTTTTTATATTTTTTAATGTATTACTGTTAACTTGTAACTTATCTGCTAAAATCAATTGGTAATGTTAAATACATTCGAAATGTTAGTAGTAAAATTTTAAATGTTAGTAGTAAAATTTTAAACGAGCACCAAAGTACTGAATTTGTCATAAATTATGTAACATTCTCCGACCGTCCTTAGTCTGGGACCGGTCTGAAAACCAGCGCCGGGCATCTAGGCCTGGCACACGCTGAGACTGGAACCCTTTGCCTAATACAAAAATCTTCTCACCTTTTGCTCTGTATAATTTGATAATTTAACGGCTGTATTTTATTATGTAAGTAATTCTAACTCTATGTTATTTTCATGTATGTGGCAATAAACCATTCTTATTCTTATTCTTATTCTTATGAATATCGTTTTATAGGTTTTAGGAAGTGCCGATTTCGAAAATGATGACCAGTCTGGAAACCAAGATGTGTGCCGTGCACTTTGTCATAAAAGTCGTCATGGATATCGTTTTATAGGTTTTAGGGAGTGCAGAATTCGAAAATGATGACCATTTTGGATTCCAAGATATCTGCCGTGCACTTTGTTATATAAGCCGTCATAGATGTTGATTTATAGGTGTTAGGAAGAGCAGATTTCGAAAATGATGACCATGACCAACAAAACGACATCCATGTCGACTTTTAACATAGTGCATGGCCGCCATCTTCGATTCCAAAATAGTTATTATTTTCGAAATCTGCGCTCCCTAAAACCTATAAAACGACAGCCAATGACTTTAATGACATACTGCATGGCCGCCATTTTGGATTCCAAAATGGTCATCATTTTCGAAATCAGGGCGCCCTAAAACCTATAAAACGACACCCATGACAACTTTTATGACATAGTGCGTGGCCGCCATTTTGGATTCCAAAATGGCCATCATTTTCGAATTCTGCGTCCCCTAAAACCTACAAAACGACATCCATGACGACTTTTATGACATAGTGCATGGCCGCCATCTTGGTATTCAAAATGATCATCGTTTTCGAAATCTGCGCCCCCTAAAACCTATAAAACGACACCCATGACCACTTTTATGACATAGTGCATGGCCACCATTTTGGAATCCAAAATGGTCATCATTTTCTAAATCTGCGCCCCCCAAAACCTATAAAACGACATCCATGACGACTTTTATGACATAGTGCATGGCCGCCATTTTGGAATCGAAAATGGTTATCGTTTTCGAAATCTGCGCCCCCCAAAACCTATAAAACGACACCCATGACGACTTTTATGACATAGTGCATGGCCACCATTATGGATTTCAAAATGGTCATAATTTTCTAAATCGGGGCCCCCTGAAACCCATAAAACGACATCCATGACGACTTTTATGACATAGTGCATGGCCGCCATTTTGGAATCGAAAATGGTTATCGTGTTCGAAATCTGCGCCCCCCAAAACCTATAAAACGACACCCATGACGACTTTTATGACATAGTGCATGGCCGCCATTCTGGATTCCAAAATGGTCATCATTTTCGAAAGCGGGGCCCCCTAAAACCTATAAAACGACATCCATGACGACTTTTATGACATAGTGCATGGCCGCCATCTTGGAATCCAAATTGGTCATCGTTTTCGAAATCTGCGCCCCTTAAAACCTATAAAACGACACCCATGACGACTTTTATGACATAGTGCATGGCCACCATTTTGGAATCCAAAATGGTCATCATTTTCTAACTCTGCGCCCCCCAAAACCTATAAAACGACACCCATGACGACTTTTATTACATAGTGCATGGCCGCCATTTTGGATTTCAAAATGGTCATCATTTTCTAAATCGGGGCCCCCTAAAACCTATAAAACGACATCCATGACGACTTTTATGACATAGTGCATGGCCGCCATCTTGGAATCCAAAATGGTCATCATTTTTGAAATCTGCGCCTCCTAAAACCTATAAAACGACACCCCTGACGACTTTTATGGCATAGTGCATGGCCGCCATTTTGGATTCCAAAATGGTCATCATTTTCAAAATTGGGGCCCCATAAAACGTATAAAACGACATCCATGACGACTTTTATGACACAGTGCATGGCCGCCATTCTGGATTCCAAAATGGTCATCATTTTCGAAATCGGCACTCCCTAAAACCTATAAATCGACACCCATCTCGACTTTTATGACAAAGTGTTTAGCTACCATCTGCATGCAAGACATTTCTATTATTTTTACGTACAAAAATGGCCCCCTGTCAACTTCCAACCGAGATTTAATCGATAATTTATTCGATTAATGTTCAGATTAATTCAATTTCAATCTATGTTAGGTCTACTAAACTAATCGTGATTAAAATTTGAGGATTAACTTTTTTTATTCCATTAATTAGTCGAATAAACAGTTAATCTATTAAGTCCCATCTCTGACCACGTCATTTTTACACTTTGAGAATATCTGAAAACAAATGAACACAAGGAGCCATTTTGCAAATCCAGTAACTTTGTTATTACTTTTGACAGCGCGTGTCATGTGTCTACACAGAGTCGACACAAAGTCGAAACATTTGCGACTACTTTGTGACTGCAATATTTCTCAGCCTTAAACCATATTTATACATCATAATTAACAAGTTTCGTAGTATGTAAAGCGTTATTTCTGTTATTTAAGTATAGTATACGCATCGAAGTACTAAAAATGCATGAAATAATATATTTATGAACACAAGCACTGAGAAGTAAACAATTTCATTTCCGCCTAAACTAAAACAATGTGGTGGCGCGTTGATTATATTACACTTAGTTTATCAAATCACTCGAGCAGTTTAATTCCCCATAATAATTTAAGTCTTATTGTAATATAAATGCAAACAATATATAATTACGTCTTGTAATCCGTTTTAGAGATGGCGTATTAATGTCACTTATTTTTATTTAACTATTTTTCCATCTGACAGTTTCCAATTGACAGGAACAAAATGAACGAATGAACGAATGATTTTGGCATAAAGTAGTCGCAAACCCGAAACAATGTGTGCACACGGCGACCACACTTTATGTCACTTTGTGTCATGTGTCGACCCTTCCCCATTTCTGGTAACTGTGTCGACACGGCGACGACTCTGCGACTGGAATTGTGACCGAAACAGACGGTGTCGACACAAGATGTGTCTACACCGCGTTGTAACGGCGACTGGAAATGGTTGTATGGGTTGTGCGTTCGGGGATGGTATCCGCCACGTGTATCCCTAGCTTTTAGATTAAAGTGTCTTAAAGGGCCTCTGCGCTGTTGGCTTCGGCCCCACGTACGCCTCCCAAAGGTCCGGGATCCCATGGTCCCGAAATATGGCAAATACATACAAATAATAAAAATATTTGTAAGTTAGGTAGGTAGATACTTGTCAAACATAAAAAATCTTTTTAACGACAAAATTAAACGTAAGTAAATAATTTCCTTACTAATCAATAATCATTACCTATATACAGTAGGTACATATACCTGTCATAAAATGCGGTCAAAAAATTCAGATCGCTATTTGACAAGCGGTACACTCAAATCATCCCGGATTAAGGTAGGGTAAATCGTTTTTGCATTTCAATCTCTTTGTAGAATTATCTGTTGCAACATTCAATAAAACGTATTTGCATCACTTATTTTAATTGAAATAACAATACTATTAGATTTGTCGCTGACTGTACTTTACTTTCAACAGATAACTAATTATCGAGACAATTTTCAAAAACTAAAACCAAACTAATGGCCCTATTCGAATTTTAAGATACGTCAGTTAATAGATCTAGAAACGATATGGATTAGATTAGACATTTAATCCATATTCTTTATTAGATCTATAAGTTAATTGACGTATTTGACGTATCTTAAAGTTCGAATAGGGCAGTAAGTTCCGTTGTTTTATCACAGACTTTCTCTTCCTTCTGGCAACCTCCTAAATCCATGATCAGATTAGCTAGATGGTACCACAATATTGCATGGTACTTACATATTCGTATATAAGTATGTAAAGTTCCAGGTCAATCGAATTATGGCAAGCGGGTTTATATTTAGCTTGCAAATTTGGATCCGAACATACATACAAACATACATTGCAAGTTAAATAAAAGCTTGTAAATATAATACTTAATAACATTTCACAGTATTATGTAAAAGATGACTAGCGACATCTATTATAAAAGTCATAGACTATATTAACGACGTCGTTAGACGTCTAAAAATAAGAGTAGGTTTTTTTAACTGACCATCCCTATTAATATTATAAATGTGAAAGTATCTAACTCTGTTTGGCTGTCCGTATGTTGTATTTTTACATTTAAACCACTGAATCGATTTATATGTATTGGAGATAGTTTGAGGCCTAAGGGTAAAAGGACAATTTGCATCAATCATCATCATCCGACAGAAGACGCAGGCGCGGGCAGAGGTTAGTATAGGTTTACAATTAATCTCTTAAATAAGCCCACACAAGCTCATCAAACTTAAACCGGAAATTTTGACTATTAAGTTTACTCTCCCAAGCTAAAGTAGTAAGTCCTCAATTTGACTTTAGTGCGGTAAAAATAAAGAGCACTATTCCCGAATAAAACCTAACCTCATTCATAACGAGGTCCTCACAAAGTTAGCTTATAAACATAATATTTTAATTAATCATAAACGTAAATAAAAATGCACGTCCGTAACATATACTGAGCGCAAAAGAGACATATCCCCAACTCATTTCAACTTCCAGCGCTCTGAAACTCGTATCAGCTTCGACCTCGTTTAGAAATGTGAACTTTATAGTCCACGGGCCAAGGTTGCTTCTGTATTGTCCATTTAAGTACGATACGAGGTTGGGAAAATAATGGAAATTTACTGGAGTTTGTCGTAAAAACTTGCAGCGTAAAACATGTTCATTAAGACTTCGGTAAGTGACATACTCGACGAGGTATGTAGGTGCTATACGGCGCCGCAGACTGGTCGAAAAGCAACCTCATACGGCGCAATTCGGGAAATGAATTAGAGATGCACTAGATATGAAATTGTCTTTTGAATATATTGATATGAAGTTAGTCTAACGCTACTTCAACGCTTACCAAGACATCTTGCTTACTGTTGCTACAGTAGGAAGAACTTTTAGATAGTAAAAAAATATTTGTCATTTTCAAAACTACCCCGCTTCCGCTGATTTAGGGTAACTACCCCATGCACCTATCGACACTTTCATGTTTTCGCAGCTGCGTTAGAGTTACGTCCCTGCGTTTTTTCTTAACACTGACCATCGTTGCTGAAGCTGTTTTTTTCGGCTG
This sequence comes from Cydia fagiglandana, assembly GCF_963556715.1. Taxonomy (NCBI): domain Eukaryota; kingdom Metazoa; phylum Arthropoda; class Insecta; order Lepidoptera; family Tortricidae; genus Cydia; species Cydia fagiglandana. Next base: position 836,468 of record NC_085932.1, on the reverse strand, counting down.
TGTGATGGTTAATGTTAAACTGCGCTACACCGCGAAAGTTATATCGCGGCCATCAAACGGCGGGCATGGAGTAATGAACATTCCCGGTTAAAATAGTTTGCATCATTATTAAATGCCTTGAATTGCTGCACAAAAATGTTAAAGAAACTTTTTTTTATGATGTAGCAGGCCAAAAAGCAGACGAGTCGCCTGATGGCAAGACTGCAAAATTAATACAGATATTGGAGTTTGCTGATGGATTTAAGTATCTGTACCTAGGTAGATCTTTTTCTCATATGAAAATTAGATATGTTTATCTGTCGTCATATTTTTTTTTTATTTTACATCAAATTTGGATGCTTGTTACATTTATGTATACGGGACGAATATTAAATTTTCAAAATCAAAATTTCCTTCTATTTCTTGTGAAATAGTGTGAAATGTTCAAAACAGACAATTCGTCAATTGCCACTGAGTTTTATTTACCAACACCAATAATCTTTTACACGTTTCGTGACCCACTAACATGTCAATTGAAGTGTATTGAGTATAAAACTGTATAGTACTTATAAAACGGACGGGTCGCTGCATGCATTAAAGAGATGAAAGTATGAACCCGCGGATTACCTACTTAATGCGTCGCTTACGAGTACGAGGCGTCCGAGTGATGTGCGTGAGCGATTTTTGTTTTTCCAGTTTATTCCGGGTGTGGCCTGTAATATGAGCAAAAAATTAAACTGTAGTCTGTACTTCTCATACTGACCAACTTTTGCTCAGCGACTTTTAAAAATAACTTGTGGTTTGATTTTTCATACACTTTAAAGTTTATTTCAAGACGCAATGTATTGCGAATTTTGTTATGTTTAAAGGCGAGACAAGCAACGTCAATCACAACGATATGGCGTGGCGATGGCGTCCATTGAAGATAATATTTATTTTGTATGAAAAATAGAGAGTCTAAATACTGCACGGGTCCTCCACTTTCATCTTAAATGTAGACGATGGGGCGCCGTAAACAACAAAATCTTGACCGTTTTAACCGCCGTCCCGCAAAAGGTTAATATATTAGTTCCAAAGACCACTTATCGCCGACACCACATGTTTCAAACTCTGTGATATATCGACCTCCAACTTGCCAGGAAATCTTACCTTGCAGCTCAGACTTGGACTTAGCACTTGTTACGAATGAGTTAGAGCGTTTATTAAGTTTAGTATCAAGTTTTGTAAGTAATTTTGCGTTTAATGTGGAGCTTTAAAAATACGTGAGTGAGAAATGCGATATACTTTGTACTCGAATGCTATTAGAATAGAAGTATCTAGTAGTACGGTAAGGTGGGGTAAGACTATCACCGGAGCAAAACATGCACCTTTTATGGAATCCTCGTACTGTTTATCTTGCCCTAAGCAAAATAAACTATGTTCGTCTTACCCCGCCTTACCTTATGTAAGTGAGAGTTAGCTAAGGTTAAGTGTGGCTGTGGGTTAAGTGTGGCTTCACTTTGCAGCCTGATTACACATTATTGATTATGTAGTGTTTATTTATTGAGAGTTCCGAGATTTGATACTTGCGTTATGTGCTTGTGGCAAATGTATGAACTTAAGCCAAACATTAATCAATGTGTAAATAAGTGTGTGTTGATATTTCGAACACTAAGCTTTTCTTTTGTGCAATAAAGTATAAATAAATAAACAGGTATGAAGACTAAAGCAGGCCACTACGAGCCTTCCAAATGGATGCCGTTACCATGGATTCATCCAAATGGACGGCATCCTATGGACCGATTTTGGATTGCAGCCACGCTATTTGGACTGTTGGAAGGCTCGTCAGTGGCCACCTTAACCCGTAATATTGATTGATATTAACTAAGATGAAGTACATATACCTTATTGCAATGACTTAAAGCCCAATAATGGTCTATTCAAGATCGTTGCATAGTGAGCAAACAAAATGCAATCACACACAGTCTATGAAACACGCGCCGCGACCCATAGGAAATTGCTAACACTAGGTTCAGGGGCTATATTCAAATGTGAGAGACGTGACATCGCTATATTTGGGCCATGTGTCCGGCTGTCCGTTTTAATTTTTTTATGATAAAAGACAAACGAGAAGACGCATCGTCTGAAGGTAAACAACTACCGTAGCCCATGGACACATGCAACACCAGAGGGTTTGCAAGTTCGTTGCCGGCCTCAGCGTAAAGCTCTTTTCTTTTCATATTCTATGTTTTTGTTTTCTATGTTTTCAGTTGAAAAACTGCATTATTTTATTTACTTATATCTTACCTTTTGTGTATAGTACGATCAATAAATCTAGCATAACGAGTCTATTTTATGATGCCATTGATGTACCTACACTCAGCATCAATATTATCAATATGCCTATAAATTATTACTCGTTTAGTGTGCCGAGATAAGAAGGCGAATCGGGACGGCAAAGGATGCTATGACCCGTTTAAATAACATTTGGAAGAAAAGGGGAATTGGTATCAAAACCAAGATCAGATTGATACGAGCACTAGTATTCCCTATCTTCCTGTATGGAGTGGAAATGTGGACTATCCTAGCCAGAGAGAGAAAAAGGATTGATGCATTTGAGATGTGGTGCTGGAGACGAATGTTGCGAATACCTTGGACGGCGAGACGTACTAATGCATCAATCCTAACCCAGCTCCGAGTGAAAACTCGTCTATCCACCATATGCCAACAGCGCATACTATCATGTTTCGGACACACAGTGCGCAGAGGCGACAAAAGTTTGGAAAAACTGATTGTGATTGGACACACCGAAGGCAGGAGATCACGCGGTCGTTCACCAATAAGATGGACCGATCAAGTTAAAGACTCGTCATCCTCTGCTTTCTACACGGTCGTCGGAGACGCCTTGGACAGAAACCAGTGGAGACAGATCCGCTCCAGATGCAACCCTGATACTGACCACGATCCTCAGACATGAGGGACCGACCAAAGAGAGAGTGTGCCAAATGTGAGTTATAACGTGTTGTTTATTTTTTATGAAAGATAAACTTACCTCGATCAGCAAATTTAACAGCCTGCACTCAGTACTATTCTCAAGACATCATAACCATATGACGACCATTAAAACTCGAATACTGCAAGGTTCATTGTTCACTATGGCATAAACCCGTCCAGCTATGACACGGCGGTACAGCAAGATAGATGATGCACGGATCTAGTGCATTTCTGTGTCACTGTCACCATCGGACACCAAGTTTGAATAGGAATGCTTGGTTCAGTTTTGCATTGCAATTTCGGTGTTGCGCGTCTTTCGTTGCCTAGCGCGGAAGAGGAGAGGTTTATGCTAATATTTAACGCACAATTTTATAAATTTTATAATGATATTTACAAAAGTGAGGAGGCTTTCACCCAGCAGATGGGATCTGCAGTCAGCCCCAAAACAAAATAACAACCTGACTGTAGAACAAATGAAGCTTAAATAATAATAATAATAATTTACAAAATTTTACATAAAATCCCTATTAATGACTTCAATCACTTTATAAAAATGTTCGTAAAGACAATGAATAATTCGTGTAATTAAATATGAAAACTATATGTATATATTTCATAGTTAATACTTACTTATTTATCTTGCTTCATTATAATCAGCTTTTGTGCAATCAATTTTTTTCCAATTAACACTCTTGAGCGAACTTACCTGAAACGAAACATAAACAATTTTAATTGGCTGAAGATCAAGTCATTAGAAAGGATATAAACGGTAAAATGTTCAAAAGAGGATTAAATCAAGCACTCTTGTTATGGTTTAATTAGCAATCCTTACGCACAAAATTCAACATTTTAGAGATAAATTGAAACGAGCGAGACGCACTTAATTCTGATATCATTTCGATGTCACAAAGATTGAATTGACCTCTTTGTTTGTCCCAGTCAGTACTTAAAAAGAAACACTAGAATGAAGGATTCCATTCCACAAATCAGCTAATAAAATGAATCCCTTTAACTAATCAGCTTAAGGGAAAATCAATAACAAAAGCAAACAATGTTTTCGTTGCCGATAACTCGGGTAATTTGATTAGCCATTAAGAAACGTGTAATATTACAATCCGGAGGAGTACGGCAACTCATTTGTTACCAGCTTATTACCGGCGCCCTCTGGGAGGCTGAGATAGGTTGCCTAGGGAACCTGCGGGGTACGGGTAGAGGTGCTGGATGTGCCACGGAAATAAGGAGGTATTCTTTTTTTTTCACATTTGGATTTTTTTATGTAATTTATACTTAAAATTACGAACTCTTTCAATCTTAATAAGATAAAAAAGTATCCCAAACGCTACCATAAAAATTTTGTCGAAAAAACTTGTAGAAATAACATTCTGGGTAGAAATAACATAAAAATTCACACGAACGTAGCCGCCGCCATAAAATCGAACTTACGCTTTCATTTAAAACGACGTTCTAAATATAATATGAAATTTTGTATGAAGATTCAAGTAACATACTCATAATTATGTCTACTTGGTACCAGTTTTCGTGGCTAGAAATTGAAATGCAAAGCAATTAGAGCGAGTAGAAACTTACATGAAAAATGAGTACCCGCTCTATTCTTCTGTATAATACTTTTTAGCAACGAAAACTGATACCAGACAAAGAAATACGTTACTTATATAAATGAAATAAATGATCATGCCTAGTTTCATGTAATTTGAGCATGTCATTTTAAAATGAGAGCGTATCTTCGATTTTATAGGAGCGCCTGGTCGGTGTGACTCCCAAGTACTAACACTCACAGTTAACTATAGGTACCTACACCGGAGGACCTTATGCCTTTTGTAATAAGGTCCGCCGATACACAGTTAGGAGCGTGGCTGTTTGTACATCAATGCCACATCCAGTATAACTGTAGCCGCTCCCAGGCGGTAGATTTAAATTACACTCCGTGATTGTGAGCAGTTTGCATATCGTTGTAATTGCTGGAGATGGATCCGCGATCCGAGAATACAAATAGGCTGGATACAGTCACTTCTGCCACTCTGTTCTTTAATTAGCTGGGTTTTTTAAAGGATTTTAATTTAAGTAAACATTTTTTATTACGGTGGTGTTATATTGCGAAAACAAATATATAAATGCTGGTTACGAGTAGTTTAGGTGTAGGCTCTAGTCAGTAAGCTCGAGCCCATCTTTATTTGTTAGAGACCTGAGTCTCTGGTAGAGACTTGAGTCCTTTTTCTGAAAAGGACTCAAGTCTCTCAAATTATATAATTATATGCAATTTATAAAAAATTCAAAATGTGTAGCTTAGTTGGTAATAGCGACTGTTCCCAGTTCGAATCCTGGGAATCACATTTATTTTTGTTATTGCCAAATATTTAGATCATAAATATTTTCTGTGTCGTGTAAGTTTTTAAATATTATTGTTACCTACGTAATGTACCTAAATAATTGTATAAATAAAAGCATTTATGAGCTTGTTGTCGGTTAAGCCATTTTGTGTAAAATTATTATGTAACATTTATGCATTTTATATTTACTTATGACAAGATAGATAAGTTGTTGTTTTCATTAGAGTATTCAATTGAATCCCGTATAAACTAAATGTTCTTTCTGTATTTTTATTGTATGTCAAATTCGTTACTGACTTAATTTTGTTTTTGTTTATTTTCGTTATTCCATATTTTCGTCTGTTATCTTCTAATATTCTCTTCATAACATGTGGTACATTTAATGAAGCCACGACCAAAGTATCAACATCATTTACGCCACACCAAATAAAACCGAGCACTAAAGGTGGCCACTGACGGGCCTTCCAACAGTCCAAATAGCGTGGCTGCAATCCAAAATCGGTCCGTGAATGTCAAAAACGTATAATGTTTAATATTAGGATGCCGTCCATTTGGATGAATCCATTGTAACGGCATCCATTTGGAAGGCTCGTCAGTGGCCTGCTTAATAATAAACACGAGCACTGTAAAAACAGGCCTTTGTCATCTTCCCGTAATAATATCGGAGCACCGTTTCATCCTTTACGATCCAATAAACAATTTCATTTCCCAGACAATATTTATTATTTACTCTACACATTGATAAGCGAGGTATATTCAATTTCGTTGCAAAGTCGTTCTGATGAAATATATGTACGCCGTATGGTTATAGTGAATTTATGGTCGGGCCATATCGCGGTGGGAGAGTAATTTCAGATGGGACACACGGTCCTGGAGGTTGGTCCAGATTTCGATTCAGATTTGACAACTTGTTACGGTTTTGATACGAAATTTAAGATCGCTCACACTGATTGTTGCATCCAAAATGAAAGTTGTACGTGTGTTGTGTGAAATTCGTGCCAACCACCAAGACGATCGACAAGTAGTCAAGTGTACGTGTAAGACAAATTGAATTAGACGTCATAATTATACTAAAGAAAAAGTGTCGAAGCCCTCCAGTGGCGGAGACCGGATCCGAAGCGGCGCCTTTAGCTATATCGCGGCTAACGCCATGAACCTAATATTTCTGGTTTAGCCCACTGGTTGGTAAAGAATGCTATGGCAATAAGCCCGCGATTTGTGCTATCATTTGTTTCCAAATTTGACCTGTAAGGACAGTATTATTATAACTTTTCACAACTCACCAGCTCGAACTAAATATATTTTTATTTAAAGAGTAATTTATGGCGCGACTACAAATATATTACCTACGTTATTTATCAAACAACTAAATAAAACTTGAATTACGTACAAGACATGTTTACGCTCAGCGACCGTACGTAAACAAGTTACTGTGAGTAATTTAGGGATCGTTAGTCTGCTTTGACTCCGTTATTCTGGGCCAACGGCAAATAAAGAGGTTCATTAAGGTGTTTTGGTATGTGGCGCCGCTATCAAAACATGTTACATGAATGCAACAGAGATATATACTAGCATATATTTGAGCATTTTAAACATCATCACTTAAAAGTTATCTTTAGAAATTTACTCACTTTTTAACCAACTTCAATATCAGGGAGGATATTCTGTATTCATTTGTGGCTATTTTTAAAATTCTTGCCATTGTCAAGGTGGAAGTTTTAGGTCTTTTATTTAACGTGTTTAAGTTTTGATTTTAGTATCGACACTTGAGTTCTGTCTAGAGAAAATATGATTAACGCATTCAATGCCAGGGGGCGTGACCTAGGAACAAAAGACGGTGTATGACGGTGGACGCACAGTCGCACATGTGCGCCAGGGGCAGTGAATCTGTTAAAATTTCTGTATATTTCAATGGCCATGGTTTCAAGTTCAATTTCTCGTGGTTTCTATAATAAAATATTTTAAAAGCGACAGTTTTAATATTAATTTCAAATTGATGACTAAGAAGAAAATAGCCTTTTAAATAACTGTAAAATCTTCGTAAAATCTTTTAATTGCAAAGTATCGTGAAAAGTAAAATCCTTGTAGTTAAAACTAATAACACTGATGTTCTTACTAACAAGTGTAAAATTTTGTAATAAAACCACTTGCTGCTGACACTGAGTTTTTATTTATAATAATTTTAGAATAGCTTTTACAAATTAATGTCTTCAAACAACAAGAATCAGTAAGTCTACTATCGCTAACCACAAAGTTACCCAGTTCATTATTCTAAAACTGCGTCTGTACTTAACAAATGCCGCTCGCTGTCACTGTTACTTTCACATGTATTGAGTAATTCAGTCTGTAGTTACGTTTCGTTGCAAGGCAAGCATATATTACAAGTGACGTGACAAATACGCCAGTATACAGCTTAAAAAAATATCGATGCTTCAGCGTATTTAACCTACCGCGCAATATAAAATAGGTTGTTAGGTCGTATAGCTCGATTTACGACCGGCTAAGTACAGGCCAGTCTCACGTTTCACCCATAAAACAGATTCTTCACCCGCCATTTTGAAGAAAGGATGTTTGTCTTGAAAACTGGTAGGGAGTTTGGTCGTTTTGAAAGATCGGAGAGCTGGCAATACTTAGCTTAGCAGAACGTGTTTATTCTGATGCTAAAATAAATACATGTACCACATACCTATATTGTACTAACATCAAAGCTCTTGACTGGCTCTAAGGTTATCCTTCAAACTCTTAAACCTTATTTAAAAGGCAGAATGAATAGAATGATGGCCGTCAGGAGATTCAGAGTATCGCTGATAGTACTTCCGATGGGGTTGGCCGGTCGAAGTAATAAGCAGATGGCGCCAGTACAGCTGCCCTGTCAATCCCTAGAATTATGTAATTTTTTTGTTTTTTAATGGAATTTTATGCCCTGAATGCCAGCTCTTTACGCCAAATCTCATAGATAAGAGGCAATCTATGATGGCCCATATATGCAAACATTTGACAGTTGCCATTCGTTTAGGCATTCTCGACAATGATTAATTCATAGCATTACCTACTTCATACTTCGCGATACTTGCGAACAAATAGGACCTTCAAACTTTCAAGAAAATAGCGTACCCCCATATTAAAGGCCGGCAATGCAATTGCAACCCCTCAGGTGCAAATGCAATTACTGAGGTGTTGTAGTTATCCATGGGCGACGGTAATTGCTTACGATCAGGCATTTCACTCTCTTTACTCGTTCTTAGAAAAAAGATCATCAATATCATCATTGTTATACATGCAAAATTTACTCAAAATTGGCATTCTAAGTCTAAAAAATACTAGCTACCTAAGTATCTATGTGTAAATGCCTACATTTCAATGCGCCAAACAGTAACGATGTAAATAAGTCAGGCCGAAACTACAGCCAGCAAAGCAGTGATTCAGGTTGGACATTGTAATACTGACTGCAAAAAACGACCGGCGGATGCCGGCAGGTTTTTGTTGCGTTGCCCGTGTTCACAAACGTTGTGTAGTCTCTGTTGTAACCAGTATAATTTGATCTTTACATTTGTCATCCGTCCGTTTCTTTTTAATAATCAGTACTTAGAGCCCGTCTAGGCTAACATTGCATCAACTTGAAGAAAAAGGTTGTAGTGTGTCGACCAAGTAACATCCCTATGCGTAAAGCGTTCAGGTTGATAAACAAGACCAAGTGCGGGTAGTTCGAAAAACTCGCGCGGCTGATGTCAACTTTATCCAGAATTCTCCGAGACCACGGGGACAACGCGGGCCGCTTCCAACCGGTACGAATGGAGGTCTAAGGTGAAGGCCTATGTTCAGCAGTGGACGTCTTATGGCTGAGATGATGATGATGATGACGGGGACAACGCCGACAACCTCGAAACGTCGGATGTAAATTTAGAAACTTAATTTTTCGCGATTAAGTCCCATTTTGCTAAATAATAATGAGTAAAAATCGTCAAAGTTATTGAAATCAAAGGAAGGAGTATCAATATCATTATAAATGTTATATTTTCATAGAAATTAAACACATTCATGATGACATTGCCACACTAGATCATAGCCAATGCCATACAGAGTTAGTTTTGATTTGTCAGAGGTTGGTTGATGGGTTGATGGTAGCGGTTTCAGATGTGTCATATGAAATCGACAATAATAAAAATGAATAAATAAATAAAATAACTGACAAGCTTAGCTCCTTATTCAGCTTCAGAAGCTGACGGTATTACAGGAGCTGGACAGAAGCTTACTGAAGCTGAATAAGGAGCTAAGCTTCTCAGATACAGGATAAAAACCTTCAAATGAAATTCAGCCTAAAATAGTTGGACCAGTGGTCAGTATTCTCAGTAAGTATGCTTTATGAATGTGGAACTGTACTGCAGTTACAAATTTTATTGCGTTTTTTCGTTTCGGCCGTCCAGGTGGTAAAACTGATAAAATCGTATGGTTTGGACATTTCTCGTTAAAACTTGAGTAAAAATCAAATTGTTCGTACTTAAGGTACCTTAAATTTAACAATTTGTGAGAATTACTTGCTGCTACTATTACATTTTTAATACAACTTCCAATTTAAGTTACTTTACTAAGTTTTGATATATTTGATATGCTAATTTGCTCCTTAAAAACTTCTTTGCGGAGGAAGTCGTAATCAGACGCCGTTTTCCAAATTTATAATAAAAATAAAATAAAAATAAGCTCAGAAATATGAAAACTCTTCTCTCTAACCAGCTAAATTTTCAAGAATCCTTATAAACTATCAGATTGTATTAGCCAACTTGACAGGTATCGAGTTTCAAGTTCTGCGATTAAATTTGAAGTTAAGCTTCTCTGGAATCTTATTTTAGAATCAGCCTTATTTATTTATTCACTATCCAGTAAAAGGTATGAGAAAATAAGTGTAAATAAAATCTTCAATTTCTTTACTTATCTGATACTCATCCCTTTAATGCTGTCGCCAGACTTATCTGAGAGGGTCGCTTTGAAACGCAAAAATAAATAGGTAACTCAAGTTTTGTATTTGTATACCTTTATTTCTATGTAAATATAGATCAAAGTTTATTTAGATAGTACAGTCAGCAGCAGAAGTTTCTAAGCGGTCAATGTGTTCTAAATGATTTTGAGGCGACTTTATTGTTAAGAAAATAAGAGTGAGTCAAGGCACCTCGCCCGCGTAGCAACTTCTGCTGCTAACTGTACACTTTTAATGTAAAAATTGGTTGTCATTAGTTGTGGTTTATACAGGGTGGAAAGATAAGTCGGGCCCTGGAGGGAAACTACCTTAAATCCTTAAGCTGGCTCATTTTACTTAAAGGAGACATTCCTTTATTTTTGAAAGGAAACAAAACTGCATTCAAAGCATTTTACTTTTTTTCCTCAATTTGGCTTGTCAAAAAAAATCTTTAGTACTAAATATTAGATTTTATGGATATGTTGTACGACAGACGAGTGTAAGACCTAATTTTTCTTGGGGAAATGTTATCATTAACATTAACTGTATCGACTAGTAGAATATAATTGCGAGTTTTTATTTTTTGGAATTTTTAGTCGGCTCGAGTCCCGGGCGAGGCAAGCGAGTTTTAGAAAATCTTACAATGCAGTTTTGTTTCTTTTTAAAAATAAAGGAATGTCTCCTTTAAGTAAAATGAGCCACCTTAAGGATTTAAGGTAGTTTCCCTCCAGGGCCCGACTTATCTTTCCACCCTGTATATTTCATATTAGCTTCTGCCCGCGAGTTTGTCTGTGTGGAATGATGATGATTGAAAAAAAAAACTATCTAGTACTTCTTCTTACAGGAGCTGAGTTTTAAATATTTTAGGTAAATATACCCGTCTCGCTAACGGAAGCGGCTCCTAAAACTAGTGCGATAAGGACAAGGCGAAAAATCCTGAGTAAAAATCTCAAAAATCGAGGTTTCGTACTCGACTGTTTCCTCCTCCAAAACTTAACCAATCGTAACTAAATTTGGAAATCTAAATGATTATGAAATTATCTGTGTCGGACCGTTTTTGCTTTTTTGGCTAATTGATATCAGTTTTGAATACTACGCCTCTCATTGCGGCATAGTTAATGAGGCCATTTTTGAAGGGTTCTAGCGCCTTAAAAAACAAAAATATCAAAAAAAACAAAACGGTCTGACACAGATATTGACAATATTAATCTGTATTGAAAAAATCATTGCTCTAGCATCAAAACCCACGGAGGAAACAGTCTGAAACTACGTTTGTATGGAGAAATGAACACTCCTGTTGGCTCTATAAAACCCTCCTGACAACGGAACATATCATAAAATTTATTAAATAAAAAAAACCATCGGTATTATCCGATTTAGATAAAACATGACTGCCTAAGAACCACTGCTATGCTAGCCTATTTTAAAACGTAGGTTTACCCAATAACAAACTTGCTCCAAAGCTTACGAAACGCTTCATTCAAACTCGACCGCAACGATGACGTCATAAAAAATTTCATAATGCGCCCCGCAGCTGATGCAATATTAAATTTTAAATATCGAACGACGTTCAATTTCGAACAGTAACCTTCATAAACTCATATCTCTCTTTAACGCTATTCGAAATTAAACTTTACGCTAAACAGTTACGGTATACTTTTAAAATTAATGGTTGAGTAATACGCTGTTTGGAAAATAAAGGCGGTTTGGCGCGTATCTGTGCTCGGTAGTAAAAGAGAATATATCGTCGGTATACTTCTAAAACATGATAACTACCTGAAACATAGTTTCGAGAAAACGCGAGTTGAAAGTTTGATCCTCAAATGTGGGAATTTAGAAACGCGTTTTTACAAATTTAGTTTAACATTTAAAATTTTTGGATATTAAAATTGTCTATAAAGTGATAAAACTGATGTTTTTGAACCGAAAAATATTTAATATTGGCCGACAAAAACATGGGATGTGTTAGTTATCATGTTTTGCCTGTATAAAAAATGGACTGATATTTGCCTATTAATTTATAATCATATAAAAAATAATTATATATAATTAAAAAATAATGACAGTGATAAAAATACTAGTTCACACGGCATTATAAGTAAATTCTAAAAACTACCGTTAGCAATAAAAAGTAATAAATTACATGCAACATGTTATTATTTACAGGTAAACAGTTATAAGTGATTCTAATATTACAATTTTTGACTTTTCCCTCCTTTATTGAAGAAACATGTGACAATACACTCCTTATTAACTAAATTACTGCAATAAATTATGTAACTGATTTTTTTAGCGTTTAACGAGCATAATGTTAATCAGTTTAAAGTGAATTTAATATTGTCTAGTTGTATAATAGATCGCGTATTGAAAGAAATGTCTACAGGTAAATAGTAATGAATAATGTTATAATGTTTTACCAGTTGCTATAACTAGGTTCTTAATTATAGGTACATTCAGGTAAAAAATGTTAACGTTACTTTATATATTTTGCGTGACCAGTTTTATGAGATAAGGTAGTGTTAAATACTCTTATTATGTTTTACGTGTACATTATATTTAATTTCCTGTCTGTTAGTACTTTTTTACACTGTGTAACTTTGTAAATAATAAACACAATTTAAAAAATGTCACATATATATTTAAAGCAATAAAATTTGAACAAAATTGTATAAATAACTCATTTTTGACCATTTCGTCAGTTATTATGTTTTTGAAGTATACCGACGATATATACACATCGATAAAATAACCGTTTCGGATTCTGGCTATTTGGCCGATTTGAAGATCGCACGGATGGCATCTTTCGATCATCTGTATTTAGTTTTTTTTTTATTCGCTTTTTTATACTTGGTCAAGCTGGCCTTGTCAAGGCGGCAAATATGAAAAATGTCGGCGCGAAGGGATATCGTCTCATAGAAAATTTGAATTTCGCACCTATTTTCTACTGACAAGATTTGCTTGACCATCTATATTTACTGTCAAGATATGGTTATATTATATCTTTTTAAATGGATGCAATGCAATTACAATATTGACTATCTCTTTTCTTAAATATTACTTTAATATACTAGCTTTATCCCGCGACTTCGTCTACATGGAATTAGTGACAGCAGCTAAAGTAGGTATAGCGCCTGGATGATGCTAATAGCAATCATTCAACCGTTCCGTTCGCGCATTGCTTACTTCAATTATTAGGCAATTCATTAATTCTGTCAATTCCACCCCCCTTTGCGCTCTCTTCAGGGATGATTTCCGACATAAGACTATCCTATGTCTTTTCCCGGGACTCAAACTATCTCTGTAGGTACCTAATTTCAACTTAATCGATTCAGCGGCTTAAGCGTAAAGAGGTAACCTACAGAACGACAGACAGATACACTTTCGCCTTTACAATATCTATTAGTATGGATTACAATTTCTGAAAAATTCAAAATATATCAACGCGTGTCAAAAAAGTAGCAGCAGATAATATAGGTAGGCAGAAAATGTAAGCATTTGCCTGCCCTTGACTTCCATCATCCGACACGTGTCTACGAGTATGAAGTTGGCATATCAAAGTCTGGAGTTATACCGTGGGTCATCTGGTCGAAAATGCTCGAATAGACAAAGGGGTTAATTTTGAACAAAGTTTATCCGCAAGGGCCCCCGGAATAATAAAATAAGATATATGTCGGCTAACATTTTGATGATTTGTCCATGACAGCAAAAGATAAAAAAATACGAGAAATTTATGAATAATATTACTGTACCTATTAGCATTTCCCGAGTATGATACCGGCACAAAATTCCGATCACATTTTAATTTGATCCAAACATTCCAAACTTTTATAAAAAAATATATCAAACTTGTTTTCGTGTTCTACATAAAAACTTCAGCAAGTACATAGCTACCGATCAAAATTCAGGAGATTTTTCTTCAGAGATATTGCGAAAATACCTTATATTAAAATGTAATAAAATTCCCCATCGCTAACATAATTCTGTGGCGCGAACCGGTCTTGGTGAAAACCTACGGAGCACGATTCAGGTTTAACTTCACAACGGAAAAGGCAATTGGCCTAAGTTTCCATACGTTTTTACTAACGTCAGCGCCAATCAAGACGAAAACAGTTCCTCGTTTTTGCATCACAATAGAGAAGTCACCCGTTAAGATGGCAGCAATAGCTAATTAGACTCGATATAGCATTTCTTTAGTTAGTTTTAATTAAGTTTCTTAGGTTTTCCGGATCACATTATACGTGCAGACTTACCGTACTTAAACTCTTAGAAAGCACTGGTAACCTACGGTAAGAACGTACGACTTTCAATCCAGCGGATTTTCGGAAGTTTTGTAAGGTTTCACCATGTTTTTCCCGTTCATTACAAAACAACGATTATTTAAACGATTTTGACAAGCACATACCATGTGAATGACGTTTAGTGACTGCTAAAAAATATGTGACGTTCCACGGCAAAAGGTACCTTATGGCGGCTGACGCTTACGTCGCATAGCACCGCAATAATATTTGAGCGACGTTAATAATAGCGTAAGCGCCAACAGCGATAAGGTACCTTTACTCGTGGGACGTCACATATTGACATGTATTGTGTTTTTAATTCGCTGTCAAAATATTGCGCTGCAGACTTTAGCAGTCATAGACTCATAGTATTTTTTTTTGCAGAATGAACCAGCCAATTATCATCCAAAGGGTTTATAAAAAATAGTGGCCTCTTTCATACAACATTCTCAAAATCGTATAACTTTTCATTATGCCGCTACTGTATGTTCGTTTACTTACTTTTTACTAACTATATCGCACATAATATCTGAGTGTTATGTATTTAAGATAACATTCAACTAAAAAACTTGAAAGCATCTTTATTGACAGTTTCATCTCACAGACAATTAAGATTATGCTAAACATTTAAATTACAATAGACTAAACATACAAATTATAAACTAAAATAAATCTAAGAATGAGTAAAACTAACTTAACAAAAACTTGAAATATTAAAAACCGCTCGCGGCCGCCTATACAACCTCCCCGTACGCTCCCAACATTCGCTCGCACACCGCCCGCGTCGCTACCGGCGTTCAATCGATACGGTCGCCTAGCAACGATCACCTTCCAAAACAAACAATCAGAGGCCCGGCCGAGAGCAAATTTACTTTCTTATTTTATTACTTGTGTCAACATTTTAGATCGATATTATTGGATTTGCTGTATCATGTTCTTGTAGACAGACAACATGGTGTTGATGCCTGTTTGTGTGCCCGAGCATTGCGGGAAGGATTTCCGACACTCGTTGAAGAAGCCGAGCCCCAACTATCCTTATGGGGCGAAGACGAAAAAACCGAGGTATTTATGCAATTTATGACCGTATTTTATGGAACTTTGAGAACAAATCCTATGTATTTTTTTAAATATTTCAATTCCTGCTCTGTATTTTTACGATTGCATATACGCGAGAAACTGGGTCGGGTTTCGCCGATAGCCGCCTAAGCTGAAATCGCCTGTTCGGTTCCGGCCTACACCGTTAGAGGAATTGGTCACTTTTTCTTTCACATCTATTTAAGTGTATTTTATACCAGGACATTTTAAATAGAGTGCTGATGCGAGAGAAATAATTTGTATACTAAAAAGCACTTTATACTAAATCCTTTAGAAAAAATAGGGGTACCTACTTAAAAAGAATATTGTTGCTAATTTGTACAGTCTCTATCATATTATATCGGAACAGCCGAAGTGCTCAAAAATGTTTCAGGTAGACGCACTCTAATGCCTTGTCAATAGAGGCGCCTTCAGATATTTGTGAGCACCTTGGCCGCTCCGAAATCTCTGTTAGAAGGTATGTAATGTTAGTTAGTGTGGGTCACATCTTGAAATTTAAATGTAAACCACTTTCCGATTTCCGATTGAGCTGAAAATTTACACACATGTAAGTCGGGTGACATTGCAATATTATGGTACCATCGAGATGATTTGATGATGAAAACAGGAGGTAGCCATAGAAACAGCGCAATCTAATTATTGTGTTTGGGGTTTTTTAAATTGCCTCAGCGATTAAAACTTGTACCAAAAATGCAATTTCTGCCAAAAAATTATCCTTTATGATTGTTATAAAATCTCGTATACCAACAGGCTTGTCCCAGCCTTCACCATACAAGCCATGCAGAAGAACACCCGAGTGATACCGCCGAAGAAGTGCGGTGTCTTCGACCCGAAGCAGATCAAGCAAACCATGTTCAGGAAGTGCTATGCTCGGGGGGAGTTTCCTGTCGTCATCGAGTTTACAAGCAGTGGGAAACGGCTGAGTTGGAAAGTGAGCGGCACATTATTATTATGCACTATTAAAATTGCACAACGGGACTTAATCGCGTATTTAAGTTTTAAGATTTACCTCCGACGTTTCGAGGACGGTGTTGTCCCCGTGGTCTCGGAGAAGACTGACTGAAGTTGACATCAACATCTTCTAGCCGCGTGACTTCTTCACTGTACAGTCAACTGTAAAAATATGGGTGTAGCCAACTTATTCAAAAATATGTCCCATAGTTGAGAATTCGCTGACATAACACCCATATTTTTACAGTTGACTGTACAGTGATTCCGCCGAAGTGCGGATTTCGACCTGAAGACGGTTAAACCGTTCATGGTCAGGAACTGCCCGGGGGAAGTTGTCTGTCACCACAACAAGTTAAAAAAGATTCCAGCTTAAATTTTATTATGAATCTGAAAAACTTAGTCGTGTCTTAAAGCATAGGACTCGAGTCTTAATTAAAACTGGTGTTTCATGTTTGTGATGATGCTTTTATTAACTTTTGTAGATGTACAGAGAGTTTCTGAGCTATCAATTACCTGACAATACTGTATGCGTTGTATTAGGTGCACACTATAATTAACTATTTGCACTCTCTAATAAATGGAGGATGCTTAATATTTGTCAAGAAACAGAAGCTTGCGGTCAGCTGCTACGAATATATTTATCGATACGTTCGCTATAACAGGTCTTGTGTGCGTGCATGCGTACAGTCAGCAGCAGAAGTCGCTATACACTCCAGGTGCTCAAAGAGAGGTAAACGTTTAAACTGTCAAAAAGTTGTTGACTGTCATGGTAGTATTTACTTGTGAGCGCTCAACGTGTCACAAATATGTTAACAGTCGCTATTCATTAATTTCTAGACTTACAACAAGTCATTGATACCTTAGCTGTCAAAAAACCAATGGTATCTAAGCGGCCAACGTGTCAAATATATCTGAACAATATGGAAAAATAGACTTTAAAGCATACAAGTATGGTCGAATATTGAATGAAAGATAGCCATGCTAATTTCAGGTAAAGCGTTTTGACAATCAACGAAAGCAGTACAGTCTTGTCATCACATACATCTATCTCACGTTTTGCCCTTCAACCATTTGACAGGAGCCTCTCGGTCAACTTACTGTAAACTATTTCTTTTAACAGAATCGTCAAGACGAATGACACATAGCAAAATCTAACTGAAGCCGAATTTAGAGCCAATTGTCAAGGCACGTTGTGGTCTCAGTAACAGGCGTTTGCTTTTCAAAGTAGAGACCGCGGGTTCAAATCTCAGTCGTACGCACCTAGAGATTACAGCTTTTTATTTCTTTTGGGTTTCTTTTTTATTATTAATTTGTGTCTTCAGGTTTTATGTTAATTTCGCATTAGTTTATATAATTTTTGAAGATATGTCAGATGTAGCGTAATATGTACGACTTTCTATCAGGACTTTGTAGGTTTGAACCCGCAGTAAGCGTTACTTAGATTATTCCTGTGCGGAATGCCATTTGATATTTACCTACTGCTAGGTTGGATACAATTATTTTCTCCTTCGTTCTTTGATCGATTCGGGGCATCGTATTTTAGTAGGTACTACACAGGTTGGCCCATTTAGATCGGTCAGTATGGGAAAATCTAAAACTATAAGACATACACCGATCCCTTCTTAGGAACCATGTCATCGATTTTAGTAACAAGAAAAACTGCATTCATACATTTAAAAAAAATTTATGTAAAATGTATTGAAAATAAAAACCGGGCAAGTGCGAGTCGGACTCGCGCACGAAGGGTTCCGTACCATAATGCAAAAAAAGGCAAAAAAAAAAAGGTCACCCATCCAAGTACTGACCCCGCCCGACGTTGCTTAACTTCGGTCAAAAATCACGTTCGTTGTATGGGAGCCCCAGTTAAATCTTTATTTTATTCTGTTTTTAGTATTTGTTGTTATAGCGGCAACAGAAATACATCATCTGTGAAAATTTCAACTGTCTAGCTATCACGGTTGGTGAGATACAGCCTGGTGACAGACGGACGGACGGTCGGATGGATGGACGGACGGACGGATACTAGAGTCTTAGTAATAGGGTCCCGTTTTACCCTTTGGGTACGGAACCCTAAAAACCCTAAAAATCTTCGAAAACTTACTAAATGAAATTAAAGGACATGAAAACAATGCATTTTATGAATTTTAGACATCATGTTTCATAGTAACATTTATTGCTTAAGACCTACACAATCGATATCTAAATAGAAATAGTCTTAGTTTTATTTTTCAAAACGTTCGGGGTTTGATTCCCGAGCTGAGTACACATTTTTTTTAAATGTATGAATGCAGTGTTTCGTGTTAACTACTTAAATCGATGACATGATTCCTAAGAAAAGATCGGTGTATATCTTATAGTATCAGATTTTCCCATACTGGCCGATCTAAATGGGCCAACCTATGGCCACCCTGTATAGTATGTTTTAGTACAATAAGCGGGCTAAATAAATATATTAACATAGGTATATAATATGCTCTACGGTTTGGAAGAACAGCCGCATATGACAGTTAAAATAAAAAAAACCGATCGTTCTCGTAGAACCTACTTATTTATTGTCTAAGTTTGACACTTAACGATAAAATACTTCTTTAAGAAAGGAGGTGTCAATTCGTAGTGCTACAGTATTTATTTAAAAGTTAAACAGATAAAATGTTGATGCTTAGTTACCATTGAAATAACAACTGCTTAGCAACTGGTGGCACCCTGGCTGCTGACGTACGTGATTGGCAGTGCGTGTAGGTATTAATGACAGCAGCTTGAATTTGAGTGCTTAGTTACCACTGACGTTTTAACCGTTATTGTCATTGTTATTAAATAAGGGTGTATGTGTTAAAGAAAAACTCAGAAGTTAAGGTATATGTGACGAACTGAAAGCCTACGTGAAAATGACAACTTAGATGTCCTTATTTTTGTGACGATTGAAGTGTATATGTTTTCTTGGACACCTTGCCCGCTCAGGTATGTCTGCTGCTGACTGTACGTGTGTGTGTAGACACAGACGTGTTTAAATATAAAAACAGGAATAAGTATTTTTTCTTATCACACAGGTTCCGATTGAAAAGCTGGACTTCCACCACTACCTCCCCATGTTTTTCGACGGTCTCTCAGAGAGCGACTACCCGTACAACTTCATCGTGGAGAATGGGATCAATGATCTGGTCTCCAAGGGCTCCTACAAGATCCTGCCTGTGGTGCCGCAGCTCATCATACCTATTAAAAGTGAGTGGCTTTTCATGATAAGAGAGAAAAAGAAAGAGAGTGAGAGAGAAATAGAGAGAGAAACATCATCAAAAAAATCACCATTTTATAAAATGATTATTTAATTTAAATAAAATTCTTTGGGATGTTTCCAAAATTACGAAACTTTCAAATGGAAAAAATTCGAAAACTTCGTACATTTACGGATCGAAATTATATTTCTAAATATCATTTCGTTGATTGAATACACTCGTATTTATTTGTAGAATTTAGGAGTACCAGTCAGATGGATACGTATTTAACTAGACTCTTAACAAACGAACGAACTAGCATTATCCTGGACCAGATCCGTGATTTATTTAACCTTCAAAGTTAAACGTTAAAAAAATCAACAGCTACCTCAGACTGAAATGAATACTCCGTAAATTAAATCTCTAAGCAGGATATCCAGTTTCACGAGCAATGTTAAAAACAACTTGATCGAAGCAACAAAATACCGATCAACCGAATTCGAAAATCTGCTTCTTCTTGTAGCTTTTATCCAACATAAATAGACCCCATGTTTTTAAGATCAAGTAATAGTGATTTAAACAAGTAAAAACGTCTGCAAGCGATACCACAACAAGTATTCCACTGGCTCCGTGAGATGTAGACCTCGCGCGGTTACCTTAAAACTGAATAAATCTATGGTTCCGCCACAAAAAAATTCCAAAAACTGAATGGACAATAAATTTTGTTTGATCGTCGAACACGCTCACAAAATTTCACGAGAATCGGTTGAGAATTATTGCGATCTATAGACGAGACAATCCGGACATACGAAAGCATTTTTGCCCAAGCTCAAACGGATACATTTGCTAACGCTCGGACAAACATCCAAATGATTTACATATTGACTGGTTGTCACATCGTAGCCATAGATTTTATCGTGAATAGCTCAGCCGTCAGCGAAGGTACCAGAGACTGCGCAATTCTCATCCTACCCCCGTTTTATAGTATCGGGTTACAGATTAAAAACAAAGTGGGTGAAGAGTGAGCTCAACGGATACACAATAAGCCTGGTTTTCTTTGTCTTCGTTTGGATTAGCATTGTTTAGGTAATATTCTGTGGCTCTAGTGAAAAGGGGCACACGTCTCGCGAAGTGTTAGGTTTCAGAGCTGCTCGAGTTCGTACCCTTTATTACTAATATAAATATGTTATAACTTTTAACAGCCTTCTGAAAAATTTAGATTAATTAGGTGTTTTATCAAGGAAAGAGGTTACACAAATATTTACCTTATCTGTGTAGGAGATTTAATAACTTTTGGCTAGTAAAACTAAAACAGCTGGCTTTGAAGCAAGATTTAATGGCAACTGATTTTAAATTAACGTATAAACATTACCACAAAATAAGCATAGCTAAAGTATGCTAAATAAAGTAGATAATAACCTGTAAACATTACCACAAAAAATATAAATAAAGTATGCAAAACTAACCTAGACCATACCTAGACAATATGAACTTGATGTTTAGCTGTACTTGAGTTGCTGTAATCATTTTATTGTTTTAATTCTGTATTGAGGTGTGCAATAAAGAGTATTTGTATCTCTTGTTATTTTTTTTTAATTTCACGTTATTTGAAAGTAGAAACACAAATAAACTTTGTATGAAAAATATATGTTCTATACTAAAAAATAATATGACTAATACCACCTTTGCTAAGGCATTGATATCAGTGTCTTCAGTTTTAGCAGTTTCAGTTCCTTTATCATAATTAGTATTATTATATCTATTTTCAACTTACGATCATCAAAATTTTATTTTCACCACACCAGCTCGGAAAGGCTTACTTTGCACTTCGAAAACTAATAGCAAAGTTGCATTTTATCCACATGTGAGGCAAAGTAATCAAATCCAAATTTTGAGTTGTTTTCTTATGTTTGCTGGTAGAATTGACTTTTAAATGATGATTTTGGATGATAAATATTTAATAACGTTCATTTGGATTTGATTTGGTTTGATTTTGTTTGTTATTTTACATTTAATATTTGCTTTGGGTTGGTGTGGTGAAAAATTTTGTGTTTCACCCGGGGGCAAATTTTGTTTAACCCTCGTGCTTTGATACCCTCGCAACGCTCAAGATTCCAATTTTTGAACCACTCGCTACGCTCGTGGTTCAATTTTGGAATCTTTCGCTTGTTCGGGTATCAATATTAGCACGAGCGATTAAACAACAACTTTGCCCCCTTGTAAAACAAATAACTATTTCAACATTTATCTAAATGTTACTTTTTTCAGACGCCTTGTCGACCAAGAGGCCAAACGTGATATGTCATACCCTGAAATGTATCCAGATGATCGTCACCGGGTCGGAAAGAGTGGGCGAAGCGTTCGTGCCATATTACAGACAGATACTGCCTATTCTGAACCTGTTTAAGGACAGAAACAGTAAGTATTTTCACCTATAACCTTACATTCAAACAATAAGGTATTTAAGTTTATATGTTTTATTAAAATATGTAACAAAAGCCTAAGAAGGTATATCTTTATCGGCTATAATAGTCGAAAGAAATCATCATAATCTAGATATTGTATTGCAAAAGTATAGCGCACAGGCCGCACAGCGGATCATTTAAATTTTTTTAAACGGTCCAGGGCGGGGGCTCGGATTCTGTGAACCATTGTTAAACCGCGCGCCCCCCCAAAAAACCAATAGTTCGTTTTTTTTAGCATTAGAAAGAATTTCAAAGAAGGTAAGCGATCTTGACATGTCTTTTAATTGAAAAACGCTTTTTAAAAATCAATAACTATTACTTATGAAAGCAGAAGAATATAAATGATCGTATTAGATTCATAATTGTTACATATTTGCCGTAACTTATTTTTAAAATGTGTTTTTCAATTAAAAGACACATCAAGATTGTTTACCTAATTTCTAATGCTAAAAAAAACGAAGTATACGCTCGCATTTAACGCACATAGTTTAAGGAGATACCCGGGTCCATTTGTTTGTCCTAACGAAAACGAACTATACGTCCAAAACGGGCAGCAGCGTCCCTCAAATTCAGTGTACTCGACTGCGATCGCCAACCCGCCTGCCAAGCGTGGCGATTATGGCATTCACCCCCCATTAAGGGGGAGGCCTATGTTCAGCAGTGGATGTCTTATGGCTGAGATGATGATGATGAGACAAACAAAAGTAAAGTCGTTAAGTTTGCTTTACGTTTATAGGATTACTTACTTCATTAAGAGCATATCTCTAGAAAAAAACAATTTTAATTCACTTTATCTCTACTTTGAAACCCTTCCTTACCCCTCTCCCTTCATCTGTCGGCCATCATTGCCATCAATCAAGCGACATAATCGACACATCGGTATATTGTTTCCAGGTTTTAATAGACTTGTCACGCCGCAGATTAATTGCACGACCGCGAATTGACACCCGTTCGTTGGAACTTTTTGGAGTACGGCGTTTTCGGAGGGTGGTTCGGTTTATTTTCACGGAACCTATTTAATGTAAAATATTGTAATTAACATGAACGGGAAATGAACCTAAATATTCTAATTTTTTTAAATGCAGTACCTATGTGTGGTTTATTTTGAGCAAATAGGTACATATTTGTAACCACGGAGTATTGGAATCATAACACCTGACATTCGCGCGTTCATTTCACTCTGAATTGTCCGTACATGTATTAGTCCAGGCGAAGCGCTAGCGCGAATGACAGCTAACTAATATGATTCAAATAAATAAATAAAACATACACGTACATAATTATATATATGTACAGTAAATATTACTGTACATCCCGTAAGTTTGTCTATTTGACCTGAATGGAGTTTTCCTCTCATATAATCGAAGGTTAGCTGGAAGAGATCCCTTATAGGGATAAGTTCGCCTTTGTACTTCCATTACTGTAATTTATTTTTGTAAACCTGTGTTGTGTACAATAAAGTGATTACTACTACTACTACTACTACAAATATCGGTTTGATGTCTGTGCACGTTCGAATTGGCCTGTAGCTCTGTGACAATCTACTGCTTGTCTTACCTGAAACAAAAAAAAAGAAACATTAAAAAATTAGTCAGTAAAATTAATAGATATAACAAATACGTTTTCATAATAATTATGTAAGTACACACTTCAAAACGTACGAACTACCTATATCGTTAATTAACTGTACAGTAAGTACAAGCTTCTGGGGACTTACGAACTAAATTAAATTACTTAAACTACCAATTATCCCTCTAACCTCGTGCGCCTAACGCTTAATTTTTCCCCTGATCAATTTTACAACATGCCAGGAAATGCCCTCTATCGGTGATATAATCGAATTAGCATCCACTCCGTGTACGCAGGAACTTTGTGGGGCTCACAAAACTGCGTTACTGGACTTGATTTAATTATGTGCCGTTATTAACAAGCGTCCGTGATGTTTTAATATATTTTTCTCAAACATGCAATGAAATATTGATGTTATGTTCCTTATAATAGGCTGCGAAGTATGACGTTTCAGGTGCGGCTAGGACAAAAGGTCGTTAATGGAATTTTATACACATCTTGCAGGCCTAGGCCGGCAAAGTCCTCTTTTTTAATTTTCATTTCACAGATATTTGTGACACAGCATCGTGGCATTTATCCATTAAAAAAAACTAGAGGCAGTATTTGCTTTATGGTTCGTAATGACACTCTGCCACTACGCCTATAAAAAAAACAAAAAACAATGTTTGCTATAATTTGCAGTTTTATTTGTATAAAATCAACATGAACTTAATAAATAATACATTCTACAATTTTAAATTATAAATTTAACTAAACAAATAAAAACATTTAAAATATGTCATCTAAACGTTAGCGGTAAAAAGGTCTACTCAAACACGCGTAGTTATATTTTTTAAATTGTTATGGAGATAAAGTTGAAAAATATTCATTCTGTTTTATTGGATTTATGGTGCGTTGTTAATTTTTTGACTTTAATATGAGTTCCGACGAAATAATGAAATTAATATTAAGTGTAATCGTAGGTGTTGGAATTGGCAGCGTAAGCAGAATTGATTTTAAATAACTTGCTGCCTCTGCCGCCAAGTCAAAGACGAAGTATGTATATGGTTGCTTATGGCAATTTTATTATTTGAGAAACACAGTTTTGTGGCATATTTTAAATGAATGTAACTACAAATTCGTCAACACTGTCGAAATTATACTCATTTACTCCATGCATAAAACAACGATGTATGTGAAACATGATATCAATATGAAAGACTATGTAAACTTATGTGACGAAAACAACAGTCAGACGGATACAAGGCGAAAATTTCAAAGATACATGAAAATATACGGGTAGTAAAGATACACGACTCGTGTAAAACATACGCGTGATAATGATATAGGTATGTGTAGGTTATATTTTGGGTGTAGTTTACTTTTAGTTTTTTCTATAAATAAAACTTGGGTTCCGTGGATTTATTTATTTATTTCATTGCATGTTTGAGAAAAGCACTATACATACCTCGGCGGGAAATGGGGTTGCCCGCGCTCAGACCTATCCGGCCTCGCTTCGCTCGGCCGTCTATATGTCTTCGGCCGGCAACCCCTTTCGTCCCGGCCTCTGTAGTAATGTACTATTGTGAAATAGGCTGTAAAGGGTGAAGTAGGGTTTATAGAGAACGTGGCCTCTGCAAAGTGCCATCGCCCACACTATCCATCGGTGGACCTTATGCCTTTTGTAATAAGGTCCACCGATGGACAGTTAAGAGTGTTGCTGATTGTATATTTAAATAAACAAATACCAATAAAAAGCCGATTGCAACTTACAAGCCATTTCGAATGTGCTCTGACATGATGTTATTTAGTTATCGTGCATCTCGCTCGCGCCAATAAATGTACGACCAAGTACGAACGAAATGTACGATAACCGAATGGCATCAGATAAATGTCACTCTGATTTCGATGTACGTTCGAATTGGTCTGTTACACATTTTATACTTAAAATCTTAGTGATGTCAGTCGCGCATACATGTCTTGATTGGCACGAGCAAGACACACGGGCAAAATACATAATTTAGATATAAAGTTGATGTCTCAATGTAAGTTGGGTATTTGACCTCTTGGACAAGTACATAGTGTTAACAGATCTCACGCGTGTTTACAAATCTCTCATGATTCGATTCGCAATATTCAGTAAAGTTTTAGTGATTATAACCTAAATAAAACAAAACTCGACTTCAGCACATTGTAAGTTCGTGAAATCAAGATTTATTTTCTCTATATTAATTGATTAAAATGTGTTCCCAGATAACATCGGCTCCGGGATCGACCACACGTCGTCCCGCGGCGAGAACGTCGGGGACCTCATCGAGGAGACCCTGCAGATCCTGGAGCGCTACGGCGGCCCCGACGCCTTCATCAACATCAAGTACATGATACCCACTTACGAGTCGTGTGTGCTTAACTAGAGGTGATTGGACGTGATCTGGACTTACTAGTACAGATGTAGTGCATGATTATATTCCATTGTATTTTCACGGACAAAAAGTACAAAAACAAACAAAAAAGACTGAGACAAAAACACACACACACACCACACTAAACACACACACAAAGACACTGGTACAAAAAGTACTGAGATTTGGCCCAATTCGAACTTTAAGATACGACAATAAATAAATCTGTCAGTGTCAAATGGGACGTTTCTTCAAACAAAAACGTCGGACTTTCGAATGATGCTTGGAACATGGCGGATCGTGCTCCAGACAGTTTTTATTTTTTTATTTTTTGCATATTGCTGTTTAATCTATAATTTAGATAGCATATTATGCAGTGAATAGCAAGTGTGACGGGTGCAGATAATGAAGAATTCTTCTGGAAATACGTATAAGTAACCAATTCTTGGACATCATTCGGCGGTTCGTGGTCTCGGCCGCCATTACGCTTTGTACTGCTGCTCCAGCTATCCTCCAGTGCATCGTGAAGGCCTATTATGAGCCCCGATGCATATGTTTTCGTCAGGTGACCCCATTTTTTGAGGTTCTCGCGTTTGTTCAAAAATAATGATTTTGCTTAAAAATTACTAATATTTAATGCTTATACTAATGTAATTTAATTTTATATGGTAATACTCTGCAATAACTAAATCCAAATACAAGAAATACCGTTTGTACTGAAAGAAAAAAAATAAAGATTTTTCTTTTTTACGGGTAGGATTACAACATATGTGAAAAGGGCTATTACCAGGGAAAGCAATAGGGCTCTGCCAATGTACTGAAAATTTTGTTTCGAGCCCATGCATGCAGCAGTGCTGTAAGAGAGGACAATATGATTTGGACAACGTTTTTGAAAACTCCTTTTTTTAGCAATAAAAGTCTCATGCAATTTTATTATACGATCAAAATAAACTACATTAAACATTGCTATTATGGTTCCCATTACTGGGTCATTATATGTTCATGTGTAAAATTTATTAAAATAAACAAAATTGTTGCGCGGGACTAGACGAAATCATTTGCATCGGGGCTCGTATCACCATATTATGAAATATTTGACTTGTGATATATTACTGTATTTTGGCAAAGGCCCATGAGGCTGCCACTTCTCCAATAAACAAACAACAAACAAAAACGTCACGACACATCTAATCCATATCGTTTCTAGATCTTTTAATTGATGTATCTTAAAGTTTGAATCGAGCGGGTTGACTGAAGTAGCATGACAAATACGAACGTCTCCGAGAAATTACGATGGAAAACAATAATGCACTACATCTGTAGTATTCTTCTAACGGTCAGTTCTAATGTAGATCATGCGTTTATTCAGCACTTACACTTATTAGACTGTGAAAAACTCAGTAGAGTCTTAAAAGCGGAAGACTTAAAGGATTCGTGTCTTGAGTAATACTGTTTAGTTTTAAAGTGCTGTCACGTGCATGTTCAGGCTGATATGTAGAAGGAGACTTAGATGTAATGTCTTATTACCTACTTAGTTGTCTTTAACTCAGCTAAAATCAGACATTTCAATTAGAAGCATTTTCTGTTAAAATTATTTCCTGTAGCTTAATGATACACAAAAGGAAATGTAGCGGATATATTGATAAAATTTTAATGAAACAAAATACTCGAAGTAGCAATATTTTACCATATGCACGTAGTTTTAAGCTGTAGATATCGGACTTATCGTACTTTTGATAAAAATGTTACATCATTTCTCAAAACATGACACTAAGGTATACTGACAATTCAGTACAGTCCTGCAATAATAGGTATGTTACATAACAAAAGCCGCAAAAAATCTTATTTGTAGAGACTTAAGAGTGTATCGCATATTGTTGCAGGTGACTGTACCATGTGATACGTTTCATTGTGCTAGGAATACACTTTTGATGATGTCACGTGCATGTCGAATAATTGATTCGTGAATTTCATAATCATTTTGTTTGTTTCGCAATTTCATGTTGACTTAAATTGATCTTTGTAGCATTGTCATAAATTAATCGTAGTTTTAATAACTTCTAATTACCGACTATTATTATTAGTATGTTAGCTGGAAATATATATGCTAAAGTAATATTCATAGTGACTGATTAGTTCTAGTATTGTTAAGTTTTGCCTTGTTCATTTGTAACAGGTGTGTTTGAATTTTGTACTTTTTACAATATTATTTTGTTAATAAATTGTTCGTGACCATTACAACGGATTTTATTTTTACACTAATTATTAGGGTGGAGCGAAATTCTTTTTTTTGGATTTTGGATTTCTAATAGTGATAAAAAGTTGCCGTTAGGGTTTAAGATAAGAAGTTATTATGACGACTTTACTATCAAAAGGGAGTAAGTGCCTCCGCAAGGTCAATGAACTTTTGTATGAAATTTTTTTGTCCTGTATATAGCACCAACTTTGTTTAAGGATTATTTGGACTTAAAATGACAAATTTAGGTTTATTACTTATTAATTATTCTTTTTTATTTAAAGTTATTATTTTAGGTGAATAAAAAGTTCAATCAGACATTCACCTCTATAGTAATTATTGACTATACCAGTAGTCAAATATGGGCCGTATCCACTGCAATGACGTATATTTGAAATATAGTAAAATTGACCAAGTAGTGGTAAAAAAGTATGTTTTATGTCTTCATTATATCAGCGATGAAAGTGAATCCATGCTATTGCAAAATATAGATACCAATTTGACGGTATTTTCTGCGAATTCCAGTTTTCTATCTGATGATTAAGTGGAGGAGGGATATATATCGCTTTGGCCTTAAATATTGATTATAATATTATAAATAGGTACACAATTATATTGTTTCTGAATTATTTATCAAAGTTGATTATTTTTGTTTCAGAAGACACTTAGTTTGTCGTTGTATATAACTTATATTGTAATTAATCACGTTTAATATCTTGTCGTCCTGAAGTGGGTTATACGGTGAGAAGAGTGTAGTCTTCAAATATATTGCAAAACTTTTTATGGAGTCAAAATAAAAGAAAAAACTCTTTTAACACCTAAATGTATTCCAATACATATTTATCTAAAGTAAGAACCTTTTAAAAAAAAAGGAAAACAATATTTAACACATACATATTATGAGAGTAAAAGTTGCTTGCACTCACGTAGTGTTGGTGGTTCCTTCTTAGGTATTTGAAACCATTTATTATGGTTTATTTAACTGGGAAATGGATAATATCGAAGAAGGAAAACATATTTTTATGATATACAATAATCAATACATACATATCATGTTTTATTTCTTTATTTCGGTTATTTTCACTTTAGCGATGTTGATGCTGCCCGTAATGGATTTTAAAGGCCCATTTCATCAAGCAATATATTTTTTTTATAATGGGTACTTATATTTTTAATAAATATTTGTTTACTTAGGTGCTTACAATAACTGTATAATTAAATATTTAGGCAGGAAATAAAGCTTTAATATCACTTTTTGATGGTTACACACGTGTCACGTTTTTCCACTTCTTTAAATATTTGAAAGGTGATGCGGAGGCACAAGATGACGTCATAAAAAAATATAAAAAATCACACAATATACTCTTACCATAAGACAACTTTTCCGCACTATTAGAATTGAATCTACGAAAAAAAATTTTTTTCCATACAAGCGCGCTCCACCCTACTAATTATAAACCCGTGTACATTTTATATCTATGTGTGTGGTGGTCAATAACCGTGGGTTTACCTTTTTTGTGCTGTATAAAGTGTGTTAATTCAACACTGGCAAACCCTTCAACGGTGGTTAGCATAGGACTTAAGAAGTATATTGAGATAACTTTTGCTTAGAAATACAATTAAATGAATAACTATACAAAATAATTCACCCCGCAATGTAAAGCAACACAAAAGTTACGAGATACGAGCTTTATATAGTAACTGCATGACAACGCTTGTTGACAGTTATCTTATCTCGTAATATCATGTCAAGTGATGTCTTGTAATGTTTGCAGTACATTGCTGCTCGGTAAATTTTCATAAATTAATGATGGGTCATAATTTTATTAAGTGTACCTAACTTCAATGAACTTCTTAATTCATGATAAACACAGAAAATTTTATTCTATGCCCGGTTTTATCTTAGATTGCCCATATTAGATTTACACACTAAAGTAAGTAAAGTAGAAAAAAATCGTTAAAAATGCAACAATATGGCTCAACGGTCAGGATACATAGATAATTATAAGAAAGATTATTTAAGTTTGTTGTGATTGAAACAGCGTTCCACTATTTTTAAGCTGCATCAATAAGTATTTCCCGATATTTGCCAGACATTTACAAGCAACAAAAGACCGGGAAATAAATAAGTTTATTATTTCCTCCAACGCTGTATTTTAAAGACCGACGGAAATCAAACCGCTCATACTGTCTCGGGTTGACTCTCATTCGGTTAGTGTCGATTCGTGTTTATATTATATAAATTATATATTGAGAATAAGTAATGTTTTTTTATATAGAACGCCCTTCTGGGCGTCCGCCAGCTGACATGGGTGCACGTAGTGCCCGCACGCACAAAACTGACACCAAAATTTGTATTAAAAACTTATATCTGGAAACACAATTCTGTGGCCCTAGTGAATAAGGGTACAAGTCTCGGACAGCGCAGTTGTAAAAGGACGTAGGTTCCAAGTAACACTTATGCCCTTTTACACCTAAGCTGCGCGAGACTTGTACCCTTTTTCACTAGGGCCACAGAATTATTCTTTGTTTCACAAAATATTCCTCGTGAATTTGAGACAAAATAATGGAATAGTTCTTAGTTTTCCGAAAAAAAAACTAAATGACCCTTATTTTCTGTAAACTGCCTTATTTATCCAGGCATTTCGAACGTTACGTTACGTCCTCACGGAAGCAGTCTTCAGACATTTTCGAGACGACGAATCGAGCAAGCGCCAAACGGGGACGGCTCCATCTTGTGTCACGTATCTCATACGGGACCCTTCGCCAATATTGCAGCAGCCATTGCGCCAGAAAATTGCTCTTAAACTCTAAGCAATATTACGGTTGTTATTGCATGTTGCCTGTCGCTTGTTGAGTGAGCGAAGCTAAGTATATTTGGTTAAATTGAATTTTGTTTATAATATGTCAAGAGGTAGTGTAGTAGGCTTCATAAATCTTAAGCAGTGACAAAAAATTTAGTTAAAAGTGAAAATAAGATCCTA
Organism: Cydia fagiglandana; assembly: GCF_963556715.1. Lineage (NCBI taxonomy): Eukaryota > Metazoa > Arthropoda > Insecta > Lepidoptera > Tortricidae > Cydia > Cydia fagiglandana. The sequence continues at coordinate 805,050 of NC_085932.1, read as the reverse complement.
TGTTCAACATAAAAATAAAATAATCGAGAGGTAACAAACTAAAAGAAAAAATTATGAAGGTTTCACTAATTATGTAAAATAAATTGTTACAAAGACATTTAAAAGGTATAAAAGGGTCAATTTTCAAATAGGCATTTTTTGCTGTCCCACGGCTAAAACTCGAAATCCATAGGACTAAAAGACTAAGTATGTATATATTTTCATTCAATGTATTATAAGCTTTAAAAATCATGCACAACTGTACCTAAAATATTATTAGTTCCTGACAAAATCGCATTTGAAGTTCCAAAAACGGCGAAATTTGCCGTTTTTCGCGTGTCCCAGTGGCGGCATAGCGCAATAAAAAAAATCATAACTTTGGACGTAGGCAACATATTATAAACAACTTTGTATTTTTATAAAGAGCATTTTCTAGAGAATTGATTTGATCATGTTGATAAATTAATACGTTATTTAATAAAACAAGGGAAGCCATTTTATCGCTGTCCCACGCGGCACCTGTTTTGTTATGACTTAAATATACCCCCTATAATCTTCTTTGTCTATTGAATAACGGTTCGATTAAATTTACGACGCAATAGCGCAGTTAGTTGGGCATCGATTAACATCTAATGTAGACGCGTAATCAGTTTAATTTATTTAAAAACAGGTAAGAATCTCTTTCGATATATTTTGGTACGACTACAATGACATTTGTATGGACGCTTAATACGTTGGTAGATAATTGAAATAAAAATGTTTATTTTATAATAATAGTTGTAAATATAGTGTTAAAATATATAGTAAATAAATAAGTGAATCGGTTGTATTGTGTAGGAAATATCGCAAAAAAATATTATTGGCGACATTAATACGGCTATTTTGACCGTACAAATGTCGATTGTGGCATACAAATGTCGACATAGTGTCATACAGATGTCGAGTCGGTGCCATACAAATGTCGTCAGGGTCTTATAAATACAACAAAAATAATAAATAGTGGCATATACATGTTGATACTGCTATATAATGTCGAAAAATGCCTTATACATGTCAAAAGCGCCTTAAAAATGGCTAAATAGTGTCATACAAATGTTGATCTTTAAACGTCCATATCTAGCTAACTATAAAAAGTACAGAGGTGCCTCCTACAGTATATTTTTTGTTGTTAAAAACCCTACCTAAAACGATGATTATAAATCGGATTAATAAAAAATAAAAATTTGCCATACAAATGTCGAAAAAACACCCTCTTCAAAAATTGACCCAAAACTATTTTATGTAATTAGGTATTGGTCTATCTATATCTATCTATAATATCGTCGTCTAGTACCCACAAACACTAGCCTCATTGAGCTTACTTTGGGACTATTACGTTGATTTGTTTATATTCTACCAGAATATTTATTTATTATATAATTATATTATTTATAAAGTGACCATGCAATTTTATTTTTCAGTTGGGTATACATGCCATGCCAATACTACTACAAACTTACATCAATCCCATTCACTGTCCAATACTGAACTCATATCGGGAAACTAATCTACAATCCCTTTGCCGGCAAAATCGCATGGGCGGATATCCGAATTGGGCCCAGTACTGAGGGATCCTGCACGTATATAGACCCCTGTACAGAAATGTTAATAATTCTGCTTCACAGATTGTAAATTGCTTCACTCTGGTTCATCTAAATATTGACTGACCTGAGCCGTAGTGGGAAGATTGGAACAGTAGGTCAGGTGTGTATTTACAAAGTTACGGCAACGAAAGCCGTATCCATATACGTAGCACTATTCCTGCTCTGTGCTTACTTGCTTAGGTGCAAAGAATATAATACTCACCTTAGCTGTCTACACATAGTAAGTAAGTACATAAAGCTTATCATTATTCAAAGTAATACCTACTAGCTAACAAATGCGCGTAGGCTAAATAAATCTACATATTATGAATTCATGACATAAAATAAGAATAAAATTCTAATTTTCGATATACATACTAGGACTGTAACTCTGTACAATTTGGCACATACTCGTAATAAATCTTAACAGTTTATTTTCCTAGCTTCTGTATTTGTATTTTGTATTTGTATTTGCTTCTATTACAGGCATGATGATTTTAAATACATAAATGGTTTTTCATTAAATATTCCAATAAAATAAAACAGTTTATTATAGTTATATGTAGGTACTTCTGTATCAAAGTCATTGTTTACTTAAATAACGTTGTGCTGTTGAAATCAGTACACTGTTGAGGTCACGCCAAAGCTTTGTCAGCAAACAAACGGCGCACGATATTATACTGCACGTATACTGTGCACTATGTACAGGTTGTAATTAAGTTGGTGATGAAAACTAGGCAATCGGGAGTCAAACGCAGTAGGTGTTATTGCAATTCAAATCGACATTGGCAGGAAAATAGGATTTAAATAGAGTTATTGCGTGCGTGTTGTAATCTGAATTTTAATTCAAAAAGCCACCAAAAGGCTTTAAAGCTGTATATTAAAGTGCAAATAAATATTTATGACCTTTATTAGGCAAACTGTTAAATCATATTTTAAAGGTAATATTTATAAAAGTATTTATCGTTTAGTTTGTTGTCTTGAGTCTTGTTATTTTGGGGCCAATTTAGTCGAACATGAAGTTAAAGTTAGCTTAACCCTTTTCTTGCCAATCTACTTATATTAAAAGGTACTTAAGTAATTTTGCACCCTTTGTATTTTTTTTTTCTATCAGCCGCAAGTGAGGTTAGAACTTACGAATATTTTTGATTTGCCAAGAAAAGAGTGAATTGGATTGTATGTATATCAGAGTTGATCCCTGAAGATATTTACCTACTTTATTACCTATACGTTACCTAGCTGTTCCGTTAACTGTATATATTCTTATTTCAAGATGTTCTTAACAGTAAACAAAATTTTTGACTTTTAAACAATAAAACGGATTTCCTTTTTAATGAACCTTAAAATAGTTCCGCGCACTCGTCACGAAAATTACCGTCTTGATTGCTTCTAAGATAAATTATTCGCTTCCTGAAGTCACTGGAGTGATAAAAGGAGCTAGAAGTGATACACAATTGGAATAAGATTTTTAATTAAACTTCAAAATGGCGAATTCTTGAGAGTATTTTTTAACGTTACAAACTTAAATTTAGTTTCACCTATCCCGTTATCTGTCTATCTAGATAATCAAATCTTAGAAGTTAAATTCGACCCACTTTCCAATTGCTAATTGTAATGTAAAACGCTACACAATTAAGCTGAAAATTTGCATAGGTACAATAGTCAGGTCACAATGCAAAATAGTATGGCACCATCGAGCTGATTTGATGGAAACAGGAGGTTGCCATTGGAACTCTGTGATAAAACAACGCAAACTAATTCTGTTTGGGTTTGTTAGAATTGTCTTGTTGATTATTAAAAAGAAAAGTAGAGTAAACATAAAAGCTTAAACCAAAAATGAACATTTTGACAAAAAACTTATTGCTCATTGATGTTGTTTAAAATGTAATAATGACTGCTTATTATGGAGTGAACTAATGTGGAAGTGTGCAGCTAATGAAGAATCCAAATCACAATTTCGAGTCTTGCCCGAAGCGGGACGTTTTTATAATTTTTTTTTTGATATAATTTTGTTTATTGCAGACGAAATACCAAAAGGTTCGAACCTTATTTTTATAAGTTTTTATAAGGCTGGCTGGATACCGCTCTGGACCGATCACAGTGGCGTGCTCTTGTGTTGGAGGCCAAGACTCATTTTGGGTCACCGCGCCAACCAAGTAAGTAAGTTATTTTTATTGTTTTAGTATCGAAACATTGTCGCTTCAGTAGGCTTTAGATCATGGCGACACCCCCGTTATAAATGTTCGGCGACTAAAAAGGTGTCGGCGGAGCGCCTGCACCCGCCCGATAATACAATCCCGCTGTATTCATATTTATATATCTGCGGATTTCGCGGAAACTGACTGGTACGCGCTGATTTTGGATGCCTGTGCTGTAGGGCCTGGAGTAAATGGTTTTGGACCTGTCTGAACGGTTTTATGCTAGAGGTAGGTATGATACCATTTAAACTCTCACGCACCTTTAAAATAAGTATTCTTATTTTACCTATTAAATTAGGGCTATCGCCGTATTTTTTATGATCGTTTTTAGTTTAACTAGTTTTCCGTAAGGCCTAAAATAAAATGACCCAAAAACATTAATAAAAATTGGAATATCGCAAATAATAAAAATATCTTTACAAAAAGAAAACTTTACCTAGACGTTTGTTATTTTTTATATTACGTATAGACATTTGAAATTTTCTAAATTTCTCCATTTGCAGAGCAGATAACTGTTGTTTTTTTGCAAACGCTACATTTCTATTTTATTCCATAAACACCTCTCTTTTAAAAAATAACAACCAGAAAACCCAAAGCATAATGCATTTAATCAATAATCCACTGTTACACTCTGCTTTATTTTCAGCTCCAACGTAAATGAACTCGTAATAACGAAGAATACCCATTACCGATTATTAATCGCCACCATTTTTCTATCCACCATTTTGTATAGTGAATTTCACAAAATGGCGGACACTTCTTGAAGCTGCGTGTCACTTAAGACGTTCTTGCATTAGCTAAGTTGTAGTGCTTTTTACTGTTACTCTATTTCAGTGCCGGTTATTAATTGTTTAGTGTTTGTATTAAAGACAGAATTAGAACTCAATAGAATTAATCTCAAATGTTATCCTATATCCTATAATGGATTTTTTCTTTAGAAGTATTTATAAGTACTCGTTTTATTCCGTTTTGATATTGTTAGAGAGAAGTTAACCTATGCTCGGTCAATTCTTTTAGGCACGTTTTTAACCGGTCAACTAATTAATCGAATTTGGGTAGTTTAAAAAAATAGAAATGGGTACTAAAATTAATAGTTTGGCAACAAAAACGGTGCCTTAAAATATATCAATATGAGTTGTATTTTAATGCCGTTACAGCTTTTGATTATTTTTAGGCAGGTACAAAGTATTTCTTTGGCAACTGAATTATTATATTGGAGACCATTTATGAAGCACATTATAAAAAGAAAACAGCTATCTATTAATTCAAAAATGAAGTTCTTTTAAAATATTTTGTTTGATCATTACACGGTCAACCTAACACGCTCCTCCTCGCTTTGCTCGTCGTCGCACCTATCTGTGTGACCAATATTCATTAAATTTAACTGCTTTCGTGTTAAAATACTACCTAGCTGAAACGACATGCTCAGTTATGACTATAGTTGATTACATAGGTGTGAACAACTAGATGACAACTAAATTTTATGATCGCTTTACAATACCTATTAGTTGCCAATTTATTATTTTAGTCGCCAACCTATCACTTTAAGTTCCCTATATTTTTTTGGGTGGCTTGATTTTGCTGCCAGATTTTTAAATAATATGATGCTTTATTTGAGACTAATATATTTTTTTTGGCGCTAAAATATTAATGCACAGCCAAGTTATATTATTATATGCCCAATGAAAGTTCCTGTTTAATATTTTAGTTGTCCGGTTAATAATAAGCCATTCTTTTACCTACGTTTTGGAAGTGTTTTAATGTTTACATAAAGAATAATCCCAACTATAACTTAAAGTATATAACATTTTTATCAATATAGCTCGTTTTAGATCTAATTCAACAACTTAAGTTACCATTAAGGCCAATTTAGCAGGGACGATAAACGAATGTAGCTTGTATTTTAGGGGTAATTGGTTGCCACTAAAATACCTAATGTTACACAGAACTGTAACAGATGATAAAATGATACTTATTGCTACCTCTGGAATGCAGTATTAGAACCCGGGCGTTATTGTCGGCTCTAATTACAACATTGTTAAAGTACAGATAGATTTAGGCACTTTTTTTGGGTCTTTCTTTGGGTATTTAACAGCGGGCTGGATTTTAAGAGATTGACACAAAATTATTCCTCTCGTTGTATTTGTACTATAGGGTATGAATTTAAATTTCTACGCGGATATGCAAATTTTATCTCAATCTTTTCTTGCACCGAAACCAACTAGTACAGTAAAATTATTATATTAATATAAAATCTGAAATAAGTACTTGTTTAGGTACCTATTATACGAGCAGGCGGTATGAACAATTTCGCGAAAATGAATAAACTACTTAATGGTCAACATAGTCACCAATGTTCAGCGTGCAATGCTCGCCACGGTGTAACACACGGCCAGTTTTAGACAAGTTTATGGCGTACTAGACAAATTTTGCAGCAAGATAAGAAAGAACGGTCAGCCATTACGGCTTGCTCTTAATTCGGCTTATGTGGAAACAAATGACGGGGTCCGAGCCGTAGTTTTGGAGATAACAGTGATTAAACGCTTGCTTTACGGTCAGATTGTAAAAATGAGGATATACTTAGTGTTTGTAGAATGTTGAATGAAAATTAGTGCAATCAATTGCAAAATCAAAACTCATGGATATTGGATACTGATGTGCCCAAGGCCATTACAATTGTTTTCACCACACCAGCTCGGAAAGGCTTACTTTGCACTTTAAAAACTGATAGCAAAGTTGCATTTTATTCACATGTGAGGCAAATTAATCAAATGCAAATTTTGAGTTGTTTTCTTATGTTTGCTGGTAGAATTGACCTTTAAATGATGATTTTGGATTATAAATATTTAATAACATTCATTAGGATTTGATTTGGTTTGATTTTGTTTGACATTTTACATTTAATATTTGCTTCGGGTTGGTGTGGTGAAAAATTATGTGTTTCACTCTGGGGCAAATTTTGTTTAAGAGGGGCGCTTTGAAACCTTCGCAACGCTCAAGATTCCATTTTTGAACCATTCGCTACGCTCGTGGTTCAATTTTGGTATCTTTCGCTTGCTCGGGTATCAATATTAGCACGAGCGGTTAACCAAAACAAATAACTATTACATATACCTATTTGGAATAAATTTTATTTTGCTAAAATAGAATAATTATTTATGTTAGGGCTCAATGAGTGTTTGAAATCCTTTTGTGAAAAGTTTTACTATTTATTATTTACTACATCATTGTATCCAGCACCCGGTCGGGTAACCGCACCAATTACTGACACTTTGTTAATAACGTCGCTCGTCATTGTGATATTCCATCGATTTCCCGTCACCGGCATGATCGGTGTCGGCACGGTCCAGTATTAATTATACGTGCTTTGTGCTTGTATTGATATTATGTCGTACACGGACCCCATTCATTTTGTATAATAGGGACTTCGGTAATGAGAGTTGCCGTAATATAATACTATTGATCCTATAACGAGTTATAATAGAGTGTTGAGGGAGAAAAGTCTGAGCGTGATATTAACTCTGCTCTCATTACACGTGTTTGTTCAATTTGAAAATACATACAACATCTCATTAAATCATACTGATGTCAGCCAAAATATATTCACGATAGTATAAAGATGCCCAACAGTTGGATGTGTATACATGCTGAAATGGTTACTATTCCAATATTCCGTTATCAAATGACTTTATATTTTAAGGTAAGTACCTAAATGCTGCATGCATAGCCGCCATCTTGAATTCCAAAATATATTAGACATAAGTATCTAATTTTCGACAAAACCTGTACAGCATTACCTACTAATTTTCCCTCTCACACATTACAGTAACATCTATCCTCAGAAGACTATTTATATAATCCTGAGCTAATAAATATGAATGTCCAACCAACCCAGTGAGGCGTAGTAATTGGCCACAGTTCACCTGGGAATCCGACAGGTGGCGCTGTCTCGGCTCAGTAATTTAAAACGTCTGAAGATATTCCAATGCGTTCTTATGATATCTCTGTAATATGAAATATAAGCTGCAGCTAGTTATCGATTCAGATTTAGCATCTTACGGCTCTGAGGAACCAATTTTGATACGACCTTGACGATTGTTTTGGTGATTAACGGTCATGCACAAGTTTTAGTTGATTTCGCTTGCACCAATCACCGTCACTGGCTTTCAAGGTCCCATTAAAAAGATCAAATCAAGTTGTTAAATCTGAATGGTTTCCTTCTAGTTCTTTCACGGTCCAGCGCTCGAATCCAGTACCTACAGTCCGTAGCATCGGTGCTCGCTCCACTGAGCTCGCTAACAACTGGGGGCAAACGTCGCGCCAGGATCAGCTAATTGCCTTGTCTACAGACATAAGTACGAATATGTTATATCTACAGATATATCAATACTGACTTAGCCATATTACCACTTATTTGTACCTTATTATATGCACTTAATAGTCAATCATTCTGTTTAGCCAAGTAATTCACTAGTAGACGCTATCTTATAGAATCAAGTGCATTAATTTAGAAATTCCAGCAATGAACAATATTTTAAAGACCAAAAAACTTGAAATTTATTGAAAATTTTTGGGGAAAATGGGAAATTGGGGAAAGTATACGTTTACAATAGTTGGGCTTAATTTTTCTATGGTGAAATAAATAATGTAATGAATGACATCCAAATCCTCATAATGTTCTGAAATGGGCCCTGTATTTCTAAATACTTCGACAAAATACATAAAATGTAGAAAATAATGGTACTAGATAAATTTAAAACAATCTTAATCCCTCTATGACCTAGATCGAGATTTCCTAGTATCGAAAGCAAGCATGACTACTCGCCCTAACTAGTGGAATCTCTCGTAACTTTGCTCCATTGCGTCCGTTCCAGGAAGACGGTTATTGTTGTTAATGCTGTTCAACAACTGGCACGTTTACCATATTTGTACCCTGTTTGTATTACCTTGTACATACGAGGGTATAATATATCTCAATAATATGTTGTAAATTAAATATGTATGTTTTCATTTTGATTATCCAAATCATTGCCAAAAATTATTTTGCTGAATGTCATTGATAGTAGGTAAGTACCTACGTACTTCTAATGGCAAATCATTTTTGTAAGAAATTCACTACTACTGTCTCTAAACAAGTTTGAAGATGCCAATCTAAAATATTACTTACTTCATGTATCAGTTATTGCTGCCTTAGTTGTCTCCCAGCAATTTTTCATATTTTTAGTTTTTGTGCACAAATTGCTGTCGTCATTTTTATCTATCAAGGGATAGTCAGGATTCGAATCGATGAAGTTACTAGAGACAGGCGTCAAAATTGCTAATCAATTTTTTAAAGTCAATCGTATTGTAATCTAAAAAAGCGCCACCGTTTCTCAAAAACTCCGCTCTCTGAACCTACGGCACCTTAAGGTCGTATCAACACCAGTTCAATCACATCACAAATGCTTGAACCTGTACCGGGTTTCATGTATCAGTTATGATGCGTTAGTTGGCTCCCAGTTCACCCGTCTGTTTACAGAGTCTGTTGGTGCGGGAAATAGGTTACGGTGAAGTTTGTTAACCCAACTTATCGGTGTAAACTGATATAGTGCAAAGCACGCGATTCATGATTAAGATTCAAGATGTACAGTCAGCAGCAGAAGTCGCTATACACTCCAGGTGCTCAAAGAGAGGTAAACGTTTAAACTGTCAAAAAGTTGTTGACTGTCATGGTAGCATTTACTTGTGAGCGCTCAACATGTCACAAATATCTTAACAGTCGCTATTCATTAATTTCTACACTTACAACAAATCATTGATACCTTAGCTGTCAAAAAACCATTGGTATCTAAGCAGTCCACGTGTCAAATATATCTGAACAATATGGAAAAATAGACGTTTAAAGCATACATGTATGGTCGTATATTGAATGAATAATAGCTATGCTAATTTCAGGTAAAGCGTTTTGACAATCATCGAAAGCAGTACAGTCTTGTCATCACATACATCTATCTCACGTTTTGCCCTTCAACCATTGACAGAGGCCTGTCAGTCAGCTTACTGAAAACTATTTCTTTTATTGAATAGAATCATCAAAACGAATGAGTGACACATAGCGAAAGCTAACTGAAGCCGAATTTAGAGCCAATTGTCAAGGCACGTTGTGGTCTTGTGACTAAGGCGTTTGCTTTTCAAAGCAGAGACCGCGGGTTCAAATCTCAGTCAGACGCACCTAGAGATTACAGCTTTTTTTTTGGGTTTCATTTCTGTTATTAATTTTTTATAGTTTTATATTAATTTCGCATAACTTTATATGTTGTTTGAAGATATGTCACATGTAGAGTATGTACGACTTTCTAACAGGACGTTGTAGGTTTGAACCCGCAGTAAGCGTTCCTTAGATTACTCCTGTGCGGAATGCCATTTGATGTTTACTGCTAGGTTATACAGGTTATACTAACAATAAGTTCAAAGATATACAGTATGTTGATACATACTGTATATCTTTGAACTTATTGTTAGTACGAACGTTAGTTTGAACGAAAGGCCAAGAAAGAGACCCATTAATGTTTAGGTCATACTGAACAACTTTTACTATGGGACCAACCCCGAAAACGCGGAAAAATACTTGGAAGTTTCATACATTTTGCTGGTCTGATGTTGATATTTTCTATGGGAGAGTAATTTTTTTCCGGGGTTTCGGGGTTGGTCCCATAGTAAAAGTTGCTCAGTATGACCTAAACATTAATGGGTCTCTTTCTTGGCCTTTCATTCTGTATATAACTCCGTATACTCTATCCTCTCTGCTAAGTTGTAAAAACAAAATTCGTCATTCCTATGGTCAACAGTTAGCATATTACGTAGGTGTATATTATGCATGACAGTGATGGTTTTAACGGCTAGCCTCTATTACAAAGCCATAAGGTTTACATGTCAGATTGGGACAGAGAACGTGTTAAGTTTCAATTCTATTATTTTCTCCTTCGTTCTTTGATCGATTCGGAGCATCGTATTATAATAGTATATAGTATATTTTAGTACAATAAGCGGGCTAAATGAATATATTAACATATAATATGCTCTACGATTTGGAAGAACGGCCGCCTATGACAGTTAAAATAAAAAACCTATCATTCTCGTAAAACCTACTTATTTATTGTCTAAGTTTGACAGTTGACGATAAAATACTTCTTTAAGAAAGGAGGTGTCAATTCGTAGCTGCTACAGTATTTTTATAAAAGTTAAACAGATAAAATGTTGATGCTTAGTTACCATTGAAATAACAACTGCTTAGCAACTGGTGGCACCCTGGCTGCTGACGTACGTGATTGGCAGTGCGTGTAGGTATTAATGACAGCAGCTTGAATTTGAGTGCTAAGTTACCACTGAGTTTCTAACCGTTATTGTCATTGTGATTAAATAAGGGTGTATGTGTTAAAGAAAAACTCAGAAGTTAAGATATATGTGACGAACTGAAAGCCTATGCTAAAATGAGTAAAATGACAACTTAGATGTCCTTATTTTTGTGACGATTGAAGTGTGTATGTTTTCTTGGACACCTTACCCGCTCAGGTATATCTGATGCTGACTGTACCTACGTAGTTGAGAAGAAGAGCAGGAGCCCGTTTTTCAAAAGTTTGTAACTTGTAATACAAGCGGCTGTCACTTTTTTACAGCTTTCGCTAGAAAGGGACTTTCACTTTTATTACAAGTTACAAGCTTTTGAGAAACGGGCCCCTGGTCCTGGTCTCAACTTTTATAATTTTTGGTTTTCGTCGCCAAAGTTCGTAGGAGTCTGTATTTTATTAAGCCACATGTCATACTATGTTTTCGAGAAAACAAAGATAAAAATAAGTCGTATAAAATAAATATAATAAAAGTTGCGACAATACCGTCATTATTGATGGGACACGAAGCAACTGCCAAGCGTCGTACCCACATGCCACATACGAATCCACTTATCTTAAACGTAATAAGCTGTCTAAATATAGGAGTCAAAAATAAAAAAAATACCGAAAATTTGTCGAATGCATATAGTTTAACAATATCTGGAAGACCGAGTTTTTTTCGGAAAACATAAAAACTCGAAAATGCGAGTTTTCTCAGAGATAACCCTAGGTTTAACCTAGGTCTATCTCTAGATCAATTTTTGAATGAAATTAAAGCATACTTCTATTGTACAGCAGCGGCTTGCTTTGTGTGAGTGTAATGACCTGATTTACGTAAAATATTTGCCAACCGCTACCTGTCCGTAATGCACCAATGACCTACATCCGACACCAGTTACATAACCAGCCGACCAATCAAGAACAAGCCCTGTCAATTGGTTAATAAAGTTAACCAATGGAAGGCCTAGGCGTGGCATGGCACTGAGCCAACTCGGCACTGCATCTTTCCCTAGGCCGAACACTTGTTGATATTACTGGAAAATTTCAACTGGCTACAGCTAAGTGTTTATCCAGGTCAAGTTAGCCAGGTATATCTTTCAACTCCATAAAAGCATAAGTAGCATTTACGTATAATACTTATACGCCCTTTTGATTTGGCAGCGGGATCGCTAAAGTAAAATGACGTAACTATGTGGGAATATGAGTGGAAATAAGTCGTTTTAAAGTATTTATTATTGGTTCAACTACAACACAGCCTATAGAATATCTGATTCAAGTAAATCTACTGAAATATCAACTTTACTGTGCAAGCAAGAAAGTTCAAATTTTATTTAGCCGATAGAATTTCATAAGCCCACGCAAGTTATTTTAAGAGACTGCGGTAGGTTTCAATGTTTCTTGGTGCTGCTTCGAGATGATGACCTATTTTATCGTCTCAATATTTTTCAAGTGTCGTTGGAGGTAATAAAACAGCATTAAGCTTGTCGTGAACTATTAACACTACAATTTTATAATTTTTACACCCATAACTAAGCTATTTAGAACATGAAGATACAAATCATAACGCGACTCACGAAAGGCCTATTTGACCTACCTACTTCACATTACGGCCGCATTTGATCGTATATAGTTATCTAGCGGCTTCATAAGCTTAAAACCGGCCAAGTGCGAGTCGGACTCGCGTTCCAAGGGTTCCGTACATTACACAATTTTTAAAAATGTATTTTTTTATGTGAAACGTGAGTGAAATCTCTTTAAAAAATCCGTAGGGGTCGGATCAAAAACTAAGTAATTAAGTCTGACTCACGCCTGACTGTACATTTCTAATAGGTTTTCCTGTCATCTATAGCCTATATACCTATTTGATGTATTTTTTTCAAAATTTTAGACCCAGTACCTAGTTTCGGAGATAAAGGTGGGGAATGGTAATTTTTTGCCTATTCTCTTGAATTACTTCTAAACTGTTTATTCGAAAATTATAAAAAAAATATATTTGCAATGCTTACAATAAGCTCTTTCATTTGATATGTAACATGATATAGTTTGAAAAACTTTATTTTTTAATTTTCTCATTTACCCCCCAAAAGTGGCCCCCATGTTTAAATATCATTTGTTTACGTTACATATCCGTATTTGGGTCACAAACTTACATATGAGTACCAAATTTCAACTTAATTGGTCCAGTAGTTCCGGAGAAAATCGGCTGTGACAGACGGACAGATAGATAGACAGACAGACAGACAGACAGACAGACGCACGAGTGATCCTATAACGGTTCCGTTTTTTCCTTTTGAGGTACGGAACCCTAAAAATGAAAAAAAAACTAACATAGTCTTTGTCATAGCGATTTCAGAATGGTCTTAAGTGCCATAGACGCTACTGGCACTTAAGTCCTTCATTTGGTATGAAACAAGTATTCACAATTTTTTACATCTTCTAAAAAGTAAACTACTGAAAATTATATCTAAAATTATACCGAACCTGCTCACAAAATTTCATGAGAATCAGTTAAGAAATACGACCGAAGCTATGAAAGCATTATTGCTCAAGATGAAACGGAGACTTTGGGGGAAACGCGCTTGGTCAATATTTTATTTAATCGATAACTAGTACAGTCACCTGCAATAATATGTTACTCTCCGAAGGCCGCAAAAATATGTGACATGCGTTCTTATGGCTCCACAAATAAGAGCAAATAGGGAGTCTAAATAATTCATAATTTTTAAAAGTTGTAGAACAAAAGTGTCACCGTTTGAGGAGTACAATCTATGTTTTAATTATTTGCTCATGTTACAGGCCACACCCGGTATTTTTGAGGCCTTCGTTGAGTACATATTATTGGAGGTGACTACACTGTACTACTCGTAGTATAGGTGTTGAATTGTACCATCTATCTAGGTGTACCCATTACGTTTAAGCAATTATTTAAATAGCTGGCCAGTGACCAGTAATTTACAAAACCTCGTAACTTTCTTTATAATGTCAAGGGATATAGACTCTACCTTTTAAAGATTTAGGTTGATGTTTCAATGCCAAACGAAGTCGGATACTTGGTTGATAAAAAGTGGAGTCAATAAAGTAATGCATCCATTAAATATGCATGCAATAATGGAGTCTTGAAAGCTGAAAGGTTTTTTTACCTTTTACGTGAAAAATCTTTGGGTATATGAGTTTTTTGTTCATTGGGATTTAATAAAGGGTGTTACATTAGTCTCTATGTGAGTATTAGCATCGAAAATATTGAATTCGTTTATGTAGAATGTACAAATTCTTATATAAATACATAGAACTATTAACCTAGCTAAAACAGATTTCAGTATTATTACATTATTATCTAGTTGTGTACATTATTTTATTTAGAAAATCTTTGAATCGACAACAAAAAATATAAGAATTGAATATTTCAATTCAAACTTACAATTGTGTAATTGTGTAGGTACATATATTTAAACAATGAAATATTTTAATTTTGCTATTACAATGTGACAATAATTTTAATTTCATTACATGAATCGAATTACGTTAGAAAAACAAGAATTAATAAATGGCTCGTCTCGTATAGTAAAAATGTGTCTGATTTCTACTCTTATTAACTCTTGTTTCTAATTATAGTCTATGATATAAATTCATATTATGAAAAGCAAGAGAATTTTTTTTTCAGTACTTGAGACTCAAATAAGAAAAACGTCATATAAATGTACCCGGGTCTTAAATTTTTGTTGTAGTGTCTACAAAAGTAACCTATTTCTATATGTTAGTCCCAAAAATACAATACAAAAGCTAAAATTGTGCGTTTCCCCTCTTAAAAATAGAATTCAGAGCCTTCGCCGCAAAATCCGGCTACACAAAGTACAAAGGTATGAAATCTCAAATGGGATTGACAGAGTACTGGGTAAGGCCCGGAATTTGATGTCACCAACATTCCTTGGCATATCCGAACGCGACTATCATTTACTGGGAAGTAAAACCTTTAAATGTACTTTTATAAAACAGCGAAATATATATTAACGACTTGTTTTTCAAGAAATATCCTCCATTATAAATTAAAAAAAAAAACTGCTCGCCTTTTTCGTAAGTTTTATACACGTCACGCGCTCGACTATCTCCATTTTAAAAATCTGACACTAAACCCTGAAAAAAAAAACAATACAGAGCAGTAACTTTTAATCAATACTTTGAATGAATAAAGCTCACGCTCGTCCAATATTTATCCTTATATGCTTTGGCTATATATTTAACAGACATGAAACAAATGTCATTGTCCGAGGAGTCCATTCAGCGCCCAAAACTATAGGCTTTGAAGCTCGGACAATGACGCCGTAATCCGAATTAGCGGTGCAACATGACCTTTGTCGGTGACGCCGACACCGAATGTCGGAACGATTTTACACCTCACGACTGATTGGAATAGTCATTTACACCTCACATAATCCTAGAGGCTCTCTTTGTTCTTTAAAAACTTTTTACTGGTAATACTTGTTTTGAAAAGTTGTTGTTTAACTTCTCGTATTAACCAGGCAAGAGAATGATTCCAAAAATTCAACCAACAGCGTAGAGAGTTTATTATAGGCAACACATACATTTCTGACATTATAAAATAATTTTCACCACACCAACCCGAAGCAAATATTAAATGTAATATATCAAACAAAATCAAACTAAATCAAATCCAAACGAATGTTGTTAAATAGTTATCATCCAAAATCATCATTTAAAATTCAATTCTACCAGCAAACATAAGAAAACAACTCAAAATTTGCATTTGATTACTTTGCCTCACATGTGAATAAAATGCAACGTTGCTATCAGTTTTTGAAGTGCAAAGCAAGCTTTTCCGAGCTGGTGTGGTGAAAAATAATAAAAATAATCGAATCGTCCCCGCATCGTAACTCCTAAACTACACCCTCAACCCCGAGCGGATTTCCGGCCGTCTTTTGTCCGCGGATCACAGTTCAATGTTAATTAAAACGAATATTGCATGGAAGGTATTTTTGTATGGCCCAAGGTCATTGTTCGGCTCGACAAAGGTTCAGGTGTTAATTGAGTTCGTAGTTTTAAAAGTTTGCAGGTTTTTTTAAAGGGGTTTTAGTTGATGATACTTTTTGTGGTGATAGGTAGTTAGATATGCCTTGCGTAACCCTTAAAAATTGAAGGCCAGAAACTCGCTATGTCAAATTATAACATTGCCAGTTTTATTTATCATTCATAATACTATAATAAAATTTACACTAATAATTATAAAGTTGGGGAAAGATTTTTCCTACCAACATAGTCGTAATAGATTTATGTTCATGTGATCAGCTGACGGTCTTTCCACTGCTGACGATTTTATTATTTACAACAACATCTTAATTATCATCTGACAATCGAGATGCGATGACTAAATGTATTTTTACGTGTTTGGGTGGCTAACAAAGGAGCGGCAGCTGACGCTCACGGGGGTTCATTAGACATAGCCCTAAACCACTTTACCAGTTATCGCCTGGGATGCAATTGGTCATAGAAATCTGTTCCTGTTTAGCGGGGTATTTATTTCTGGATCAATAAGTAGTGTAAAACTGTTTGCAAAACTACAATTACCACCTTTTTCAATATGTGCACGTATCTTGCATCAAAATACATTAACAGGACAATTACACAAACAATTTAATATCAGATATTCATTGGTATGCAAAGTCTCGTCCTGGGACCAATTAATACCTATCGACAAATAACTTTACCAACCTCGTATCTGCTTTTATCACCACTCATCAATATCAACTTTAATATTAAGCCTTAAGGTTCGAAATGTAACTGACACAATTTTCAAAAGTAGATGGGTAGTAAGTATTAATTAAGCTACCACAATACGTCATCAGCAGACCCGAGACGCGTCTGCCCAGAATACGATTATACGCTATTATACAGCCACAATTTGATGCAAGCTGATTTCATGTATAATTTAGTGAGCATGTGGTGTGCGGACTTAGCTAGGATTCTGAGAGGTTCGGGTAGCTGTGTGTACATATTAATAGATCTAAATGATATGAGTGTATAGTTACAATTGCTTGGGTTGCTATTGTCAATAGATTTCTTATTTAATAACTACACTTGATTTTCACTTGATGTCATATGAAATTTTACTTAACACATTAAGCTAGCTGAGAAAAATGGTATGGGATCCTCAGATTGCAGTTTGATTTAGTTGATTCAGATGATACCCTCTGGGTCAGATGATAGTCGTTTTCGTAAAAGCTAGTGCCTACGCCAATTCATTCGATTACTTGCCAAATCGGACCACAAGCTCCCATGAGCCTTCATAAACAAAGCGAGGAAGAAGAGTAGAGGCTACATCATGCAGTGCTTGCCCACCAAAAAATAATTATTATGGTACCTACATTTATAAGCTTTATTTGATACTTATTTGTACCTACACAATCTAAAAATAATTTATTCTTTCAAGAGTTGTTAAGTAATAAAAATAAGGCCCTGGACTTTGTTTTCATTTTACTCTTATACATAATTATAGAACAAACTGAGCTATTCCTGGCAGAAAATCTTCACCATCTTGAAACATTTTCTTATCTTACCTGAAACAAATAAAAAATATTATAAACAAATATTTCTAAAATTCCTCAATGTGATTTTTCACAATCTTGAAATATACAATAAGTCAATGACAAAAATATTACAAATCAAACAAAATAACCCCCATTTCCCAACATGCACTCAAAAGTATCTCCGAATACCCTCGGGAATTCCAAAGCAGCAAATGCAAAAACAGTGTAAAAGCATACCGACGAACGATCATTTATTACAGCGATGACACTCTATTACCTCCCGTGACAGACGCGATGTGTCTGCCCTGATACGGCAAATTATGAGAAAGGATGTAAATAAGTTAGATTTGATGGGAGTTTCGAGATTGTGCAAAAACGAGGGTTTTGATACTTTTGATGTGATGTGCATGCGGTGGCGTGATACATGCTTACGTAATACGGGTGATTTGAGTTAAGTAATTTTAAACTATATCCTTGGGTTTTTTGTGTGTAACTATTTAATCAGTTTCTTGGTTGTTAGTGTTTTTATCTTATCTTTAGTTATTTATTTTCTTGACAGATATTTTTAATAGAGTAGTAATAGCCAACATGCCAAACACAAATGAAAGAGCATTTCGTAGCGGCGTAAACGATTGTCACCCTGTTCTTCATATATTTGTTTTACTTAATTGTAATAAATAATCATAAACTCAATAAATGATAGCTTCAAAATGGAAAATAACTACAATAGTACAAATCCATATGCCAAGCAGCCACCACTTTGATTTAAATAACTAGGCTTTTGTCCTTTGATTTCGTTATCTACCTATAGTATAGGTGTAGGTATACTTATATTTATTTGAAATGCTCCTAAACTAACCGACTCCATTGACTCACATGATAATGAACGTCACCGATAATCCAGTAATTCTAAATCTTAACAGGTTTTTTTAGAAATTCGAACGTTAAGGTCCTATCTAAATTTAGGTCTGTAAAAGCACCTTGAATGTGTTCCTTCTCGTGTTACGCATTAGCCTGCTTGTGTCAGTAGATCGACGGGAGCTCGTCGACACGCAAAGCTGTTACTGCCACAGCGTACATAGCATGTCGGGCGTACGTAGGTTACAAATTTCGAACTTCAAAATGGCGAAGTCGTCGTGAGGTTTTTTTTTGTTCATAAATGTTGTTGTTAGCTTGTTATTCAGTGAAGCAACTTAGCATTCAACTAAAAGAAGAATTTATCTTCAAACTCGTTTTACCATTCTTTATCCAACTTTCTTTCATTCTAAGGCCAACAACCTTCTACAGAAGAACGTGTTCATGTTCTACGACCACACTCGACATTGGTGAAATCATCGAAAATTTGGTGGAAGCCATTTTTGGTAGGTTTGAAATTTGTTTAGTGAATGAAGTGAAAGCAAATTGTTGGTAGGTTTGAAATTTGTTTAGTGAATGAAGGTCATAAAATCAGGAGATTTTGGTAAATTTATTGGGACTTTGACCACTTTTCCAGTAAATATTAGACATCATTCAGGGCTACAAAAACCAAAATTCGCAAATCGCTAAGACCGCTCTCTTTTCTCCAATGAAGGAGTAATTATAATGACAGAGTCAGATGTCCGCAATTTGCGAACTTTGGTTTTCGCGGTTGTACACTGGCAGCTGAAGCGTTATCTTCGACGTGCGATAAGAACACATTGAAGCCAGGTTAACGAGACGACCTCATTACGTCATGCAAACATCGTTAGGTATCGACAAGAGTGGTTATGGGTTCACGGGGAAACAAATATGTGGGTAGGTCTCATGAGAGATAACAATGTGGTCAAATACAGAAACCGTATATTTGCAACATTGTGAATACTACTGTCAAAATAGCCGACTTTGCCCGCTGTAAAAGAGCACTAATGCTGAACATATTTTGACGAAATATGGTATATAGGCAGTTTGAGATGAAAAGAGGAGAACAATTACCTATGAAACAGGAATGTAGAAGTTATTATTTTCTACGCCGACAAACTCGCGGGCAGGAGCGAATGCAGTGTAAAACTTACTTTTAACATTAAATTACCAGCAAAGGGTTTATTTTTGCACAAAAATACTAGAAATCAGTACGAATTCATTGAACCAAGGTAACTCAAGCGAAAACACTTAACCACCCTCACCGCATGCATTTCCTCGTCTGCAACCAAAAACACTATCTTTACAACGATAACAATAATTCAATAAACTATATTACTTCCCAACCTCACAAATTTGAGTGGTAAAACCAAAAATTTTACGTATAAAATTCAAATGGAGCCATTTTTATTTGAATTACGGACGCGAGAGGATGAGTAAGGAATGATATTGTATGCATTTTGCATGAGTCGTTATTATCGGGGAGCATTTGAATACACCGTGTTCGGTTCAAATTTGTGTCGCACATACTATATATATTATATAGATTTATATGAGCGTTTGTCCTCAAAATGATTTAAATGTAGATAGTTTTAGTACAATCGCCATCGGATATATCAGAGCGGTCAAGATGTTCACATATATCTGAAGAATGCCTATATTATAAAGGCGTTAATAAAGAGCACTGTACATATGTATATACATTTTTTTGTATTCTTGATATCTGATGATAGTCTTTTTGAAAACATTAGGTAGGTGCAAGGATTGACAAGACTTTTGAGTGTCGGTAATTTAAAATATAATTTATATTTAAAGCATTGAACTAATAAAATCGAGATAAAATAGAGAAATAGAGGTTATATTGTTTAACAAATTGTTAAATCGAAATCGCGCTCGTGATTAATGATCATATTTATTTGCTTAATGTATGAAATTCTCCAGTGTTCTATGAAGTTGCACATACACACATAGGTACACATTGCATAACGTACTACCAAAAGTTTTTTAATACTTATATCACGTAAAATTCACTCATCAAATATTAATTAAGTAGGTATTGATCGGAAAGTAGCTAATTAAAATTAAGAAAGCATCACGACTACCAACATGAATACCAAAATTAACATTTTCATAATTATCTGGATAAAAATCTAACGAAAAATAAAGTTCAAAAAGCGAGAAGCGTTCGCAATGGCAAAGTCAATTCATAATACTCGCACACAGTGCCAGGAAGTCATGCTCAAAGAGAAGGAAATTGCCTATCACTGCCGCCAGTAATCAAGGACCGTACCAATCTAACTTTGTTGTGGACGTCGTATTCCATTAATAAAATATTTCTAGAAGCACCTTTGAGTTTATGCGCGCCTGGTACTTTTTAACGATGCGGTGATGCAGAAACTGTGGCCGATTTTAAACGTTCTATAAAACAGTAAATTGTGTCACAGGCGGGAGAAAAATGAAATGACATATTTATGGCGAGGGAGTATTTTGAATCCTGAACAAACCGAAAGATTTTATAATAGTAGAATAAGAAAGAGTAGAGAGGGATTCAAATGCTAACGCCCAAGATGGAAATAATATTACTACCAAGTGACACGCACTGCTTTTCATATCACCTATGAGAAATTATTAAGTAAAAAATATTTTAGGCTAGAGCAGAAAAGTGTCATTTTGATTCCTCCTGAGCAGTGAAGAGAAGTGCCACTTTGATTTGATCCCTCTTAGCAATGAATAAAAAGCCCTTTTCCGAATATGTCATGTCAAAGGCATTTTTATTTATTTATTTAATGTACCTACCATTGACATACGTAAAACATACGGAAACATATATACCTAGTCAGTTATTTTAGTTAAAACCAAACATAGGTCATACCTAAAGTCACAAAAGTTGTGATAGTGAGCAATGTTATGTAACAGGGTTAAATCAATGTAACAAATAACAATTTTAACATTATATAATGGTTATGGATATACCCGAAAACACAGTCAACCTTTCACTAGGTAGCTACTAAATGTTTTGCATCCTGTAACGAAATTACCATAGGTATTTTCAGTCCCCCTATAAATTAGTTAAGTAATTCTCGGGGCCGTATAAAGGGGCATAACCGAGTGATTTTATTAAAGCGATCTAAACTATTCCAGATTAGGGTAATGAGATTCCTAATGGGTATCCATTTCTCTTAAACTGTGGGCCGTTGGCGAAGTTATGGACAAAATTTGCTACTGTCGCATTATTGAGGTTGTCTCGAGGGGCGAATTTTGTATTTTTTAGTATACGGTTCTTCAAAAAACCGGGCAAGTGCGAGTCGGACTCGCGCACGAAGGGTTCCGTACCATAATGCAAAAAAAAGCAACAAAAAAAACGGTCACCCATCCAAGTACTGACCCCGCCCGACGTTGCTTAACTTCGGTCAAAAATCACGTTTTTAGTATTTGTTGTTATAGCGGCAACAGAAATAGATCATCTGTGAAAATTTCAACTGTCTAGCTATCACGGTTCGTGAGATACAGCCTGGTGACAGACGGACGGACGGACGGACGGACGGACGGACGGACGGACGGACGGACGGACGGACGGACGGACGGACGGAAGGACGGAAGGACGGAAGGACGGAAGGACGGAAGGACGGAAGGACGGAAGGACGGAAGGACGGACGGACGGACAGCAGAGTCTTAGTAATAGGGTCCCGTTTTACCCTTTGGGTACGGAACCCTAAAAATGGAGTGTACAGGTTTTTAAAAGATCGGCAATGCGTAAATATCTTCCAAATTACTAAAACGCCTACACATTCTATATTAATTCACCTTATTACAATTCTGATTTAAACTGTCTGATTGAATTGAAGTAATTAACCCATTATAGGTACGCAACTAATTGTCTTCAAGGAAACCCTATTTAAACGTCACGTTTTTCACTTATATGTTTGCCCAATTATATGTTACTCTAGTCTCCTATGATACTCTTAACTATCAAGTACCTATAGTTAACATACAACTTTCAATTGTTCGAATAACCAAAACTTTTAATCATCTAACCTTCAATAACATAGTTTCGCAAGCATTCAGTTCGCATTATGTTTAATATAAAGTACGTTCATGAAGACCTCAAGTGGGGGGTGTTGCCATAGACACGGGGGGGTAGTTGCTATAGGTGATTTACGTTGCCCCGGCGTCCGTCGAGCTTCTTAGGCGGGTGGTTTAAGGGATAGGCGGATGATTTTTTGTGGCATTGTGGGTTAATGGAGCTTGAAATTATAAAATTCTTTGGATGTAATTGGTTGGAGCTGTTGGAAAGGAATATTTCTTTTTACGACGGTATTTTTGGGGTGATAGATATACAGTCGCCATCAGATATATCGGAGCGGCCAAGGTGCTCACAAATATCTGAGCACGTCACTATTGTCAAGGAGTTAGAGCGCGTGCTCAGATATTGTGAACACCTTGACCGCTCCGATATATCTGATGGCGACTGTATGCATTCCTAAAATATGACATCGGTTTGACACCTTTGTGTTATTTTGTCCTAAGTAATTTCCCTTATTCTGAGTACGAACGTTTGTTCTCAAAGCATATTTTTTAATTATTCTCAGTCAAAACAATGATATTATACATATAAATAAAGATAGGTTATACTCATCCATAAGGAACATTTAAAATACTTCCATATTTATTTCATTACCTACGAATGAATCTGTTTTTGTTGAATAATTTTCGCATGTCATTCATCTTTGTCACACTACTCATAATCGTTTTTAAACATAAGCTTATTTCTTTCTGTTTCGGTGTGCGGGAGCTCGTTAGCACGTCCACATATCTCGCTTGCCTAGGCGCGACTAAAGGCAAATTGTACAATTTGTACAAAGTCAACGCTTTATTTTTGGAACGCCTATAACCGATCTGTGCCTTGTTTATCAAAAGCTTGTAACTTGTAATATAATTGGAAGTCCCTTTCTAACAAAAGCTGTCAAAAAGGGAAGCTTTTAATAAACAGGGCACTGGTAACCACGGTTACTCCAGGTTTAACTTGTTAACCCCGGGTTAGTGACTGGTGCAAGTGGGTCTTAATGTTTTAATTTATTTTAAAATGTAATTAGCTTTCGGTCAAGTATTACATTAACGCGCGCTGTTGTGACATATTTTTCTAGTACCTACAGTCGGCAATTATCTTGGAATTTTATTTTTGGATGTATTTTTTTATAATTTCGTCACCGCTCATGACTCGCACCGCACCAATACAAGGCCTCATTACCAGCTGAACAACAAATAAACATTCCGCCATCCGAGTTCGTTATTGGACATTATTTAACGCCCGCGCACCTCTACGTTTTGTAATTGTTCGCATTAATTGTTGTCTTTTATCAATATTTCCTTGTTCTTTGTTTTTGAGATCAAATACTCGTTTAGCGATGGGTGGATTTCATTTGTATCGCTTCTTTTTCTTCGTCTTGGTACTGTTTGTTGCTTTATTTCTGCGTATACCAGTGGGGAGACACTCCTGACTTCGGACAAACTCGGCTCCGTTCGGCTCCGCATTGCTCCGAGCAATTATTAGGGTTGGTTGGACGTCCTTTTGCGTGCACGGCCACATATAAGATAATGACTTGAATTTTGACAATCCTAAATAGTCGAAAGGGATAGTTCCATAAGTTAGAAAAGGATATCATGATTCAACCTTAAATCGCTGTCAAACTTCGGTTTTGTAGGAAGTGTCCTTTCTGTATGGTAGTACTATTACTTATTCTGTGCTTATACGGAAACGCGCACACACGCACGTACACGTATGTGCACGTATTGGCTCGCCTTTCCTGTGGCATAAGACAGTGAAGCCGTGAGGGTAATGCAGGTGCTGGGCATCCCTGCGTTTCCTTAATTCCGTCCCAGGCGGTGTAATGTATGTTACACCATAAATCGTCTGCAATAGACGTAAAGGCCAATGATGATACGGAAAATTTGCAACAGTATTTTACATATTGGATAACACCATTATAACGAAGTGCTATTAACATATATCGGAATTTTGGGGGTAAACTAATAAACACAACTATCAAAAGTTTTCCCTAATAATAGTGATCGCCCCCAAATATTACCAAAGTATGAAATGCTTGTGGTTTAGAAATAATTTAAAAGTTACCTCGTTCTCGAAGTAATCCCATACCTTACTAGAATCGGCTGAGTACCTAATATTGCATTGCATGGTATGTTAAAATCGTTACCCTTCCCTTGTTTAGGTAAAAAATACTGATATCATCTAAAGATAACCGACATAATGTTCATGCATTATGTCGGTTTCATCAACCGTATAACCGTCGTCTATGTATAACCGTTTTCACCCAACCATGAAAATTATTGATTATTAGCATAGCAGCCTATATAAAAGGCAGATGATGATGATGATGATCCTTCCGGCCAATTTCGGCCATGGCGACCACTTCGACTCCTAGATAGGCAGATATGAGTTCTGTCACAACAAGTGTCCCAACTACATAGTATGTAAGTACCTATATCGTGCCGTGTGTTCTTCGGCAGTACTTACTAATCATCTGATGTGAGAAGGCAAGGATTTCCTTAGAAAATAATGAGATATTCTTCAAAGATTTAGCTGACAGATTTTAAAGTGCCTACGTGTAGTAAGTGTTAGGTACGTGGGTACTGGGTACGTGCTCTGTTCGAGTCAGAATATCAGCCCTAGAAATTGCATTACGTAAAATTTACTGTTATAAATTAGGTAGTTAATCTTATTTTCGAAAAGACTGATTTGAAATAAGCATATTATAAAGCTGTATTTTTAAAATGTCTGTAATTTTAAAACAGCGCCACCTTTCATCCAAGCTCTGAACTACGTGGTTCCAGCGGGCACAGGTCGAGTTTCCCGAGCGTCCCGGTAGTTACCTGAAAACCCCGTACAGATGTCGTTGCTAGACTCTCACTGCTTTTGGCAAAAGTAGACTGGAATTGCGAAAAGATGGCGCTTGCAACCGGTTTTAAATAATTTAAATGTACGGATAAAAAAATATAATATATTGTTTTGTAAGCTTTGGAATTCCGTAACAAAATTTTATTTGGAAGTTTCGTATTAAAAGAGGGTGAAAAAATGCGAGTAGAGGGATTCATCATTAGGACATAACCTCTTGTATGATAATAAGGATCCTGACCGAATTTTTAGTTTTTTTTTTGTAATTTTCATCGAGAACAATTGAAGGGATGTTTCCAAAAACAACATAACTGACTACACTGGTTGACACCTGAAACGATTAACAATGTTCTTAAAAAAGGGTCAACCGCTCTAAGCAGTTATGTTGTTTTTGTAAACATCCCTTCAATTTTACTTTACACCAAGTTTGAACCCATGATTTTTGCCACGACACACATATGAAAGGGTTAGTGAAATATTATTAGATAGTGTTGTATGATAAGTAGGTAATAATAATTTGGTAGCGTAGTAGAGTTGAAGTTATTCATAAAACTAACTACCCACACAGCTGTATTGAAATTACTTCTCATAATATGCTATTGAACTTTGTTACGAAATTCAGTTTCGAATTACAAACAAGAATTGATTAAAAAAATTTCACGAATCTTTCGAACAGGGACAATGCCGTCCTTGAAACATCGAAGGTAATTTTAAAACTAAACTATACGCGATTGAGACCCATTTTCCTAAATAATTAGTGTGAAAAAGATATTAGTAATGACTGTTTGATTGTCAAATCTGTCTAATTTTCTACTAAAATCGATCGAGCAGTCATTTAAAAAGTAATAGGCATTAGCTTTAAAAACAAATAAGCCTATTAAGATCAACCATGATTCATAAAAATACAGGAAAATACACTTTTCGTTCCGGATGTAAGACAAATTTCAAAGCCAGTTTGCTTTAAACCTATATCTGTTTAACCTCAGAATCTTACCGCCCGCTTGCTTAGACATTAACAAGACCAAACGTCACGTAGGAATTCAGCGAATCCCACGGGCCCCCGGCTAAACTCTAGTCCAGGGCAATTTGTTGCAGCGGTGTCGCTGGTGTCAGACACTATCAGGCGACACCGCCTAGAGCAGGCCCGCCAGCGATACGATTTCACGGCCAGGAACCTGACACTATTTCCCAAAACTTTCAGAATGCTCTAAATTTATTCTAGGGTAGTTTGAATTTGGACTTTAAAGTCAATGCGCATGGGTTGTTTTTTAAACTTTTTGTTTAGTGAACGAATGTGAGAATGTATGGTGGTATTGCAGGCTGTATCTGTTTATTTTG
Organism: Cydia fagiglandana; assembly: GCF_963556715.1. Classification (NCBI taxonomy): domain Eukaryota; kingdom Metazoa; phylum Arthropoda; class Insecta; order Lepidoptera; family Tortricidae; genus Cydia; species Cydia fagiglandana. Next base: position 778,221 of record NC_085932.1, on the reverse strand, counting down.
CACGGTATATTGGATTTTGTGTCTGGTTGAATTTAAAGTTGGGACTGTTTTAAAGAATGTTTGTCTGGATATACGGTAGACGGGATTTTATTGGATTGCTAAGTGAAAGGTGGTGGGTATTAAATTATCAGACAAAAAACAAATAAATCTCTTTCTCTCTCGCAAGACATCCCGTTTATCTATTAGGAAGACGAATAAAAAACCAATATGTACACATTATTATGTTGGAAGACTAACTAAGCATAATTAATATATAATTAAAGTCAAAAAAGTAATGTTGTACCTATAAAGTATTTTTTACCAAAAAACTCTGAAAAACGCGCGCACAATATCGCTTCAAGTGACCAATGTAGCACTCTTTACATCATAATGTAATTACTATTAATTAGTTTGTTCGTTACTCTATTTTAGTTATAATCTTTGAATGCTCTGAAGGCGTGAACGTGTCAGCTAATTTGAACTTTGCTACGAGGCTGCAAATGCCAGGGCTAATTAATAGCGAGCGTGCCCTTTTCATAACGTAATTTTATATTTTAATAGCCAGCTGCAACATTTTCTATGGAACGCAGGAATTGTAATGTAGCCTTTTAATGAACATCATTCTAGTATTAATAGCATAATAATACATTAACATTAAGAAGGTAATGATGACTAGATGTTTGTTGTATCATCATCATCTCAGCCTATATACGTCCCACTGCTGGGCACAGGCCTCCTCTCGAGCGCGAGAGGGCTTGGGCTATAGTCCCCACGCTAGCCCAATGCGGATTGGGGACTTCACATACACCTTTGAATTTCTTCGCAGATGTATGCAGGTTTCCTCACGATGTTTTCCTTCACCGAAAAGCGACTGGTAAATATCAAATGACATTTCGTACATAAGTTCCGAAAAACTCATTGGTACGAGCCGGGTTTGTTGTATAAATCAAAATATTTATAAAACCCTATTTTTATTCGTACAAAACATGCCAAAAAACAATAAATAAAAATAACTTAAACTAAAGACAAACTATTCTAAAATAAAATAAAAATGGTGGTGATGATTAAATTGCTATAAAAAGAGTGATTTCTGTCTATGTATAAACATACAGTCAAAGTCAGAAATATCAACGGATCCAGACATAGTAAGAAAATTTTAAAACATAAATTTTATCTTCAAGTTTATAAAGACGTAGATGATTGTATCCCGTAATTTCTCAAAGCACATTTATTTCCAATATAATATTTATGATCTTAACTCTACATAAATATTAACGAGGCCGAAAAAGATACTTTGTTTACGATTTCGTTTTAATAGAAAATATATCATGCATAACTTTTGCAGCAAACTCATCACGAAAATTTTTTACTTGTACCATCAGCATTATGTAGTAGCTTGATAAAAATATATAAATCCCTGTATGTAGAACAATTAGAATGTGACAGATTAGTTTAAAACACGAACTGTAAATATATGCATCATTTTGTAAAATATTACAGGGTGGCGAAAACTTTTTCAGCTTTGTTTTATCCGCTTTATTGATGCTGACTGTACACATAAATGGCGCAGTCGGTAGGTTCATACATATTTCTGTGGTTTATTTAAATCAAAGATCGCTAGGCAAGAGTTACTCGGATAGTACCCAAATCAGTTGACGAAATATGAAGTGAACCAATCTCGAGCAAGTCAAGATCAAGATCGGCTCACTTTGTAATTCGTCAACTTTACATAATACTAACAAACGTAAACTATCCACGTAATAACCTATCTCGTCACTTAATCAAAATACGCCTCTACCCAAACAATACTAACTATAGAGATGTACCCTAATATACGTGACCCTTCTAATACCTCAGCTAAAGTACTGTCATCAATCTATTCATCCGCCACGCCACACAATTCTGTGTTCTATAAACGTAGAAATAATGACGGAATTCGAGTGAAGATTGACGGAACTAGGTTAGGTTTTCGCCGAAATGTCCACATTACAAAAAAGGTCGTATGTGTAAGGGTTTTGTATTGGAATATGATGTTTTGTATTAGAAAAATATATTTGTGTTATAGCAAGTGATTGGATATATAATATTGGCTGGTATATATATATTATGATGAATAGGGGATTGTTTGCTGTAATTATTACACCTGGGGCTTAATTCGAAACGAATTATAAGTATAGTGATGAACGTGTGTTAGATATCTAGCCACTTTGGCCGTCATGTATAGGTACATAATATGTATGTACTGTTATATACTTACGTAACTAATTTAAGAGCATGAAACGTGAACTTCAAATATCTTTAATTGAAATATATTATTTTTGTACGAATTGTTATTTCTATATTACATTATATTATCATGACGACTACTAAATATTTTCATCGACACGTGTTAAGCTTCTCCAGTTTATTAAAAATACGACTCAAAATATTCTTAATCAAAATCATATCCATTTTTTGATTCGCTCAATATTTGTTGACGGAAATGAAATTTAAACCAGCCGTTTGAACACGCGGATATTGATCCCAGAGGCAACCCGTGTTCGAATATTAGAAAATAATCCACGGTATAGATTCCCGAACAACGGTGTTATTAAACATTTGATGAATACCTAATATTTGCCTCTTTGTAAACGGTAGGATTTAAAATATCGTGAGTCATAGGTTAAATTCACGTATATTTGGCATTGAATTTACCATAGCCAACATAACAATTATTCAGCTTCATTTGCTGAATCCCTACTACAATAATCATTAATAAAAAAGTAACTCTGATGTATATCTATCTGTCGTTTCTTATCTCTTCACGCTTAAACCGCTGAATCAATTTACGTACCTATATTAAATATGACTGAGGCCCGGGAAATGACATAGGGTATTTTATCAGTCATCATCATCATCATTCCACGCAGACGAAGTCGTGGGCAGAATTCGGTTCTGCAGTCTTGGGATTAGTTGTGAAACGGACCCCAGGCTCCCAAGAGCCGTGGCAAAATGCTGGTATAATGCGAGGAAGAAGAGGAGAAACCTTAGAGAAATCAGAGATCATACTTATTTAAGTGTATATTATTATCATTAATCCCGACGAATTGAAAACGGTTTCTTCCCGACGAATTCAAAAGTCCGTTAATAACCAAGTTACTACCTACTCTATGCTCAAAAGCAAAATATTCCTCACACATTCACTGACAATTTCGAATAATTTTATAAGAAGTGGAAACACTTTGGCAGCACGAAAGGCTCCCTTCAAGTGGGTTCCCAAGTGTTCTGTTTGCTGTGAATTTAGCGCACAAAAGATCCCATATTGGGTGTGGATCGAACTAAATGGCCGTGCTACGTTTGTGTACCGTCAACTGAATTTCGAATGGAGTATGTTAAATTTTTAAATAAAGGTACATTTAGGTATACTGAAGCGTAAATTTTGAACATGGTAACTGGGATGATCTAATGGAAGTGTGATGTTGGGTTTTAAAAAATCTATATGTAGGTATATTTTGTATTTCATTTTCATCAATCCCTTATACTACAAGCCCAAAATGTACTTATCAAGAATTACAGAAATGCTTCCATTGCACTAGACAGAAATTAATTACAGCGAGGTCGGATGGACTTAGTATTTGAATTATTAATGGTTTCGCTTGATACACGATTAGGAATAGTCTTCAATACGGAGGGGCTAGTCAAATGACGATCGTTTATAGAAAACGAATAATCTAGCCCCCGCCAAACGATCGAAGGTTCACTTATTTTAAAACGACATTCTAAAATAACATTTGAATTTGACATTAAAATTTAAGTAACATATATTATATCTATAGATGTAAGGTACTAAAAGTCTTAAATACGAAACTTTTAAGCTGGAAAATACCGTACCTATCTATATAAATATGTACATATACATATTTGTATAATACATTAAACATGACATAATTATACGAGTACGTCAAGAAAATAAAAGCTGTTTTATTTCCTCCGGGTTAAGGAACACAAAGACTATTGACAATCATTCTTCATGCTGAAAATAAAAACATTCAACACAACATGTAACTTCAAAAAAGATTTCAACATTTAGCGTGCAACTGCTGTGCCGCATTTAAAATCTAATTTACAAAACTCATTAACTTCCATTCGCGTTGAAGTATCAAGGCAGCATCGCATCCGTTTATTCATACAGCTCTTTACTGACCATCGGTAAACCTTAATGTCTCTTTAATAAGGCTCACGATCAATCAACAGCGACGAATACCCGCATGTACACGAAAACTAATCACGGACAGCGACATGAAACTTCTAATGTCCCCCTAAATTATACCGGTCAACTCTGCTCGGCATTCGGCCGGCCGAAAAACCGCGATATCATACAACATCCTAACACAAAAATGACGTATGTCTATATTATGTTATAGTGATGTAAGCTGTTTTGATTTTGGGATCCAGTTTACCTAGCTGTCTCATTTGAATAAGGTTTTTCGGGTAGCAGACTCTTTATGGTTTTGTTTCTGTTGATAAGATCGAGCTGATATAAGTATCGTAGAATTTGGGGGTGAGGTGTCGGATTCAATTAAATAGTGTTAGAAAGTATATGTACCTATGTCACTTTTGACTGTTATACAGTCGCCATCAGATATATCGGAGCGGCCAAGGTGTTCACAATATCTGAACACGCACTCTAACGCCCTGACAATAGAGCGCGTGTTCAGATATTTGTCTGAAGAGAGAATAAAAGTCTGAAGAGAGCTTAAAAATGACCTCACGGGTATTTTGCAGCGAACGACTCAACTCACAACACAATACAACAACAACAATACGAGCGAAATTCAGACATGAAGGAAATCATTTTGATATTATTTTATGTCAATTTGAACGTAGAATTAGCCTCATATTCAAATACCTAAGTTCCAAGTTTTAAATCAACCAACAATATAATCTATAAATTAGTCAAAGACTCATCAAGCCAAAGTTTCGAGACAAAATTGTACAAAATGTATAACAGTCCTTTCATACAGAAATGCAAGTCAGGAGACACGCGGGGCAAACATTTGTCCTCGTTCTCATGCTTTTGTTACTGCGCGCTGACTGCGCTGTTTCCTTTATTCAATCATCGGCTCCTTCTAGCTTCACAATACCCTCGATTGTGTGAGTTGTGATTTTTAAGTAGTTTAAATTTGAACGGTAAATAATGTAAGAGTGCATAAAAAGCTTAGTTAAACACGAGTAGATTAGAGATCTAGGAAAATGAAATGGCTAGTTGAACACTTAAGGATAATTATATTCCATTGAGAACCAGAGTGCACGAGCCACAAATAATATTATATACAATAAACAGTTTTACTAGACACACATAATAAACTCAAAGAAAGAGACAATGTAGATATTTAAACAACATGTAGAAAAATTTAAAAATAACAGCCAACAAACAAAGTAATGAGATTTTGTTGAATAGGTTATTTTAAAATCAGAAAAGAAAATGAAAATATAGAAATTAAAAATTCCAAGTGTTCCCACAGATTATTAATATAAAATATAAACTTGAATCACGAGGCACACAATGAAATAACCTACACAGGAACATTGTAAGTAAATAAACCAACTACATTAAGCAAAATAAGCAGCGTAAAAAGATTTTTGAAGAAAAAATACCGTCTACAAAATGCCAAAGGAAAGGTGGAGAGGCAAAAGAGCTTTTATAGAACAACTTTGGCGTACAGTGTCGCTATGAGAGCGTTTACTGCTTGCCGGGGACGTTTCTTCAAGCGGACTTTACGTTTTATTTTAGCTAAGAATTAAAATACAGGCTCAACTACGTACATTGTAATGAAATTTGTGATAATGTTTAAGGAAGTCAATTCATACTTACATTTTGACATAAAAATGACATCTAAATGACGTCCTTTTCTTCTCATTCGCTCATGCGTTTCGCTCGCGCCAATACATGTACAAATAAGTACAGCGAAATGCACGGTAGCTAAATAACATCAGTCATTTAAATACCTATCAGTTTACGTGCGAGTTGGCCTGATTCAAATTTTATTTAAAATAAAGTGGTCACCAGAAATGGATAGAAGAAGATACGCTTTTAAATCATTGCATAAATAAATGGCAGTCCACGACGTCAACAAACGTTATCTGTATTATTTCAACGAAATTCAATTAAATCATCATTGAAAACAAAGCGATAATTGCATGCACACCCTTTTCGTTTCAACTCAAAAGAAATATCTATACCTATCCCGTGATTGAACTTTATCTCTTACTTATTATTCATCAGTCATAGTGACTCAAAGCATAAAACAGAAACTGCAAAAAGTAGAATTTACAAGCGGCTCGCTCGCACTGCCGCCTCGTCCCAAAGGAGCAGAAGGAAAAAACTGCACCGACGACGACACGGCAAGCGCAAAACGTCCACAAGCACGGCTCCAGCGATCTCCGTAGATATGCAAACCATCCTCCTTTGTAACATGATCTTATTGTGTACGCGATTCCCTAGCGCCGACCAGAATACGAAACAACTTATGTCGATTTAGAAATTTATTAGAATGCGGTCGATTTTTATTCGAAACGCGGAGCGGCGCTGCAGTTAGGTTTCAAATTCGAAAATTTACCGGCAACTTTTGATTTATCGTGCATTGCCGATTCTAAGGGTATACGCAACTTAGGCAGTATGTTGGGACATGAAAATTTCATGAGTTGATTTTGCTATTGAATAAAATGTACCTGCTTTTTTAAGGAACCCTTACAAGAGAAACCTTAGTATTTCCCTGCTTATGACACATTTCTTATTATTTTCTTTTCACATGTGTACAAAAAATAATAAAATATATTTCTAAGAGAAGCCGTAGAAAAACAGTTTTAAAACGTATGTTACTTAATTCAAACTTCAAGGCCCTACCTTTAACTGTTGCTGTTGTACCTGTCAGAATTTTAAGAAAATGTTGTGTTTATATCAGGTGAATACGGGTACATGTGGCTGCGGGATTAATATCCTTCACATTCAGGTCTGTTTACACATTAATTATAGTACAAGTTTATACATTTGCCAAAAAAAATAAGTAGCAAATTTATGAACTCACAAAAACACTAATCAATGTGTATTTGACGTCACCCGAATTGTATTTCAAATTCAAGCTTCAAAGACAATTTGAAAATTGACCCGAACCATTGTAATCAACTGCACACAGGACATATCTATGCCGTTCATCATATCGAGGCAATTGGACGAAAAAGGAAAGCATCGCCTTTGTCCGCTCCTCCCGTGTCCGAGTCATGACAATGACAAGTCGAAGATTGCATCGACGGTTGCAAATCCCTTGGGCTCCGTGCCGAAATTGATCGGAGTAATTTGCCGGCGTTCGGAGCCCACCGCTCGGCGATTCATCTCGAGGCTCGTCGAGTTATAGGTGCGAGCGGGTGACGTGAGATCTTGAAATAGATTAGCATATACCTACTAAGTTAATTACCCTAATAAGTATACACCCTTTAATACTGGTATGGTCACTCCAACTACTACCTACTACATACTTGCCGGAATCAGCACTAAGTAGAGATCATAGCAAACTTGTAAGCAATGACGTGCATTTATATTTGATTTGATATTAATCTCAATTTGTTTTTTACGCATATACGCAATGGAATTTAGATCAAATATTTTTTTCAAAACACTGAATACGTCCCAAACATTCTTGATGCACAACCCAAGTTTGCACTTTATACTCAAATCAAAAGCACAATTTTTTATCACTGTCGGAGTGTTCATCCACCTGTAAAATGGTTCTTGGGCGTAGGTATGATTTTTGGAGGTCCATTCAAACTCTGTACGGATATGATTGTTACTCTTGTCTACATGACAGCGTGATAAAACTGTGTCTGTCACTTTCTATCTCGCAGTGTGAAAAATTAACATTATTTTATCACGTAGTTAAAGCGATCCATACTAGGACTGCAGATCTCATTACATATTCGTACAATTCGCAGTGCATCGTTCTCATATGGGTGCAAGCGAGACGCCTCCTAAAATTAAGAATAATTCACCATAGAACAGACCGCATCTAGGCCGAAGCGTCAGACACTTCGTTCTTTGTGACATGTAATCCGTGATGCTTTCTCTAGAAACCAAAGTGTCGGACGTATCGGCCTTGTTACGTCCTTCTCACGTGTCTGTCACGTGTACAACTCGCCATCAGCTCTCAAACTAGACTCCAGATCACCAAATACAATTGCCAATGATCCATAAAACACATTACTCAAACGACACCCGATCGTCACACGTACCGGGAATAAAAATATACCAATTTATTCCCTCGTCTTTGTCTCGTACAATTTGCGCTTTCGAAGCGACCCACTTGAATTATTAGTTTTCCGTACGCTGTTCGGTTGTCGGGAGAAAGTTATTGTGATTTGCAGTTCCAGTTCTGTTTTTCTTCGCTCAATATGAAGTGGGACTTGAAAAAAATTAAATATTGAACCCCACAGAAGTTGCAAAGTTGCTTGGAGGTGATTGAATGGAGTTTTGTCCCGATGATATTAGTTATGACTGGAGTAGATGTCATACATATAGGTACTAAAGAAAAGTGACCACGACTTTGCGTCTTCGCGGCCCGAGGCCAACCGGGTAACGATCACGGCCCAAACTACTCGAAATGCATAATATTCTTTCACTTTCAGTCCCGGTAGGTTTTGGCATAAAAATCCTGTTTCTGGAAAGGTTCGGTTTCGGCCAATAAACTGCGAAACCTGCCGTGCCGTAAATGTAGGTAAGTACCTATATTTTCGGTAGTGTCCTGCCAAAGTTTCAGTTTAGGCAAGTTTCGGCATAAAAATCATGTTCCGGCTTCAACTTCTAGTTCAAAACTAGAATCAAAACCAAACGTTCAGTTTCGGTTTTGGGAAAAAAATCGGTTTCACTCGGACACTATTTAATTTGGCTCACATTCATAATTATTACACTGATTTACGGTTTCACTCACTCGCGCGACTAAAAATACGTGAGTGAAACCATAAATTAGCTTATAGTATTTCTGATCCAATAAAATAATTAGGTACCTACATCATCAAAACAAGCCTCTTTTAAACGAAATACAATGACCAATTATACTTTCTAAATAAAAATTGCTACTAACATATTGCTAAAATAATATCGTATTGCGTTGTAACATAATATTTGTTTTACGATCTGTTTCATTTATGTTTAATATCAAAATATGTTAGCTTTCCATTTTCATAATTTTAAAATACTCAATGACTCGTTCAAGTTTGTATTAGATTATCTCTCCAGCTCCAATACGCCTCGACGTAATATTCTATCACCGCCGCAAGCTACAATAAAAGTTTGCACCCCAAAATGATATCGATCATCAAACAAGGCAGGTTTTAAAAAATTTCAATTCCCCGCCGTTTCGTCGCTCTATGAGACGCCAGAGGAATGAGAAGAATAGACATGAGACGGGGCGTCAATTTCACGAGAGATTTCGCATACAATTCTGTGCAGCATAGATAGCTACGTCTTATATGTACGTTTCTAAAGGAGTCTTTCATTCGAGAGCAACCGTTTAGCTGTGAACGGTGGAATTTTTATCTTTAGTGGAAAAATGGGAGTGAATTTTGCCGTCGGGATGAGATTGGGTAATTTTCCCCTGTGTTCAAGTGTATAACGACTTTGCAGTCTTGTTTTTAACGCTGCCACTGGTTTTAGGTCGATTTATATTTCAGTCGAAAAAAGGGTGTAAATGGATGGCAAAGAAATGAGGCTAGGATTTCAATGCGGAATGTAAAACCATCAACGGATTTCAAGTTAGGTACTAAAGTCAATTCGCAGCGTAGCTTTATTATATATTGGAAGCTTGAATATGAATTCATATTCCTTTGGAGATCTAGTTTCAATAAAGTCCTAGAGTAACATTCGGTTTCTCCAAATAACCGTAGCCCGTTTATGTATAATTTTGCTACGGCTCGCGTTTATCACTCGATTGCAAGCCCCTGGATGGTGCTCGAGTATTTTATCATAAAGGATATAATCCAGGCAACTGATATAATCCCTTCCCTGGCTGACAGTTACCGCAAACTTCTGGAAGTGCACGTGGAATTAGAGATAATAGAAGGTCCGTTTTTGTTAGATAATAAACATGACTAACAATTTGTCATGCCTCTAATTTTTTTCCTATGATTTAAAGTTACGTTAATTATAAAAAATACATATGTACGACATGTACGTGGATTTGATACCTAATAACAGTAATAATAGTAGATACCATCGATATAAGGGTATATCGAAAAGAAACACTAGAAGTCTTACAGAAAATAAAAATAAAACAAAAGAATACCTAATGTTTAGGATATTTATTGAATAGAGCAGTGAGCTACCTCACTGCTCTATTCAATAAATACAAAATGTTTATAATTACCATATAATTACTCTACAGTAATTATATGGTAATTATAAACATTTTGTCATTGCAAATGCCAGAGTTATATTGGTTCGACTCTATTTCATTAACAATAGTAACTGAATTAGCGATAACAACCTCACATAAATATTCTTTAAAAAATCGTTATATTGTTTTACAGTTTCATCAGAAATTTCACAGAAACAGACGCGCATCCAGAATGAATCTACACCACTACACGCCCCTATCAAATGCTCGTTTGCACAAAGTATAGACTCAAAGTATACCTCCAACGCCGACTCGAACAGCTTTCGAAACACTTTGTCCCTATTTCCGAACGAATAAAAAGGATTCAGAAAGAACTTCATGACTTTTGTTATACCGTATCGTTTTTAGGACCGAGCCGTGCGCGCTTTGCAAATTTTTAGGAAACCTTTTGGTGCCTTTTAGGATCGGTAGTTGAATATGAATTTTAGCTTCTCGAGTGTGGCGATATTTCGGTAGAGGTAGAGGTAGAGATATTTCTATAAAGCGTTCTCTTCTTATTTAGATGAATTTAACTACATAATTCTGGTGGTCTCAACTTCAAATTTCAACTCCATTTTCAATTTCGAAAACCTTCCTCTGAAGGAATCACATGAACCCGTCGCCAAAACGCCGCTCCCACACAATCGAAGTTACGCTCTCAGTTTAAAAAGTTATTTTGAAATAACATGAAAGTCATGAATATACATGTAACATATTTCTATGTCTGGCACTAGTGCTAGAAATTATAATACAAATAAATTAGAGCAATTAGAAGTTTTACATACAAAATGGCGGCATCTTCTTCGTGTGACTTTTAAAACACCGACCAAAAAGAAATCACCAAGGACATATTTTTCTACAGTTTTGCACATCATACTTCAATGTTATTACTTCGTTACAAGTTTTACGACCCCATCAAACGGATCTCGTTTCTGTCGAGATTCCATTACGTTGTCTTGGTTATTGTACGAATATTTACGCCACCTACGCCCACGTCTCGACTAGATGTCGACCTTGAGCGGTACCTCCCGCATTGCAGATTCCCACGGCTATATCAATTCGGTTACATGACATGGACGGGCCTAGAAGGTTATCAATAGTTAATGCCCTTGGCAATTTTTCGATAGCTCTTTGTGCGCAAAATTTGAAGCTATTCTTTATTCAAGAAAAATTAGTTTTATTGAGAGACCAAGTTGGAGCATTATTGTTAGTAAAAAATTGATACTTAAACATACTGTTAATATTTCACACCAGTAAACTGTTATGGAATTGTTTTTGACGATTACTGGACTGGACCCATCGAATTATCACAATCATTTTACAGATCCACTAAATCTAGAGAAAAAAAAAATACCCAGAGTCGGACCAACCTAACTCTGCATGGCATTTGTAATGACACAAGTGTGGCAATGTCATAATTAATGTCAAATTTCTAACGCAATAATGATGTTTATAAAGAAACTCCTTTACTTAGTTCTGCTCAAATCGTTGCAAAGTTAGGTTAGACGGACTCTTATAGATTTATGCTAAAAAAACCTAAACTCACCACATTATATGGCAAAATTAAAATGTATTTAGTAAAAAAAAGAATTTTGAAACCTCAACGTCATATTACAAGCAATAAATGTCACAACATTAATCATGTTTCAAGTCAACTCAATCGATATCCTTCACTCGAGTGAGCTAAAAAATGTAAACCCGTGCTTGAGCCAACATTTCTCAATAGCCTCGATTAAACCGTTTACCGTTCACCTGATGAGGTCATTAAGCTAATATTGATCGCCCTACTGGGATTAGTCGACGACAAATTGTCCAATCAGCGGACAGGTAATTGATTTTGAGCACCTAATATCGGACACTGGCTTCGTTAGAATTAGTGGGGACTTGAAATTTTCGGTTAGAAAGATTTTTAGCTACAACAAATTGATTTTGCTGGTGCGCTTCTTTTAAAAATCTCCCAGTTTTTGCTTTACAAAATACTTTTGCTTCAGATAACAAAGAAGATTAATTTAGAGCTTCGTATAAAAACTGTTTAGTTTAATCGTTAGTCAAAGTCCAAACTGCCAGTGACAGAGAAGAATGGTCGAACGTCACTATTGCGGTACACGTTGTAACAAGTGATGGCGAGAGGTTTTTTGCAATGAAATTAAATGGCAATGATCCAAACAACGCCAGACTAACAAATGGGGAATATACTAAAACAATTTCCGATCAGCAGTCCACGGATGCTGTATGATGGTGGAATCAATCTAGATGATCCGCTAGTTCTTTTAACGTGCGTCTATAAATATTGGATGGAAGGATTCGGATGATAGATGATGCTGTCACGGGGAACAACAAATGCATAGTTTAGTAGCGCGAGCCAGCCGATTTTCACTATGACAACGGGTGTAGAAAATTGCGTCAGTTTTTTACCTTTTATTTTTTCCCGTGTTAAATTCATTTTGGCCTGTTGAAGATTCTTTTTTGGTCTTTAAATCTTTCGTCCAGAAGCTCCTTAAAAAGTAAATTTATTCAGTTCTGTAACAAGACTGCGGTACACGTAAAAACCTCGGCGCTCGTAAAACCAAAATAATCCACTAACAGTGGATTTGCTCAAAGGTCGCCTAAGCAAACTGGGAGGATGAAACAATTTGTGTGCCCTAATCAAATAAGTGTAAAGGCAAATTTAAAATTCCTGCCCAAAATTTGCATAATGACCCAACGAAACGACTCAATCTGGGCCGGAGAGGGCATTTTATTGTTACGGCAGGCTACCGGCAGTAGCGGGGCTCTTACCGTTTTAATTTTGCAAAGATCACCCTCATTGCAACTTTATGAGTCCGGTGAGCATGATTATTGAAGTGATGATTGCGAGAAAATTTTATTGTTATCGTTTGAAATAAAAATGCGAAGTGCGCCGTATAACGGAGTGGAAGCCGTAAGCTTAGACCAGGTTTACGAGTATGCGTAATGGCCAGGTTCATAATTAAATTATAGCGTAGACGAAATTTCTTAAATTTATGATCTTCTATACGAGTCATTTGACTTGTGACAGACGAATGGACGGACAAAAAAGTGATCCTATAAGGGTTCCGTTATTTCCTTTTCATTTCATTTATTTGAACCTGAATTATAATAATTACATTACCTAATTCGCTACTTTTAGACGAATGTAAGTACTTAACTATCGAACTTGCTATGTTTTCGGATGAAATTATAGTTTTTCTCATCATTCCCTAAAAGCATTTATATATTTGTGAAAGTTAAAGGTACATTTTGACGTAATGTTCAGTACGGTCGAGTTCACATACATCTTTACAAGCCAACCTTCGCGATTTCGAGGTTGGTCCCATAGTAAAAGTTGCTCACTATAATCCCAAAACCTCCCTGGCAACGGAAATGCACTTATTTTTTGGCTAACCTGTAGATCTAAACCTAAAACAATCAAAATCTGGACAATGAGCAAAGCAAATCCAAATCAAACGGGCTCCAGACTGACCAAATCAAGAGAATAGTGTACTTAAATCATTCCTCGTTTGATGGATCAAAACCGCAGCTAACTATGGCTGCAGTCGCAAATCATATTGCTGTACATATACACTTATACAGCTATTATATTCACTAATCAGACTTTAGTAAATAGAGACTGCCAACCCGTCTATTCGTCTTTTGACCACCATCAGTCTGACCTAGTTAACGTTCATAATTTTTGTAACTTTCTCTAAGAACTCACTCATAGTGTCCTGCCCTTTAATAAGAATAAGCTTATAAATAATTGCTTTTATTAAATTCTACTTACCTACTTTAGTGTCAGTGATAACTGATAGCGGTTAAGCATGTCCAAAGAAGACATACTTATAAAAAGCATTAAGGCTACAAATTATTCTGAGTTAGTTTTTAGTGTTTCGTCACGAATAAATGTTTTATTTTTATGTTTAAATATCTTACTTTTCTTACGTATATGATGCCACGCCCTTGTAGGGTCCATGCTGTACTGAATGAAACTTAAACACCTGTATAAACACCATGGATTGCATCGAATAAATGATTATGATTATGATTATACCCATAAAGCCAAAATGAAAAATAGTAAAAAAGCGCCATCTACAACAATGGAAAAGCATATTGTATTGTCGGTCTTCAATATTAACTAGTATTTAATATTGATGTGTATGAATACAAACTGATATATACAGATAAACATAAACACGGCTCGCATATTCTAAACTCCAGCTAGAAATTCCGACGGCAGATATTAATATTTGTATCGCGTCACTGTAAATGAAGCGGTTTGGTTCGGCTAGCGTATGGAAATTTGGTATTAGCCTCGCGGAAACTTAATTTGTGAGTTTGAATTATTACAAACCCTTTGGTTTAAACATTTAACTGAAATATTTTTCATTAATGATCATAACTTTAAACGTAGGGGAGATTAGTCCAAAACCAGGATGCGGGTAAGACCAGGACACTTAGATAGTTTCAGATTGACCAACGCTTTGATCACTGGCTGATGTCAACCATCTTGGTTCCTTAGTTTGTCAACAAAAGGTGAATAACGTGCGTGCCGGCGTATTATGTAGCGGCCCAATAAACTTGTATTTGAGACATTTCGTATTTTATAATTTAAAAATTTTGGACACTGCAAAATATTTGTTCAAAGATTTAATATTTTATAAAACGAAGTTTCAGTGTACGAGTAAAACAGCATGCCGTCAACTCTATTCTTGTTCGTCCGAGCATTAGTTAAACTATTCCAACACCAAATCTAAAACAACTTTGCGTCTTTCAAAATAAAGTTCAAATTTCAGAAAACGTCGAGATAGGACGTTGCGAAAACGAGTAGTCTAAATGTTGGATACCTATGCTTGAGCTAACACATCTTACTTAGAAATTTACTATTCGCATGGTTGACCAAAGCAAACGAGTATACAGATACCCAACAACAATGAAAAAGGGTTACTCTGTTGAATATCCTTGCAAAGTGAGCAGCTAAACGAAGTCTGTCATATATTTAATCCATATCCTATCTAGACGTACCTAATATTTGAAGTACTTATCTTAAAGTGAGAATCGGGCCGTAAGGCAGCCCCAGTGCTCGACATAACAGATTGTTAACATCCTAACACATAATATATATAGTTAAACGTCAAACATTATACACTATGTGTATAATGTTAACGCTGACGCGATATTATTATCATACAATTACTATACCTACTTTAACGACAGTGTAACAAAACCCAGTATGGCCAGTATCATCGAAACGCAAAACGAACAGCCGCCGGCGAAAAGATCGGGCGAAATATAACCCAAAAAGCAAACATTTGAATAACTTTCAAAGGGAAACTTCGACTTTATTTAAATAAAGTTACTGAGCAGAATATAGTTCTTGGAGAAATTAGCAAAATTGTAGGTTTTTCGTTAAGTTTGAATTAGTAAACCGAAGTTTGTAGCGACGCCTCGCCGGGGTTATTAGCGACGGAACTTTACTTTCTTCGGTTTGTAGAAATTCGTGGACCGCTTTGTGTAAATATTACCTACTTTGAGGAAAAAATATTCACTTAATTGAATTTGAGTGAGGTTTTCAGCGGTGTTGCAGTTGTGAAATGTAGTTTCATAACTTTTTGTTTGTATTTTTGTTTTTATAACTATTTATCTACTTATCTAAAAGATGTGCACAGCCAGCTTCAAAAGTAGTGGATGAAATGAAACTATAGAGATATATCTAGAGAGATATATCTCTAGTTCATTCTTTAAAGTGTTTCCCACAATCTAAATGGTCTACATTCAGACATATATCTGTTTTTGTTTAGAAAACGGTAGATACAGTTTTGATGCACGCTCTCATCTGATCTACTACTACTGATGCCGACTGTACTAAGTATTTGCTGCTTACCTATCCGAGGACATCTAGGACATTAGCTCGTTATTCAGCATAGAGTTTCGGTAAACACTTACCTGAAACAAAAGTAAACATGGCGTAAATATGTATTCATATCTGTTTGTGTAATAAACAACATAAAGTTAGTACAGGACAACAGAAACTGGCCGGTTGCCATTAACAGCGTTTGAAACTAAGCATACAATTTAGAATTCATTTGATTAGTATAGCCCAAATCTGATTTAACAACTTGCTATAGTTTTGAACTGGTTTTGATACAAACTTGAAAATCACTCACGGTGATTGGTGCATGCAAGCGAAATGAAGTGAAAGTCGTGCGTGAGATGCTCGCCAATCACCAAGATGATCGTCAATATCGTACCAAAATCATAAAATCAAAAAAATTACACATTAAAGTCAACCGCTTATTTATGTTTCATATCATATTTCACTGTATAATTAAGTATAAACTAAATAAATTAAAACTAATAAAATAAATAAATAAAACTTACCCACCTACCTTAGGTCCCCCAGATCTGTCCCCTGCGGAAGGGTGCCCATAAGGCTGGCTACATTCCCATTCTGCATTTCACTGTATTAATATTCTCATTTTAAACCGTCTACAGGCTAAGCGGTTTACAACCCTATTCAGATTTAGTTTTTGTTATTACTTTTCTTGACGCTGCCGCTGGAAAGGTATCTAACGTATAATTAATTAGGTATTGATTGTTAAACACGTTTACATAATGAAAAACCACCAAATTAAAAAACATATAGATAAGTTCCAGTTTCATATTAGTATTTCTATGATCACTATAATTATGTACTTTACGAGTAACTGTTTCAATCGTTTCACTTTTTATGAACTATGCTAAAGTAATAAAATAAGAAAAAGAAACTCCTAGTATAGTTCTCGACTTTACATTACTTCTAATACCTAAAGCAATCTTTTTTTTCTGAACACAACCAAATTGGCAGTTCGCTTTAGCCATTTTATTACCCCTAACTCAATAAAAAAAGGTCGTAAGATACTACGTTATTGTATTGAGATAAGCCTTTTTAAAAGTAATGCGCTGACCGCCGCTCCCTTGAGACTAACCGAGAAGAGTTTCTTACGTGAAAAGTGTCCATTATAGTTAGTATAGTATTTATCTTTATCAGGTCAGATAGGTCAGATGAAGCGCTTTTTTATTAACTTTGTTTAAAAAATACCCCTACCTATAGATTGTAGGTGTAACCCAAATCGTTGCTCTTTAAAAGAATACCATAATCATACTTACTTTATATTTTTAATTTTGTTTTCTTTTGAAACATATTTTTTTTTTACCACAGCAATGCCAGAAAAATATTAACCATGAAACATTATACATTAAATCAAAATGAACGCTTTTCAATATTTATCATTCTTCTTCATTTATTTTATTCAATGTTTATTTTCTTCCAACCAACAAGAGGAAATAATTCATTAAAATTACTGTGCTATTTTTGTGAATAAAATACAAATTTCTCATCAAATTCTATAAGGAGAGACTTTAATATGAGCTGGTGTAGTGGTAATTTATTTTTAGCGCCTACCTACTTCATGATTTTTAGATACCCAATATTTGACCTAACAATATCAACCCCAAACGCTGTCTATGGCGGATAGCAAAAACAAATGCAATTTGCGTTCGACGTTCAAAATTGCCGGGTTCCGTCGGCCATTACGGCTTTCACCACAATTACTGGGTAATTGAAAACGCTGGTCGTTACTGCGTGACGTCATGGAAAAATGGCTTTTGTAATCGTTGAGGATAAAATACAATGTTTTGGAGGGGCATTGTGAAGGGAGAGATTGTGGCAGTGACTTTTCCATGTAAGATAGTGTCCCTTATTTTACGATTTTCAGAAATTAATAACGCATATCCTCCACATAAGTTCATATTACTTCAAAATACTCCTAAAATAAATATCAGGTCATTCCTGTAACTGTAACCTGTGCCGACTTTCATGTGACCTGCGTTTTTGTTTATAGAACACTTAACAGTCTGTCAAGAGAGCATGATATTGACGTGTTTAATATAAATACGCAGTCTATACGACGTATTTTAACGCTTAAATTCTTTGAGTGAGCTTGACCTTTCTATCTTGTCTGTAATGATTTTTGTCCTCAATAGTTTTTATTCTTAATTTATGTATGTACTTGCTTAGTCTACGCAGAATTGTAAACTATATATACTTACTTAGCGAAGTTATCTTCTATGTAATTTATATCTGTGAAAACCTATAATTGGCCTTCTATTTTTATACATAGTGCTAATATGTTTCATGTGCTGTTGGTTTTCCAATAAATAAATAATAAATAATAATAATAAAAAAAAGAATGTGTCAAGTTCTCATGTTTTTTTTAAATTAACCAATGATGAAGTTGTTAACCGAAAAAGAGAAATAAATATTTTGTTAAGGCCCCTGTACACGTTAGGCCAGCGTGGGCCAGTCTGGGGGACGCATTTATGCGTTAGAGGGAGCAAGTGATATTGCTGTCTCATTCTACCGCATGGCTGCGTCCCAGTGTGTTGGCCCAATATGTACAGGGGCCTTTACAGCACTAAACAGTTTAACATCTTATTATTCTTATTAACATAGTTTAATTTCACAAGTTACTACTAAATAATTAGCTTAGTTTAATTTAATTCTATACCTACATTATGTAACATAATAGGGAAGAGTGATGTTACCCAACAGGGGCATTTTTTTGCTCAAGGGTAGCTCCATCCCTTGCATTATACATATTTCACGTGTATATTTTGCAATAAATAATTTTGTATTTGTAACTATCATGGTAACAGAAGACTATATTAGAATCTTAAGTAGGTGTTATGTTAGTTGACGATTTAAAATTTCGTAGAATTATTCCTTTAAAGTTCAGTGTCCGAAATTCGTAACAGTCATGTAACAAGCAACCGAGTCTGTGAAGAACCGTGGGTATTTAGCAAACGCTCATCTCGAGAGCTGCCAACTAGAGAGTGGTCCAATTTAGCGGCATACGCGAATTGTAGCTCATATATTCATAATACATAGTGTGCCATGTTCCTTAAAAAAACTGGTATAAGTCCAAATTGAGCCTAAATTAGAAGTCGCGAGGCGAGTCATTTTTAGTATATTGGGAGCGTTCCTCAATAGGAAAAAAGTCTTCATTCCGCGAGAACATTTCCATATTCACCACTTATTAGATGTTTGGCAGTCCTTAACTGCGCGTTTATTTAGAAAGTTCTGCCTCGTACACCTAAACTGTGAAATGAATATCCCGCAGTACTATTTCGCGGACCGATACAACCTTCAAGAAAAGAGTAAATACTAAACAATTATGTCACCTACTTACGTCTGCCAAATGCCTTATAAACTTTTACAAACCTAAATATAGCCATACCACAACTGCCTCAGCAGTGCCAAACTGACATATTCGCTAACGTCTGTGTAATTTACTTTCTACACATCTTGCTTGCACTAATATGCGAGTACGCGGAATGCAAAGCAAGTAAGTTACGCACACGCTAGCGAATATGTCAGTGTCAAACTGGTGGTAGCCGTACCGAATCATAGTGACACGTGTCAAAATTATAAAACATACACAAAAACATATAACATTATCGCAGTTTCTCATGGCCTACACCACCCCCTACAGATACAAAGGAGACGGATGCGGTCCCCCCACAAACTTTGCTGGGTCTAGCGAAGGGTTTAATTGTGCACGAGACGCTGCAAAAACGCAACTAAAACGCTCTTCAAACGCTCAGTGCCCCACTTTCGCGACTTTTGTGTTAAGGTAATTGCAATTTCAAGTTATAACTGTGTAGATTAGGTTCAAATTGTGTCCGCGGGATAAAATGTTGTTTGTAATTACAGTAGAGGTGCAAAGTGAGGTAGTTAGGAGTAATAGCGTATCAAAAAGATTTTAAAGACAATTTCCGTTCGCAGTAAACATCTTGTAATTACTTATATTATGTAAATACCACTTTTTATGCAAAATATAGACGTTGAATTGAATTGTTAGGAATACATGGATTTTAAACGAAAACTGTCACCGTGGACAACATTTTGTGTGCGTGTATTTAAACAACAATTTAAGGTTTCATAGTGATCGGGGTTTAACCAAAATAAGGCTTTATAACATTTTATGAATACAACGTTACGATGTCTACAAAAACCTTACCCTCGTCTTTCACTTTCAAACCTAATCTACTTTGCAGAAAGCTCTACAGCTAAAATTGATTTCAATCATTACAGTATTATAGAATTCGTACCTAAATATTTCGTAAAAATCACTAAAGAATGTCAAGAATAAAAGCAAATGTTATAAGTTAATATATACTTGAATTTTTCCTTAGCACACCTATAAATCTCTTGCCGCGACGAATTTCTTGAAAATTCTCCTCTAAAGTGACTTTTGTCGGACGACGAACCTGCGGCGCTGACGGCCTTAAGCCGCCCTTCGTTACCAGCTTAAAACCCCGTTGACAAGGGATTTTCAACTCTCACACTTCACTCTCAAGCTCGATTTTAGCAAAGCTTAATACTCGGCTCAAAAACCTTGTTATTAGTTGGACAGAATAGACAGCGCCATAGTATTTACGGTGGAAAACAGCTGTTTCTCCGCAAATTAGACACCGATGTGATAAAATGGGGACGTTAGACGCGTAGTAAAACAAATTGAATTTTCGCTTAGACGTCTGCATTTCTTTTCGTACGTTTATGTACTAGTTTATTCCCGTTCGTACTTAAATTCTTCAGATTCTGCTCTAATATTGATACCATAATAATAATATTGATGTAGGTTATTTACCTACTTACTGACCTACTTATATACCTACTTATATTATTTTATCGTTTCTTTTTACCTACAAGAATTCCTGTCTTAAATAATTAACTGAGTGGAGCGATGGGCCTTTAAATTGTAGACGTAATAGTAACGTAATGTGGTTATTATAGTACCTGGTATCATAAGATGTACTGATGTACTTTACTAAACTTTGATACCGGCCTCTGAGTAAAGTTTCCACCAGAAAACAGCAATTTCGATACAAAAGACTAATGAATAGTATTCAAATGTTAAGCGGCGGAGTCGTTAGCTCACTAACCCCGGACCCACGTACCCTCCATTAATTAAAACAACTTAAACGAAACTTAATTACTTTCTAAAAATGGCGGATGTTTTAACATTTCAATTGTTTTACGAACAATGAAATGTAATTGGTAAAAATACAATTATAATGCACACGCTAACCATGACGTCAATAAAATTACACACTGTCGGCCCGATAAGTACTTTACGATACGTCTATTAATAGATCTAGATAGAAAGGATATGGATTAGATATGTCAGTGTCAAATGTGATGTTTCTTCAAATAAAAACGTCACTTTTGACACTGACACATCTAATACATATCGTTTCTAGATCTATTAATTGACGTATCTTAAAGTTCGAATCGGGCAGTTTTACTGTGACTTAAAACTGATATCTAAATATTATCAATATTTTCAGAATTGTATGAGAAAAATCTCATACATTTTAACTTTATAATACAAGAAGAATCTGCCGAGTAAATGCAACTAACCATAACTAGTCACAATGTAATGTCCCTAATATTAATGTAGCTATAACATTACATTACAATTATTAATACACGTCCGATTGGTAGGTATGTCATGGTCTTTTTTTTCACCTAGCTTCCGCCCGCTTGCTTCTTCGTTGACAAGTAAAAATAATAACAATAATAACCCTTAACCCATTTTACTTCATTTAAGATTAAATTGCAAGTAATACTTTCGCAGTGTAGCTTTATAACATCGAAGAATGAGTACCTATTTCCAAGTTCCTACATTTTACGGTTTAAGCTGTCAGTATATGTATCTAAATAAAGGATGAAACTGTTACCTATACTATAAGGTAGGTACTTATTTTAACGATATGTTAAAGCAAACAGCCCGTGACCTCGACAAATATTTATTTAATTCGACTATGCAAATGGAACTCAAGTCAAGTTCAAAGACAAACTGCCAAACAACCCAGAACACAATTTAACTATAACAATAAATTTTGTAAACGTAAACATAAGAACCCTAATATTGTAATGAGAACAGAAACCCGAATTCGCACTGTGACTTTGCCAACTGCGGTTTTTAAGACCTACAATCTACTTACACAATTTTTATTTTTATTTAAACAGGTCTTTTTATCGCCTTGATATAGTCAAGAGCTGGAATTTGGGACCTACTTAAGGTTGAATATCGTGTAGCAAACTGACCCTATTTCGAGCTCATATTTTATGGCAGTGTCATAATTCATAATGTTTACCATCGACATTTACTTATGTTTACGTTTCTAGGAGCATCTGCTCAATTACGTCAATTTGCGAACTATAATTGTGTGAAAAAAATACTTTATACAGATTTAGAAAACCGTAGCGTAGTGATAGCTTTTTGCAAAGAGGTTATCATTTCAAGGGTCGATTCAATATGAATTTTAAATGTCTTGACATTTCAACACTAGCTAACTGAAGTTTCAGTTTCATTGCGTTAATTGAAATGGTTAATAGAAATGGGTCCCAAATTAAAGCTCGCGACTGTACTTTTTTTTGACAAGAACAAGTATACCTATAATAATATCCTCTAAAAAAATATCGCTTGTTTTAGTGGGATTTTACTTTAGCCTTATTCGATATTCATAAGATTTACAAAATTTTGTTCATAAACAACTATTTAATTATTTGTGTTTACTAACATATAAACACTACCTACTGTACTAACATATAAATGAACAATAATATTCGACTTCATCTTTATTATACTTGAAGTAAATAATGTATTTTATCCCGATTGGCTGTATTTTGCGGTGCAGGATGCTATTATTATTTTTAAGACTTCTAATAAAGCTCTTATTCTTATATACCTAATATAGATTTGTACAGGTTACTCAGGTAACTGCCATACTCGTCATGTTCCCAACAAAGTAGACTTTTTTGTGGATTGTGCCCAAATTTAACTCCGTAAAAAACGCCGAGTGTTCCAAATAAGTCTGAAACTATTAGAGGCCTGAAGTTAATTTTGTCTGGAAATTATTACTCGCGGAGGGCGCCCGGAGGATTCTGAGTGACAGACTTTCTTTAAGTTACGGTCCTGTTTTAGGGTCCTGTCGGATTATTTTTAATATCGTACTTATAGCATACACACTTTCGTTCGCAAAAACATACAAGGAGCGGGATTTCATATGCTTACTTACAAGTATTCATATTCGTACTAGTAATACCAATCTAGATTCTGTTTTTGTAAACTCTAAGAACGAAATAAAGCCATACTCCACACACAGTTAATGCTATGAAAGTAATGAATGTCAGAAACTACCACCGGTTTAACCCTGCTTCACAGCCCCGAGAAGATACCGGTGCAAGAAACTCGACGGGACCCATTTTTCATTCAAACTCATACTTGTGGGTGCAGTTTAGATCATTATTTTGACAATATACGTCGACATATTCCAACTGCACAAAATAAACATTATAATGACACAGTATAATACCTAAGTGAATACAGTTTTAACTTAAATTGTTTTTTTTTTTCATTATTATTCCAAGAGAAGAATCCCGTTTTTTTCCTCCTCGCTCAAAAAATGTGGCTTAAAAGAGGCAACTTTCGTTCCCAAAATTTAACTGCATTTAACTTTGTCCTTATTACATTAAACCGTTACATATGTCGGACTCAGAACATAACTTACAGATTTAATAAACCGTCCTTGTGTATTCGTAATTAAGTATTTTACGAAGCGAGTGCGTTGGTGATGAAATTTGCATTCATTAGTGAGCGTCCGTGAGGTAAATGTCAACGGGTGTTTCTTTTAGCCCCGGCATTATGTAATTTGAACTGAAAAATGGTTAAAATGAAAGTCTACTTTGACGTGGACGAGCTATATTGTGTTAATAACGTTTAGGTAAATAACTACTACTTTATTATTATAATTACAAGTGTTATGTTGTAGACGAGTTTTATCGTAGGTACCTATTAAAATGTTTAGGTACCTACCAAATACTTAAGTACAACTTATATTACAATTACTTACATGTGACAATGTAAAGTTGTATTGTTAATGAGAATAACGATGGCAGATGGCGCTGGGATTTCGCTTTGTATTACAACTAATAGGTATTGTTTTCCTACATACAAAAACTTAAATTAATCTCTTACGTTCTGAGAAAATATAATAATAAAACACGGTTCCCTTAGATCTACATACATTATGCATAAGTAGATGGCGTAAGCGGATACAGGTCAATGGCCGTTAAGCGTTCGAAGGGTTGAAGATTATGCAGATTGCACTTTGCGACTGAAATTGCGCAAATAAGCGTCACAGTATAAAAAAGTAGTACATCTGTAATCAAAAGAAAGATTTTTTTAATTCTTATAAATCTTATAATAATTATACAAAATCTAAAAAAGTCAAACAAATGGGCATATTTAGCTACAGTTTATGTACATCAAATTGTGTAAACATAGTTTTTACCTATAACCGAGTGACCGAGAGTTACCGAAGGTCTCCGGCCGTGTCAGTTTGGGCAAAATTGCTTTCGTATGTCCGGTTTTTTTCCTTTACAGTCGAAATTCTAACCAGATTCTCGTGAAATTTTGTGAGCAACAGCAGGCTCGATGATTAAATCGATTATAATTTATTTTGATGATACAGTTTATCATTTTTTTAAATGGCGCGATTGGCGATTTTTTTAAGTTAAGCTCGCGAACGCTCACTGAACCACTAGTTTATTTATGATGACTTTATGATAGTAAATTTAACACTCAACGTCTGTGAAGTTATACTACTGTTTAATGTTACTAACTGTGTTTTCACCGGATGGCAAGGGGATGACGACCTTACGATGAAAGTTCAAGTTAATAATGAAATGTAATTTCATTATGCTGTGTTTTCATTTGAGACAATCTGAATGCTACTTCTGCAGCTAAAGTAAAGTATTTTTATAATGAAAATTTATCTTTTTTTGCAGTTATTTTTAATTATTGAGTTCAATAAATATGTCAGAAACCGATGGTCCTAATGACGGTGGGCGCGTGGGGGTAGTACCTCGATGTATTATTTCACAGATAAATTAGTATGCTACCACTGCTACCAGTGCATGAAATAAACATTTGGACTCGTTAACCATACTATAGCGCCTACTATATTTCAGTACTACATGATAAAAAGAACTAATTGCTATAAGGATGCTAACGGATTAATTCGAAAATAAAAAGATCACATAAAACCGTTCAAATCTTTATTCAAGTCAAACTAAGCCGGCTCCAACCCTACGCCTCTGACCTGAGAAGATTTAGCCCCATATGGGACCGGCAACAAACTCAGCGGGACAAATCTTTTCAAAACAACACATTCTTTCTTTATTTCACAAAAGTAAGCTTCTAATGAAACATAAGAAATCAAAATAACACTTGAAATAAAACACTTAGCTGGATACTGCTACAGCTACAAGTTGGATTCTATAAGCTTTCAGAATAATCCTTCAGGTTTAAGCCTTCAGGAACGTGGCGAGTTAGGCACGAGGTATGGCTAACGTCCGATCTCTAGCGCGGTCCGATCAAGAAGAACTACTAGCAGCGGTGCCTCTCTGCTCCCGCCTCCAAGTCAAGTTGGCAAACCTGCTCAACCAGTCTACCAACATAACGACAAAAATGCCACCTCGTGCCGAACTTCACGCAAGTTAAACCACTTGACGTTCCAAAGCCTTTTACTGTTAACTGTTTGACGTCCTCCTAGTTAATAGTCTAGTTGGTAGGGACCCTGCTTAAGCAGGATGTCTCGTGTTCAAATCATGGTAAGGGCATTTATTTGTATGTTTATGAAAAATATTATGGATGTGTTCTATATATATAAGTGTATATCGTCTAGTACCCACAACACAAGCCTTACTGATTTTACTGTGTGGTGCTTTTCATAGAAAACGATGTGCCGGAAGCTAAATCCCGGACCCGGCCCGGTCTAACATGAGTCATCCATAATTCCACTCCAATTACTTCTTCAAGCTTTCCCTTAATCAGTTAAGAAACAATTCAAATCACATAAACCAAGTTCGAAAATTGAATAAAACGGAATTCAACCTTTAACATGATAAAACTCGTTATACCGTAAATGTATGTTAATTTCAACACAAGATATTCCGAGGAACAATGTTGTCAGAATATTCGGCGACATCTTGGCCAACTCGGTAACTTGATTATTAGGGGTGGAGGGGAGGGGGGGATGAAATGCAACGGTTTCGTTACATAGTTGACGTAGGGTTGAGGCAATAGTCACGCAAATAACCGAGACGGTATAATCGGGTACACATTAGGGCTTAGCTTTGATCGTCTGCGTTCTAGGCTAAATATTTAGAAATTTCACTTTTTCTCAACTTTAAGAACCTAACTTATAACTGATCGAGAGAGCACTAACTTTATGCAGGTCATGTTCAATATTGTTAGCGTTGAAAAAAAATATTTATGAAGCAGATTACTCCTCGCGCCTGTAATACCAAAATTATGAATAACTTTCATGTCCCCGAATTAACAATTATTAACAGGCAGATGACTATTTTATTTTTAATCGCATATAGGATTCAACGTCACGCCAAAAGTGATCTCAATTTAAACGTTTTTTCAAGCCCGCTTTTAATGTACATACTTATAAGTATAAGCTTATACGCTGAGACAGCCCTAACCGCACTGGTCATTCCTTCAGACCTTCCACAACCCTGGACGTAATATTGCCGCGGGCGATGTCTTTGTTGATTATGCTAAGTTATTCCGTTACCGACTTTAGTTTGACTCAGTTGAAGGCATTGTTGGTGAATTTGAATTTCAGTATTACAGTGACAGAATGGCCATTTGAAGGGCAGAAAGGGCCATCTCCTTTCGTCGCGAAAGTTCGTCTACAAGGATGAGTGATGCATACAAATATCTGTAAGTATTCTAGTTTTAAGAACCTTGTTAATATAGTCAGTCATAAAGCTACAGTAACGCCCGCACCATTGCGCCCCTCCGCGTACTCATTCAGTATACATTCAGTTTAAGTAAATACGACAAACTAAACCTAACATATTTCTGTATATTTTTCTAGAGGTCAAGAGTAAATGTCGACTCATATCAGAAATCGCCTTTTATATATTGAGATTTGTTCAGATTTTTACCGCAACCGTGTTGATTTTAAAGTATTTAATCACAATACGTGTCCCATTCATTCATTGCTACTAAGACGACAAGCTTTTTAGTTCCACCAGTTCCCTGAAGTCTCGTTAACACTAATGCTACTCTTAATGGGGTTTTAATTGAACAAAACAATATACATTAAGGCAAACTAACGGAACAGGTGGTGACGTGACGAGCAAGTGTGTTAATTAGGCAAACTTTATCTGCTCTAGGATGCTGAGAGTTAGTGCGCGGGGACGCACGGGTGGGCAGGATGGCCGACACGGAGTTCAACATTAAACTAGCCAACTTAAAGTGACATTCCATTTCCAACTGCAGCTGCAATACTGTTCATTTTACTATGGAAATTGACAATGACAACGACGCGTTTCCATAGTAAAATGAACAGTATTGCAGCTGCAGTTGGAAATGGAATGTCACTCTTAAGGTGACAGTCCATTTCCAACGACAGCTGCACTAGTGTTCATTTTACTATGGAAATTGACAATGACAGCGACGCGTTCAGTACCGGTAGTGCAGCTGCGGTTAGAAATGGAATGTTACCATTATTCGAATCATAATTATTTTTTATGTGATTGTCAGTAAACGAGCAGACGAGCCCCGTGATGGGTAGCGATCACCGTAGCCCGTAGACGTAAGCAACATCGGAGGAGTCACTTATAAGTTGAAGAACACCATGTATAAATCTGTAATCTAACTGGTATGGTTGACGTAACTCATTTTACATTCTGCTTTTCTGTAACATATTATAATATCATGACAATATTAACATCGTATTTACCGTAGGTTGGTACATAGATGCTACTACATGGCCTATATTAAAAAAAAAATTAAGTGATAGTAGATATGTATCCTACTGACTGCGCCAATATTTGTGTCTTTAAAATCATCATAATATCAGCCGAAATACATTAATCAATTGAAAGTCATGAGCAGGGCTTCCCCAAGGGTTCCTATGACTCTCATGGGTACATTGGTTGCCTGCAATCATGCCTGGATCATTTTTCTATTGTAATATTTGTAATGGAGGGTTTTTCTTTGCGTCTTCCGGTTCACAGTAAAAATTCAAAGTTTATCCTAGCGCAGCTCGGTCCATTGATCTTTAAGTGACTTTGAGCCATTGCGAAATATACCACAGATAATCGCTTTAATAACGGCTCGAACACTGTGATATGTATTATGTACTATACGTCTTACTCTCCCGACCTCTAATCTGTATGTCACGGGACTTAGCAAGCCCTAGCTCGCTTGATTCGGATTAAACTTGGAATATGTACGGAAACTTCGGCTCAGCGTCGGCTACGTCTGGCTTGGATCCAGCACGCACGTCAATTCACTACCAACCGTGGAATTTGCATTAACAAAAGGACGTAAATCTCCCAAACGTTAGGGTGAAATACGGTCTTCTCAACTTTCTCCTAGAAATGTGCAATACGTTCATAAAGAGCATAAAAGCCATGTATCCCGCGAAACTAATAATCTCTTTTGTCCAAGCAACTGGAACTATATTTCTTCATTTTTAATAGGGCGTAACTGCAGAGGACACATAGGATGATACATTCCTTTTCTATTAACGTGGACGAATGAACATCAAGTGAGATACGCTCTTTTTCAAAGGCTGTTTAATGCTGAAAAGGACTTAAACGCCTTATATTGAAGAGTGATATACGCTGTTTTCAAAATTATTTAGTAAGAACTGACTGAGTTTTGCTAAACAGCACGAGATATGTCCAAGTGCGGCCCACTGTGCACTGGACGTCAGTGGTTACTGCATTGTTGCTGTTTGATTCACTTTGAGTAGTGCACTCAGTGTAACTACTTTAGGATAAGTAAGATTTAATTTATTTTACAGATTTTATCTTATACTCGTAAATATTATTTTAACGCAGCTTTCCTAAACTATGGGTCCAAATGAGTGGGCCCTGAAATTACTAGGAAATCTGAGCGTTGCACGTTGCCAATAATATTGTATGTCCCCTATTCAAGACTTCCAATAGTCGTAGTGTTAGCTGTGTCGGAGCACAGTCAACTTTGGGAACCACTGTCTTAACGTACCTATAGTTAACGTATTGTTTCCAGGGCCCTTGTGTATACACTTCGACCCATCGGGATCTTTTATTAATTTATTTAATGTATATGGGCGCAGAACAAGCTAATAAACTAATGCAAAAATTCGTAATTGATTCAAAAGTTCGTAAAACAAAAGGTGCCTCGGGGTTCATGTTCGCTTTTGGCGCGGTATTACATCAAAAGAAGTATTCGATCAACGTGTTTCGTAGGATTTTTTTAGTTCATTTGCCGCGTGCCATACGCCCGCCTCTGCTTGTAACATGGGGCGTAATTCATAAGCGTCAAGCGGAAATTCAAATAGAAATCTCAAGTTATCTACGGTATACTATAAAACCAATATTTTTTTATGAAACTTGGCATTTATTTACATACATAAAATTTTAAGTTATAAACTGAAATAAGAAGGTTGTAGATCACGTGTCACGTTCATTCAGCCCTGTTCCCTGGAGTTGGAGCTGCAGGTTACTGTCCCGACGGCATTCCTATACTATTCTCCTCAAATCTTCAAGTAGTTTGAGTAGGTGACAGTTGATGACGAACAGTAGACTAGTGCAGCACTGAGTATGTACCTCAGACCAGAGAAAATTCAATAAAAATATAAAAAAATTCTAGGCTTCAGATAAATATTTATTACTGATTGTGTTTTTATTTTACCATTAGTCTGTGTAACCCGCTTCCTGCTCTATATTAGGCCACACCGTTAATGCACGGTTTATGTAAATATTACGAGAGTTTAACTATTCAGTTATTCACTTAGCGTTAGTACTCTTCGGCTGTCTCTGTATCGCTGAAATACTTGCCTTCTTTCTTCGCTAAATCGCTTTTTGTCATGCTGTTGCAAATAGGATTTTAAAAACATTGTTTAGTGATCCAGGGGCTTGAGTTTGTTGTGCTGACAAAAACTTTAGATATAGACTTCACATAATAAAACTATTCACTGTTCCAAACATTAAGTATTATCTAGTGAGGGATAATCTTCATGGAGTTTATTTTTATGATATACGTATAATATGTAGGAGGCAAAACAGCAGACGAATCGCCTGATGGTAAACAATTACCGTTGCCCAAGGCAAACTGAAATATCAGAACGTTTACAAGTGCGTTATCGGTGTTTAAGATGAGAGTACGATATTTTCTTGGTGGTTTAAAGTTCATATCGGTACCGGAAATACCGCAGGCGATAGTTCATTCCACAGTTTAGCTGACGAGACCGGAAGTTAAAAAAATATTTATTATAATAGAAGGGTGAATATAATTATCTTAATTAAAAACGAACTCTAATACGCCATACAGTTCACCATTTCCACTTTCTTTTTAACTAAAAGTTTTCAAACTATGAAATGAAGTTTCACTTTCAAATAAAGTAAAGCTGAAATTAATACACTAAACTAAAAATCTATGAGCTATGGAGCGCAGCATATTAGGTGTTAAATTAATGGATCGTATCCGCAACACCACGCTGCGCTCCAGAACACAAATAGTCGACGTAGCTCGGAAAGCGGCCAAGCTAAAGTGGGACTGGGCTGGTCATGTCTGCCGAATGCCGAGTGAGCTGTGGGCCAAGATCACCACAGAGTGGCAGCCCAGATCAAAACGAGGATTTGGCAGACCACGTCGGCGATGGCGAGACGAGTTAGACTCCTTTTTAAAGGAATGGCCAGAGACTGCACAGGATCGGGAAGACTGGAAAAAGTGGGGGGAGGCCTTTGCCCAGCAGTGGGACATTATAGGCTCCCAATAATAATAAAAAAACTAAAAATCTAGCCCAATCAACGGTACTTACTCAATATGGCTGACTAATTATTACAGCAAAATATATGTTTAACCTGAAATTCCAAGGGAACCGGCATGCACACTTAAATACCTTAATCAGGAACCGAACCCCGACTTGGCAGCGCTCTGTGTCATGAAGACAAGGACCCTCGAACAAAGATGTTTGTGGCACTTCGCGATCGAGTTGCCCCAAACACGCTTTAAGGACGTACGAAGGTAACTTGACTAGACCAAATTAAGTAAGGCTGGGGTTTGGGCTAGGAGATTGGCGGGTTTATAGGCGGTAGCGTTTGTTTAATAATGAGATCAATTATAGTTTAATCATTAGTTATGGTTTCGAACTAGATTGGCCTTACTTTTACTTCGATCATCTACAAACTAAAAGCAATAAAAGTTTTTCAACATTACATACAAGGATAAACATTTCGTTGTAAAAATGTCCATGTATTAAGATATCTTTGATTGTTTGTAGAGTTGCTATGAACCTTAAGAATCTAACTAACTATTTTGGCTCAGCGATCCAAAGAGAATCTTGGCCTCCGAAACGAGAGCGTGCCACCTGTCCCGATCCTGCGCAACTTCCTGCCAGTTACTGACGCGAAGCTGAAGTAGATCCGCCGCCACACTGTCTTCCCAGCGATACCTGGGCCGACCCACCGGACGGCTACCAGTCGGTCGTCCCAAGAACGCCTTCTTGACAGCCCGATCCTCTCCCATTCTGAGTAGAATCCATTCATTCTGAGTGAACCTTAAGAATGATCCTATAAATTGTAAGCACAGTCAATAAGTGTAAAACTACCTTTACTAAGGTAAGGATGAGCGTAATAGTTGAGAGGAGACATGCGGGAATCATTGTTTGGTATCCAGCAAAGCGGAGAAAAGTATCAACGCTATTTAATTGATACCTCATATTTGCTCACTCGCGACTTGCCCGTAACTTTTTGTAACGGTTTTCCCGCCGTTTTCATGGCCACACCGCCGCCGGCATTCAAGGCACGTAGCGCCTCCACGTCGCGTGTCCACCTTGCAAGCGACATGCTTTCTTATCCGGGATTAAGTCGAATTAACGTATATCTTTGTTTATACAGACTCCAATAGAGACATAACACTTTCATGCTATTGTATCGAAGTATTTTCTGCTGAAAATGGCGGGAATTCGACATAGCCGATCTTTATTTTATTGTCGAAATTTAGGTTATTAATGATAATGACAACCCAAAAATCACGTGTTTTTCGTTGTATTTTTCAAATAGTAAGTACTTATTTCATCTGCAAAGCTTGATTTAGTAAAAGTACGGTAGTTTTTCAAACACACAATTTTATTTAGACCCGTCAAAATTCAACATTCTTTTCTCTCTTCCTTACTCTGCATTAGGCTCGGTTCACACTGTCACGGAATTATTGAAACGGCACCCGTTTGAAATCTGTGTGAGTCCAGTTGTCGCTGACACCGCGCTGAATTATATATCGGACCGTTGCGCTGCGCGAATTATCTTCGATTCTGAGAGTGTGGACGTGGCTTAGTTTATTTGTTTTGGGTGAGTTTAGGTCATTTTACTCGTATTTTCTTAAATTTGTATATTTTTATGTCTTTTCCACTCGAAATCACTAGCTTAAAGGAGCTTAGCTTAAAGAAGATTAATTAAAAAGAATATCAAGCCTTATCAACGTCAATTGAAGATTACATACAATTTTATGACTGAATTAGCCTGACATAAACGTATCACTGTCTTTCTTGATAAAGTAAGTGACAATTGAGCGCTTTAGACAGTTTATCATTCGCCTATGGTCTGCACTTTTCCTCACAGCTATATGCACCCTTAAGGATATGTAATATGTAGACTTATATCGACCGAGACCGGGATATGGACCGTGATTACCTTTTGTATTGAATGCAAAAGGTAATCACGACGTCACGGCATGGTCTATATCCCGGTCAATATAAGTCTAGTGAAATTAACCGTGAATCATTCAAAACTGTTATGTGCTTAATATTTATACGTGGAATAAATAAAAAATCTGAAAAAGACCAATATCTAAATAAATAAGATAAACTTTCAGAAAAATCTTTGATTACCTTCTCAATCAATATTTTTCTTGACCTCAGCAATAATATAATAACGTATAACAGTCACTAGCTATAACATAAACATGTCTACCCAATCCAGAGACAGTATCCCTTGAATTATCAATAGGACACAGATGCGTCACTCGCAGCCTCCACAGTTTACCAAAACGTTCTAAGTACCCTCCAAAACGATATACACTTACGACGTTTTGTCGCAGAACAATAAGACATTTAACTGAGCTATTGTCGACTTTATGTCGTTGGATTAAGGGTTAAGAATAGTCAGTGTGACAATGGTACTTGAGCGATGAATGCATCGTTGTCTCATGATTTATACTGTTGTTTCAAGGCTTGCCTTGGGTTTGATGCAAGTGGAATATTAGATGGGGTTGTGTCTATGTAACTCGAACGGCCTCCTAACATAGTCGGAGTCGGTAGTGCTGCCTACGAAGCAGGAGGTTCCGGGTTCGAATCCTGGTAAAGGCATTTATTTTTGTGTTTATAACTGTGTCATAACTAATAAATTGTTCCTGGGTTATGGATGTTTTCTATGTATATACGTATTTACAATAGGTACGTTGTAGGCCTCATTAAGTATCTATATATAACTTTATAAAGGGGGCTTAAATTGAGTATGGAAGTGGTACAAATACTAATCTACACGTACAAAGTCGCGAGCAGAAGCTAGTATGCAATAAACTCAGTTTTTCAACGGCGCCACCAAATATATCTAAAAGAACACCTTTTCTAACGGTGAGTAATAAAACTCCCTCGTATAGAAACTTCTCCGCAAGGTTCCAGGCGCAACTTTCACACGATATTTCTTTCCAACTTTACAATTTCTTATATTTTTCTTCAACTGTTTCTTGTGTAGCGGCGTATTGCGAAAAAATATCTTTGTATTTAGAATAATAAATAAGTGGATATTATCTATTTTGATGAATGCCTGTGGTATAAAATGTTTTCATTTTATTGAAGTTTGTACCGTAAGTCGCAGTGCACATCTGTAAATTCGATAAAACGATAACTAGGTACTGTTATATATCACGATTCAATAAACAATACAAATTTTATTTTAGTTGCGTTAGAACAAAATTCCATTTGTTTGAAGATACAGAGATTGTTTCTAAAAACTAATTTTAACAAAGATAAAACGGTTAGTTCGCAACAGCTACCTTTTCCAGAATTATGTAGATTTGTTAGCGCGATATAATTGGCTCGGTGATTCACCTACAAGTCACGTTCGCATATATATTCGGATCGTTTGCAATGCAATTTATTCTTTACAAACTATAGTTTATTACTTACCTATTGTTTTTACTATTTTTTAATTTAAGCATATGTAAGTACCTATAACTAGTCATTAAATAAAGGTATTCAAACAATGTTTTAAAAAAAAACATTAGGTAAAATTTAGGAATAGACATAAGAGACGCTTTCGTCAGCCTGGCGGAGAAATCTGTCAATATATGGGAATTTTAGCGCGACCGCTAACAGAGCGGCTACCGCGAAAACCGAAATTCGCAAATTGCGGGGATCTTTCTCTTTTACTCCAACGAAGGCGTAATTAGAGTGACAGAGAAAAATCCCCGCAATTTGCGAACTTCGATTTTCGCGGTTATAGCCCTGGCGCGGTCGCACGGAGCGACTGAACGTGTTAACAAAAAATATTACGAGCAACACTAACTAGCGCAGACGCGAGCGGCGGATTTTGCCTACAATGGCAGCTGCGTGCTCCCGCTCCGTGCACCCGCGCCAGCTAGCGGACGCCCATAGGTAAGTACATGTGTGTCTGACGGAGATCTATTCGCGGGCTCATATCTGTGATATAAAAATTGTCTGCGATAAAAAATCTGTTGTTGATAATTTTTTTATGTAAACCGTAAAATTTGAAGCATTGATTGATGCTCGATGTAAAGAGGATGTCGACAGAGACAGAGCAAATGTGCGGGCACGCCAGGCGGCATTCGTTATGTGCAGAACCGTCCGTCATGTCGCGGTAGGCTGTCGCCGCGACAGCTCCAGACACGGCTGTACTGTGACACCGACGTGTAACCAAGTGCACTGCACTTTAGCACTCTACTTTATTTAGTATGCGCCCGTCTTTAAAAGGATTGGATGTCATTAGAATCTAAAATACACAATAAAAAAAATATCGCATCTCACCCATTTGTCATACCGGTTAAAAACAAGGTTTATATCGTAACCATGATTGCAGAGAACCTTTCCTTCTACTTTAAACGTACAAAAAATAGAAACAACCACACAAGTGCAAGTCCGACTTACCCACAGAGGGTTCCGTACTTTTTAGTATTTGTTGTTATAGCGGCAACAGAAATACCATCATCTGTGAAAATTTCAACTAGCTATCACGGTTCATGAGATACAGTCTGGTGACAGAGAGGTAGACAGACGTCTAGACGGAGAGACGGACATATAAGTTTTAGTAATAGTCTCGTTTTTACCCTTTGGGTACGTAACCCTAAAAAGGTTTGATTTTTTACCTAATTACGAATTATTAACATTTACTGAGTGTGTACCTACCTAGGATTAGTCCTGCTCAGGTCTCATAAATTACTGTACTCGTATTCAATACAAATCCCCTTTCCCACTTCACCATTTTAAACAGCATCCAG
Organism: Cydia fagiglandana; assembly: GCF_963556715.1. Classification (NCBI taxonomy): domain Eukaryota; kingdom Metazoa; phylum Arthropoda; class Insecta; order Lepidoptera; family Tortricidae; genus Cydia; species Cydia fagiglandana. Next base: position 742,205 of record NC_085932.1, on the reverse strand, counting down.
TATAGTATCGGTGTAAATTCATCCCAGGACATACGCTCCTACGTGGCGCTAGATTTATGGCCGTACCCTGCGGCTACACGGAATACGGACGTCTCAGCATCTGATGTATGAGACGAGCGGATTTATGCGACGTTTATTGGTTGTCTTACAATCTTATTCTGATGTAATTAGCTGGCATTTAATTATGTCCTAAGAATTAACTCTTTTTAACATTGTACTAGGTATCGGTGTAAAATAGTTTTCATCGCCTCTGGATTAATAACTTTGGTTATCTTTGGGCAACCTTAAGCTTCCACAACAGTCTTGCTGTATCTCAGGAACCATAAGAAGTAGACAATTTTATATTTCTTAGCTTGTGTACGTATTCCATTCTAAAAAGTAATAAAAATTAAACGAATAGAGGGCGTTCATGCCTTTTATTTATGTTTTTCAACAGGCTATATATATAAATAACTAATTGTGATTTCATTGCTTAGCCTTCCATTAAAGTTTACACAGGTAATAAATCAGAAATCTTGTTTGCACTATCACAAATCTATCACCGCAGCAGACACCAAACAGCCTCACGGGGCATATGAACAGCCTTGACTAACCCCGCGAATGTTGACACAGTATTAATATCACGCGTCCCATCGACGACCAATCAGGTTAAAATCACACTTCAATTTAACCACAAATACAAACTCGCACAATGAATAACCGTAATATTTATGGCAATATTATATCGACAAGCCAAACGAATAATTAGAAATAGGCTTTTAATGGTAATTTTTCGTACATTTTAACCGACTTCAATAATAACATAGTATAATTTTATTATTTCGTAGCTAGACAGGGATTATTATTCTACTTAACAAAGAGAAATGCTTTAAAATGTACTGTCAGTTTTACAAAAAAGTGTTATTCAGAACACATTCTGGAAATATTCGCATACGTACTATGCAAGCTAACATGATCAACATACTATTTACACAGCATTAATGTGTTTGTCGAATTAGCTGAATTCAAGGTTATTTAGTACAACGAGATCACAATCACATAAATGAATAACCATATGAAATGCGCATGTTTAAAAATGTCGAGATTAGGGATATTTTTCTAGCGTTTTTATCAACTTAAATTACGTATGTTTTGTTGTATTGTGTACACATTATTGGCGAAGTACTTTTAAAATATTTTACCTAGACGTTCCATTACTTTGTAGAACTTATACTTCACAAATGAAAACATCCTAAAAATGTATCGTACACTTACAAAAAACCGGTCAAGTGCGAGTCGGACTCGCGTTCCAAGGATTCACGCTTGACTGCACATTTCTAATAGGTTTTCCTGACATCTATAGGTAAAGTACTATTTTGTGTATTTTTTTTTTTAAATTTTAGACCCAGTAGTTTTAGAAATAAAGGGAGGGAATCGTCGGACAGACAGACAGACGCACGAGTGATCCTATAAAAGTTCCGTTTTTCCTTTTGAGGTACGGATCCCTAAAAAGGCTCCATTGAGTGCATCCTAACAGGATCAACAAACTGATCACCAAGCCTGATTGACCATATGAGCAGCTCGTCTAATCCAGCGGACGTTGACACAGCATTAATATTACACGTCCCATCGGACGACCAATCAGAGCTTGTTTAATTTCGATCAACCGCACCGCCGACCGTGTAATTGAGCCTTGTCACTTGCACGCCCTGGGTGGTTAAATTATGACATGTTGACCATGTTGATGGGATTATGGGTTTTCTTTCACTGTTGCAAATTATTTAAATTAAAATTTTGTAGAAAAAATCTGAGAAACTACAGCTTTGAGATGTCACAAAGAGTAGGTAAGCATTTTCAATCAGCAAAGAAAAAGGGGTTATGTCAATTAGCATTAAACACACAGGAAGACGTATTCCAATTGTAATAACAGGAGATGATTTTGATCTTAATTTATTAGGGATACACAATTTTTTCTCAAACGGTACAAACGCGTTTTACTTGCTAAGAACATGTACCTACAGTACCTATGTGTTGTAGACACAGCTTTAAAATGTTTAGCTCGGTAGACTTCTACAAACTGTGCCGTAAGCTACCTTTTTTCATTATGTTTATTTATGTAAATGCTGCTTGCAAAGGAAACGCTTCCAGGAGAGTTCATATTTTATTAAGGAGTCTTATCGGAATTGCTCTGAGGCTATTAAAATAAATACGGCCTGAATGTTTAAATTTAACTTGCACCAAACAGTTTTAGGAAACTAAAGGAAATAGCTACTTTTGATACTTTTTAAAGCGATAATCTTGGTTTTTTAAAATTAACTGGCTAGTCTTAGTAGTCAATTTAACATGATAAAATTTATAAACATAAACATCAACATATGTTTCTATTTTAGAAAACAAAACTAAAATATCAATATTATAATCGTGAAACTTTTAACAAAATCGTCTACAATTTAGCAACAAAATACTTCCTCCCAATAAAACAGAGACATTTCATATTCTTTGTATCCATAAATATGCGCTGACAGCCGAAGGCAGTTCGGAATATCACGTATCACATTGTAACAGGCAAATACTGCAATAAATGCAATACGAAGAACTGCAGTCATTTTACTGTTCCATTCAAAAAGCTGTATGATTTACAGGTTTTATAGTAACTTATGCCATGTTGGCATAAAACGGTAAAACGTAAAATTTTTAGGTCCATTCTGCAACATGGACGATAAAGTGCATTTTGCTAATTTGTGGTATATTTGCAATTTTATTGCGTTAACTGCTAACTTTGTTGAACCATGACTTGTTAATATTTCTTGACGACTTTCTAACATGTTTGTATTTTTTTTTATATTGCGTTAATAAACAATATTGACATGCAATTTACCTACCAATCTTTTAGAATCTGTGCGGAAAGAGAAGAGTACATTGAATCCCGTATATACCATTCTGACTTTTCTCTTTCCGCACAGAATTTACTCGTATAATTACAATATTGATGCCCACACGACGTATCGAGATTTAAGTATGGCAAATTAAGTTAACTAGTACATTATACCGGCGTAAATATAATGCATCATAAATACCTCAGGAAGTCTTTCTATTCACCAGAAAGTGCACACCTTACGAGTATGATGATAATTAAATACTGGACATTCGTTACTGGTACAGAACCCATAGGTATACCGCGAAGCTAACTAGACAAAGCAACGGAAGGGTTAGTTAGTATTTCACACGACCGCCGCCGGTTGGAAGCGAGTTAGTATACCTTACAAAAAACTCTTTTTCACATAAATTAGACTCATACTTACTACAGGATGGCCCAAAAATATGCTAACAAAAATATCTTAGGTATATTTTTCTTACTCACACGTCTTTTAAAAATGTCTTCAAAATTTAAACTACATACAATAATTTAACTAAAAAAACCGGCCAAGTGCGAGTCGGACTCGCGTTCCAAGGGTTTCGTACATTACAAAATTTTTAACAACATATTTTTTTAAATATATGTGAAACGCGAGTGAATTGCCTTTAAAAAACCCGTAGGGGTCGGATCAAAAACTAAGTAATTGGTCCGACTCACGCTTGACTACATATTTCTAATAGGTTTTCCTGTCATCTATAGGTAAAGATCTCTTTAATGTATTTTTTTCAAAATTTTAGACCCAGTAGTTTCGGAGATAAAGGGGGGAATGGTCATTTTTTATCTATTTTCTTGAATTACTTCTAAACTGTTTATTTTAAAATTATAAAAAAAATATGTTTGAGATTCTCATATTGAGCTCTTTCATTTGATATATAACACGATATAGTTTGAAAAACTTTATTTTTTGATTTTCTCATTTACCCCTCAAAAGTGGCCCCCATGTTTAAAATTCATTTGTTTACGATACATGTCCGTCTTTGGGTCACAAACATATATATGTGTACCAAATTTCAACTTAAATGGTCCAGTAGTTTCGGAGAAAATAGGCTGTGACAGACGGACCGACAGACAGACAGACAGACGCACGAGTGATCCTATAAGGGTTCCGTTTTTTTCCTTTTGAGGTACGGAACCCTAAAAAGGTATTATCTTTAAACTGAACTGAACTGAAAACTAGTCTAGCAAACGCAAACGTTTGTTAAAATTATCAACAATAAGCACGGTAAAAATATGACTGAAACGTGTTTTTGGGGCCATCCTGTACATACTTACGATAACTTAATCTGTAGACTACTACCTATAATTTCAGTTGTTGAATTTATTATAGTGCTATCAGGCTATTTGCACGGACTAGGAAATGCACAGACGAGTGATGTCAAAATGACATCAACTTTACATTAATTTGTACGTTCGAATCGGCCTGGTCAACTAGATTTAATTTCCCCGCGTACGCGCGGAAGCTACAGACTTCCTCACATAGAGTCCGCATTATAGGTTTTAATGCGATCTGCGCGGAAACTCACGTCGCGCCGCGCTCCATTGTCCGGCGGTGGATCGGCGTTCGGAATTAGGTTTGCAGGCTGTGGGCTGTCGTGTTTGAAAGGCTTTTTGTAACTTTGTTTGTGTTGCGACTGTGATTTTTATTTGAGCTGTTTATATGGTAATAACGTACCTATAACGTATAATCGTGGTTAATAACGAGCCGAACTGATATTTTATCACGTCAGACATTTTGTAACCGTACTGATGTCACTGTCAAATCACATACATTTTTTGGAATAAATAAAAGGTACTTAACCATTCTCCTCTCCACTCCCTTCTCTAAAAAATACTTTACTGTTATGCGACAAATTGTGGAAATATAAGACCTCGCTTATTTTCCAAGAACCCGGTATTGACACAACCTCATCCTGTCCCGTCTTTCGATTTTAATATCCTCGTTCAAATTTCACCTCTATGTTTAATATTATAAGAGCTCTGATCGCATTTGTAAACACGGCTAATCGAAATTAAGACAAACGACTGTAACCCATGTCAGAAAAAGTGCTCATTTAGTGGAAAGTTGGACAAAAAGTGAAGAGCTGATAATGCAGGGCCTAATGTGAAATCGATGGTCGGACGGACATGACGAAGACGGACTGATGCGGTCGGATCGATCGCGATTTGGGAGTAAACAAAGAATCCACCATACTGAAGCATTGACATTGACGTAGAACTAGCGTTCTCAGCAAAAAAATTGCGGTTGTCCAAATTCTCGGCAAAAATAAGACAACCACCGTAAAGATTCAAAAAGAGCAGTCTTAACAATAGGTAATAAAAGCCCCTATTGTTACCGAATAGTAATTTTAATGAAGTTTCCTCAGTTTTTTGCGACAAAGTATGAAAGTCGAATAGAACGCCGGATGGGCGGGACAAAATGAGTGATGGATGCCCTAGTTCGAAAGCTCAATCGAAGCTAAGACTAACCAAAAGCTCACAAAAACACTAGAAGTTCCAGGTTGAACAGCGCGGCAGGAATATGACCTTCAATTACGTTACTCTATATTTTCTTTCTCTTTAACCAATATAATTGACTTGAATCTTGAATTTTTTTTTTTTTATTATGCATGGGTTTACTCATGGCCACAGACTAGCCGAGGCGTAGACGTGGCCTACGATGGAGCGAGCTCGCCCAGAAGGTGCCTCTTCACTCTTGATTTGAAGGTTGCCGGGTTATAAGAGCACGGAAATATAGACGCCGGCAAGGAATTCCATTCCTTGGCAGTGCGCATAAGGAAAGTAGAAGCAAAGCGCTTAGTGCGAATTGGCGGAATATCTACCAAGTAAGGATGGAAACCGGCCGTGCGTCTAAAAGTCCGATGGTAGAATGGGGACGGTGGAATGAGCTCGTGTAGCTCTTGGGCACACTCCCCGAAGTGCAACCTGTAGAATACCGACAGGCTGGCGACTTTCCGCCGATGGGCCAAAGTCTAAAGCTTAGCCGTTAGCTTCTTGTCGCCAATCATCCTCCTGGCTCTGCGCTCCACTGAGTCCAAAGCGGCGAGTTGGTATTTAGCTGAGCCATCCCACAGGTGGCTGCAATACTCCATGCACGACCGGACTTGAGCTTTGTAAAGTGTTAGAAGCTGTCCAGGTGTGAAGTATCGCTTCACCTTATTTAGGACGCCCAGCTTTCTGGCCGCAGTTTGTGCTTTAGACTCAATGAAGCTGCCGAAGCCGAGGACTGAACTCAGCTCCATGCCGAGGAGTTCCAGGCTGTCGGTAATAGGTACAGATGCACCCCGGAAAGAAGGAGTCAGGTCGAATGGACTCCGTTTAGCGGAAAATAGACACGCCTGCGTTTTGGAGGCATTGAACGTGACCAGATTGTCATCACCCCACTGGGAAACGAGACTAAGGGTCAAGTTCATTCGCTCAACCATGGCCTCTCTCTGTGAACGTATATCCTCCCTGCTGTCCCTTGCACTAGCCAAATATCTCTCAACAACCGTACTGTCATCTGCATAACCTACAATGCTGGGTTGCAGCATGTCGTTAATGTGGAGCAGGAAAAGGGTTGCGGAGAGAACAGACCCCTGAGGAACACCGGCGTCAATGGCCATGAGGTCCGAATTGAATATTATTATTGGTAAGGTAAACGTACTAGTGCCCAATAGATGACACCTTGCTGTCACCTCTATATAGAAGTTTCAAGATGACATGTACTGGAACCGCGTCGAGCACCAGTAAGTACGTTTACCTTACGTACTAGTATTACCCACGTTGGAATACAACTATGCAACCTTAACTTCTCTGAAAAAAAAAAACAGATCAACCAATTTAACTCCGTTTATAGATAGTTTTTCCTACAGCTCCCATACACTGTGAGCAATAGCCCATAGCCACACTGCATAGCTACTGTACCTACACACTGAGGCAGTCGCAATAGGCGTGTGACAATCTGACTAATAACTGCGAACCGAGTCGTGACGGCCGTGACGTGACGTGCACGGGGCCGGATTGAGTGTGCACTAGGCTTTATGGCTAACATTACGTGTTTGCAAATTATGCATAGGTATTAAAACAATAAGAAGCATCTAATGTATGTATGTACGAGGTACTTGACAATTTACATTTTAATGTAGTATTTTATTTTTATTTTATTTTATTTATTAGGAAAACTTACAGCTTGGGTAACAAGTTAGGTAATAACATAGATACAGTAAGCCAATTACAAGTTTCCACAGGTAGAAACTGTGTAAAGTATATAGCGTGCGAACTTACAAATTTAATAAATAATACTTACAATTATATTTTGCTTATCATGCTAGACAGGGAGAATAGATTTACACAGTGAACGAGAAGAACAAAAGAGAAATAATAATAATTAAAAAAAAAGCATAGAAATAGGTACATACTTAAGTGTTAACAGTGCGGGAGAAGTCTTGGCTCATTAGTTTGCGTATAGAACTAAAGCTATCACAGAACAGATCGATGAAATCATGAAATCATGTATTATTTGATAAATCTGTAAAGATTTTTATCACAATTACATAGCACCGAATAATGAGCCCTAACGATCACATAACTATAAATACGTACTCTATAGAACTCCAGTTCTGATTTTCCAAGTGTGATCTGTCGAACCCATTGAACGAGCACAATGGAGTGGGCATCTTTGAGACTTTTGTGAAAGTTTCAGGCTTACCTGGCTCAACAAAGCGACGGTATACCGTCATTATCGTCGGGTCATATCGACCTTTTATAACGACTGCAGACGAAAATGTCTCAATTATTTATATAGTGTTTTGAATGGATTCTATTTACATCTGATGACAAGGTTTCTGATGGTTTTTAATCAATATGCTATATCAACATAATGTAATTGTGGGATTTTTATAGGCCCGTAAATAAAAACCTAATTTCATAGTGGTTTATCATTAATAGAAAATATGATTACATAAAATCTTGCACTTCTAGACTGATCAATTCAATCTTTGGTATAAAGTGCAGTAATAGTTATTTACGATACAAGTGCGTAAAACAGTAAATTCTCAACAAGTAGTGATAAATTAAAACACGAACGAAGGGAGTGTTTTAAATTGACAGAAGTTGCGAATTACCTATTTTTGGTAAAAATTCCGTACGATGTTCGACTGTACATATGGCCCTATAAATTTTCGACCTAGGCACGAAAAGTGCTTATTCTCATAATGGTGCTACTTTCCCGCGGATGGTTTTTGAGTATTTGTATAGTCTCTATGGCTGACAATATATTAAATTTTGAGAAGTAAAAGGTCCCCAGAGTTAGGGTAGATTAATACTATCAAATCTGTACTGACTGTATACGTTTGAATGTCGTTCAGTAGGCATTAGTTCTCGGGCCATTGGGAAAGGAGTGTTTTACGAGTGTACCGAGCTAATGTTGTGGAAACTCTGGATACCAACTCCGGGGGTAAACTGTGGGTTGAAAAAGTGATACGACTGTTCCCTGAACCTACTGCACCTTAAAGGATGACTGCTAGATGCTAGCCCAGGCCGAGGCATCCGACATTCTAGAACGGCTGATCGGTGAACAGTTGATCACGTGGCGCTTGCTAAAGAAAACGAAGAGATGAAAGCTCTGGCCTGATGGCCCCGGGCCGGTCTAGCGTGAGTCATCCTTAAGTCTCAAATATCAAAGTAATGAAAATGTTTCCCGCCGTGATCCCGCTTGTAAGGGTGCAGCGTAATAAAATAGCTTTTGATTCTATTCACTTTACGATGTCTACTGGCGTGTGAACAAGTTAAGTTTACAATAAAATGGGTAGGACCCACATTTTAAAACAGCATCGCGCTTTTCACTTCCTAAAAACCCCAAGGAACCGAAATAACATAGAGCTCTTAATACGGATGTTAAGCTAAGTAACTCCGGTCCATAATCTGATACGGCCAGTACTACCCGGGTAGTACCCGCTTAGTACTAAAAGCAATCTTAGCCGATCATATTTAGACTTTATTTCCTTTACAATAAGGTTAGGATTTGACAGTTAACAGTCTGGTACGGGAGGCTGGTAGTTTCTTTTAACGGTAATTGCTCACTATATTGCGTGGCTGCTACAGGAGATTTTAATGGTTATTAAATATTATTTGTATTGTTATGAGCGTGTGTTAAGATGTTTAGCGTATTATTATGACATAATATTGCATATGATTTAATTTTTGCGAAGGGTTAATAGGGTTTTGTGGCATTTATTTAATGCCGAAATGTGCTTATTAGAACTTGTACCTCAAGTACAAAATAAATAAATCTTACCAAATAAATTAACGAAGTTCAGACATGTTGACAACACACCAATAAATACACAGTCATATCCGGACGTCTGGTGGACCCAAAACTAGGTAAAGTTCTTGCATGCAAATATTTGTAAGACAGATTTTATACAAGCAAGTATAAGTTTAATAAGAAGAAAGTTACATCATTATTATAAATTGTATGCGCGAACATTAGTGCGTGTGTGTTGTTTCTGTATATTTCGACGATAACTTTTTGTCCTAACAAAAATCTATGAAGTTTAGTAATTTGTTCAGGGTTATCCCTCCCAATTCGCATTTTTTTGTCAACACCATAAAAAGTTACCTACTGTCGATCGAAAAACAGAAAATACTCATGTCCAATCACAAGAATGGCGTCGTTGGTGACGGACTTAATGTAAACTAAAATAGTTACCATACAAATCAAACTACAAAATTAATTTATAGCAGTCCTATCTACCAAGTTTCCCCAGAATTACTTAAGCATATAATTTGAAATTCCAAACAATGTGCCGTCTGTCTGTCCCAAGATCCGAGGCGAGTATTAAACTAAGTCGAAGTTGGCCAACTTCTGAATATAGGGCATACGATTGGAATACATATCGCATGCACATGGACGGTACCTACGGTCAAGATTTTTCGTTAAATGTTATTTATGTAAGATTTCTAAAGTATATTTTATAATACTGATATCTGCGTACTTACTTACTACAATTCAACGTACTTACTTGTTTTTGAAAAATTGTAACTGAAAACACATAAGCTTTTTAATTTTGATTTATTTGTGGAAACATTTCTGTAATATTTTTAGAATGACATTTATTCTCTAATTCTTAAGCTACCTATGACACCTAAAACATTGTATAGTCATATTGTCGATAAAATTCATCGTACTTAAGGTGGTTAAGTGGATAATGACTCCACCATAACTGTCCAAACACATTGTATTTCAAAATTTAAGAATTTAAGAAGTAATCTTTTTTAAAAGCAAGTAGATTTTCCAAAGCCTTTTTATAACATTGTGAAACTCTGACCTTTTCTTGCTCATATACCGTAATACAAAAGTGGAACAATATTTGTCCGATGCGAATATTCCTAGCATCTCTATCTACAGAGGATGCATAAAGTTTTATGCGTCCGATTGGTTACTTTTATTGGGCAGTGGAAGCAGAGCGCCTTATCTATACCTGCCATGCATGGGTGTGTCGCAGCGCATGACAGCGCAGGCAGTGCGTGGAAAAAAAAGCTGGGATGCCAACCGAATTAACAACCATAAGATTTACACGGCGCTATTTTTTTCCCAAATACCGTATACGGGATTTTATCGAGTAAGTACCGTAGTGACAGCAAAATTTGTATGGCAACGTTAAAAATCGTATACACGGCGACTATGCGGGAAAGCCGTCTAGCCGTGTGAACGATTTTGAAAGTTGCCATACAAATTAACGTGTAAACCTAGCTTAAAATTTCACTCATATTATTTTCAAGTAAAAAGCTCGGTATGATATGTTTTAAGCATCGAGTAAGTAATTAATAAAGCTATTTTGTTTGACAGTTTCTATAAATAAAAACTTAAGTGGCCATAAATACAACGATCAAAAACTATAAAGCCAGGTGCATACTACATGTTATTAAGAGTAACAAACGGCCACATACAGGATATTTACTACTGTGAAGCTTACAAAGGACAAGTATAAAATTCTTCTCTTCTTCAATTTAAGAGGTATCCTCTTGTCGGTGGAGTATTTTCCATTTCTCCCTCTCATAAGCCATAGCTTTGACCTCTTGATACGACACGACACCAGCTATTTCTTTTATTTGGTCTATATAGCTACGTCTTGGTCTGCCCCTGCCTCTCTTTCCTTCTATCTTGCCTTCTATGATGGTTTTAAAGAAGTTGTCGTGCCGTAACAAATGTCCAATCATTTAATTAAGTATAAAATTAGGTTGTCATATTTTTAGCGTTTGTTTAGTCAGCAGGCCAAGCTGTCTTACTAAGCTGTATTTGTATTAAGCCTTAGTACCGCTATCATTATTAGGGTCCGGTGGATAAGCAACATAACGATGCCGTCTGACCCTGCAATTGATTTAATCTTTATGCCAGTATGAGACTACCGGCCAATTCGAACGTACAGTGACATCAGAATGATATCAAAATGGATGTAATTCGGTATTCGTGCATATCGCTCGTACTGGCACAAGGCGAGTCACACGATACCTAATAATACCATGGTCCAAATCATTTAGATGTCAGTATTTAAGTTCGAACCAGCCTGTGAGACTCGATCTTATCAGCGTTTGCGTTTAGGACGATGTTAGAATAGGATTATGTTGCGGTTTTATGGACCATTGGTTGTGAAAATGTTACGACAGTTATTAAGGAAAACCGGCTACTTATACTTGAGTGATTGTAATCAAATTCATCTGAATTCAGTACCCTGCATAAGAGAATAATTTATATTATTATTTTGAATATGAATTTGCAGTGTTATCTCTGGTATTAGCGAAGATGGACTCAATATTTAAACCATTCACATTTATAAAATATAAAATTGTGAAAGTAGGCAAGTTTAATAACCGTGCGTTGACTCATAAACCTTTTTGAAATCAGCTTCAGGATCAATTAAAATATCATAAAATTGTCGTATTTTTGTATGTTTTTTTATGGACTATCTTAGAGGCTACATTTGAATGGCTTGCAGCAACAGCGTTCTTGTAGGTACGATATTTTTTCATTAATTCCATCCCAAATTTAAAAAAAAATAAACTAATTTTTATCAAGCAGATACGTCTGCAAACGAAACGATGTTAGATATTACGATAGCTCTCACTATATGCGCCTCCTTAAGGCGACTAAACAAAATGAAGAAATGAAAATTCTGACGCTTCTGATTGGCTTCAGTATCTCAGTTAGTTAAGGGCGATTGAACCGGCGGTGTTCCAAAAGGACGCAGGTTCGAATCGGTAAATGGTTCCATTAATCCTTTAATTTTAAATGTCATATTTACTTATTAATTATTACCTAATATTAATGGAGTATTACCATTAAAAAAACGAATTAAATGCTATATTGTAAATAGTTACCATTAGTATTTAGTATTAAGATTATTGCCATGCCAACACAGGGTACCATGTACCGACTTTATAATGTTTTAATACCATCCTATGTACAAATGAACATGGACGCAATAAAGATATGAATTATGAATTATAAATAACTTTCAATCAGTCAACCTTCGTCCAAACCAGACAAATTGTTCGGTTAAGTTTTAACAATCAAACGGCCCTGCAGCTAAACGGGTCCATTCATTACCATCGCAGTCCGCAACTAAATCCGGTGGATCCGGGTTTGATTCCCGTTTAAAGTCGAATAGGCCGGAAATCGATTGCTTTGGGAGCTGCGCGTTCGAATTGTAGGCGAAAAGACGTGGAGATGTGGTCGCTAGATGTGGCATTAAACAATGTTTTAACTAAATTCACAAGCTAAAAATTAAAACGTCAAATCGTCAATGTCTTAGCAAATTGGTATAAGCCAACGGGCGTCAGGGACGGAAAACACAATGCTCTTATTACATATTCAATTAAAATAAAAAACCGGACAAGTGCAAGTCGGGCTCGCCCACTGAGGGTTCCGTACTTTTTAGTATTTGTTGTTATAGCGGCAACAGACATACATCATGTGTGAAAATTTCAACTGTTTAGCTATCACCCATGAGATACAGCCTGGTGGCAGACAGACGGACAGTAGAGTCTTAGTAATAGGGTCCCTTTTTACCCTACGCTCCATATACTCACGTTTATCTGACACGTATCATTGCCAATTACCTTTTCTCCATTTAATGTAACCCGCTCGCAGTTTTGAAAATTACCCAAAACACAATTTTCCGCTACACAAAAAAAGTTATGATTGGTCACTAAAAGTTTTGACTGAGTAAATCCCTCGCGGCTCAAAACAAGTGGGGTCATTCTTAAGCTTGTAGTCAGATTTCTATAGATAATTATTCTAGTTCCTTGGCTTTGGCTTTCAGATTTCAGCAGGTAGCTGTTTGCGTAAGAAATCTTTAATTTTAAGTTATTCTGCTCACGTGCATTATTAAAATCGACCTGCAACGCCGAGCCACACGAAAAGAAGGTAAAATTCACTAGAAAGAAAGCCCGATCAACCTGCTAGTATAAAAACTTGTTAAATAATTCGGTCAAGTGCGAGTCGGATTTTTACTCTTAAGGTTTTTGAGTTTCGGTATCGTAAAGCCTATGAGGCTTGTGAAATGTTATGAATAACGGTGCTAATACAATGTTCATCATTACTAGTTCGTTATCTGCCTATATGCCCTATATAAGGCCTGCTTCTTGGCACATCGTCATCGTCATCATAGTCATATCATCCGAATGACGCCCACTGCTGGACATAGGCCTCTCCCAGGGATTTTCAAAACGACCGGTCTTGCGCCGCTCTCATCCATCGGCTCCCTACGACCTTAACAAGATTGTCGGACCATCTTTTATTGGGTCTTTTCTTGCTGCGTTTTTCTTGGCACATGCCTCCCCTTATTATATTGATTTGGGTTAATTATGCTCTTTACCAGAACGACAACTACGGCAATTACAACTACAACTATGTGGCAAAGTAGTTGCAACTACTTTAAAAATACAAGAAGTGAGTCTAGAGCTAAAGCCACTCTGTGACTCTTAGAAGTCTAGATTATCAATTCTTGTATTTTTAAAGTAGCCGCATTTGACTCATAATTGGAATTGCCCTGCCTGATCTTATTTATTATTAACCACTTGCTTTTTCTTGCCAATTCTGTTATAAAAAATAGCTCTTTTGGAACCTTCGAGAACAAACCCTAAAAACTAGTTAAAAAGTAATCTCAGCCAATCGCTTCCATGATCCTCGCATCCGCGTCGTCCGGCGAACGGAAATAACGCGCTTAATAGATTCGCTTCGGCTCACAAGTGCGCTGACAACTCGCTAATCTATTTATGTGGATAACTGCACTGCAAACACGCATAGCCTTTGTCATAGGCAGAATAGACCTATTTCACGTATTTTGCTAGATTTTAACATGATTATATACGGGTAAGATTTTAGTAGAGGGTTAATTAAATCGAGTAGCCAAAAGTATCCGGTACTCCCAAGTTCTAAAGCACAGGCTTCATGTATGGGTAGGTATGACAAGTGCGCTGACAACTCGCTAATCTATTTATGTGGATAACTTCACTGTAAACACGCATGGCCTTTGTCATAGGCAGAATAGACCTATTTTACGTAGTTTGCTAGTTTTTAACATGATTATATACCGGTAATATTTTAATAGAGAGGTAACCGAATCTCTAGCCATGGGTATCGGGGGCTCCATGTTCAAAAGCACAGGCTTCATATACATGAAGCCTGTGCTTTTAATGTCATACTCATACGAGTACTCATAATTATTGTTGTGATTAATTGTGTTAAATTATGTGATAAATGGTATGATTGCATTCATTAAGTCATTAACTCATTATCATGTATTGTATTTTAATTTACCGAAAATATACAACTTACCAACATAACCTCCACATAGTTAACTGACCAATTATAACCCTTATAGCAAACACATAAGGTTCACCTTAGCTCGGTTGTGTTGTTAGTTGCACGTTAATCACTCAGTGCCAGCAGCCGAAATCACTTACCTGCAACAAATGCGCACAAATTAAAAAAGCACTCGATCACGGCGACACAATCAGTTAATGGCTCCGTTCGTATCATACCTGTGTTACTATGGAGAGTATTTATTGCAATATATTTTATTGGACATACTTCAAGATAAATTGGGGCGACAACGTTGAGGTACTGGATGTATTTATATTAAATGTACATATTTTATCGCAATAACGGCACTATAAACTACCTTAAAAATTGCACCAATTTCCACCAGTTTTGTTGCAAATATGAAATTTTGTTGCAGTTTTTGTGATCTTGCCATTCTGAAATCGTTAGGTACAGGTAGTAAATAGGTAGGTACTCTTTCTGTGTCTTTGGCTGGATTGCACGTTTACTTTTTAAATATGCTACATTTATTAACTCGAATAATTGTAAGCTTATAAAAGGTCATTTTATAAGCTCACTTAACTGCACATATAATGAAACCTCCAAAAGTAAAAACTACGTAACTCCTAAATAACGAAACCTCAACGACTATTATTTCGAGTAATTCGAATGACGGACGCGCCGCGTGCCCGCGACGGAAACAAAAACGAAATGTTGTTGCCAACTCTCACAGAGCACGGGACGCCGATAAAATAAAACAGTGTGACCTGGTGATAATAAATAATGAATTAATGCATATTTGGGGACAAACCTACACATATCAACCTAGCCCCAAACTAAGCAAAGCTTGTACTATAGAAACTAGATGTTGTCGGCATTTGAACCAGGGATCTCCTGCTTTGTAGGTAGTTTTACGTAGGTGCCGTCAACTATATTTACGTATTAAATATTTAAGATATACACATAAAATAAAATATATACATAGCCGTCAGCACAGTGAAATTTCACGAGCTCTGGCAACTTTGGTCATCACAATAATCACAATACTAAAACAACCGGCAACATATAAAAAATGTCATTCTATGGAACTTGCTAAGTATGTAAACAAAAGTCACTAGTAAATTCATCATTCAGAGACAATTTAAATATGGCGGTTTGTTTATTTACTCGTACATAGTTATCAGCTATGGAACCTGCATGAATGACACTTTAGAAAAAAACGTCAGCTTATGTTTCTGTAACTCAGAAATCCTTTCTCAGTTACTTTGCCTCAAGAGTGCATATGGTCAGTTATAGTAAAAAAGGTAAATTTTAAGATATAGGCGCTAAGGGACGATCTCCCATACAATTTATAAATTTTACGCCCTTTACTACTGACTAAATCGATTTTCCATTTTGACTAAACCAGCTACACTATCAACACTATCAAAGATTAAGTCAGGTAAGCTGAGGCAATACACTGTAAAGGCACTGGAACACTCGGTCACAATGACCCAATTATTAAGTGTGTTTTAATGGCATCCACTACTGATAAATGAATTGCAGAGTTCGCGACTCGCCGTTTAAAATTGTGCAGTTTATTCGCACGCGTGAGTTATGGCAGTTTTGTTTTGGCGTGTTTATATGGCTGTTGTTATTAAAGTTGGCATTGGTAGAATTCACATTAAGTAATTGATAATTTGATTTAAAATATTTAAACTTGAAAGAATAAAATACAGTTATACATAAGTCAAGTAGCCATATGCATTTATTGTTTGCTTATTATAGTAAACAAATGTTATTAACTGTTTTCGTGTACGTATTCCATAATTCTGTGCCTCCAGTGTAAAAGGGTTAAACTCGAGTTTGTCCAAATTACAAATTTTGCCAGTGCAAGGTTTATTACATGAAACTACATCTTTTGTGCTGACACCCACGGCCCTACGACTTCTAATTGCTGAGATATCGATTGTGCAAAAGGGTTTAAGTTTGCCAAAATTCTTAACCATTATGTTCAAAACGATTTATTTTTATATAATCTCGTTTAAAAAATTGGTACTTAAGAATCGTGTTACGAACGATAGTTAAAGTAAACTTTAATCTTAATGAATAAACTACATTTCAAGAAACATTCGGTGTAAAGAAATCAAAATTCACTTAGATGTATTTCAACTACCGAGTCTAGTTCGTGAATGACGGTAAAACTTAAGCTTTTTTATTATTCACAAACATTTTTTAAGACGTCATGATGTGTAAAGGGGTATAAATAATTTACTTTGACCGTTTTTCACCATTTAGTTTCGCTAAATTGAGTTAATGATTATGGTTAATGTTCACTTACATTCCTTTTCATATAATTTTTTTTTGTTGGTCAATGTTGTGCAAAACGGTGGAAGTCAAATATCAAAAAGAAAGTCCTGTAGAAGAAAAGACATCTAAAAGGCTGATTATGAAATAATTGTGCAACAAAAACAAAAAATAAAAAAACAAAGATGGGGAAGTAAGACAAACAAGTACAACTGCCCTGTTGTCAGTACAACACTACTACAGTACAACATTACTCTGTTTAGTAACCATTCACAATTTCAACAGAGTAATTAAATATATTAAGTCACTCTTTAATTACATTGATATTATTCTCTTTGGTTTGTTTTTTGTGCCATCAATCTAAAAAAAATGCAATATTTAGTTCCCAAAATGGTTACTTTACACAACACAAAAGTTCAAAAAGATTTTAGCAACACTAGAGAAAGTGCAGTTTAACCTTTTCACACATTCATTATTTTTGTGAAAAGGGATATAAGTTGTTTTTGAAAGCCAATATTTCCGTTACTTTCACATAAGTCAGGTTAATTTAAATGACAAGTTATAATTCATGACTTAAACTATCTAAACTAAAAACAAAAACCTAATTTTTTTAGAAACAATGCAGAGAAAACACGGTTTGAAACGTTTTTCGGCCATACTGAAAAATTACATTTTTTGAGTTTAACCCTTTTACACTGGAGGCACAGAATTAATTTACTAGTTTGTATAATTTCATGTACCTACCTAATGATAATCTACCTAAGTACCTATTCCAGGTTTTACGACCCCGACACAGCAGGACTTTTTTATGTCTGTTTGTCATAGCCTTTACAGTCATAAAATTCGTCACGTATTCATTTCGCTCCATAAAAGAAAGGTTATTGAAGTGAAAACTTTATTCTAAGCTTTTATTTTAAATAGCAATGGAAACGTTTTATGATGAGCTCAATTTTAATGTAGTTATTCGTTATCTTTTAAAAGTTTCTATGACTACCTTAGAATGACATTTTATTTTCATCAACTTAAAATTAAATGACAATAATTTAATCGGAACTACTCAAATTATGCTTGATTAACTTGTAATTAAATTTCTATTTTTTTATTGCAGTAGCCCAATTTCTATCTTTTATAGTGTCGTAGACCGACCGGTAGGTACTTAAAATATTTTTCACCAAAAGCTTTCCCATATTTATATTCTACATGAACATATAGGTATCAACGTGACATAATAAATCATTTCCACACATTTAATTATATTTCAGAGGCACTCAATGTTAATGAGTTATGTCTGACGGTGTTATAATTTTATTACGGCTCACGCGATCGTTGTTATAATAGAATAAAATGTTCCAGCCGTTTACGATTTAGCCTTCTTACGTAATAAATTGATGTTGAGTAATATATGTAAATGTAGACGTAACGCGTCTCCATCCTTACCTAAACGCGAAATGTTGCTGTGAAAATAAATTTGATTTATCCAAGTAGGTACCTATAGCTGTCGGAATTTATTATTAAAGGGACTGAAATTTGTAATTGTTTTCTAGCTTTTGGTAATGCAGGTTACCAGGCGACGCCTTTAAAAAACTAAACCAGAAACACTTACTTTGGCAACACTTGCGCCACTGCAACGCTTACCAAGGCAGTTGCCACGAAAGTGCTTCTAGTAGAAGACAATTTACTTGTTTCAAAATTACTCGCCTTCTAAGATAAATACCCCAATACATCTTATTTGGCTTTTGTGATCGTGGTTCACTTTGTTATTATGGAATATATTATCTAGGTTTCTAGTTTGTTCTCTCTTTCCCTTACCGGGAGAATTAGTGGGTTATCATATCCAAGCAATAAATGATATAAACACAACCACTAAATTCACGGTTACCTCCCGCTCACTGTTAGCCGAACTACAAAAGTATGAAATTAACCTTATGCAACATAGATCAAAATCTACAGCCTATCAAACCAGGGCACCATCAAACAGCCCCGAACATACGTTAGTATTTTGTAACGAAATTCCGCTTGAATAATTCCGTGCGAAACAGGCTTTCAAACCCTCGGTCCGATAAGTTTATCGCGCATCAAATCGGCTGCACTAAATCACAATTACACCGAAATCCGAAAATTTTCGATGAACAGTTTGCGAATAGCATTGTCGAGGATGTAGAGATGGTGGAATGTTTGAGATATCATTAATGCCGTGCTGATCTAAATATTTAATGGCTAGGGATTTCGTATATACAACACAAACACAGGGAAATGACAATAAGCAGTGTAAAAATGCTAAAATACAATAAGTTTGCCTAATATTTGACTCGTGTAAAAAAAGAAGATTGCAATCGCCGCGAATAACCGACCCCGCACAATGGACATCCATTTAATCAACTTGGAATTTGATATACCTAGGTAGTGTCGATGACTGTCAGATGAAATGAAAAATTCTGCTCGTCAGTCTTGGTAACATTGGCATGAGATTTAATTTGGCTGGCTTGTGAAATTGTTTTTTGCTGTGAAGCCACTTCAATGCCCGCTACACCGAATGCATCGTTTTTCATTGCTATCGGTGCAACTAATGCAATTGCCCCGCGTAATTCCGCTCAATCAGTGGCCGCACGCGATTCTTTGGGCAAACACATTATTTCCCTGTTCTAGGTTTCGGCTAAATTAATATGTTGCTGTCGAAATTGTTGGAAATATTCGCGGTGTCGGCATTCTACTTTACATAAGATGCCCATCTAGAATAGCGAGGAGTACCGCTGTAGGTAAGTCACCAGCCAAACCTTGGTGAACAATCTGAAAATGTTAGTTTGAAAAGTTGTAAGAAAGATTTGAATTCGTCAGTAACTACAACAAAATATAAGTAGCTAGTTATGAAGTTATATTTCATTTATTGTTTTTGTGTCCTTGAAATAAAAATCTCCTTATTTAGATGTGTTCGATTTTATGGACATACATTACTAAACACAACAATTATGTTATAAAAAGAATCATCGTAATAAAATTTGTTTGCTTCAGAAATAGCAAGCTTGATTAATGAATGTAATCTAGAGCATATTCCGAGAAATGAATGTGTTAATTCGTAGTAACTATGTTTATGATGATATGGTGTTGGCTGTTGGCATACTATCGGTACAAGTTGCAAATTTAATTTAAACAAAAAAAGAGTCTACAAAAATTGTATATTTAGAAAAGTGCAACTAAAAATCGGTATGCTTGCAAATGACAATACTCAGAACATTATTATAAGTCGTATTTCAGTAAACTAAATATACCTTATTGATTAAAGTTATTCGACACATAAATAATACTAGCGACCCGCCCCGGCTTCGCACGGGGTAGCAAATGATTCACCTAAACCTTCCTCAAGAATCACAATATTGATAGGTGAAAACTGCATAAAAATCCGTTCAGTAGTTTTTGAGTAAATATATCGCGAAAATACATACACACAGACAGACGCGGTGAGGGACTTTGTTTTATGTTGTGATAAACAGTAGTAAAATGAATTTTCACGTGATCACAAATTAGACATAAACATTTATCATGACATTCATGACTCATGCTGTATTTGTCGCATAATGTTGACTTTATTTATGGAGTGTTGCTACTATCAATCAACTGTTAATGATTCCAAAGTGTTTTCACGCTATTATACTACTGATACTTTTGATGAGGTTCAAATGTATTCCAAATTTTATTGTTCTAAACACACAGGAACAGTTTTTGTTCTATTTATATATGTATTTGAGTCTTTTGGACCATACACCTGACCGTCCAACCCAGAGGGGAAATTTGTCCTCGCGATGTTTTTCTCCTCCTATTTGGTAAATATCAAATGAAATGATAATATCCTACAGTATAACTTAAAAAAAAAACTCCTAGGTATCCGGGGTTTGAACCCACGACCTCCAGAGTGAAGTTGCACTCTTTTACCGATAGGCTCTTTAATGTTTGCAAATGGAGATTAAAGCGTAACAAATATCTAATAGATAGATATATTTAAAAAAATATGTTTAACTACTCTAACTCTATATAATCGACACAAACTATTTGATGGAACTTAACCCGGTCCATACCCATATTAATTCCGCCGGGCTGATTCATTACCTCAACGTGAGTTATGAGGTACGGCCCGCAGGCTCAGCAGTTTGGTAACACGGCCGCAATTAACGTCTGATACCTATTTTACGGACCCTACCAAATGTAACTCACATCAGTCTTGTCCTGCTAAGATAAAGAAAAGAAAATTTATTTTTTGCTATTCAGTGTTAATAAATTAAATTAACTATTTTAAAGATACGCAAACAAAACTGACTTTTGCTTTATTCATACTCCAACTACAACTACCTATGTTTTTTTTAACTAATCTCCATCTGCAATGTAGAAGATTAATTTTCGTAGAAGTTTGCTTAATTCTTTTAATATCATTTTACGGTTTAAATTCTAACTAAATCATTTTCTTCAACATTTGAAATGATTGATGATGATGAATGTTTTTCACGAGGAACTATTGTATTTTAATATATTAGAAATATATGTTCCCGTTCGGTACTATTTATATCTGATACAAGCGATTCCTGGCTTATTTTAATCCAACGTGGGGAACGCTAAGCTACTTACCTAAGTAATATTTCAACAAGAACTTAAATCTGTAGGTGACTATACCGATAAAGTCCTCTGACTTCTGTGGCTAACCGTACACGACTGCGGGTACCTCATTACCTCACTGAACGATGAGGTACCCACGCAAGCTCAGCAGTTCGGAAACATGCTCCCAATTATCCTGTCCCCGTTCAATTAGTTACTATTCGACAATCAAACGTTATGTGCGATTGAGTTTCGACAAAAATTATACTCATTAACTGTGTGCCTCATTAAACGTTTCATTTTATTAATTGATGGGAAAAGCACTGGTTAAAAAATTAAAGCCTTGCTTGCTGACATGCCTATATTTTATAATATACATTATATGTAATTAATGATTTGAATGAACTAGTTTTTCCCATGATTGTGCATTCCTAGACAATTTTCGCCATTTTGCAGAGGTAGGATACTCCACCTACTAAGCAATAAGTAATTAAATATTAACAGTGTAAAAAGTAACAGTGGTCCGCCCTTTGACGAGTACCGAGCTACTAACAATGCAATAACAGCGATGTATCTGCATACACCCTACCTGCGTAGGGTACGCCTTTTCGCCACTTTACAAGTGGTGGTTTTGTTTGGTAAAGTCTTCTTCTTCTTCCTCGCGTTATCCCGGCATTTTGCCACGGCTCATGGGAGCCTGGGGTCCGCTTGACAACTAATCCCATGATTTGACGTAGGCACTAGTTTTTACGAAAGCGACTGCCATCTGACCTTCCAACCCAGAGGGGAAACTAGGCCTTATTGGGATTAGCCCGGTTTCCTCACGATGTTTTTCCTTCACCGAAAAGTGACTGGTAAATATCAAATGATATTTCGTACATAAGTTCCGAAAAAGTCATTGGTACGAGCCCGGGTTTGAACCCGCGACCTCCGGATTGAAAGTCGCACGCTCTTACCGCTAGGCCACCAGTATTGGTTATTATAAGATTTTAAAGACAAAAAGAAATTAAAATTATGGTCTCGATGCTTATGTACCTACTCATATTTAAAGCTGGTAAGGGGCAAATTCGTTCGACATAACATTAATTTCGAATCGTGAAAAAAGGCACCCACGCCACCCGGTCCCATGACAAACGGCCGCGTATCGAGTTGCATTCATTACTGCACTTGCGGAAACAATTACAGTTGCACCAGATGCCGTGACAATAATTCATCGGCTTTATACACGCCAGATGGCGCTGAAAAAACGGTTTATTCTCACAGGAAACAGACCGGAATTAATCGGCATTATTTATAAGTTCGATTTTCCGGTCTGTTGTATGACATTGTATGTGTTTTAAATGGATTTGTTTTATTTTCACACGTATATATTTTTTATTTTAGCTTACATAAGGGTATATTTGGTGCTGATACTTGGATCGAGTTATTAGAATCTTAAATCCAAAATGTAATTAAAATTTACCTGAGTTTTTCATAAACGAACAACATGGTGAAACCAACTTCTGAGGCTCTACTCTACAAACCTTTACTTAACATAAAGTTAAAAAGCAGGAAAAACGTTTTATTGTTTTACTCAAAACCTTTAAAACCAACCCTATACATTTAACAAAACATACACACCTCACGTCTCAAATTAACACATGAAAAATTTACCTAAGTGATATTCATAAATGACCATCACAACATACAAGCGGCATGAGCAGCTCGTGCAAAATAAATCGAAGGGGCTCCTTAAGAGGCTGACATTGAGCGAACGGGGAGTAAGGGTCGTATTGAGTGAATGTAAATTCTTAATGAACGCGCATCCCTTAGCGTTTGGGGTTACAATGGATTAGGAGGATCGTACACGAACAGTGGGTCAGAACAGGTATCTGTTAACTGATAATGAGTAAACCGTATTGCAAAGATATAAAGACCATTTTTCAGTGAGTAAAGAATGTTTCTTATAGTAGATAAAGCAAGGGAAAAACTTGTTAATTTGAAAGTTACTGTCACCGTTGATTAAATATTACTAACGTTGAAATAAAGAAGTCTGAGACGCATAAAGTCTCCAAAATGTATGTAAAATTCTAAATATAAAACTCCTGTGATATAATATTCCAACATATTATTATTTTAAACAGGTTACTCACGTATTATTAAGACGAAGATCCTCAAATCGTAATATGTCGAGCGTTTAATCAAGTTAGTAAAACGTGAGTATAATACGCCATTTACTTAAAATTTAATTTTGATAATGTTAGTAAAATTTCGATTCTTTAGATATGTAAAAAGACAAGGTCTCTAAATATGGAAAATAAGCGATCCATTTTTTAAAGAAATAACTTACACCTAATCCAAAATTAAACTTAAGCCGTAGCAATCCAAAATATTCATTCATTTCTTAACCCTTAATCAAATATCGGGAAATTATTTCCCACTTCATTCTAATTTACGAAATATTTTTTATCTTTTTAAAGGCAGCACTCAGCGGTACCAACTATACAGATTTAAAATCTTAGTAACATTTTGAATTTGAAAAATGGCAACACTTTTCTAATAGCCGCCATTTGTGACCATACGTCAAAGTCAATGTCAGTTGTTGTGATTTTTTTTGCAATAACGACAATTTTTTTAGTGTTTTGAGGTTAAATGAGAAAAAAAATCTTGTAAGAGCATACACTGAATACTATCATAAACTAGACTTATTTTCCCTGTGTTTTGCTTGAAACGAATTGTGATAGCGATATGATTTAGCCAAGATTTTTAGGTTTTAGTAAGTGGGTAATTATTTCCCATTGTTTGTCCCTGAACGTACGATTTACAAAAAAATTGGTAGGTTTTATCAAGTGGGAAATTATTTCCCAGTGTTTGTTCTATACCTAAATTTTAATTGGTTTCCATAAATAAAAATATATGCCCGTTTGCCTGTTACACAAAAAAATCTGTGCCTGTTTTTGTTTTCTTTTTTCTTTTATTTATTTCTTTGATTTTTGAAGATAACGTTAAAAGATCATACTTGAATTCCAAGCAAAGCCGGGGGGAGCTACTAACTAGTAAAAAGTTCGTAACCGTATCGGACAATGGGAAACTATTTCCCACTTCATTCAAAATGTTGCTATTCCGTAACGGATAACGGGAAATTATTTCCCACCGCAAAACCCCCCTTTCCCCCCCACTAAAATTCTTTTTATATATTTTTTCGTAATGTACGCACCCAAATTACCTAAAAACCAATCTTAGTTTTCAAAAATCTCATAAAAAGTGTTCCATTTGATTAAGGGTTAAAGTAGGTTTATTGCAAAAAAGAAAATATATTTCAAGTCATAAAATTTCCAAGTTATGAATAGCATCAACAGATACCAATCCAAATTATTCCACAAGGAACAGTTAATGGCTGCTCTCTCTTACCAAAAACTTTCCATGTTAACATTGCCACATTTACGGCCCTTAAGACTAAATTCGGATAGCGACCGCAGCAGCATTACTGCTGATCATAGTGGCGTCACTGACAATATTCTTGAAAAAATTAGAAACAAATTGAACGATAATATATACATAATATAATGGCAATGATAGCTAAGCTGCGAAATTTACTTAGAAAATTGACAGTGGCATCACTCGCGTCTGTACTGCAGCAGCAATGTTCCTGCAGTCGCAATGCGAATGTAACCTTTAAAGTGACATTCCATTTCCAACTGCAGCTGCAATACTGTTCATTTTACTATGGAAACGCGTCGCTGTCATTGTCAATTTCCATAGTAAAATGAACAGTATTGCAGCTGCAGTTGGAAATGGAATGTCACTCTTTAAGATCACATTTGCATGTCTACAGCTGCATGTCTACTGTTGCGACTTTGCTGAGTTTACTGCTGCGCGCTGAGCGATGTATCTGGCCTTGATGTATCTGTCAATTCTCAGAATACTATTAAATACTATTGTTGCATACTCTTTGGAGTATTATCATTCTTATTTTAAGTTATCCAAATTCGAAATTATTAAGAAAAGGGAAATTGTCATATAAATTGTTGGGGTCGATTTGGATAACTTGAAATAAGAATGATAATACTCCAAAGAGTATGCTCTGTGTCAATTTCCTTGATAAAAATAAACGTCATAAACGCTTCAGTAATGCAACAGCAATGGGGTTGGCAACTGTCAAAGGTTTGCATAGATGGCGCCATCATAGCTTGCCCCTTTTTCTATGAGATCTGGCTTAAAGAACTTGCATCCAGGGTATTAAAAAAACAAAAATTTGACACAATTCTAGGGATTGACAGGGCAAGCTACGCGCCATCTGCGAACCCCATTGTAACTTATTAATTATTATCAAAGGCATTGACAGATAAAGTGGCGTCATCATATCCACTATAGAAAGTAATGTCGCAAAAGTAACGCGAATTCAGTTGACATCAGACTGTAACCTTTAGTAACTGTGGTTTCAGTCGGGTAGCACAACGTCGCCATTCGCGCCGCGGGACTAATATTTGCATGTTAAACGGTTGTTTGTCTCTGTCTAGGTCTTTCTTTGTTCGCGAACTCTTTGGTTTCGGGAAAAAAGCGCGGTGCATTGCACCTTCATTTGTCAATTAGGTTATACTTGTCTTGAGTTGGTTGAAAGCTTGTGTTAGAAAAGAAAATTTATCCTCTTATGTGTACGATAAAGGCCGAGCCACACCGGCTTGCGTGTGCGTGACGTGCGCATGTGCGTGCGCTAAAATGTTGGAGCCGCACACGCACACGTCACGCAAGCGGTGTGCCGTCTCTCATAAGGATTTGTATACTACAACTCCGCACGCGCACGACCGCACGTGCACGTCACGCACACGCAGCCGATGTGCACAGGTCTTAAGGATCCTGACCGAAGTTTAAGTTTTCTTTTTATCTTATTTCGAGATAGACCTTTTTGACTATTACACACATATGGAAGGTAAAAAAGGCTCAGAGAAGATGCATAGATTGGTACCTATAATATGGCTTGAAAACATAAAATTCATGTCAAGGTTGAGATTTTTTTTATCATTCCATACCTACGTATCGTATTACTTGAAATATTTTAAACAAATGTAATGTTAAATAGCCATGAGCTGGATATACAGGCAAACACGGCATGCATGTAGACTGACCACGCTAACTTCGCACAAACTGTGCACTAAGAATGCATATATATATATATATATGTATATATCCCTATAGGCTCCATACTTGACGTAACACTTGGCATGGAAACTTATCGTGGTCCAAATCTAACAGTTATTGCTATTCATTGTAGTAGAAGAGCCGGCCGCAAATTTTCTAACCGACTTGATACCACGATGAAATGCACAATGGTTTCCCATAAAAGTGATGCTAAGTCCGAATTCGATAGTCTGCCACGGCGGAACTTGCCGAAAGTACGAAAAAGAAGGCCACTTCCGGTGCGAAAAAAGGGGGCTGATTTAACCCATCTGATACCGAAATAATAGTTATGGCAGCAGTTAGAAATTTACATGTAGACACATAAAAGCGAAGTCTGCCAGTATTTTTTTTGCCGGAAGTGCTTGGCAGACGCTCTCAAAGGTGGCCAACGGGACCCCTAATTTAACCCATCTGATACCACCATGAAACCAATTCCAGTCGGTAGGTATGAGCCCTCATGTCAGGAATATATAAGTCTGCCAAGGCTTTTCCTGCCGAAACACCTTGGCAGACGAGATTATGTAAGCAAGGTCGGCATCGGTTACCCTACACTAACCCATCTGATACCACCATGAAACCAATTCCAGTCGGTAGGTACGAACCCCCATTTTAGGAATATATAAGTCTGCCAAGGTTTTTCCTGCCGAAACACCTTGGCAGACGAGATTATAAACAAGATGACCATCGGTTACCGTACACTAACCCATCTGATACCGCCATGAAACCAATTCCAGTCGGTAGGTATGAACCGTCATTTTAGGAATATATAAGTCTGCCAAGGCTTTTCCTGCCGTAACACCACGGCAGACGAGATTATGTAAGCAAGGTCGGCATCGGTTACCCTACACTAACCCATCTGATACCACCATGAAACCAATTCCAGTCGGTAGGTATGAACCCCCATTTTAGAAATATATAAGTCTGCCAAGGTTTTTCCTGCCGAAACACCTTGGCAGACGAGATTATAAGCAAGATGACCATCGGTTACCGTACACTAACCCATCTGATACCACCATGAAACCAATTCTAGTCGGTAGGTATGAACCCTCATTTCAGGAATTTATAAGTCTGCCAAGGCCTTTCCTGCCGAAACACCTTGACAGACGAGATTATGTAAGCAGCATCCACATACGAGGGATCCGTATTTTGGGATTATACAGATTACGGACATTATTAATAGCTGTAGGCTTATTTATTACTTTATGCTTATACATATTTGTATATTATTATGTTATTAATAAAATATATTTATAATTTATTAAACCTAAACTTAATACATTGGGAATTCATTACCTGCTTACGGCAGTAGTAGGGATAAGTGGGTGAGTTCTGGCTCACTGAGCCAGGCCAACAGACCCTCCCCCTTTTTTCCCTTGTTGAGGCCCTGCAACCTTGCCTTGAACCCAAACTAATGTCATTGTAGCTCGAATCTAACCTAATTTATTTTTATTGCTTTTAGAATATTTCAATTATCTACTTTTGCAAAGTTAAATGTTGAAATCTCTATTTCGAAAAATGGAATTTTAATGTGACTTTAACACGTTCACTGCGTTACGGGGGCTTTAAGCCCCGTACGATGTCATCATTCAGTGCGAAGTTAAATTTATTTTAGAAGTTAAAGGAGAAGGGGAGGGTGCACACATTTTACCACTTTGGAAGTGTCTCTCGCGCAAACTATTCAGTTTAGAAATAAATAATATTAGAAACCTCAATATCATAAGCGATAAGACCGCCTGTTGTTACCTCTATTGTCTTTGTTTATGTTATTGTCCATTTATTGTAAACTAAGTGTATGTGAGGCGTGCAATAAAGAGTATTGTATTGTATTGTATCATTTTTGAAGACCTATCCATAGATACCCCACACGTATGGGTTTAATGATAAAGACATTTTAAGTTTCAGTTCCAAGTATGGGGGACCCCCAAAATTTATTGTTTTTTTTTTCTATTTTTGTGTTGAAATCTTAATGCGGTTCACAGAATACATCTACTTACCAAGTTTCAACAGTTCTTATAGTTTCGGAAAAAAGTGGCTGTGACATACGGACGGACAGACAGACAGACATGACGAATCTATAAGGGTTCCGTTTTTTGCCATTTGGCTACGGAACCCTAAAAAGGAGGTATTAATTCGGTTTTTTAATGTTTGATATCTCCGTCATTTCGGGATCGATTTTGAAAATTATTTTTTTAGTCGAGTTGTAACTTGTAAGTATATACATACAGATTGGTTCCGTCTTTGTCAAAACCCAGTTCTGATGGTGAGATTTATGAGGAATCGAGGGCACTCTTCAAATCTTGTAAGGGTGGTTCACGTTTGTATGGGAAAAATTCAAACTCTAGCTAGAAGAAGCGGCACCCCCTCATTTTGTTACTCTTATTATGTTGACAAAATACGCCAAGTTTGTAATCTTACAATCTTAACTACAAGGGGGTGCTCAAACACTTTGAAATTTTTCAAATTGTATGAAATAAAAAAAAATAAGTTACTATTTTTTTGATTTTTTTGTAAGTAGTAGTTTTCACATTATTTGAAAGTGTGATTTAAAAGATATTATTTTGAAAGAAAATGTTTTTCTACTTCAAAACTTATACATCACATGTGCAAATAGTGTGAAACCAGATATTTAAATAAAATTCTGAATCATAAATACTCTTTTTGTTGGGTTTCAAACAACATACAAAATTTCAACGTGGTTAAGCACCCCCTTGTATAGTTCGTTTTTTTAGCATTAGAAAGAACTTGCAAGAAGGTAAGCGATCTTAGCATGTCTTTTAATTGAAAAACGCTCTTCAAAATTCAAAAACTATTACTTATGAAAGCAGACGAATATAAATGATCGTACTAGATTAATAATTGTTACATACACTCGCGTGCAAAAGTATTGCATCACTTTGCATTTTTTCAACTGCACCCAATAATTTTGTAAACCGGTTATTTCCATTAATTATTTTAATGGGATCATGTCCCTTGAAGTTTTAGCTTTACGAAAAGTTAAAAAACATGGAAAACGGCCCAGTATTTTTCAAATTATCGGCATTTTCCCGATTTGTGAGCGGTTTCGCGTTATCACGCGCACGAGTTGCGCTACCCTTGACCCCTATAAAACGGGGGGTAGGGGAGGGGTTGTTATCAGTCTTGTTGAAAAGACACTTATCAAAAGTTGACCGGTACACATCTCCGCATATTTTCCCGTGAAGAAGACCTGTGAAAAATGGAAACCACTGAAGCTGAAGTCCGCCAAGTCGTCCAGCTCCTGCAAGAGGGGCGTAGCCAACGTTCAGTAGCTGCCACGCTGAATTTAAGTCAATCTACAGTTTGCAGAGTTTACCAAAGGTTCCAACGGACTGGATCCTTTATTTCAAGACCAAGAAGCGGCCGCAAAAAGTGTACATCAGAGAGGGACGACCGCTTCATTGTCACAACATCTCTCCGAGATCGACACCTGACAAGCGTTGCCATCCAGCAGCGTCTGCGTGAGATACGAGGAGTGGCTGCCAGTGAGTGGACAATAAGAAGAAGACTCAAGAAAGCGAATTTGACACCCAGGAGGCCTGCAACAGGGCCCAGATTGCTGGCGCGACACCGTACAGCCCGAAGAGAGTTTGCAGAAAATCATATGGACTGGACCATTGAGCAATGGACCCCAGTTCTCTTCTCGGACGAGTGCAGAATATGTTTGAATGGATGTGACCGAAGAGGAAGAGTCTACAGAAGGCCAGAAGAACGGTTCGCCCAATGTTGCTTCTCCGAAAGGGTCGCCTATGGCGGTGGATCCGTGATGTTCTGGGGCGGCATTCCCTACGACGCGCGAACAGAGCTGGTTTTCGTGCCTGGCGGGGGCCGTGGCGGTGGATTGACCGCTGCAAAATACATTACTGACATCCTGGAGGAACATGTTGTTCCTTATGCCGGATAATGCCCGTGTCATACCGCTAGGGCCACCGCAGCCTACCTTCTCGAAGTGGGCATCGACACCATGGACTGGCCAGCGATGAGCCCGGACCTTAACCCCATTGAACACGTGTGGGACTACCTGAAAAGGAGGATTCGGAAGCGGAATCCTGCCCCGGCCAATGTTGAGGAGCTGAAGGGAGCCTTGCTGGAGGAGTCGGACGCAATTCCACAAGATTTCATTAGAAAATTAATTAGGTCTATGAAAAACCGCTTGATATGTGTGAGGAGGGCTAGGGGTGGCAACACCAGGTATTAATTAAATAATAATAATTTATTTTGTATTAAATAAATGACTTTTATTCTTAACTTTCCTAAATTTATTTCTCGACCATTATGTCGCTACTTTCAGTTTCTGATTTTTTTTAGTCTTCAGATTTGAAATTTCATTAAATTTCCCAATTCTAATGCGTTAGATTATAAGCTTTCAGTTGATACCAAAATTTTCAGAATCGGCTCTAGAATTACAAAGATATTGGGTGCGGACGAAAAAATGCAAAGTGATGCAATACTTTTGCACGCGAGTGTATTTGCCGTAAGTTATTTTTAAAATGTGTTTTTCAATTAAAAGACACATCAAGATTGTTTACCTAATTTCTAATGCTAAAAAAAACGAAGTATAGTTGAGATAAATTAAGAAACTTGGTGTATTTTATCAACATTTTTTTTATATGAAATAAAATAAAATAAAAAATAGTTTATTCAAGTAGGCATATTACAATGCGCTTATGAACGTCATATAAATTTACCGGCTCCAACCGTACACCTCTGCCCCGAGAAGATTTAAATCCCCCCTCAATTGGAGGAGGGTATCCCAATATGGGACCGGCAACAAACTCGGCGGGACACATCTTTTCAAAACATTATTACATCTTATAATTAACATGCATTACGAGTAATTAAGAAAAATACAATTTAAATTACTATAGAATTCATGCAATTATACTCAGTGAGTACATAACTTTATAGAATTTGATATAAAAAATAAACATATATGTACATGAAATCACAAATACGTAGCTCTTTCAGAAAACAAATCAAATCTTACAAAAGGAAAAGAAAATAAAATCAATAAAAGAAATGAGAATACATATTATATGAATCTAACTGATTGTTATGAGATGCTTTCATACAATTTGATGTGCTTTCTTACCTGAGCTGAGTCACCTTTAACTCTACACATAATACAATGTTTTTAATTGCTACTTGTCGTTATTACAGTTTCTGGTTTGGACCATGCATGTTTGTCTGTCAAGTAGTCCTCGACTCTGTAATAAGCCTTCAACATCAATGACTTTTTTAAGTAATTCTTAAGAGCTGGAAAGGGTAATCTTAAAGCATCCTCAGGTAACTTGTTATAAAAATGAATGCATTGCCCAACGAATGACTTCTGTACTTTACGAACACGAAACTTTCTGATAGCAAGCTTATTTTTATTTCTAGTATTATAGTTATGGACATCAGAATTCTTAGTGAAGGAGTCTAGGTTCTTAACAACATAAATAATACTATCATATATGTATTGGGAAGCTACAGTTAAAATATTAATTTCTTTAAAGAGTTCTCTTAATGATTCACGCACCCTTAAATTATATATAGAACGAATGGCTCTCTTTTGTAAGACAAATATAGTCTGTATGTCAGCTGCTTTGCCCCAAACCAGAATACCATATGACATTACACTATGAAAATAACTATAATAAACAAGGCGAGCTGTCTCAACATTAGTCAATTGTCTAATTCTCCTCACAGCGTAAGCGGCCGAACTTAATTTGTTTGCTAGAGTTCTTATATGAGGACTCCATTGTAGATTTTTGTCCAATGTTAAACCAAGAAACAGTGCTTTATCTACCATCTCTAAGCATTCATTATTCAAAAGTATCTTAGTATCGACTGGTTTAACATTCGGCAAAGAAAATCGAATGCATTTAGTTTTCTTAGCATTAAGAAGCAAATTGTTCATAGTAAACCAGTTTAGTACATTAACGAGTGTGCTGTTAATTACACTGTAATCGGTAGATTTACGATCAACCTTAAAAAGTAATGATGTGTCATCAGCAAAAAGAACAATTTCACAAAGATTTTCTACTACACATGGCAAATCATTTATATAAACCAAAAACAGGAATGGACCCAAAATAGAACCTTGTGGCACTCCTAATTGGACTACAGTACCGCTAGACCGGGTTTTGTTTACAACAACTGTTTGTGTTCTGTTGCTAAGGTAAGAAGACATAAAGTTTAGGGCATTTACTGACAGACCATAGTGTTCTAATTTCAAAATGAGCGTTCCATGATCCACACAATCAAATGCTTTAGAAAGATCACAAAATATGCCAATTGCATCACAAGAATTTTCCCAAATATCATAAATATGTTTAATAAGTACCGAAGCAGCATCGGTCGTGGAACGGCCCTTTGTGAAACCAAACTGATTGCTTGTGAGCAAAGTATGTCTGTTGAAGTGACCCAGTAGATCATTTAACATTAACTTTTCAAAAACTTTACTTAGTACAGGAAGTATTGATATTGGACGGTAATTAGCCATATCACTCGAATCACCCGATTTAAAAAGAGGTATGACTTTGCTATATTTCATAAGATCTGGAAAGACTCCTTGTGAAATTGAAATATTATAAATTACGGCTAAGTAAGGCGCTATTACGTCCAAGACATGACTAATGACTCTAACGGATGTTCCCCATAAGTCTTCCGTTTTCTTTAAATTGAGTGACTTGAATGTTTTAACAATAATTGCTGAATCTACTAGACTAAACTCAAAGTTAATATTACATTTCTTAACATTAGCACAAAGTAAGGAATGAGCTCGAGACGAAGATGAATGTAGACATTTCGTGGTATTAATAGCTATTTTAGAAAAATAATCTTCGAATGCCGAGGCAACATCGTTGTTTGACATAGTCTGTTGTTTATCCGAGACAATGTTGACTTGACAATCGCGTGATTTACATTTACCAGCTTCCTTATTTATAATATTCCATGTTGTCTTCACTTTGTTGTCCGACACTTTCAGTTTAGAACTTGTATAGTTTGCTTTGGCTGTTAAACACACTCTATGTATATACTTAGTTATAGTACCTAGTTAATAAGGAAAGTTTGCATGCTTCTTTAAGTAAATGTACTCACTTAAATTACCTACTGTCCAACTATGTTTACAACTACATTTTTGCAAATAAATATCTTTATCTTTATCTTTAACATAATAAGTGTAACAAAATAAGGGGGTGCCCCTTAGGAAAAAAAATGTTTTTTGAACCACCCTAACATATAGTGATACTGGTGTATTTTAAACAAACCAAGCATTTACATTCAGAATTGTAACATTTGATGAAGTGAAACTGCTGATGATGATCAGAATGGAACTCTTCAACGATGCATAGCTCATGTTTGGGGATTTGTCCTCTTCGTTATGTTTGTTAAGCACGTTAGATTTTTAAGTCATATTTTCGTGAAGCTCAAGTTCTGATGATGGGATCCATAAGGAATCGAGGGAACTCTACAAATCTTAATGGCATTGTATAGTGACTCTTGTATTTTCATCAGGCAAACAAGTATTTACATTAAGAACAGTGGCATTTGATGAACTGGTATTGCTGATGGTGATCAGAACGGAACTCCTCGACGACTTGTCTTTTTCTAATTGATTGTTAAGCAAGTTACCCCACTGGCAAAACAAGCAAGATTTTGAATTCGACTTCTACCTGAACCTGGACCCGGACGCGGACCCGGACTCGAGATCGCGAATTCGGACACGGACCCGTTTTCTATTTGGTTGGTGTAAATGGAGTTGGTGAATTTTTTGATTAATTCGGGCGAAAACTGGAAGGTTAGGTATCATAAAATGTTCATGAAGAGAAATTGTAAGAGATGGTATCATTACCAACAACTGTGGAAAATACTGTTTAGTTACTCTTTATTTAAAAATAGCAAAATCAAATTGCATGATTTCATTCGTTTTCTCCACGGTACACAGAATAAGTAATGATATTTAGACTAGACAAAAAAATTCAAAATCGCTATCCTTCTTGATGCGACTGGCAAATCATATTACTTTTTGGCAACCGGGTTTTTTAACCTAATTAGACCCCACTGAATCCGAATCCGAATTCGGTTGCTCGATCGAAATCTTGACCGGAAGTGAGATATTTGACATTAAAGGTCCGTTTTTTTCGTTTTTCGTAAATAACTCTTAAACGGTGGTGTATAGCAAAAAATGTTCTATTACATAAGTAATCTGCATAAAATTGCCTACAAGAAAGATTCAGTACAATTTTTCGCTAGGATCAATATTCAAAGAGATTTTAACGCGGGAAATTTAATTATAATCACTTCTAAGGTCCCGTTTTTTAGGTTTTCGTAAATAACTCATAAACGGTGGCCAATATCAAAAAATGTTATTAGACGTTAATAATCGACACAAAATTTTGAAAAAAAAAGATTCAGTACACTTTTTGCAGGGATCAATATTTAAAAAGATAATAAAGAGGGAAAGTTAATTATACTAAATTCTAAGGTTCCTTGTTTTTATTTTTTCGTTAATAATTTGAAAAGAATGACTCATAGCAAAAAAAATCTTATACATAAATAATAAACGTAAAATTTCCTACAAGAAACATGCAGAACACTTTTCGCTAGGATCAATATTCAAAAAGACAAAGCAGCGGGTAAGTTAATTATAATCAATTTTAAAGTCCCTTTTTAGTTTTTTGTAAATAACTCGTAAACGGTGTCCCATAGCGAAATAGGTTTTTAAGAATAAATTATCTACATAAAATTTCCTCCAAAAAATATCCAGAACACTTTTCTCTAGGATCAATATTTCAAGCGATATTAAAGGAAGAAAGTTAATTACAATCAGTTCACAGGTCACTTTTTTTTAGTTTTTCGTAAATAACTCGTAAACGGTGGCCCGTTGCAAAACAATATTCTACATAAATATTAAACATAAAATTGTCCACAAAAAAGGTTCTGTACACTTTTTCGCTACGATCAATATTTTAAGAGGTATTAAAGGGGGTAAATTAATTATAATCAATTTCCAGGTCCCTATTTTTAGCTTTACGCCTGTATAGGTAAAGAACTATTTTATTATATTTTATTTTCAAAATTTAGACCCAGTAGTTTCGGAGATAAAGGGGGGGGGTGGTATTTTTTTGTATTTTAATGTTTTATTTTGGGGAAGGGGGCTTTATCTCCGAAACTACTGGGTCTAAAATTTTGAAAAGATATACAGAATAGAATCCATAGATGACAGGAAAACCTATTAGAATTATGCAGTCAAGCGCGAGTCGGACATTACTTAGTTTTTGAACCGATCCCTACAGGTTTTTTAAAGGCAATTCACTCGCGTTTCACATATATAAAATACACTGTTAAAAATTGGGTAATGTACGGAACCCTTGCAACGCGAGTCCGACTCGCGCTTGACCGGTTTTTATTCATTTTGAGGTACGGAATCCTAAAAAGAGAAAAGTGTTCCATATGTCTTTCGTAGAAAATTTTATATCGATTATTTATTTACAAGAACATTAAGAACTTATTTTGCTATGAGCCTTATTTTACGAGTCCTTTGCGAAATCCTAAAAATAGGGACCTGGAAATTGATTATAATTAATTTACCCCCTTTAATATCTCTTTAAATATTGATCGTAGCGAAAAAGTGTACAGAACCTTTATTGTGGACAATTTTATGTTTAATATTTATGTAGAATATTGTTTTGCAACGGGCCACCGTTTACGAAAAACTAAAAAAAAGTGACCTGTGAACTGATTGTAATTAACTTTCTTCCTTTAATATCGCTTGAAATATTGATCCTAGAGAAAAGTGTTTTAGGTGTTTTTTGGAGGAAATTTTATGTAGATAATTTATTCTTAAAAACCTATTTCGCTATGGGACACCGTTTACGAGTTATTTACAAAAAACTAAAAAGGGACTTTAAAATTGATTATAATTAAATTACCCGCTGCTTTGTCTTTTTAAATATTGATCCTAGCGAAAAGTGTTCTGCATGTTTCTTGTAGGAAATTTTACGTTTATTATTTATGTATAAGATTTCTTTTGCTATGAGTCATACTTTTCAAATTATTAACGAAAAAATAAAAACAAG
This sequence comes from Cydia fagiglandana, assembly GCF_963556715.1. Taxonomy (NCBI): domain Eukaryota; kingdom Metazoa; phylum Arthropoda; class Insecta; order Lepidoptera; family Tortricidae; genus Cydia; species Cydia fagiglandana. Next base: position 705,400 of record NC_085932.1, on the reverse strand, counting down.
GAACCTTAGAATTTAGTATAATTAACTTTCCCTCTTTATTATCTTTTTAAATATTGATCCCTGCGAAAAGTATACTGAATCTTTTTTGTTCAAAATTTTGTGTAGATTATTAACGTCTAACAACATTTTTTGATATTGGCCACCGTTTATGAGTTATTTACGAAAACCTAAAAAACGGGACCTTAGAAGTGATTATAATTAAATTTCCCGCGTTAAAATCTCTTTGAATATTGATCCTAGCGAAAAATTGTACTGAATCTTTCTTGTAGGCAATTTTATGCAGAATACTTATGTAATAGAACATTTTTTGCTATGTGCCACCGTTTAAGAGTTATTTACGAAAAACGAAAAAAAGGGACCTTTAATGTCAAATATCTCACTTCCGGTCAAGATTTCGATCGAGCAACTGGCAAATTCGGATTCAGCGGGGTCTAATTAGGTTAAAAAACCCGTTTGCCAAAAAGTAATATGCTTTGCCAGTCGAAATCGATTTTATGAAAAATATGACCAGTCTAATTACTATATATGTTCAGAATATTATTTGAATAAACTTAGGATAGGAAATAAAATGTGTGTTTTTATATCTTTAAACCCAATTACTAAGTAGACGGCACATACATTAAAGTCACATTAAAATTCCATTTTGCGAAATAGAGATTTCAACCTTTAACTTTGCAAAAGTAGATAATTGAAATATTCTAAAAGCAATAAAAATAGATTAGGTTAGATTCGAGCTACAATGACATTAGTTTGGGTTCAAGGCAAGGTTGCAGGGCCTCAACAAGGGAAAAAAGGGGGAGGGACTGTTGGCCTGGCTCAGTGAGCCAGAACTCACCCACTTATCCCTACTACTGCCGTAAGCAGGTAATGAATTCCCAATGTATTAAGTTTAGGTTTAATAAATTATAAATATATTTTATTAGTAACATAATTATATACAAATATGTATAAGCATAAAGTAATAAATAAGCCTACAGCTATTAATAATGTCCGTAATCTGTATAATCCCAAAATACGGATCCCTCGTATGTGGATGCTGCTTACATAATCTCGTCTGTCAAGGTGTTTCGGCAGGAAAGGCCTTGGCAGACTTATAAATTCCTGAAATGAGGGTTCATACCTACCGACTAGAATTGGTTTCATGGTGGTATCAGATGGGTTAGTGTACGGTAACCGATGGTCATCTTGCTTATAATCTCGTCTGCCTAGGTGTTTCGGCAGGAAAAACCTTGGCAGACTTATATATTTCTAAAATGGGGGTTCATACCTACCGACTGGAATTGGTTTCATGGTGGTATCAGATGGGTTAGTGTAGGGTAACCGATGCCGACCTTGCTTACATAATCTCGTCTGCCATGGTGTTACGGCAGGAAAAGCCTTGGCAGACTTATATATTCCTGAAATGAGGGTTCATACCTACCGACTGGAATTGGTTTCATGGCGGTATCAGATGGGTTAGTGTACGGTAACCCATGGTCATCTTGTTTATAATCTCGTCTGCCAAGGTGTTTCGGCAGGAAAAACCTTGGCAGACTTATATATTCCTAAAATGGGGGTTCGTACCTACCGACTGGAATTGGTTTCATGGTGGTATCAGATGGGTTAGTGTAGGGTAACCGATGCCGACCTTGCTTACATAATCTCGTCTGCCATGGTGTTACGGCAGGAAAAGCCTTGGCAGACTTATATATTCCTGACATGAGGGCTCATACCTACCGACTGGAATTGGTTTCATGGTGGTATCAGATGGGTTAAATTAGGGGTCCCGTTGGCCACCTTTGAGAGCGTCTGCCAAGCACTTCCGGCAAAAAAAATACTGGCAGACTTCGCTTTTATGTGTCTACATGTAAATTTCTAACTGCTGCCATAACTATTATTTCGGTATCAGATGGGTTAAATCAGCCCCCTTTTTTCGCACCGGAAGTGGCCTTCTTTTTCGTACTTTCGGCAAGTTCCGCCGTGGCAGACTATCGAATTCGGACTTAGCATCACTTTTATGGGAAACCATTGTGCATTTCATCGTGGTATCAAGTCGGTTAGAAAATTTGCGGCCGGCTCTTCTACTATTGCATTAACTTACGTAAAATATCTTACGTATGTGACTGTATAAATTATACCCTAGTACAGTTTTTATTCCCAATGTCCGCCGCCTCGTTCGCCGCCGCCCTGCCAATACCAATAAGTACCGACATACATTTATCCCGAGTAACACTTAACTCGGTGGGGCGGGAACCTTTTATTTTAGTTAATTCTATTGCTGGGCTACGTGAAGAATTACTGCGGCCCTTTGTGCTGCAGTATTTAGCAAAAAACATCTTGTGTATTTAAAACTATGTAGCTGTATTCAAAGGTATTAGCTTTCTGCCCGCAACTTTTTTTACGTGGCATGATGATGATGATTAATAAAAATATCCTATGCCCATGCCTCCGGGTCGAATCTATCTCCATAAAAAAATCATATTAACCATTCAGCAGTTTAAGCGTGAAAAACGTAACATACTTTACCATTTAAAAAATTAGTAAAGTAAGGATTAGGGAGTAAGTCGTTTTTAAGACAAAAGGCAGAATTTAAGATTTTGTTCTGCAGACAAAGACGTTATGAGTACTTTGAATAAATGCAGATATTATGTGTAGGATTTAAACTCAATGTGTATTGCCGTCTGAATCCGAAAGGAAGTAGTAAGTTAGTAACTCACGGCTTAATTGTAAATAAAGAAAATTTGCCATCAAAATTATAAAAGAAGAAACCCTACAAACCTAAGAACAAATTCATCACTAATTATAGTTTTGAATTGACTCGATACTTAATATTTTCTGACACGTATAGTATTAAACATCGAATTCGTCAAAATTTTGCAAATTTTGAAATACCTCATTACCCATCACCAACACTTTCTACATTCGTATGTGAAAGACAGCATTTCCTTAAACAGTCTCACGCAAAAGAATGTCAAAACAATCAACCTCACCCCCGATAAGGCGAGAGGTAAAATATTGATAGAATAAAGCATTTTCCCTCCCAGTATTTGCAAAGGTTACGTAAGGCACTCTTCAAACTTTTACAAGAATTCGCCACAAAATCCACAAATGCCCTGGCTGAGGCAGTTTTTGCCGATTTTCCGTTGTTTGAACGGGGACAGGAAAAATGTAGGGAATGGCTGCTGGAATTATTGCATGGTAATGTTCGATTTTGCTACGTTTTCTTTTATCTTAGACCCGTAGCAATTTAAGCTAAAGGAATATGTCGAATTTAAGCTGAAATATTTGGCTACAAAGCATTATGAAATAATCTAATCACGGAAATAGAAGTACAGGTTGAATATACCTGGTTATTTTGTTATGTTTGATCATACTTTGAGGGGTCATATTGAACAACTTTTCCTATGGCGCCAGTCCCCAAATCGCGTTTTTGCGGTTGGTCAGTCAGTATAGTCAGTCATAAAATCACTATGTACTTACACATATCAGCTTATGCCCCATTAAATCTGACTAGCTAATAAAATATCTGTGTTCTAACCTTTAAAACATGGATTTAGAAATTAGAATTACATTGTTTTAAAACTCTACTTTGCATTTATTTGCAAAATTCCTTTGAACATATTATGTTTTTAAAACTATTGTATTAAAAAGTCTCCGAACACTTTCCCGGGCTCTGAAGAAATAAACTCCAGTTACAAGTTTTTTCTCAGCTAATGAAAATTTGATATTTCGCAATGGCTGCCCCCCGTTGTGACCGGAGTCAGAGGAGACACACAGTTTTAAAGATTTTCGAGCAATTTTAATTTAATATCATGAATAACAAGAACACTCCCTAATCTCAAAAACATTGATACTAGTCAATCGGAATGGGAATTTCCATATAAAATTATCAGTTTACATATTTCTATATTATAATAATAAAAACATTGGCAAGTTTTCCAAAGGTTTTACTGTGATTTCCCTAATCTACAATCTACATTGGCCAAATGCTTTTCTAATTTTTTTATTTATTTTCTTTGTTTACATGTCCGCTTAGTACAAAAATAAATTTATTATCGATCTTGTTAAAATAAAACCAAACCGGCTATTAAAAAAGAATGTCTTGACATAAAACATACTTAGGTACCTACCTCAGATGCAATTTACACCACCCAATAATTTTCAAAGTAACCCGTAACCCTTTCTCAAAAAGCCCTTAAAGAAGCCTTGGCGACCTCCTTAACAAACGATAGGGAAATCAGGGCTCCAATATATCAGCAGGACCCTATGCGGGACTAAAAAGCCCTTTGCTCGTAAATTATCATTGATAAGAACTAGAGATTTATGATACGGTCACCGTTACGCAATACTTTTATGCATTTTATATACTATTTTGGTCCTACCTCTTTTGGTCAAACACTTTTTTACTATGAGTGAGTCTGAGAGAAACTTTCTTAAAAGGATAAAGATCCTTGTAAATAAATGTTGCTTATGTCTGGCACCAGAGGTTGAGAGGAGAAACGCTCAGGCCAATCTTAGTGTATCCTTGCAATCACTCTGGTGTCCATGGGCAACGTTGCTTACCATCAGGCTATTCATCTGCTCATTTGCCTCCTACAAAAAACTTACTAACAGAAAGGATCTAGGATATTTCCCGCTTGAACCGCTTTCCGTCCGTCACAGCTCACCGTCTCCGTTCAAGCGCCCTATTTCTAACACTAAATAATTCATAACCTTGAAGCCTTGCTAAGCATGCCCGTCGGCGGAATCCGGCTCTTACTTAGCTTTAAAGTAACGAAATGAGGCAAATTGTGGTAATTGATCTCACGGTACAAGATAATAACATTCATAACATAACACTGAATATACACGTTATTAATATTATACGGTTTATAGCCTTAGAGGCGCAGCGCTGTAAGTGCAAGGTGATTTTGCCTACACGATTTACACGATACACTTTTACCTACGAGTTAAAGATGTTTGAGAATGATCAGCTATTTTATAATGCGGTGAAAACCGTCTATCAAGCAAGAACATCTACAAGCACTTGCGTTTGCACACATACTCCATAACAGGAGGTTCTTTCCCTATGACGGTTTTCCCCACCACAATGTTACATGCCGGTCTTCATCACGTCTATTTATATTTAGTAATAGTTAATATATGCGAGTTTTTATGACAATTACTAAGTGCCAAATCACATTTTTCTTAGCAGAAAAAGGATTAATGTTTTTTGGTAAAATCAGCTAGACGCTGGAAAACTTCAAAAACTTCTTACAATAGTGGAATATCTACAAAATACGCAAATCGTCTCTTGCACGTTTCTCAGATGTTGGTGTAAAGAAACATGTTCCTTTAAACTTTGTCTTTTAGGTCGTTCTTCTTCCGAGAGTATGCGTTCGTATTCCCAGTCTTCATAACTCTTAAGCTTAAACTACAAAGGTTAAAGAAACCATATATTAGAAGTCTCAGTTGAAACATAAAATAAGCTCAATGTCGCTTCAAGAGATAATTCTAAATTGTGTTGGAGCTTTGAAGAACAAAGACAATGGTAAAAAAGTTATTTACTTTGGCAATTGCTTTTTTAAGCAATTGCCAAAGCTACTAATAATCAAGAAAGCAGCGCTTATTCATAAAACTTTAGGGGCCTGATTTTATTAAATAATTTTTCATCCCTTTCTTACAATTACAAATACTTAAGTCAAAATGACAGATAAAGATAAGCGAACTTTATTTGCCAGAACCATACTTGGAGCCCGATTCAGCTCAAACAATTTGATTATGATTTTAAACTAGTTTTGATACGAGGTTGAAAATCACTTACAATGATTGGTGCGTGGAGGATGAAGTGAAAGTCGTGCGTGAGATGCGTGTCATATCACAGAGACGAGGTCAAGGACGTATCAAAACCAGTTCAGAACCAGAAAAAAAACTAGAATCGGCCTTCAGGCTGATATAGAAATTAATTGGCACTAAAAGCAGTTGTTGCTAAGTAAATGCGATATTAAAGTACTTAAGATCCCTGCTAACTAAATCATCAATTTAAAAGCTCCAGCTTTGCAATACAGCATAACATTAACATAGCCTTGCCAAATCTTCATCTTTCATAAACTTTGCGAATTTCGGACCCAACTGGCTCATTCCAACTTCTTTATTCAATTAAAGCGATACAAAAATTACAGCGAGCCCGTGAATCACTCTAAACGGCCCAGGGTATTATTTATTTATGTAAAATAGGCTTAAGCACGTACTTAAACGTTTGAACGAAAAAGGTATCATGATAGTTACAAACTGGTAGCTTTTCGGCTGTATTTTTTTAGGCTGTAACGAAGTCTTGTACCCTTTTTGAACGTGGAAGCTGAATAGGGTGTAATAAATTCATAATGGTTTCATTTGTATTTTAGGACAAAGTAGGGAGGTAGCCCTATTTAAAGTTTGTTTGAAGAGTAATTTTTTATTAAGATTTAGGACATTCTAAAACTATTAAGATATTTTTTTTACAACATCCTCACTGCATTGTAAACACCAAGACGATCTTTGAAATACAGTTCAAAACAGTAAGAAGTTGTTAAATCAGAATTAGGTTCAAGTAATGTTGTACAACGATGAGCCAAAATTCCATTGGGCACATTCCACCTACAGCTAAACACCATTCCAAAAGTGGTCATGTAATTTTATGGCAGGGTGTCTATATCAGTCTCGGCATATTTCGCATTTAAGCTTAAGGCTAATTAAGAATGACATGACATGTGCGAGAAATTCTAAGCGCCCTCCAAAGAACACAACAGAGGTGAGCAGAGGTGTTCTCGTCACAGGAACAACATAAAGCATAACTTCAACTCGTTGGCGAGGAAGTTGAGCTACTAACGCGGTTTACTTCTAATGATTGCATTACGGAGCTCCTCAGGGAATCCACCTGTGCCGAGTTGTATGTGTGGTGCGATTGTTGAGCGACGGGCGATTTTAGATGTTTTAAGAATTACTCACACTAGACCGGGCCGATATGGAAATCACCACATGATCACCGATCTGCCATTATAGAAAACGAGATGGTGGACGCCTCAGCCCGGTCTAACTAGGGTGTCATCTTTTATGTCAATGATAAATGCTCATAGTTTTGCTTATTTCTAACGCGGTTTACTTCTAACGGTTGCATTACCGAGCTCCTCAGGGAATTCAGCTGTGCCGGGTTGCGATTGTGGAGTGATTATTGAACGATGGGCGTTTTTGGACGTTTTTGTGATATTATATTTTTCAAAAGAACCACGTACATTTATATATTTATTTACCTAAACTTTATTGCACAGAACATAAAAATAATTTACACATGGAGCATAAGGATCATTTAGGCAAAGAACGCCACATTTAATTAATTCGAAAAATGCGACCAGCATGAGATTTGTTTAAGCAAGTTAAATTTAAAAAAAAAAACAAGTCGCTTATGACTCACGCACCCTAAACCTGAGTTCATTGTCATGTTACGTGAATCTATCTGTATTCGTCAGGCCGAAGGTCCCAGACTTAAGTAAGCAAGGCGTGCCGACATTAGCTTCTACCTGAGTACCTACTTATGGTTATAAGATAGGGAACTTTTGGAGAGAATCTCATATTAGCCACTTGGTGTTTCTTTATTTCCAGACTTGTAGTTCTAAAATTTATCGCATGTTATTGTGTTTGTTTCTAAAACATATATAGGTATGTTAATATTTGTAAAGTAACGCAACAAGCGATTCTTTATAAAAACAAGCATTATGAATATATAATTATTCGTATTACATAAAATCTATGGGAAACTGATCATTTTCGCATTCGCAATGTCGTCGATCAACGCAAACTAGTACCAGACAAAGATATTATGTTAAATACTTAAATGTTTAAATTTTCATGTAAATTTTTTAATGAAAATGAAGCATGTCTTGTCAAAATGAGAGCGTAACTTCTATTGTATGGCGGCGGCTTTTGGCGCGGGTTCATGTAACTTCTAAGTTTACTTGCGCATCACTGCCAAATAAGCTACGACACAAACACCCTTCAAATTCCTACCCTCCATATAACGTCATACATTTCTCCGGAAAGCAAATTCGGTTAAAAAGCCATAAACATGTTTCCTCGCCGAGTGACGTCACAGGATTGCTCATCCGCCATTCTGTTTCAGGCATGTTTCAGATTTGGGAGCGATGCGTCATATCAGGTTTGGAAGGTCAAAAGTATTTTTTACCCAACGCAGGAGGGTTAAAATATGTTTTTGTAGTTATATAGGTACAGCAGGATGATGAAGTGTAGACAATGTAGGATTTTCAACGATCTATACTACTTTCATATTTATAATATTAATGGGTATCTAGAAATAAGGTAGCCTTATGATATATATTCTGAATCACTGTCTTAGACTTTAAATACATTTCTAACAATTTGAAGAACTTAAACAAAATTTTTATTTCTTCGGATTAAATAAAGTTTCTTCTCATTTATTTTGTCCTGTTTTTGAGTTTTAATCTAAACAGAAAGACGTGTTTGATTATAAAGTTAAGCTGAGTGCTTCATTACAATAATGTCCATAATTAGAAACTTTCAAATGTCAAAATATTGAGACAAGACTCATTGTGGATTCAAAGTGGGAGCGCCAAGTTTGAGGACTCGCCAAGTTCGACCGGGCGATTTAGCATATCTCCCGGCTACTTTATGTACGTCACATCTTTTTAATGTCTTTATTGAAATATGAGCTTTATTGTGAATTAAGCAAAGTTCCTTTTTCAATGACGTAACGTGTGAGTTAAGAGATACTGAGGTAAAGACATTCAAGGCTAACGCGCTTTCAGAACCTAATTTAAAAATAAACTTGCACGTCCTAATGTTATTAAAATTAGCATTTCTTATGCAAAATCAAGTATAAGAATATTTTGAAAAAATAATATTTAAACTACCTATAAAGTAAATATTTGGAACAGTTACATGTAACGACATACATGGAACTTTTGTTTTCACTCTATCATGGAATAATTAATCTACATAATAATAATAAGTTTAGGTACTGCGAATCAGACAAATATCAACAATTAGAAAAACAAACCCTATCGAATCAATTAATACAATTTTTAATAAGCATGACACTGCTTAATGGATTTTTTTATCATTTTGACATGAAGTCCGCCTTTTGATCGATACATTTTTCTGTGCTATAAAGATTAAATAAATAAATATTTTTTGGGTATTCATAAAAACCCTTTTCAAGCGATATTTGTAAAAATTTATCACACACTTTATTTACAGTTGAAGAAAAATAACTTAAGCATCGAAAACATAATGGCAAGACTCTGTCGCAAGTACCATGCCATACAAAATATATGTGCTAAACAGCGATAAAACTTATTCTTTGGCATAACTTGGCCACGTTTTTAAAAGCCATTTAAAGCATGGACACAGCGACAAGCTCGGAACTAATGTACTAAGCCACTGAGAAGTTTTAACGACCTTTACTTACAGCTAATGTTCCTTACAGAATGTACTGGGAAATGTACAGCCAGCATACCTCTCTGCTATCGGGAAAGTTGGGGAATACTTTCATTTATTTAACTTTATTTTAGGTGGAGTGCATTTGGCTTGAGATGGCAAGTTTGGTTCACTTGGGTTTTGGAAGTTTTACATTTTATTTGAGAACTTTTACAAGGCTTTGTTAAAAATCTGACTACAGCTTACACCAATCTGCTAAAATACATTTGTAAAAGCCGAACCAAGCTAACTTTGCATGCATTTGCAATGAAAAAGTGTGGACATGTCATATTATGACATTCCCTCACTCTGTTCTATCTGTCAGTGCAAAGTTGTCTGAAACGGACTCTATCAGTACCTCATTTAAGGAATATGTCCTGATTAAGGTATTTTTCACAAAATAATAGATAAGAAAGATCACAAAAAAATGTAAAATTAAGTTTTTTTATAAATAGTGTCAAAAAGTAGCTACTTGCCTAATGAAAAAATAGCAAAGCAATTACCTATATTCTTCGATATTTTTTCGAAATGATCTGTTGAGATAGTTCTTATATTAGAAAACTTGTAATTCACTTGGCGCTGTCTTAATTTCGTATTTTAAGAAAAAAGGTTCTTAACCATTGAAATTTTCCATTACATTTGAAACGGTCGAGCCGTCAGTCCCTTCAATAGCATGCAATAACAAGGCTATATCCTTGAATCCTAAGTAATTGGCTGCCTTTGCCTATGAGTCACATCTCGTAGTGATTCATGCAAAGTGATTGCTTCTTGACCAATACGCGCTGAACTATTTAGATCGGTTCTAAAGAATCCATACTCGGAGAAAGTACATACCTATTATATTGATCGATGTTGTAACAAATGTGGTGTAGCTTTTTATTTAGCCAACTTTTTAATTAAATTATATTTTGTGACTTCGTGTAGTTTGCGCTCATATAGGTGTTATTGTAGAAAATACATAAGACTAGACTTTCTTCTTTTAATTTTTAAGCTCATAAAATTTTTGGAACGAGATTTTTTTAATATGGACATGATTTTGTTGTATTGCGGTAGAAAATTAAATTATATCCCTAAATTACCAACTAAATGTAATTTAAATAACTATATGGACATTCAGCATCAATAGTAGCGAAAGTATAACGTGTGAAAAGTATCGGCCACCCTTTGATACTCGTAGTTACAAATAGCTGTGAAATACGCGGTTAAAGTGTTTTCCGAGCAAAGTGTCGTTTCCAAGCAATCAAAAAATCAAACAAGCATGCACCTATCAATGTGAACAATCTTCAACGTCGCGTCAAAATAGGATCAAAACCGTAACAAGTTTTTAAACCTGAATTGGTCTCCAGTTAACAAAGTTCAGATTATCGTAATCCCCCAATCAGCACAAATTCAAAATTAACTGATCCTGCCACTTTTCTATCGCTTCACTTTTTCATTCGTCAAACCAGCCCACCGTGAAACTACCTGACTCTAATTTCAGCCCGGGATTTGCATAAGGACTATCGAAGTCCCTAAGCCTCAAGATGGGGAGATTACGAAACGCTGACACTGTCTGTTTTAATTTTATCTCAAGTATCCTTGGCTATTGCGTTTTCCTCAGTGAAAGGAAAGTGCAATTTTACGTAAAATTTGAAATTTTTGAGGTGTTGAATATAGTTTTGATTGAGGATTGAATCAAGAGTTTGTGCGCCATTTTTTTCTTTTTAGATGTCATGGTTATTAAGTTTTTTTTAGTCGTAATGCTGACTCAGTCAATTTTGTGAAATCTGTGGCCATGAGTAAGCCCATTCATAATAAAAAAAAAAAAAAAAAAAACGCTCTTGTCCATCCAACATGGCGACGCCAAAAGAAGGCGTAATGATGAATTATGATTATAACAGTCTATTTTTTATGTGCGAATTCTAAGTGTAACTTACTGTTTACGATTTTTTGATGAAGGAGGCGCAAACGAGCAGTTTAATCACCTGATGGCAAGCAATTACCGTCAAACTTGGACACCTGCAACACCAAAAGGGTGGCCAGTGCGTTGCCGGTATTTAAGATGAGATTACGCTCTTTTCTTGAAGATTTGAAGATCATATCGGTCCGGAAATACCTTCTAACATATTTATTGGGCCTTATTCATTGCGGAACATTGACTTCCAAATTTGACATACATATGTATAATGTCAGATAACCATATTCGCGTTAAAGTTTAAGTATTTTGGTTATTGTTAGATTGAAACTCTATTCTTGAACCGGAAACTAGCGTTATTTAAAATATTTTAGATGTACCTACACACTCGCCATCTGTTATTTCATGATGGGATACGCTGTCGGATGTAGGTCGAGTGTAACCAAAATAAAATAAATGTATTTCGTGGTGCGGTTAATGGATATAAGCTTTGCGTTACGTGTGGTTTAAATTCATTTTTAAGGGCTAAGTAAATGATTATTTATTGTAATAAAAAGGGACTTAATCGCGTATCGTCTCCGCTGGCTTGGCCACCTCCAAAGGATGGGTGAAGATCGGGCAGCCAAAGGGCCTACTTGGGGCGACCAACTGGACGCCGTCCTGTGGGTCACCTTAAATCCGTGAGCTCAGCGTCGGCGCAAGCTTGCGTGATACCGTTTTGGACCGAGGACTCATTTTGGTTCATCGCGCGGATCGCACCAGCCAAGTAAGTAATCGCGGATAATTCAGTTTTAAAAAAATACCTCCAACGTTCCGATGACGGCATTGCGCCGGTCTCGGAGAAGTGCTAACTTATACCTAAGACATGCTCGTACCAGGTTGTTTATGTGACATCATTGAATAAAATAAATAAAATAATTAAAGTTAGGTTACAACTTCTTTTCATCAAGTCCATTTAAAAAATTGCGCGTGCGTCGGATTTTACCTACATTGGCACGCGCCTGCGTGCGCCCGTTCCGCGGACCCGCGCCAGTTGATTGGATGCCTTAAAACTAAGTCGTAGAAAATCGTCTCTTCATTCCAATTTTAATGACTAAAACCGCTAAAACCTTTTAAGTCGGACGTGACCACGCGACCAAATTGCAGTCCAATCGATTACTTCAATTGTCAGTGTAATTCCCATTTAACCGACGTAGCGATTAAAAGAGTAAAAACCTATTTAAGTCCCTAGTCCGCGAAATTCGATTATCGGTTAGCGGGGCTGATGAGAATTAACTTTTTATAGACTTTTTGTGCTGAATGTACCAATAGGGTATTTAGGCGAATCTCATTTTCTTGTCAGTCGTTAACGTGGTTACGTTCCTCTGGGTCTGGGTAAAAAGACATTTTTTGGTTTATCCACTCACTTTTGACACCATCGGAGCTACAGCAAGCGTCTGACACCAACCCTTATTTCACCACATAAGTCAAATCAAATCGTAATTACTACCTAATTCCGGAGTGCATAAGACTCTTCTGTTACATCCATGCGATAGGATTGGGCCCCAGAGTGATCTTACAATACTGAGAATATTCCTCACGTTGAAGTATCGGTAAGAACTCTCGTAATCTTTTTAAAAACCGTTTAAAAATGTTACGAATACCTATTGCATTTTTTTATTTATCATTTGGAAATCTCAACTTATTAGCAAAAATATAGATAATAAGTGGTAAAAGAAATTAATTTGAAGAACCATTTTAAAATACGGTTATGAAAAAAACAATAGTTTTAATTCTTTAAAAAAATATCTTCCTATTGAACAAATGTCCCAAAACTATTTCCAAGCTACAATACGGTTGTCTCCCCTTGTTTTACTTGCCTGCAATACCCGATAGTGTTCGGACAAAATAAAATAAGATCCGCTTATCCTTTACTTCTGGTCTGTGCTGTTGTGTACGGAGACTTCATTGGGATTCAGAGCTTTAGGTCGGTTCAATGTAAAATGGACATAGACTTAGGAAGCTAGGCTTCCTAACAAGATTATATAGACGCTGCTTAAATTTAAATAGTAGTATAGTAGAATCCACACCGTAGTTAACTTGTGCGGAGCAGCTATGAGAAACACGGTAGGTAGCATTACGTAACATACCTAGTTACTGTTGAACAGTGTTGCTCCACAAATGTAAACTGTGGTGTGGATGCACCTTACGAAAGCGATATACTTACGTTACAATTACACGATTAAGTTTTTCGAATTATGTAGTAATATTAAGCTTCAGCAGCTTCTGGGCTATAACCGCGAAAATCGAAGTTCGCAAATTGAGGGCATCTTTCTCTGTCACTCTAATTACGCCTTCATTGGAGTAAAAGAGAAAGATCCCTGCAATTTGCGAATTTCGTTTTTCACGGTAGCCACTCTGAAGCCATAAGTGCCACCCCACACTAGCGTCTTTTGAGCGTTGGCGTCTAGTCAGCGCTATGGAAAATGATGCGTCGAGCAGCAGCCATAGAGTTGAGTAGACGATGACGCTCGGGAGACGCTAGTGTGGGGTGGCCCTAAGAAGCGCACTATCAAGTGATATGTACATTTTGTACAATGTATAAAGGTCCTGAAAAAAAAATGGAAACTTTGGAAAATAAAAGGCTATTTTTGGAAACAACATGGCTGTATTTTAAAGGAGTTTGAGAATTAAACGTTATTCCCTATACATAAATTCCATTGCATAAAATGTATTAGTATTCGTGATTTAGAATACAATTCCATTTATATTCTAAAGTATGTATAACGTAAACGCTTTAGAATAAATGCGATTATTTACAAACAATTAAATTTTATACCGGTTTGTATTCCTACCATTCTAAATTTATTTCTTAGGACTTAAATTAAACTACCATAGTAACTACAAAGCTTTCTTCAGACAAATAATATTTGGTTTATTACACGCATGTCCTATCAAGATATTCCCAAAATAATTTTAAAATTACATTTACGTCGCATGGACGAAATTCTTCCGCTATCTCATTTCGAACCCAAATAAGAATCGTTTTAATTCAAAGAAGAAACTTTCAATATTTTGTGCCAATATTTCCGCATAAAAACAAAGTAAAACAGAAAACGTGGAATCATTTTAGAAAAAAGCGAATTGAATTATTCAACTTCGGCGTTCGTTTAAATGGCGAGCCGATAGGTGAACAAAATAAAGTGGAAAAGCAAATCATTGACGGTATAATGGAATAAGAGAAAATAAGAAAACAGACCAACTAATCAGCTTTCGCGAGTTAGCTTACAAAGCTATTTGTCGTTATTACACTGATTTTAGGGACAGTATCGTACGTAAATGAAGACGGATCGACTCGCTTCTTTTTCATTATACGCGGAGTCATAATCTTTTTGATTAATACTGCCGTATAAATATCCATGAAGTTTTTTGCGGGTGTGGAACGTCTGGGGGAGAGCTAGATGAATGTTCGCTGGGTGTCCCGTTTTATAAAGATTGTGAGTAGAAATGAAAGACGGAAAGAAGTAATTACAAATGTATTTGAAATTTTAAGAAGCTTTGTTAAATAAAATGTAGGTAAGTAATCAATACAAAATTTTAGAGTTATATTTGAGGTCCTTAATGTGATGACATTAAGATAAAATATATTTCTGATAGTAATTTAGCAAGGTACTTGATCTATTATCAGGAAAAAAGCAATGACTATACTTCGGAGAAAAAAATATTTAGTTCGTGTTTCATGTAAGTAACTACCTACTTACACTATTGAGTCTTGTACATAATTAAAGAATTATAGGTCACAGTCTTTGTGACTGTCTTAAGGTCAATGCAACATAGTTACATCTGAACGATAGAAATATTAGAGTTAGTTACTTTGTGAACTTACATTTCATACCAATATCCGTTGGCTGAAAGTGGGTCGATGATGCTACCACACAAAGTTGTAGCAGGTCAACTAATTTACATCTTCAAGTATTACAATAGTAGGTTGTTCAATACATTTATATAAAACAATTTCATAGATAGCGGGCAAGTATATTATAAACGTGGAGCGTAGAGTAGCGTAGTGAAGTTCCAGAAAATCATAATATAATTCAGCTTACAATTTCGACTAAAATATTAGAATTGTGACAGTATAATTAACCAACCAATTATGGGGGACCAACCGGGAACCAATTATGAAATTTCATTCCATCACATAATTATATACCTATATGTATTTATGCTTCAAATTCGTATACCAGTCAGTTCAGTACATTACTCCCGTTATATTATGATGTGACACGTATCTATATTGACGACTAAATTGACGAAGAACAGGGCCTTACCATGATGTCCTTATTGTGATTAAGGACATCATCTTAAGGCTCCAGAGATAGAAAAACTTTCATTGTGCCTTATTCAAATATACTACGGGTAAGATGGTCGTACCTACTCCTTCAATCACCACAACCACACATTTTCAACAAAAAAGTTATGTTTTATTTTATCATTTCATCCATCATACATCTACTGTTCAACCTTTTCATTCATTGGGATTATTTCTGTGTTGTGAATTTATAGTTGTATGACCTAAAACTTTTCCACAAGCGGAAAATTTAAAGGCCTATAGCTAAAACACATCTGCATTTACGTAGCTCCAGTTTTAAGCCGATAAGTCCTCTATTAGCCAATAAAGATAGTACAGCGATATTTTACGACACTTTTATGTGTATCCCAGTTATGATATTTACTTTTCGTTTTATTACGCGTCTCGCCGAATAAGCAAATAGCATTCCTGGGGGATGAGCGGAATATATATTATATTTATATTCTACGTCCGTCCCTCGGATGCGTTAATCTTTTAGAGATGTTTCTAACTGGCCATCTCCTCATGATATTTCGGGCACTTTGCAATTCCTTTTAGGTAGCTTTTTGAAGTTTAATGTTCTGTGTATTGATATTTGGGTGCGTTACGTAATTATACGTATATTTAGGTAGCTGGCATAGATCGGGTACAACTCCATAGTCAAATACATAAGAATTGACTGGAGTGCCGTAGGCCCGACGGTGATACAAAATATAAAATTTGGTTTATGCTCCAAAATATCAATTATTTCTGTAAATCTGGCATTTTATTCGGTCCGATTATTTTCTATGTATGTTTAACTAGGCATAATTGTGGTTAAGAAAAAAAAACTAAGCTTCAAGTAGCTTCGATCAGGCGATAACTAGGCAATAAAAAATCTACCTACGTACATTTTCAGTTTTTACACATCAATTTACATCACATTTCCTTCTTGCTTCTAACATGTGTAAAATTAGCTTTGTTAATAACTCATAATAAACATATAAATAGTAATAGTCTCGTATCAAATTTTTCGCCGTCTCGCCGCGGTCGCCGTGAACGTTAACACGAACGGTATAAACCCAGTGGCCCAATTCGCGATCGAGTGCCTTTGATGCGGCCGTAAAACACTAGGCCGAATAACCGGCCAATATCAATCAGACGGGGTGCGGTTGAAGACACGACCAATAGACAGGCTATAGGTACTATTTTGTTTCCACTTGTTTCCATTTTGCAAGGAACAAACTTTTAAAAATAAAAAGGGTAGTATTACTTTGTACATTTTAATCTGGGTTTTGACATTTTGTAAGGGGCACTCAATTTTCAATTTCTTTTGGATTGGTTCCATTATGATAATCGTTCAGTTTACTTAACCAAATTTTCTCGCGGAGTATATAGGATAGGATTGAAAAAATACCCTGTATACCTTTATTGTATTACCTACTGGCATTTTAAGCATTACAAATGTCTAGTCTTTTTCTTCCTCGCGTTATCCAGGCATTTTGCCACGGCTCATGGGAGCCTGGGGTCCGCTCGGCAACTAATCCCGAGAATTGGCGTAAGCACTGACTAGTAGGCGGCTGCTGTCTGACCTTCCAATTCAGAGGGTAAACTAGACCTTATTGGGATCTTACAAACGTCTAGTATTATTCAAAAACAAATTTTCTTTTTCCTATCACGTTTACAAGGATTATTGTACATAATAATACCCACAAATATTATTTTTCCCCTTGATACATAGTTCTGTTATCCTTAAAAAGTGTATTCCTGTGAAATTAGAGAGGTATTATAATATTACGAGTATAGTGATTTTTTTTATTTTTGCTACTCCGTCCAGATTCGGTTTCAAGAGACCAATGGGAAACCATTCCCGAAATATCCAATAATTTTGTTTCAAATTTCCCTATCACTAAAGTACCCAGATCATGTACCGCACAAACTCTGTTAAGAAAAATGTCTCTCGGTGCAATTTGGCACCGAGTCCCCAGATGGCGCGGGCGCGCAGTCTGCGAACACCTCATTTTTTTGCCCGAACTTGTTTGCCACTGGAACTTTGCGGGTTCCGGTTTGTGTCTGCGGTTCGATTCATATCTGGTGAAATACTTTGTGGTTGAAATTGTCTGCAGGTATAACAATTGTTAAGTGCAGTTTCATTTTTGATTCCCTAAAGTGCTTAATTAAACTGTTTGGTTTTTAGGCATCAATAATTTATTTTTATTACAAGGCTTAGGTACTCTTGACGTTAGATGTCGTTAGATGTATGCCTAAGGCGTTATATAAACACCCATGATTGATAAAGTAAAATCACTCCAATCTATAAGGTTCGGTAGCTTCATTAGGTGAAGGAGTAGCTGCTCTGCTATACTGTCTCAAGTTCAAATCTCGCCCTATGTGGTAAATTTTTCTAATTCTTTTTTTACCTTCTGACTTTAGCTTTTGATCAAAATTATCTTTTACTCAAAACACTATTACGTGTTTACACGGGAAAACCGATGGATTCAGTTTACTTAGTCATAACAAAGACGTGGCGACTTTCAGTGTGACCTTTATTTCTCCTTAATAACTAGCTTGTCACGGTTGTCGGGATTCCACACATAAATATAACATAAATGAGCTACCCCTCCAAGGAAAGTGAAATAATCTTAATAAATAATTTCCATGAATTAAATTGCTTCCAAATTCTTCTTCCAAATACGCACGGCCGGAAACCAACTTTCCCTCTTGTTAATATTAAAGCCGCAAAACCTTTATTATTCAGAAAACAAAAAAGAAACTTGACAATAAAAATCCCCGGACGACATTATTAGGTAAAATAATTCCTGAGTATAAATCAAATATCGCTTCTTTGCCAAGATTCGTTAAGTTCGAGGTTCCTCGAAAACCAATACAGCATTGCAATATCAATAATCAATTGATGCATTCTTGGCTTGGCTTCAAGTCTATTACGCTGGGGGTATAAGCGCTGCACATTCAAATGTATTGCGATCCTTTTGTGGGGGAACTCGCATCTGGACAGGCCAGAGCTCGTCTTATTGCAACGTACCTACGAATTTGTCGAACACGTTGTTTGCATTGTGGGAATGTTTTAAAAGATGTTGAGGCTACATTTTGCTGAAGGCTAAAGTGAATTTTGATGAAAAGTTACCTCTACTTACTTCTATTTCTATATTTGCAGAATAGTGAGCGTTATCCTGCTGATGTAGACTGGTTTCTTGCGTCATTCATAGCAATGTGTTATTAGGTTCTTACCTTAAAATTCCATCATAATATTTACTGAATAGCTCAATCTTTGTCAGAACTAAGACTGGTAAGTACTTCTTAAACTGTATTAATAATGTCAGGATTGAATCGTATTAGATGGAATCTTGTCACCATGAATTATGAAACTAAGAAATCATTTCATACCATTAGGAGTAGGAGTACCGGCTTTTTACAGCTTATCGTGAAATAAAAATAAAATTGTACGTAAAAGGATTTCTCTAATGTGGATAAATGGATGTTTGAAATACGACTGTTGTTATAAAAGATAACTCGTACGCTCTCAGTGTTGAAGAACATATTTCTTAACCAAAGCCAGTTGTGGCATTAATAGCCAAATAGCCATTTTTACCTGCTATCTGCGAGCATTTAAGGTTTTATGGGATTCAAAACATATTTGTGTACGTAATAAGTCAACTGAAAAACGCTTGAGTAGTTAAAAGTTGATGTATTGGGCCTTCCAACGACAGCTGCACTACTGTTCATTTTACTATGGAAATCGACAATGACAGCGACGCGTTCAGTACCGGTAGTGCAGCTGCGGTTAGAAATGGAATGTTACCATAACTCATCGCAACACTTCGTTAAAGTTTTTTTTAAACCGTCAATCGAACTAAGCGAAAGCAGATTGTATTAATATATTTAAGGAACACAACACACAGTTTCTTAAAAAAAATATACTAAAAAGAAAGTAAAAAGCGTTTTTCTTGAAGGCACTTAACTTAATTAAGTTCTTATGGCATTTCGTCCCAGTAAACATATCAGTAAGGCTAGGTATAGTTAATTTACAAATTGATTCTAGGCGCGGCTTGGCACCGACCGCGGGCCCCGTTTCGTGTCTATTTGCATAAACGTAGGCCCTGATCCGACAATCGACTGCTATACTTTTTATAAATCTAGCTATATTTTAATATGGGTACATTTTAAACATTTTTGGGTTTTATAGTTGAAAAAATTTTTACAGTACGAATGCTTCAAAAAATGCTTAGAAATAAAGCAAAGCTGGCAAAACTCGAACTCGAGACTCTGGAATACGAGCACGCCGCTCTACCAACTGAGCTACCAAGACTTACCCGTGTAAGGCGAAGTTGACCACAATCAACTTTCGTTTCGTTTCGTCTGCAACGTTGCTTTTTGTATACATAATTAACTTCGAATAAATTAATACAATACAATATATTATTAATAAATGCAGAACAATGATACAATACATAATATCCCAACTAAATTTATAACTAACTTAAAATTACAAAATCACTATCTTAACCTAAACTAACAAGTTAACAACTATTAACTAACACAAAAACTATTCACAAAATCCGCCCCACGCCCCTCCAGATGCAAAAGAGCCCATCACGCTCGCCGCGTTGCCACGTTGAACCGCGATGGACAACCTTTGCATAAGGAACGACCCGGAGCGAGGGTCATGACCACTCAGGAATGAATGAGGAATGAGGGTTTCGAATAAATTCGAAAACTTTCAAAATTTATAATTTTAGGTACCCACGATTGATTGTATAGTAGCTATAATATTAAATAATTACATTAAATACAAATTTTACTTGCCAATGAAGGTATTTATAAAAAAAAATTACCAAAATTATTTCCATTAACTTTGATGGGTACCCCTGTAACCTTTTTCAAAAATAATTTATAACATTGCTTAATTAGGTACACATATTATAAGTTACATTTGTGGGTAAAGTGAAGAAAAGTGAAAAACTGACATCGTGATAGGCGTTTAATTTCTCTGTATATAGTCATTCCTGTTTACTTTAAAGGCATTTAATTAAACTTTAGACTTCATTAACTTTACCATCCTTCATCCATTACAAAAACACGTCATCAACAAAGTTTCTTCGATCCAAACTCGAGTATAAAGAGCCTTTCAGCACATCATTAACCTCGGTGATATTATCTATTCGCCGTGTAATAGACAGTTGATTTGGCCCGTCATACTTGTCAGCGTGACTTGCGGTTTCACGACGGGGTTAGAAAGCTGAAGGCGGGTTGAATCCGAACGAATCAGTGAGGGAAATCACAAACTATAATAGACAAGCTATTAAGATATAAATAAACTGAATTCACGAAACATATTTTGCACCGTACCTACTATGTGGAATTTTTTTATGATAATTTTGAACCTATACATACATGTTCCGACTGGTCGCAAGTTCGAGTGTTGCCCGAAGTGGTGAATACGTAGCTATCAACTTAAAGAAAATACATCGAATCTTCAAGTTTTATTTAACTACAGAGTGTGTTCGGGTATGTTGTATCAAGAATAAAATTTTAGTAATTTTTTTAGCATGGACCTTGATGGAGCATTATTTCGCTTAACAAAATGAAAATATGTTCCCTGTAGGTAGTCGTAATTACTCATACAATTGTTGTACAACATTTGTTCGTTTAACTTAGACACAATTCCCGCCTTAGGGCTTTTCAATAACCTAATTTATTTTTGTTACAGATAACAAATATATATAATTATTTAATACCCTATCTGGCAAATCCAAATCGAATCACATCCGAAGTCATCGAAGCGTAAACTTGTGTTAATTTCATAGTCGGAAGAGTTATCATATTCCAATTATGCGCCATTATTGCCAATTAATTACGTTTCAATATTAAAAGCTAATTGTTTGATTTCATATCACCAAATTAAATTGATTTTATCTAAAGATTTTGATACCAATGAGCATGTCTGCGGCTTTCAAACAGTATTCAAACTTTGTAAAGAATGGCAATTATGTTCATGTTTCTCACTGCATTTATTTTAATATCCTTAAAATACATAATTGATTGGCACCCCCTTTATTAAATTGAAACAGCGCGACCTACCTACATGTAGCCGAAATCTACCTTAGAACCATCTCGACAGAATTTCAATTAAAAACCAGCACTCAAATCGGTTGATCCATTGGGAAGCAACCTACGGAACCCTCGGTACGCAAGTCCCACTCGCACTTGACCGGTTTTTTTATAAATTTCTTGTAAGATTGACCTGAAATATTTATTTTAAAATGAACTCGAAAAAGATTAAACGAGCCGATTAATCTTGTTAAATGTTCCGACCTATGTATGTGAATATGTAGGTACATTAGAAATGCGACAGTAAAAAAAAAAAATTGCCCAGTATACTCATGTACTTACCTATATTTGATTATGCCACATAATCTATTCCCCTAAAATAACTTTCTTGCAGTTCTCCATTAAAAACAATGGCACAAATTACGTCAAAACAATTTCCTCAACACACGTGCCTTATCGGCTTATTTAGCCGTCGACACGAGTGTCAAACACAATAAAAAGCCAGTATTATGGCAATTAGGAGACTTGTCAGAACGCCCAAACATAATGGCCAACTTAATAAGTCACGCAGAAGTTAGAGCCAAGAGGGCGGCGGGAGTTGGGTGTTCAGTTTTGTGGATATCTGTAGTTATTGGGAAAGTTGGGGTGCGTTACTCAGTCGGTTTGAGAGGCATTTGAGCATTAGAAATTCATGTCAAATAAATTGTACTTTATTAGAGCCCACAGTAAAAGTTGTTCGTCCCTTAGATGCACTGCGACTACGAGTACAGACCACCCCCACTGTATACTTATAGTCTGTGGCTACTTATACATTTATACAATGAGACCATATTGACACTTTGTTAAGTTATTTTATAATAATTTGATTACCTATATTTTTGCAATTGCTAATTTTAACGCTCTAAGTTTAACCACACCTTGGTACAGTTAAATTTTATTCTTAACAACATAATGGGTAGCAACATTTCGGCACTCATGCCCGTAAAACACATACGAACAGCGCGGCAATTATATTTTATTAGTCCGACTGTACTGTTTGCGTGCTTTGCTCTATTGCAACTGACTGTACCTGAAAATGGGCCTAAATAACAACGTTATTAAGTTTAATGCTTATGAGTTCAAGTTAAGACGTTACGTTAGAAGTCGTTTTATTTCTATGATTGTAACGGTACTTTAAAAGTACTTGCAGGAAATTTGTATCAATAATTAAATTTTTGCTTTACATATTTATATCTTATTACACGAGTAGCGCTGAGCGCTGGTGACCTAGCGGTAAGAGCGTGCGACTTGCAATCCGGAGGTCGCGGGTTCAAACCCCGGCTCGTACCAATGAGTTTTTCGGAACTTATGTACGAAATATCATTTGATATTTACCAGTCGCTTTTCGGTGAAGGAAAACATCGTGAGGAAACCTGCATACATCTGCGAAGAAATGACTATAGCCTATATGACTATAGACTATAGCCCAAGCCCTCTCGCGCTCGAGAGGAGGCCTGTGCCCAGCAGTGGGACGTATATAGGCTGAGATGATGATGATGATGACACGAGTAGTGTTCTTTAAACTAATACAATTGCGTTTCGCGCATTGATTTCTGCGACTAGCGCGCAATCAAAAACAGCAAGTAATTAGTTGCTGTTTAATACCACAATGTTCGTTTTACTCTAACCATGCAAGGGCTTGTATACTTGTACTTAGCTTAATACCTCAAACTTGCCCTTTAGAAAGTGCTTGACAATTGCTTAAGAGCTGAAAGTCCTAAGGGAAGCAGACTTTTTCAGAACACAATTTCCTATTAGACCCAATATCCTTAACGTTAAATTAGAAACTTGGACCATAAGCTTGATGAAGCTTTTTCAGATACACTTTTCAAATTATAACCGACAGAGCGCTTTCAAAGCCTCGCCCCAATCTTAAGATTGTAAATTGTCATCATTTCAATTGGAAGATCCCATCCGTCCCGTCGGCTAACACCAACACACTCCGTCGTGAATTATTCCTCGACCTTTGTTCGCTCGTCTTTTGTCGATGGTTCACAATAAAATTTTATCCAGGAAACCTTCGCAGTTACCTTTTATTATAATGTTGCAGCTGGTTCGGGGTAGTGTTGGTGGGAATGAGTCTTATGAGTCTAAATTGAAACTAGACTCATTTAGAGACTCTGCGATAAAAACAACGGCTGCTATTTAACTGATCACCAGATTTAATAAAATTTAATACCAAAAAAATGTACTTTACCACCCTAAAATAATGAATGATCACCAAAATTATAACACCATTTTAATGTGAAATGATTACCAATTTTATTACATTTTACTATCCTATTAAAGGAAATGACACCAAACTAATCATTATTAACCCAAAAATTGTAAATGATTACCAAATTTCAAACCCCATTTTAATGTCAATTGATAACCAAATTTTCACATCGTGATATCCTATTAAATAAAATGACACCAAAATAATCATTGTAAACCCAAAAATAGTAAATGACCACCAAAATTAGAACTCCATTTTAATGTAAAATTATAACCAAATTTTTAAATCTTGCTATCCTATTAAAGCAAATGACTCCAAAATAATCATTGTAAACCCGAATATAGTAAATGACCACCAAAATTGTAACCACAATTGTTTCTGTATGGGTCACAGATCAAACCTAACCTAGCCCACTTTTCTAGTAGAATTTCGTTTCTGTAAGGGTCGCAGTTCAAACCTAACCTAACCCACTTTTCTAGTAGCATTTCGTTTCTGTATGGGTCGCAGTTCAAACCTAACCTAACCCACTTTTCTAGTAGCATTTCGTTTCTGTAAGGGTCACAGTTCAAACCTAACCTAACCCACTTTTCTAGTAGCATTTCGTTTCTGTAAGGGTCGCAGTTCAAACCTAACCTAACCCACTTTTCTAGTAGCATTTCTTTTCTGTAAGGGTCGCAGTTTAAACCTAACCTAACCCACTTTTATAGTAGCAATTCATTTCTGTAAGGGTTGCAGTGCTAACCTAGCCCACTTAACTGATAGCAGTACAAACCTAACCTACTTTTCTAGTAGCATTTCAGTATGCTCCTAGAAAAGTAGGTTAGGTTAGATAGGTATATGGTGCGGGGTACGGGGGGTTGAGCGGGAGGGGCTAATAATTTTGGCAGCATTTTACTTTATTTGGTAATATGTATACATTTTTTGGTAATCATAGTGTTTATTTAGGTGAAAATATCGCATTAATTTGGTCTTCAAGATTTGGTGATCATTAATGATTTTTGGTAATCATTCAATATATTTGGTATTCGAATACAATTTGAAGTGCAGTCGTAATTAAAACGGTGGTACTTTTGTAATTTTAGGCCTTATTTTTTTGGTGTTCAGTAATTTTTTTTGGTAAGCATGATTTTTTTTATTTAGGGTACCAAAGTATTTTTTGGTGGTCATTATATTTGTAGCCAAAAACAACTACCAAGTCCTTGATTCAGTCTCAAGCCTCCGAATAAAGACTCCGTTAACAATTTTGTAGATTTTAACAAAACACTAGTAGCAGTAAAGTAGGTACACACCTAACCCACGAACTTTACATGAAGTGCATTGTCTTCAAGTATGCATTGTGATTTTTTGTAAGAAAAATTAGAGTTCTCTGAAAAGTACTTAATATGTCTCATCAGCAGACTCTCTAATAAGTTTAAAAGAACTCTTGTTTCGACTTAATTATTATGATGAAAAATACAGTCCGAGTCTTAAAGCTGAGGACTCAAAAGACGAGTCTTAAAGCTGAGGACTCAAAGGACTCGAGTCTTAACCAACACTAGTTCGGGATATTCAGTGTGAGGCTTTTGTTGCCACATAATGGGGCAACCTTTTTATTCCGTCAGATTCCGCTATGACGCTGGTGCGTCTAGATTATTTGGGGGCCATTGTGTCACGATGAATGGCGCGTTGTGATAGCGCAAGTGTGAGGGTGTTTGGTCAAGGCAAAATAATAAGTTCCTTATATGGATCATTTCCACTGATTTTTTTTTTATATAGGTTGGAAGCAAACGAAGAAGCGCTGGCTGGATGTCATGACAGCGGACATGGAAGAGAACTATCTCACACCTGAGGATGCTGAAGACCGGGCAAAGTCGAAAAGACTCAGCAGGAAAGCGGACCCTGGCACTTAGGC
This sequence comes from Cydia fagiglandana, assembly GCF_963556715.1. Classification (NCBI taxonomy): domain Eukaryota; kingdom Metazoa; phylum Arthropoda; class Insecta; order Lepidoptera; family Tortricidae; genus Cydia; species Cydia fagiglandana. The sequence goes on along the minus strand of NC_085932.1, from coordinate 679,536 downwards.
CGGGAAAACGTTAGGTTGAAGAAGAGGTTGGAGGTAAACGAGCAGACGAATCGACCGATGGCAAACAATTAATACCGTTGCTCATGGATAAGATAAGATAAGATAAAAGATAAAAAATAGTTTATTCAAGTAGGCATATTACAATGCGCTTATGAACGTCAAATAAACCTTTACCGGCTCCAACCGTACACCTCTGCCCCGAGAAGATTTAAATCCCCCCTCAATTGGAGGAGGGTATCCCAATATGGGACCGGCACAAACTCGGCGGGACACATCTTTTCAAAACATTATTACATCTTATAATTAACATGCATTACGAGTAATTAAGAAAAATACAATTTAAATTACTATAGAATTCATGCAATTATACTCAGTGAGTACATAACTTTATAGAATTTGATATAAAAAATAAACATATATGTACATGAAATCACAAATACGTAGCTCTTTCAGAAAACATATCAAATCTTACAAAAGGAAAAGAAATTAAAATCAATAAAAGAAATGAGAATACATATTATATGAATCTGACTGATTGTTATGAGATGCTTTCATACAATTTGATGTGCTTTCTTACCTGAGCTGAGTCACCTTTAACTCTACACATAATACAATATTTTTAATTGCTACTTGTCGTTATTACAGTTTCTGGTTTGGACCATGCATGTTTGTCTGTCAAGTAGTCCTCGACTCTGTAATAAGCCTTCAACATCAATGACTTTTTTAAGTAATTCTTAAGAGCTGGAAAGGGTAATCTTAAAGCATCCTCAGGTAACTTGTTATAAAAATGAATGCATTGCCCAACGAATGACTTCTGTACTTTACGAACACGAAACTTTCTGATAGCAAGCTTATTTTTATTTCTAGTATTATAGTTATGGACATCAGAATTCTTAGTGAAGGAGTCTAGATTCTTAACAACATAAATAATACTATCATATATGTATTGGGAAGCTACAGTTAAAATATTAATTTCTTTAAAAAGTTCTCTTAATGATTCACGCACCCTTAAATTATATATAGAACGAATGGCTCTCTTTTGTAAGACAAATATAGTCTGTATGTCAGCTGCTTTGCCCCAAACCAGAATACCATATGACATTACACTATGAAAATAACTATAATAAACAAGGCGAGCTGTCTCAACATTAGTCAATTGTCTAATTCTCCTCACAGCGTAAGCGGCCGAACTTAATTTGTTTGCTAGTGTTCTTATATGAGGACTCCATTGTAGATTTTTGTCCAATGTTAAACCAAGAAACAGTGCTTTATCTACCATATCTAAGCATTCATTATTCAAAAGTATCTTAGTATCGACTGGTTTAACATTCGGCAAAGAAAATCGAATGCATTTAGTTTTCTTAGCATTAAGACACTTGCAATACCAGAGGGGTTGTGCGTAGCGTGCGTTTACGATGACTGCAAGGTCTTTTCTTGAAGGTTTGAACGTCGTATCGGTCCGGAAATACCACGGGCGACAGTTCATTCCACAGTTACAACAATCACGAGAATCCTGCCCGATACATTTGAATCGGCATTAGCTTTTGGGCCTCTCCTATGGATCGTTATGGGCTATTTACACCAACGTTTTAATTCTAAATGAATAAATAATGTAGTTAAGTAGTGTGTAAATACCAGAAATATAATTATCAGGAGCTTAGTTGATAACAATTATCATTTCTCCTATAATTTAAAAATTGTAACATCCTTTGATATTCGGTCAAGGTGCGCGAGACTTGAACACTCTCAGTTACGGTTATGTGTATACTTTGTGAAGATATTTTTAACGCGGCTTCATAAAAGCGAGCCGGGACCTAATAACGACTTTATTTTTCACACCTGAGTCTTGCTTTGTTGTGCTTTCAAGCGGGTTTTCTCATGTATAATATGTACATTTACTTATGTTTAGACCAAGATATAGAAGTGCTGATGAAGACCTTAACACGCTGTATTTGAGGTTTAAATTGTGGTTAAACACTCAGTTGACTAATGAAGAGTGTCTTTTCAATATGGCTTATGTCATTATGAAGACGATACAAAAATAAGCCCTTTTGAAAAGACACTCCTCAAATGTAAAGTTTTGTAACTATAATTAACATCGATTACAACAAATATTTAGGCACAATCTTATTGGACATAATTCCAACCTCATGAGAGAAGCATGTGTTAGGGCCACTTAACTTGCGAGTTCTAGGGTCAGCCAACTAACCGTTTACACAGTACAGCTATCCCTGAAACGCGCAAGGGTAAGCTGCAGGATCGCCCACTTTATAGGTTTGGCCTACCACCTTCAGAAGAATCTATATTTAATACTAAACTTACTTACCTATGTAAAATCTAAAATTTTGCTTTATACCCGTATTGATTCCCGCAATTCATCAAAATCCAGTTTAGTTTACATAAATACCAATCTGTACTCATGTTTACAGTGAGCGTTAAAAATTCACTGATTTCACAAAATATGAAAAAACGTAAGCATCGATCAAATACAAAAGCTGACGCGTGATACCGTGGACATGGAGGGCTTAAGTTATGAACGCCATGACATTTTGTTTATAGAAACCGCTTGAGATAATTATAGTGGCGTGTCTGAATAGTAATATCAGACAGAGTAAGAGTGACTACAGAAGTAGAGATGTACCGTGGGCGACAGTTATTATTCTACAGTTTAGCTGTGTGAAGTCGGAAGTTTCTGGAGAAACGCACTGTTGGAGATTGTCAAACATCAGAAAAAAGCGATGGCAGAAAGAAGCCAGAAAATCGTTAGGTGTAATGAGAACATTCATGTGTGCCTCTAGTATCATAAAGGTATAATACCTTCTCTTTTCTGTCGTAGGTAAAAAGGCCTTTTACAACTTTTCAAACTTACGCTGTTATCTCTTTCGTCCCTGCCTAAGTGGGGTCTGGGGGCTGTGTATAAAACAAGTACACGCTAAATTGTGCAAAGTTTTTGGTAAAATTACCTTTTTATAACTTATTCAGAACGCCTGAAGTGTTTGGTGTCATGGGGCTATAATTGGTGTGGTGTATTTTAAGTAACATATCCACAATTTCTGCCGTATTCTCGCGTAATAAATGTTTAAGTTAACCGTTCGGATTGAGACTACAACAGCATTACTGCAGCAGTATCGAGTATCTAATATAAATTTGTGCATTTCTCAAAAAGTTTGTACATTTCGATCACCTCTTAGATTTCTATAAAAATTGGTATGCTGGTAAACAACTTCCACCATATTTCCCAAAATGTCCCAGAAAGTTTCTATGAAACATTCCTTTTTTGTTACCAAATGTGTAAGGAAATCTGGTAAGTTAAGTCATACGACTCGGGTTTTTTATAACAAGTTAAAAAGGACTCGAGTTACGACTTAATTTTAAGAGTCTAAAAAACTTAATCGAGTCTTAAAACAGAGGAATCAAAGGACTCGAAACTTAACTAATACCTACTACTCGCTGCAAGTCATCACTTGCCCCACACGCTAGATCTATCGCCCGACCCTAATCAATATCCGCTTGTTATTTGCCGACATGACGTTTTTATTAAATAAACGCCAATACTAACTGTAGTGCCAATAGATGTGCCGGCGCCAACTATTATGATAAATGGGCGAGCATCTTCCTAATGTTTGGAGGTTTGTGAAAATGAGAAAAGTAACACGTGATAACATACCTACTCGAAGTAAGTAGTAATTATGTAAGTATGTAAATAACTATTACCGTGTTACGTGAAGTTAAAACACACAGAAAATTAATATATACATATATCGGTATCGCCTGATATATAGTAATATATACAGGGTGTAATTTTTTACGTGATACAAAATATGTTTTTCTAACTCCATAAACAACTAGCAATTGAATGCTCCTACTCTCGTTGAAATCAGACAATTTTATTTCTAATTTTTTTATTTTTTTTTCGTGATATTTTTTGTACTTTTAAAGGATATTATGATATTAAAACAGCTTTAAAATGTAAAGTGAACTAAATTACTTTTCAAAGTAGCGTAAATCACAAGTCATTAAACATTTTTTGTGATTTATGCTACTTTGAAAAGTAATTTAGTTTACTTTACATTTTAAATATCTTATAAAGCTGTTTTAATATCATAATATCCTTTAAAAGTACAAAAAATATCACGAAAAAAAATAAAAAAAATAAAAAAAAAATTGTCTGATTTCAACGAGAGTAGGAGCATTCAATTGCTAGTTGTTTATGGAGTTAGATAAACATATTTTGTATCACGTAAAAAATTACACCCTGTATATCAGGCGGTATAATCGCCGTGATATATATAATTTATCAAAGTGAAAACACAAACATTTATATACTTTCAACAATCATAAATAAAATCAAGCGATAGGTAAAAACAAAGCTGGAGGGATCACAAGTAAAGTGTCATTCTATGGAACTTGCTAACTATGTAAACAAACCGCCATATTGAAATTGTCAAAAATTATGAATTTACTAGAGACTTTTGTTTACATAGTTAGCAAGTTCCATAGAATGACACTCTAGTTACGTAGGAAAATTCTACCTGTCATTGAATTTTGCCCTATAAAATAACATATCTGTGATGATTCATGATAAGGTAGAAAATAAAATATGTAATAATTTTGAGTCAATCACAGCAGAGGAGAGGCAAGTTTATATTCAAATTACAACTTACTTACCCTATGTATAGGATTTATGACAGCTTAAATATTATTTCTGTACGTACCTGTAATCAATACAAAATAATACACATTAATAAACACATTTCTCTAGACAAATACTGTTTAAATTCTAATCCTAAAAGGGTCCAATATCCTCTGATAAATTATTCTATAACTGAGTAATTTGAACAAGCAATAGTAAAAAACTGATTTGGAAATAAAAAGAAATGTAAAGTATTTTATAACAGAGTCCTTAATGTGATTGATAGGTAGTCTGTAAGTTTTGCTTATAATATTATTTAAATAAATAAAAGAATACGCAATATACAATAAAACACAACAAGTTATACGGCCTTTAAATACTCGCTATTCGTCCATCTTTTATCAAGCACATTGACTAAAATATCAACATTATTTAAGCCGTGTAAAGCCGCAGACGTATAAAACCGCCAGCACGTAAGCAGCTGTCATCTCTAAATAGCGTAAACAATCAACTTTTCAGTTCATTGCCTTTTTCCATGCTGCATGGGCGTTACGAGTACGCGCTGTTTAGTTGAGGAGCCGAATGGAAAACAAGCGTCAACGTTGAAATTATAGTCTGTTCGGAAAGATAACTAGAGTCTGTGCAGAATAAGAAAAGTCGTGGAATGTATTGAGCCCAATACATTCCACGACTCTTCTCTTTCCGCACAGACTCTAGTTATCTTTTTATTATACATATTTGATCCAAAGAAAAACTCTTGTAAAGTATGAGGGGTATTTTGGTTGTAATAAAAGATTATCGTAAATTATACTATAAAAATTGATCACATATTTTCGTAATAGACAGCTGTATGAAACTTATAGGTACATTTTAACACATTTAAATAAATAACTAAATATAACGATTTTTTAATCTTATAAATACAAAAATAATTATGTAATTTTAAACTACTTAACTTTGAGATGATTTAATGACTGATGATGACATATTTATACACGGAGAAATTGTTAACACTGACGAAACCCTGAGGGGCAAATATGTAAGTCATACTCAACAACTTTTATTACGGGGTTAGCTAAATCGTGAAAAAAAAAGTACTCTCCCATACAAAATATTAACATCAGACTAGCCAAAATTAATGAAACAGCAAACATTTTCGCGATTTAGGGTTGGTCCCATAGTAAAACTTGTTCAGTGTGACCTATACATATATTGGTCACAGATTTCACAATTTCACCGTCTATATAGTTTTATACATTAGCAACGTCTGTTCGAAACTATAGGTATGAGTCTCGTTACAGGATCAATCGTAGATGCCAATTCTGTAGGTTCAAATCTCGTTAACAATATGTTTATTTAGAATTTTTTAAGATTTTTATTTTAAATTGTACATTGTAGTGTCGGATAAAACTCGAAACTTCTTGTATCCAATTATGAAGAACTTGACTCGTTTTCTGTGCGCTAAATTTAATAAACTTCCGTGTCTTTAAGTCCTGAGTCATGTCCATGATTGAGTATTTTAAGGGCAACTTAAAAACTTAACTCAAAAGTCGAGTCTCCGAATAAAGACTCCGTCATCAATTTTGTAGGTTATATCTAAATACTACCTAGCAACAGTAAAGACAAAAAGCTTTATTGGATGTACCTCACCTATGAATTTTACATGAAAGATTTAAAGATTCATAAGAGCTTGTTGCTAGGCCTACATGAATAAAGTATATTTTGAGTTTGAGTTTGATTTTGAATTTTTATAAATGAGAGTTCTCTGAAAAAGACTGAATGCCTCCACAGCATACTCGGGTCTCTAACAAGTTGAAAAAAACTCGAGTTTCGATTGAATTATAAAATTGAGTCAAGAATTAACCAACACTAGCACATAGTGCAAACAGAACTATCTTGCTCTAAACTAAACAGACCATTCCTCATCAAAGTAAATAATAAAAACAATTACCTAACCCTGCATATAATGACGTCACCAACAATTTAATACTCGTATTAATAATGGAATCCAGAGAGACGTAATGGCGTCACGCCGGTATGCGCCCCCATTCTTTCGCGAGGCATGCCTGTGGGGTTCATATTAAAACGTAATAAGGAATATTGAAGCTTCATTTCATTTCGGAGAGGTTAGATTATTTATATGAATCTTTTAGCTGGATATAATTCCACACATATTCTGGGCCCGATTCAAATTTTGAAATAGATATCTTTTAGACATCACCAAGATACGATAACGATATTTTTAAGATCTAACCTGTCAAATTTGACATTTGCGCGATTCTGGAGATACTCTTGAACGATTTCCACAGGATATGACTTAGAGATCCAATTCACATCTAATAGATATCTTACTCTATCTAACGTAAAAGTAACATTCGTTTTTAGAATTGCGCTGCAAAAGAGAACTAGTTAATATCTAAACTATAACGTATCTAGAATGGATCTAGTACGTGTCGTCTCTTGTGAATATCTTGAAGTTCGAATACGGCAGTCTGTGGTTGTACATTGTCGATAAAATATTGGTAGGTATACAAAAATATATTCTTATTCATATTAAGTACCTATATATTGGGTTAAAGTTTATCGTACTTGACAGTTAAGTTCTCGGCATAAGTCAGATTGGCAGTTATGCAGCACTTTTTGTATTGATAAATTCCAATACAAATAATTAAAGGAATGCACAATGAATAAACTTTATACAACATGTCACTTTTAAGTACCTATGGACCAAACGAAAGCTCAACAGCAACCGATTTGATAACCATATTGTATATTAAATACTTAAGCGAAAATTAACGATTTCTAAGAATTTATTATTCTAGTATTTTTAATTTAATAAAACCATAGCAAATTATCAGTGGTTCGAATTACAAATTAATTATTAATTACGTGAATGCATCCAATTACCTCCGGCCGGGATAATCCTTTATTTAAATATGATTACCACTTCATTACTCCGGTAGTGAAATGAAACGATATTATCGGCCCATGGAAATGAGATATCGCAAAAGTACGACTATAATGGATGGTATTTTAAATTATATCAAAGTCTGCAACGGTTGCCCGCAAATAAATATGGATGAGGTTTTGAATAAAAATAAAATGGGCACCGAGAAAAAGGTTTATCCCTATCCTTGAGGTGTTGCGAGTACTGTTCAATTACTATTAATCAACCATTGGGTAACTATTCACCACGACATGCCAATGGTCGTCATATAATGCCAATTCACTATACAGTGAGGAAATATAAGTCGGGCCCTGGAGGAAAACTACCTTAAATCCTTAAGCTGGCTCATTTTCCTTAAAGGAGACATTCGTTTATTTTCGCTCGCGGTATTTTTGGACCAATACCACCTTAAAACTTTCAAGAAAAGACTCGCATCTTAAAGGCCGGCAACGCATTTTGCCCCTCCACCCTATTGATATTTTAGGTGTCTATGTATAAAATTGCCATCTGTTTGTTTCCCAATAGAAAAAAAGTACAAATGGCGGACTTAATGGACCTCTTTAGTGCTTTATTTTAAAATATAAAGACGCAAATTTCCTTCACACTTCTCCGTATGCATGCATATTGAACTCCAAAATCGACTCATCCCGATAGCATCTAACGCTTTTTTCCCGAACGATTCATCATCCGCGCCGACAATAGGGAATTGGGAAATAATGTTCCCGCCGCCGAGCGTTGACAGAAAACAAAGGTAGAATAAACAATGTTCCGTGATTGATGGTACGAGTAAAACGTACCCTTTCGCTATCAAGGTGGAGTGCAGATATGTCGATATTTGCTGATGACATTTGTTTTTTACACTTGAGAGAAATTTTATAGACTGCTGCTTATCATCGGAGGGACTACCGTGAACACTGAAGTTCGCAAATTGCGGGCATCTTTCTCTTTTACTCCAATCAAGGCGTAATTAGAGTAACGGAGTAAAATGCCCGCAATTTGCGAATTTCGGTGTTCATGGTAGGCCCTCAGAGACTCAAGCAAGCATACATGTAGTCGATAAAAAAATATATCAACCATAAAGTTCAAATGATGGGCCATTATATTGCACACAGCTGTATCTCTCTGTCACAGATTTGAAAAAGTGGTCTAGAGTTACACCAAGAAAAGTCTGCAACGATTTTGATAGCATACGCAGTGCAAATGTTATTTCATACGTCGGAAGTTCATAGAAGTTTGACATTTAAAGCAACACTTGCACTGCGTGCGTGTCATTCAAATTGTTGCAGTCTTATCTTGGTCTAACTCTATATTCAAAGACTTACAAAAACTTCATAATTCAATAAAAATCCGTAAAAGACTCCCAGCCATTGTCGTCATCCAATATTAGGCGAGATTACCCGGTAATGAAGGCTCGTACGCCATTACGACGTGTAGCCAATGAAGCTGCAAGCCTCGACTTAATTAAAAGAAAACAATGTTCGCACGTGCCAGAGCGAGACGGACGCAGTCACGTACGTTCGTGTTTGTTCTGTGTGTGTAGCTGTTTGGCGAGGTATAGGTTTTCATAGAAGCTGGAAGTAATAAAATATTTTGTTAGTTGGAAATCTAAAATTTTTGATATTTTAAGTCAGTACATACTTTTATTTTTATTGCGTATTTAAGTTTATTGGATACCTAAGTTGTTTAGCCATTTATTTAGTCTATGTAATGGATAACGGCCTGATTGTTTAACACATAGAGAAGTATCAATTTTTTTAAAGCTTAGAGGATGGTAAACACTTATGTCGCGATCCGGTATTATAATAGCTTGTTTTTTCAGACGTATTTTAAAGCAAAGTATTTGAAATTTTTGATGACTACCTATCACATACTGACAAATCACCAGAAACATCTTTTTTTATGTGTCCAAAGAAATGTAAGTGTTTGAAGCGCTCGTGAAAAATGTCAAAAACTACCACCGGTTCTAACCCTACAGCCCTACACTACAGCCCCGAGAATATACTGGCCCCAGAAACTCGGCGGATTTTTTTCATAAAAAAACATACATCAAATCTTAGGAATACGTAGGCTTGTGTTTTGCCTGCTTGTGACTGAGAAGATTAAGATACCAATCAACAAATATCTTAATCCTCCGTCAACCACGAACCCTTCTACCGCTCAGCAACTAAAATTTAATGTACACTTGTAAACCAACTGCGTTATAACAGTGCGGTTATTTCGGGAGTAACACTAACAAACGCGGCGGTTCGATTCTGCCGAACGGATTAGTTACGATTCTATACGCCGGCTCAAAATAGAGCTAGCATTCGGTAATGCAAGTTGGATGTACGCGATATGGTATTGAATGTATAATGAAAGACTTGTGGTATTCATCATTATCATCAGTCGTTCCCTCAATGCTGAGGATCATGACATCATGTCCTAATGTTGCTGACCAGTCTCTTCCATACTACTACTACTACTACTTGTGGTACCTATTCTAAATATGATATTACTTCTGAAAAATATGAAAAAATGAGAAGTTTTATCATCTACTTTTTTTAATCAACTTTTTAACTTATGTAAAAGTTTTTGGACGGATGGATACAGAAAAATCATGCAAATTAAACTGAATGAGTTATGGTAGGTATATGTATAATACAGTGACTACATTAGCGATATTAAGATCAGGTATTACATTAAGCTTTTATAAGGCAGAGGGAATATATTTCCCACAATGATTTTGATCGTTAGGTATTTCCAAGGTAGGGTTAAAATTTGCATATTTTCAAAACGGTCACTCATTATTTTTTTACAATACCAAAATAGATAAAATGTAATTATCTGTCTTCTAAAATACACTTTAAAGAGTTACGTGCTCCTGCGATTATACTCCCTCGCTTCTATTAGACTAGCCATTTAACACGCTAACGTACCCACATCACGGCAATTGCCTCTAAGACAGATGTCGATATCGACTATTAATAAACCAGATATCAGATTTGTATTTAAGTATTTATGTATAAAGGCTCCTAGTTCCTCTGTTATGTTTGCCCACCCCCCCCCCTGCCCACGACTACCTACCTAACACGCTCACCTGCCCACATCACGGCAGATTGCCTCTCCAAGACGGACCCTTTGACTTTAATTTCAATCTGGGGCTTCGCATTCTCCGGATTCCCCGCAAAGGTATATTAGAACGCTACGCAATTTCTCTAGCCCGTAAGCTTATACTTGGTATAGATAAAGCTTTAGGGTGAAGCTACACAAAGCGCCAAAGACATGGAGGCTAATTCGACAGTACATTCCGATATCAAAATGATGGGCCACGAGAGCGTAAGCGTCGTCCTAGATCTGTGATAATATCGATCTCATACGAATCGCACGCGCTACGCACGTGCTCTAAAAGCACCACTATTTGTTTTACCGCCAGCGCCGATAGAACGGCGGCAGGTATCTAGAACACAGACTACCTCTTACAGATATCGCATTAGTCCACGAGAGCGTATGCGTCGTTCTAGATCAGTGATAATACCGATCTCATACGAATCGCACGCATTACGCACGTGCTCTTTTATAAGCTTTTGCACCACTATTTGTTTTACCCCCAGCACCGATAAAACGGCGGCAGGTATCTAGAGCAAATAGGCTACCTCGTGTAAACTCCCCTTTAATAATGAAATTACATTGACATAAATAAAGGGGTAGTAGTGGTTAGCCCACTTAGCGCTCAAGAGTTGTAATGATTTTGGTTAGACACAAAAATGCAATTTGTACTGTACTAAATTAAGGTAAAGAAACGTTAATGAATAGGTACTCGTACGAACCACTGCATAGAGATGCTCTAATACTTGTGAAATACTAAGAAGTGAGTAGCAGTACGTGTACTATGTTACTCCTCCTCCTACAAAATTCTAAAATTTACCGCTTCGGGCAATACTCAAACTTGCGACTTTTTGGAACACCAGTCCAATCACTCTTTATCCAATAATTCGGTGTTCGAAAATGCAAGTTCGGGTCTTGCCTAAATAGCCAAGACATAAGATATTGCCTATTGATATATATATTTGAAGCTTACCTGAGTAAGTATAGATATTAAATGTGTAAGTAGGTAGGTACGCAACTTAAAAAGCGGGTGGACAATGCGAGTGCCAATGTGTGTGACCGCGAGTTATTATGATATTTCATTTCTTATTTCATTTCATTTATTTCAGCATATATAAGCATTACAGTGTTATACCAAAGCGCCATCTAGTAGGCAACTCATCTATGCTAGAGCATAAAAACATGTGTGCTTTTAACTTTACGATACATTTCGAATATTTCTTTCCGTCCGTAAATAAATCACGCTTCTTGCTCCATTGTAACAGTTTATGATTTTAGATTTACTGTAGTTGTACCTAGAGTGATTTAGTGTACTACCTACGTGTGTTCTACGTTACATGTGAATCACTGTTACTATGTGAAAAAAAACTAAAACAATTTGTACAAAAGTCTCCTTCAATATCGGTTTACAAATTGCTAACATCTGTTGCTAACTTTATTCAAAAATTTTGCTGTATTGGAGTAAGAGTACAGGCATTAACACTAGCGTCTTTTGAGCGTCAGCGTTTATCAGCGCTATGGAAAATGGCGTCGCTGCGCAGTTAGGTACGCCAACTTTGGGTCGAGCAGTAGCCATAGAGTTGACAAGACGCCGGTAGACGCTAGTGTGGGGTGGCTCTATACGATTATATTTTCAAAGTTTGCACTAGACACTGCTAAGCTAAGGTACCATCGCCCACACTGGTAACAGGCAGCTCGTAAACCTTATTACAAAAGTCATAAGGTCCACCGATGGACAGTGAACAGTGTTGCTGATGGTACTATGCGAAACTAACGCAATTCCAAACAATGCACATTACCCAATCGCATTCGAAAATACGGTAATTGGCCGATGGCACAGATTGGGAAACCATCGCAGCTAGATATTACCGAAAAGGCAGTTCCACAACGGCCATTAGTGAACACAATTAGTATGTGTATGAGTTAGTGGTCAGTCGATTACAATTAGAGCCGTAGAAAATGGGGCAGCGAGTGTGAATGTTGTAATAAAACAAATTATTTGAATTTAGTATTTTCTAATGTTTAAGCAGCAGTTTCCTATTATTACACAGGTAAATATTTTTATTGGTGTTATGTTAAGTAGAAGTATACACAAAATTCATTATGGAAAGAAAATCCACGATACCATACACGAAAAATCGTGGATTCGTTCAAAGGGTTAAAAGCGAATTGAAGGACCGACGGCCGACTGTGAGTATCAAGTCATGTGAATGTTGGCCCTCCTCCAATTATTTGAATTATTCAACCTTACTTAAACTCAAAGGAAGCGTTGGGGACTATGAAGTTAAAGTGTTAAGCTATTTAACTTAACACTTTAACCGCAGAAAAACGTCAACTGACGCACGCGACTATAAAATGCGCTCCGGCGCGGCTTGACGCCAACCGGTCAATGGGAATCGTACATTAGCCCAATATCAACCTTCGTGCATTCACACAAGGTTCACGATGACGCGCCGCACCACGATTAGATAGACGTGCCGATCACAAGGTTAAAGGGCTAGTTGCCTAATAATGTTGTATAAGATCAGGACAGTACTGTACAGTGGGTAGACCGATTCCACAGGAAGCTGATATACGAGTATCAGGGGCCTATTTTTCGAAATTCTGATAGGATGTTGCCAATGGTAACCCGTACGATTTGACGGATTTTGTGGATTAATTATATTAGTCCAATACCGTTCGAGAAATGGGCCCCAGATCTTGTGTGGTTTCCATTCGGTAGGTATTTCACGGTCCACGGTGTTTCGCAATGTTTACATTTGCTAAATTTATTACAGCTCTGTAATTGTAAATATGGTCTACATTAAAGCAAGCCTTAAATTCGCTTTGAAAATATTGGAAAGGTTCTTTAAATATAATAATTATTACGTGCAAAAAGCACATGCCTTTAATGTAACCAAATAACAAACAACGCATTTGGATATATTTTGATATATATTCTAGTAAATACCTAAAGTACTGACTTACCGAAGCAGTAGTTATATATTATATCCTACACCTAAGTAAATAGGTACGTAAATTAAATTGTACTACCTACGTTAATATCTTACGTAGCATCCTTTAATAAAATCGTTTACTAACTACATATAGTGATTTTTTTATTATATAGATACAATTAATATTTTTTAATAAATTACTCTTAGCAAAAAACCTACATGCAGGCAACATGTCCATTTTTTATGCAAAAATACATGACTCACCAAATCATCGTAGTAATTCGCAATATGCGAATACACCAGCGAGTCGTAATCCATGGTAACAAGCACACACACACTCACAAAACACAAAATCCCGGTACCCGCGAATTCCCGTGCGATCCCGATTTCCCGCGATGTAGGAAACGTGCGCCGGCGTCGATTTAAGACGCATTGCCGTCTGACGTGCGAGTCGACCGTAAAGCTATAATAAGACCAAATTTTAAACACAAATCTTTGGTGCTGCTACAGATCTCTATAGAGCTGTCGGTGAGAGTTTGTAATGAGTGATGGAAGTCACGAATCTTGGGTATATCCAATTTCGTGACTGACAGATGGTTTTTAGACATTTTGTTTACTTTATCATAATATAAGAAGCAGCATGTTGTTGGGTGCTCTAATTTCACTATCTCGGTAACCATCAATTTTACCTCCATTATTTTATAACACTTAAGTCTTTCTAAATTACTAACCCGTAATAATTAATCCATTTCAATATAATAACTTTATAGGTAATTATGGAATTACACTCATATATGGAAATAATAATTTGCAGTTTACTCCATGATATTAAATTACATTTCTACTATTTGCTGCTCTAAAATTTGAATTGAACGCATGCAGCCTAATTGCTAATTCAATTTGAACATCATTGAATAATTTCGTTTGTTACATGCGAATAATTTTGTAACATACAGCTACTTTTAGAATGATAATGACTGAAGCGTTCTTTATTTATCTCGACTTTGAATAATATCTAAGGGGATTTCATCATCATCATCATCTCAGCCATAAGGCGTAATAGCTCATACTTATTATTTCGTTAGAGCATTTATGTAATATGTAATATCATGCATTAAAGCCACAATAAACCTATTTAAAACACACTTACCGCCCAAAAATCACAGTCAACAGCTCAATAGAGTTCCTCAAGAGGAAGCGAGTTATGGCGCACGAGTCATGATTTCAAACATGTATGTATGTTAGTTTGTTTTATAATTTCTACGGAACTTCTTACAGATTTACAATGAACTCGGCGCGGCGAGCTTCAAGGTGTTAATTTATATGAATGATCTCTGTTTCGTGTTTGATGTTGAAATTAGTCTTTTACGGTTTTAAGAAGGATGAAATACCTTAAGATGAATAGTGAAATGATTTTATATTTTAAAATAGCAGGAGGAAACCGGGGTTAGAATTAACAAAATTTTTATTTCATATCTAACTATAACACGCCTATTTAGTATTGATTCTTTATACCTACTAAATCACGTAACGACTTACAATCTTGTATAAAAATCGTATAGTAGGCAATCATTGTAGACAAAATACCTTCTTATATTTTACATAATAGTCGATCTTACTTATAAATTAATAATTCTTAATTCTTGACTTGACGCTTTTTGGAAAAAGACGTTATATTAAAGAAAAATTATATGTCTCATTTAGCTTAAATTTACTTCCCATTAAACCAAAACCATCTTATCCTCAGTCGGTAAGCACGTACGGTAGAAACGTTAGAGCAATACAATGTTATTCTAATTCACGACAAATCCTCGGGGACGCGAAAACAAATGCAATACGCGGTACGAAGACGAACGTTATCTGTTTAACGCAGCAATATCTTATTTAACACCACCACGTCATTTCAAAACCAACCGTATGATTAAAGAAATAGAGTTCAGTTTGGAATATTGAATGAGAGTTGGTTTAAGATTTTGAAGAAGAGATAAAATAATGCTTTTGGGCTCGGCGCGTTGCATAAGAAATGCAGGTTTGGTTTATTTATGTGATGTTTTAAAGTTTCAGTAAGAAATGAGCCAACTGAAAAAAGTTCACAACTTAAGGCTCACTGTGTACTGGATTTTATACCTACGAAAATTTTGGTAAACATAATTATGTATTTAAAGTTCTATTATACAATATATAAATACTTAAATACATAGAACAGGTAGTAGGTAGTAGACTTAGGTACCTATTGCCACTAGTTCCCTGAAATATTATTTAATTTCATTTTAAGTATAGAAAACACCCACGATTCAGGCATCAGGAACAAATATCCGTGTTCATCACACAAATAAATTCCCTTACCAAGATTTGAACCCGGGACCATCGGCTTCATAGGCAGAGTCACTACCCTACAGACTGGTCGTCAACTCAAGTACCTTATATTCATATATTTTATGTACAATAAATATATATTAAAATATATAACAGCACACGCCTACTCACATTTCTTATTGAAATAACTTCTTTCCTTGATGGTTTATACCTGTAAATTAATAACTATAGCATGCCGTAACCATTTTGATCATCAATAAACAATTTGGCATACTGCACCCAACCACACCACAACACATCCCACAAACTGACACAACCCGCTAACCAATCTTAAACCCTATTACAAAGGCATAAAACCTACCAACAATCACTTAACTTACGCATAGACCTGTTGCTTTGGACGCCTTCCAGTCCCATGACTTATTAGCTGCGTTTAGTCGCATAGCGGTCTTATACCGCCTTTATTCGTATCATTTACATTTTTCAATTCAGCTGCGGTTCGTGCCAAGTGCGTGATTTAGAGGCACATGTGGAGTGTTACGCTTTTTGGTTTGTTAATTTAACGTTATGCATTTTATTGTGACTCTGAGAATATTTAATTTGTTCTGTAAATTATTAATCTATATTCATAAATGGATCGGAAAGAGTACATTTTAATACGGCTTTAGTCATTCACTGTTATAAAAATGTAAGATACTTAATATGAATGGAAGTCATTCATAAAGTAGGTATGCACTTATGCAGCTCGATGTACATGATTGTAACGATTTACAGTAAGATACTTAAATAGTTTCTCATGATGTTTTAATCTACTCTTAAATCTTAACACTATTTTCCGTGATCAAATCGATCAAAAGGTATAATTAAATTTTATTGATAATGGTTATATGAAATTAAGTTTTTTGACAAAATTATTTATAAGGTAAGAGTGAGTTAAAGTACAACTACCACCTGTATTTTTACAGTTCCTAATCATCATTTAAATGAAGAGAAAATTTAGTTCGTATTCAAGTTTTTAAAACCCGATTGTGTAAATTTTTTCGCCTTCATTTTGGTAATAGAAAACCAGTCCCCAGCAATTTCTTGTATTTTTCGTTCTTCTTCCATATTTTTATTTATGGTGCATTGTATAAATCCCGTCGCTTTTTTGAAATCAATTACAACCCCTAGGCATAATCGGTTAAACAGCGAGTCGTGTCACATCTCCCTGGCGACAAAATTCAATATTTAACACGCCAAAGCGTTCCTAACGGCCAAACGGTGATTCTAAATAATAAAAAAAAACTCTACCATTTTTGTTTCTCACGCAAACAAAACACGTCTTTGTTATGATTTTTCAAAGGTCACGTACTGTCGTATTCGCATACCATTTTAGCATATAACTAGTCTAACTAGATCCCTACACCCATAACAATCACACTCAGCTAGAAGTCTTATAAGTACCGGTTTTCGAGACGGTGCTTTTGTCAGGAGTGCTGAATAACGGTTGAATAACATATGTACGCTCAGGCGATCCCAGGAGATGTCCCGAGGATATGTCTAAGCCAAATTTTACTATGAAAATATTATCACGAGGAACCGCATATAAAAGTTTTATGATAAAACGTTATCTTTACAAGCTTTACTGTTTGGAATTTGTGGGTGGTTGGAAACAAGCTTTTTTTTTTACGCTTTTTTCTTTGGTATATGTAGCGTATATAAATAATATGGAAGAAAATGATTTTCTTTTTGGGGAACTTAAATACTTGTTATTCACCCGCGTCATTATTCATGTTCGCTGATTCCATTCAATTTCCATTCAAAATTCCCTTTTAATCAAATGTATTTTCATAATGTAAACAAACAATATAGAAAAATAGAATAGAAAATCCGACATAGACATGATGAAATAGATATTACTTAATTATTTCTTAGGTCCGTTACGTCAGACCAAATTGTTTGGAAAGTTTGTTACAAACATAATTACATACTTGATATAACATATCAGATTATTAAATCGTGAATGCTGCTCCAGGTGAACTCACGAAAAAAGTTCTCGAGGGTCAAATACTATTATGATAGCAAAAACATTATATAGAACGTATGAACACTTTTCTGGGGCATTTTGTGTTTGACCCTAGAGTATAACGAAAGCACACAGCAACATTCACCTGCTACTTTCCAAAAACCCGCCAGCAAAACTGTAGATTTTCTAAAGCAAAAACACACCAGCAATTTGCATACCATTTGCATATTTTTGTTTGTAAATTAAGTCACTCTGGATAGGGCTGTGCGCGGTTGCAACCCTTACACACCTACTTATATACCTACTAGTTGACCTCGCCGATAATGTCCGATAAGGGTACCTAGCAACTGTTTTAATTAATGATTATGCCACTTGTCCTTAAAGCGTTCATTTTACTGTCAAGTGTGAGTTGCACATAGCAATGGTTCAGATGTAGTGCATAATTGTTTCCTTTGTATTTTCTCGGACACGTTCGTATTTCTCATGCTACTTCAGTCAACGTCAGTACTTTTTTACCAAGACTGACTGAAATAGCGAGACACGTTCGTATACGTAACGTATACGTTTCTGTGAAAATACGAAGGAAAATAATTATGTATTACATCTGCAGCAGATTCCTTTCTGAACGCTAATAAAGCGATGTATGCTCAAGAGGTTTTGTTGTAATTAGGAATGTATTTTCTGTTGAAACAATGTAAACATTAATATTTTTTTAGTAATTGAATTTATTTATTAACTAATTGAACTATGTATAATAATATAATTATTTTCACAAAGTCTGGCCGATAGAAGGCTGAACCTAAAAGTATACAAGAAATAAGGCTGGGAATACAGTTTTAATTAATTTTGTATGGATTTAGTTTCACGTATCGCTAACAAAAATGTAGTTACAAAAATAAAATACAGATATAAAGATTGTATTTCCAGAGCACATAAAATAAACAAGTAGGTACCTTTTACACCCCGGTTCAATATGCCCTCTGGCAAAAATATCCATATAAAATG
This sequence comes from Cydia fagiglandana, assembly GCF_963556715.1. Taxonomy (NCBI): domain Eukaryota; kingdom Metazoa; phylum Arthropoda; class Insecta; order Lepidoptera; family Tortricidae; genus Cydia; species Cydia fagiglandana. Next base: position 660,610 of record NC_085932.1, on the reverse strand, counting down.
CCTCCAAAAAATGCGTGGCGAAATAATAAATTCACCCAAAACTGTTCGGGAATCAACATAAACGAACACCACGTCAACTTCTTGTTTTATCAGGAATTCCCTATACGTAGAGTGCCCAAAAAGCCGAAAATAAAGCGGGAAAGTCCTAACCTTTGTTATCTAAACACAAAAATATTTATGAATTTTTTCCTTAAACTTCATAAATCATTGTCAACGCGAAATTTTATCAATGATTTATATATTACACTTACAGTATAGGGAATATTTTAAGCGACAAAGGTTAGAAAAAATATAAATACATTTTCGAAAGCGCCTCGATGTGTAACCTTATTATTTATGAATGCCTTTATGGCCTCAAAATTTCTTACGCGTGAATTATTTAATCTGCTTTTCCATTAGGGTTTTCGTGAAATGACACAATTTATATTCAGGGTGAATACGAGGAACTCCAGTTTGAGTTTATGGGAAGATTAGGGTTCAGATCAAAAATTAAAACACTTAAGTTTCACGCCGCGTAGGCTTTTAACGCATTGCGTTGGGTTTTCACTTGATGTTTATTTAGTTGACGATTGATGGGTTTGCGATTTTGTTTTAAAGTGGTTACTCAACGTTAAAGCATGGTAGTCGACTTTTAATCATGACAACGAAACACTTATTACTTCACCTGACGTCGCGCGATGTCACCAACTATATCAAATGACATCGCTCGACTTCGCTTGACTTATCGCCGACATATTTATGTCGCGAGAGATATTTGGCCCCTAGTGTATCCCTGGCTTTGCGCACCTGCGTTAACTGAGGATTACTTTTATAGTCTTTTGCATATTCATCTGTATGTAAGTCAATAATATTTATTTTTATGGTGAAAGAGAGTAAAAAAAACCATTTTGTTTAAATAAGTTGCTAAGTTACCAATACCAATCGTTTATTCTCATATTTGACAGTTATATATCCTTAACCTCTGGGTTCAATTGAAGTAAAAAACATTTTGGCGAAAATGAATTATATATACAGTTTTGTTTAGAATTCCGTTCTGTATAGTTAAAATTTCGATATCTCTTAAAAAGTGGCCTTTACGACCCAATTTTTACACTATGAACTTGCAAAAACAGCTTAGCTCAAGGGGCGTAAATGACCAGTTGCAAATTAGATGTTCAAAGATATTATCGTAAAGGTTACCGCTGAATAGTTATAAATGACTTACATGTCTTTTGTCGTCCTTTAAGCCCTTCATTTGTCTTAATAATTTTTCATATCGTATGGTCAAGCTCAAGATGGTCGTAAAAAAACATATTTTACTATTGATATTATTGAACTTGCCCTTTACGACCCGCTTTGAAAATACTTTTTTAAGTATAAGAAGCGATGTTGTCCTTTACGCCAAGTGAACCCAAAGGTATCGATATGTATATTCTACGATAAACTACCGTTATCTAGTTTGCGTTTGTAACAGCGCCATCTTTTAGGAAATTTGGATATCAAACTTAACACATTTCATGTAGTAAATTATAGATTATGTGGTAAGTACTGGGGACCTAGCGGTAAGGCGTGTTGTTTCTAAACGGGAGTTAGTGGGTTCAAACCCGGACTCCTACTTATAATGTAATTTGATGACGCTGAAGGAAAGTGTGTAAGCCGGAATTATCTCAATGAAGCCCATAGCAGTCCTCTGGGTTTAGAGGACATTAACAAACAGCTGTTATTAAAACATCTAGGACTAAACTTGCCCTAAATGGACCCTGGGCTTATATTGACGTAACCGGGAAAATTACTTTAGCCATGCAAAATTTATGTCAATGCATGCGAATCATGTAATATTCATTTATGTACTGTAAAACTCCGCAGATATAATCCAGTAACGCAACAATGCTTAAAAAAGTACTATATATATTGCTAAGTATAGTAAGTATACAATAGCTATATTCTTTTTTGTTTTGTGTGAGTTTTTCCTTTCATTTATAAGTATAATTTTCCAAGTATCCTAATAATCACGTCTAAGTACCTATGTATAAGGGTTCGGGTTCATTTTAGACCGTAACTTGGTAGTTTTTGATCTTTAGTTTGGTGGTTTTACGGTAAGAATAGCATCAATTAATACAGTAAGTTCAAAAACTTTTTCATCACATTCCTTTGCCACAAAAACAGACAGCGAAAATAGCTTTATTTTAATACAAATAAATAGCCGCGAGTGTCACGTTTAAGTGGCAAATGGTAAAAAACGGGCCGCGTATGAGCCCACATGCATTATTCATGGCCGTATAATTCGTCGCAAGGCGCTGGTCATTTTCGCTATTACGGCGGTAAGACCCTTATTGTGGCGTGTACCGCGAGTATACATTGTGTCTTGGAGACCAACAAAGAAGAGAGATAACTTTTAAACCCCCACTCCCGTTTATTGATTCTATCAGTGAGGTATAAACATTAACCCGTAGGTACTAGCTTTTGCCCGCAACTTCATTGCCGTGATGATGATTTGTAAACACTATCCTATGTCCTTCCCCGATAACGTAACCAATATTTATTTTATTGCGGTATTATTAATTTTACTGCGTTTGATGTAAGTGTAATTTAGTACTTACTCAATGTGTTGTATTCGCATACGACTCATTAATAATGACTTATGTTATAATGTGATGTGATGGTATGTTATAATTAACAAACATCGAGGGACTCGTATGTAATGGCATGTTTCGCGCACTTGCATTAAAATGTACCTACTAAATATTTACATTTATATTTTATAAATACATATAATAAATGATTTATTTATCAAAAACAAAGATAACACAGATCAAGCCATTTTACGACAGTCATCAAAATCTAGTATTGTGGTAAAACATTATGTCACGTTTTAAACGTAGAGTCCCAGCCGAGTTTTTACGTCCACTTAAATTTTCAGAACAATTACTTTATTTCGGGCCGCGGAAAGCTTTTGCCTAAATTGGGACCACCTGTGCGGGGCTTGAAAGTCGATATAGTTTAATATTTGTTGAAGTCTGGCAAGACTCGCTTAAAATGGGTTTTTATCTATGTATGGAGTAAACTCTCTAAGATTATTTATATCTCTATGACTAGAGTCGGATAAAGGTAATTGCGCAAACTAAGCAAGCAACCGAGTGTGCAAATGATAGCATAAACGTCAAATTACACACTTCACACTTCCACACATTGTCACTACATGGTCGGACCTTGCACGGATGCAGATCTTAGAAGCAACACACAGACAGACAGTTAATTCACCGTTTAATTATCCTTCTCTCGCACTATTCAGAATACAAAGCAACCACGGATAGGAAGACAGTCTCACTTGTGGCAACATTGCAAGAATCACATAGCCATATAGTGGTCGCATACTGGCTCTCACAGATCTCTTACGCATTTAAAACATTACCTACACAAATAAATAAAATAAAATAATCATTTATTTCAGATTTTAACAATCCATAGATTTTGTTAGCTTAAGCTAAGTACCTACCTATTTAATGACTAGTGTTAGCATTTACTAATTTACTAATTAACCTATAACTAAAAAGCCACTAAACAATGGTCACTAAGGAGACCGATTATGCCTTGACATTATTTAATGTTTAGATTTTGTTATGATAGGACCTTGATACAATTCTAAAAGCAATACCTTGAATCGACATCAACTCCACATTCTACTAAGATGCTATTATTGAGACAGTTTTGGACATAATTTGTACTGTACCTATGTGTGTCGCTTTTAGCAAAGAGAATAGATAGTATAGAGGGCTATTGCCAAAGTAAATTTTGTAGTCACGGTACATTTACTGCCATCTATCGACACACAATTAAAACTTAAAATAAAATTGAAAATGTATAAATTAATCAAAATATGTTTACGGATAATGATAAATGATTTTTAATTTATATTGTTCCATACTGACCCATGTTCTTTCACTGATATGTGTTAAAATTGTTAAATATCAAACGGTGTCGTCAACGCCATCTAGCCGAGAATAGGCCAAAGGTGTGTGCGCCGTATCAATTCGAGAATGACTTTTTCTTGATTTCCGAGGCACTTTATTTATCTTATAAGGAGTTATATATATTATATCTCTGCTATTAGCATAGGTAGGTATAATAGGAATGAATTTGATATTGAATGCGTAGTCTGTAAGAGAGATTCAATGTTAAGTCTATAGCGGCAGTACAATGCTGCCACAGTGTTTGCTTTTCATGTTGGGCGAACGGCAATTCTAGAATGAAATGCTTCGTATTGCTACTACATTAAGGTTCAATTCCTGTCGCCTTGAGTATACAAATACGGGACTCTACATATGTGGCTATGCTTCTTAATGATATGAAAAAAAACGATGGTTGGTATGTTTATATTAATGTCTAGCCTCTATCAGCGGATTTGCCCGCGTAACTAGAAGTAAAGCAAGGACGCTGAGCATAAAGAATTTCGTACATTGACTTGCCTGTTCTTATCTCTATCGATCACTGATTGTGTAAGAGTATTCTTACTAAAATACAGTTATGTAAGAGTTATATAATGGTCGCGGAACTTCTGGACCTATACGACCTTAAGACCTTCAAGAAAAGAACGAACCTTAAGTTTAAATGCCGGCAACACCCTTACAACCCCTTTGGTCCTGCAGGTATCTATGAGCTACGGTAATTGCTTACCACTAGGAGATTCGTCTGCTCGTTTGCCTCTTATGTCATAAAAAAACTAAAATAAACGATAGTTATGTAAGAGTCATATAGTGGTCATATAACAAGTACTCACCCCTGGTAGCGTCCGTTTTTCATGAAGCGCTGACTGCGCGCTCGACGCGCTCTCCGGGTTGAAGTAAGTCAGGAAGGCGCACCCTGTGAAAGAAAACGTTCATTTAATATGGTGACTAAAAATAATGTACCAAATAATTGTGGGATAATATTTTAAAAATACCGGCCAAGTGTTTGTAAACGGCCCCACTAATTAACAGTCCGCCGGACGGTATCGGCCTGTCAGTTGTTTGGAACTGTCAAAATTTTGTTCTAACTGACAGGCCGATACCGTCCGGCGGACTGTTAATCAGTGGGCCCCTTAAGGCAACGACCGTTACGAACCATAAGATTTTCTTTGATTTTGTAAAAACAGCCGTGTACCTATTTTCGGAACTTATGTAAGTACTAAAATGTAATCTGATATTTTGTCAGTCGCTTTTCGGTTTGCTGGTTTCCACTCTAGGTTCTGAGGTCAATGGCTATGTAAGATATAGCTTGATGATGATATAGCTTGCTTAAAAACTAGCGCCTACGCCAATTCTTAGGATTAATAGTTAAGCAGACCGCAGGCTCTCATGAACCGTTAGCAAAAGGCAGGGACAACACCAGGAAGGTGATAAACAACTTACACTTACATATCCATAATTTGTGATATGAAAATAAAAGACCAATACGATTTTAAAGTTTTGCTACTCCCACACGAATCGAAATGAAATTTATCTTCCCGCTTATTATAATGAACGTAAACCCATTGCAATCCTGAAATAAAAGTGTGAAAGCAGACAATAATATATCATCCGACCTTACCGTCGCAGCATCCAATTTAAATAACAATACAAAAAGTTGATATTAATTGATCGCGGAATGGTTCCCAACGGGATTACAGAGGCGGCATTCAGATTTTACATCTGTTATTGATATGATGTTACTTTCTATGAATCGCGCTTGAAGCCTAAAATAATCTTGAGTGACATGAGTAAATATGTAAGTATAAATATAAATTTATCATACTTCTTTAAATTTTGAATGCCGCTCAAAAATGGAAGCACGCCCAGAGCCAAAACCTAGAGGCCCTTTTGACAACTTAATGGAATGTAAGGGGGTAAGTACATCGAGCGGATGCCGCCCTTGGTATTCTTAAACAGCGACACTCTTAACTGTCATGTTTACCAATAGGGGATATTACTGCTATGTTCTGTCGCTAGAGTGCAGCACTACCGACTCAGTAAATTCATAGACTAACTTATACATACTGTGCCTTAAACTGTTTTTTGATAAGTTTTCACAGACAATAAAATATGACATTGATGAATCAAGGCGATTTGTTAACAAAGGCCTACCGGTAAACGCGAAAATCGAAATGTAGCTATCTGCCTCTTTATCGCTCGAATATGCAAGAGTAATAGAGAGATTAGATAACGAAATTTCGATTTTCTTGTTTTGCGGTAGGCCATGTGATTGACGTGACGTGTGATGTGTCAATGTGGTTTGTTTACTGTATGTGCTACAAAGGTGGCCACCTACGCAGAGCTTTGCCTAATATTCCCTATTAAAAAAATCACTATTTCGGAAAGTTTCCCATGTCACATCCGTACGTGCGATACAAATTCACTTCTAGTACCTACCTCATCATAACAATATATGTATTAACAATAATTTTCAAAGTTCAAATATCTCTTCGGTTGGTAAAACGGTAAACTAGCCCGCTTATTCTGTACGACTAGTGGAGGTTGTATATTGGGGTACTCAATCTATTTTTATTGCCTATTTTATTGAATATTCAAATCTCTTTGGGTCAATCGGCTTTCGGAATAACAATTGTGGTCGCATGTGTTGCTTTTCAAATATTTTCAAATGTGTTTGTATTCGATCACGGTATAAAAGCAGTGATAGACGAATTGTTTAATGGTTTTATACAACAAACAAGTTTGATAAATAGTAGGCGGACACCAAAGTATATGAACTAATTTAAACTCACGATTAGTCATTATATTCACAACCTGCGACGTTTCGAGGACGGCGTTGTTAGTACAGTCATTATAGATTTTGACCCGTGAATAATTAGTTCTTGGATTTTTTTTTCGTAGGTCTCTCGGGGGGGTCACTGGGAGTGTAAATTCAAAAAGTAGGCTTAATCAGGCTCCTGCGTATATTCAAAAAATGGTTTTTTTCCAAAATAACGGTTTTTCTTCAATAACTCGGCCATTTTTGATTTTACAGTAAAACCGTAAGGACAAAAATTGTAGGAAATTTGATTCTCTACAAGTTAGTCCAGTCATTATATCCAAAAAAACCGACCCTTCCCGTGAATAATCAGTTCTTGGATTTTTTTTTCGTACGTCCCTCGGGGGAATCACTGGGAGTGTAAATTCAAAAAGTAGACTGAATCAGGGTCCTGTGTATATTCCAAAAACGGTTTTTCTTGGATAACTCGGTCATTTTTATTTTACAGTAAAACCGTGAGGACAAAAATTTTAGAAAATTTGATTCTCTACAAGTTTGGTTCTCACAATTTTTCTTCTAGGATCGATAGTTTGGAAATAAAATTTGAAAAAAGCGACAAATTCAAAATATTTTCAACATCTCGTTTATTTTCAACTTTACGACATAAATGAAGAGGACTAAACTTGTAGAGAATCAAATCCTGAACAATTTTGGTTCCCACCTTCTTTCCCCCAAAATCGATATTTTAGAAATTAAACCTGAAAAACGCGACAAATTCAAAATATTATCATTATCTCCTATGTTCCACGCTTTACGGCATAAATGAAGGGAAACAAAGTTGTAGAGAATCAAATTCTGAACAATTTTTGTCCTCACGGTTTTACTGTAAAATCAAAAATGACCGAGTTATTCAAGAAAAACCGTTTTTCGAATATACACAGGACCCTGATTCAGTCTACTTTTTGAATTTACACTCCCAGTGATTCCCCCGAGGGACGTACGAAAAAAAATCCAAGAACTGATTATTCACGGGAAGGGTCGGTTTTTTGGATATAATGACTGGACTAACTTGTAGAGAATCAAATTTCCTACAATTATTGTCCTTACGGTTTTACTGTAAAATCAAAAATGGCCGAGTTATTGAAGAAAAACCGTTTTTTTTTGGAAAAAATCCATTTTTCGAATATACGCAGGAGCCTGATTAAGCCTACTTTTTGAATTTACACTCCCAGTGACCCCCCCGAGGGACCTACGAAAAAAAAATCCAAGAACTAATTATTCACGGGTAGGGTCGGTTTTTTGGATATAATGACTGTACTATGTCCCCGTGGTATCAGAGAAGACTGGCTAAAGTTCACATCAACATCTTCTAGGCGCGCGAATTTTTAGAACTACCCGCACTCGACTTAACGTCAGAGGTAAATTTAAAACTTCATTTTACGCGATTAATTAACGTGGTTGTGAATAATAACGACCAAAGAATTTGGACTAGAAGATCGGCTTAGGTAATATGTATGATATTACTATCTTATTTAGGCGTAGTTAATAAGTTATTTATATTTCTATAGAGAAGATACGGTCCGATTCGAACTCTAAGATTTTGCACTTTACTCCTTTATAATAAGGCGAAAAATGTAAAGATATCTATGACCTCTCTACTATACCAATTTTAAAATTTAAGTGGAAATGAAATGGAACGCTTCTACTTCTGGCAAGCCCAATCTGTCAGTTTTAACAAGAAAAAAAAATCCTTTAGGTATGCTTGTACTAACCTAAGTAAGACAAAGACAGTATGATTCTCTCTATCTGTATTTGAAATGAGACATTCCTTGGCCAAACTATATAGAGGTATTAGAAAAGCTAACATTGCAGAGCTTTCGCAAGAAAGGTTTCTGTTTAATATAAAGAACTAACTTATGGCAGTGTTTAAAAAATATGACTTGGCAGCATCGACTGGACCGGAAACGTATAGGCGCAGGAAATGAACCCGTTAGAGCAATCCAAGATGGCTGCCGGAAGCTGCGGAGCGATTTATTCCTGTTGCAGTCCGGTTACAAAGGTAATGGATATGCTTCTTTTGTACACAACTTTGGGATACTTAGGTTATTTTACTTGCTTTGGCGTAGCAGTTTCAAAAGTGTAGAAGTTGTAATTCTAAACTTATTGCACGAGGACTTTTTTGACGTGATTAACGTCATAAATCGATGAACACTGGTAGCATGCACGAGAAAGTGTCACGTTGTGGACAAATCTCCATGGTAACGTTACGGCCACGTTTTTATGACGTTATCACTCAAAATTATCGTCCGTGAACCCACTTTACAGACAACCATGTTTTTTATAATTCATATACTCACATTCATATGCGCCACCGATAGAATTTTTTTTTATTCAGAATCAGAATCAGAATCAAGCATTTTATTCGTGATAAACTTAAAACTAAGATTACATACAAGAGTATAACTAAAAACTACAAATATTAATAAAGTTGGAAAGCGTTAAAGTTTACCACGAAATGGGCTCGCCTCAGCATAATACTGACCCGAGGGCCAGCGCTGATCTTCCGGCGAGACCATTTGTGGGCCACGAACGCAGCCGTACGACACGGCCCTATCATAAGCTGAACGCAGCCTTTGCAGCAGCGACCGGCGCCATCTTGACTACTGTCTATGGCAGTAGCTGAAAATGACATTTGACATTGACAAGACAATAACAAAAATGGCCATGCCGTACAACGCGATAAATATATATGTATATTTTTTTACCTTTCATTCATATGAAAATAACTTTTATAACTACATATATCCGGTGACAACATATATACAGCAAAAGTGATAAATTCAAATACAACTTTGATACAACATAACTAAAGAGGTGAAGTTTATTTTGTCAATGTGAAAGTTCCTCAGTTGACCATGGAGATCATGCCAAGTTTACACAATTGAAAGTTTATACTGTACACTAAGGGAATTAAATTAAATAACATAAGATAGCTACATAAAGACAAAAAAGATAACCACACGCGCAATTGTAATGTGGGACGAAGCGAAGAAATAAATTACAACAAGCACTATATACATACAGAGTACAGATCAAGTACAGACGCATTGTGTGATCGTGAGGAAAGGACAGAAAAAGCAGGTATACATTATTATTGAGTTGACTATTTGTTTGTAAAACATGTAACATTTTCGGCTAAACAACAAAAAAAAAATAAAAAAATTAAATTATATTAAAAGCAACTCGTATCATGCCGTAATGCCTCCTGTGACTGCTGGTGTTGAAGTATAAGTATTTTGAGTTTGGTTTTGAAACTTGTTACACTTTTTAGGTTCCTGAGAGGGGGGGGAATAATGTTCCAGCACTTGGTTGCGACATACCTAAAGCTCCCACGGAAAGCCGCCGACGCATGACGAGGTGTCATCAATTGTACACTGCAATTACGAGCCCCAAGTGACCTGCGAGTGGACATCCATGACAACTTCTCGAAGAGATATGATGGGGATTTGTATTTTACTACTCCAAAAAGGAGACCTGCCAGATGAAGCTTGCGTCGGTGCAGCATTTTAAGAATATTGTGTTTATTTAAATATGGAGTAACATGGGCTCGTGGCGGGATATTGAAGCAGTACCGAGCACAAGCATTTTGCACCCTCTGTATGAGTCGTTTTGTTTTTGATAGGAGACGTGGGCCATACACCAAATCCATGTAGTTTAGTTTGGACAGAACAAGTGTTTCAATTAATTGAATGCGCAAGGTTTCATTAATATATTCTTATTGTGACGATTGGATGTCAAATGCAGCTGCATTACTGGTTGTTGCGGTGTCATTATTGCCTCCTCTGCATCGGTCAATGCCCTTGATAAAATGAAAGACAAAATGAACGTCAAAATCTCGGCAGTAATGCAGCGGCGAACGTCATACATTTCATCAAGGAAATTGACAGGATACAGCTAAAATTGATAATAAACTAAAATATTAGAAGTCGTAGAATAAACAAAATGTGACGAAGCCCTCCAGCCTCTAGTGGTGAAGGCCAGGTTCGAACTGGCGTCTTTACGAGTAGCTGGCGCGGCTAACACCGTGAACCCCTAGGCAACCTCGCCACGGCGTAACCGGTCTTGATTTCTCGACTGTATGCCATCTTGGTAAAAATAGATAGGTGTCTTTGACCAACTCTAAGGGCGAGCAGTGTGTGCTTGCACCTCCTATACGAATCCCTTACGGAATTACGATAAAGTGAGAGAGATTGGTGCTGCCATCTATACACAACCTTGGTAACAAATCAAATTATTTTTATCAAGTACCTAGTCACACTTTTCCTTTCCATTAAATTTTTTTTCCAGTTTCAAATTTATAGATATATTGAAGGGTTTTTACTTATTCTTCACAAAACGTACAAACCTTAATCTTTGAAACGTATACTCTGCATCTGTAGTGTATTTAACTAAGAAGTAATTAAAACAAACCGGCTCAGATAGACTGTTTAGTCATTACTCCTACGTAATTTAGCTACCAACTCGCACACAGAGATCCTGAGCGCGCAAATAAGTAGCATAGCTACTCAAAATTAGCCACTGCCTCTAATTTACGCGGTGGTCGAATTTACATCGCTTCCCCACCCTCCTATCTAACGTCCGTACCATTTGATTTTGAACTTAATCTGACGCTGTTTAAGGTTTGTTTCCTGTTGCAAATACGTCAGATAGGAGGTTGTGACAGCGAGGTAACGATTTGCATCGACTAGCCTCCTAATTAGCAGTTACCCGGCTTTTATTTCCGACCGACCGTTATCTAAGCCCCTGTAATCGGCCACTGCCACGCCTATGCAGGCTTTAGCTTTAAAACAACGTATTTCAACTAGAACTTTAAAGGAGTTACGTCATTTTAAAACTGTAGGAAACTATGGAGCTAGTAGTCGTAAAATGACCAAAGTTTAGTCAAGGCTAGAGGGGCTTACAGCGTTTTGAAATAGTAGGCGCAGATACTGCAATGTTGCGTTGAAGTTAAACAAAATTTAAAGTTCTTTTAACCAGCGGTCAGCCTCAAACAATGTACAATTAAAACTGTTTTTAAAACTAGTGGTTTGGTCTAACTCCTTTAATTGGTTACTGTCATGCCTGTGTAATAATGTTGCAGACGAAATACCGGTACGAGAATACTTCCGTTCAGAGAATGGGGAATATTTATTACGCGAATCTCTGCATAGAGGGTTGCCATATGGAAGTATTAAATGTCCTGATAAAAATCCTGACATCACCCTAAAAATCCGGACATTTGGCGTAGCTTGAACGACGCCCCGGCGGCGCGCTGCTCTCTGCGGTGTACTGTATCGTGGATCTACCTTTCCCTTTCCCTCCACCCGATCCCGTGGCCCCCTCCCCGCGCCGTATCGCATTCGTTACGCAGTATATCACGTAAACATTTTTTTATAAGTTCTTTCCTAGAAATCCGGACACTTGCCAAGTCCGGCCGCAACCGGACAAAGGGTCAAAAATTCTGACATGTCCGGACAAATCCGGACGTATGGCAACCCTATGCATAGGGCACGCCACCTACCACAATCCATCACAATCTGAGGGTCTACCGCGAATCAAGAAAATTTCGTTATCTAACCTCTCTGTCACTCTTGCATATTCCAGCAATAAAGAAGCTAAGAATAACTAAATTTCGATTTTCGCGTTTCCCGGTAGGCCCTGTATGCATTAATGTCATGTTTTATTATTTGTGAAAACTTGTTATTATAAAACAATTTAAGGCACAGTATGTATAATTTACTCTGTGTGGTTTACGATAGGTGCTGGTGCTGCACTCTGGCGGCAGAATATTGCAGTAATACCCCCTATTAGATCTTCAGTAGTTTAATTCATCTGATCAATTGAACACGTTGTTTACAAGTTTCAAAGCATTAAGCTTCGTCTTACAACTAGGGATCAAATCAAACTATAAGTGAAATAGATGATATCTACTTATTTTGTGTTATAAATAGCTGGGCGTTACTAGAAAAAAAACTGAGAGTGAACGTTTTATATGAACGAGTCACCTATGTAAGATAAACATGTCAAAAGCCCGACAAAGTAGTCAATAAATAGGATTACTGACTAAGCAAACAAAATTGATAATCCACACAACACACAACATTCATCAACCCACAAATACCGAACTCCAAGCGTACCTCTCTGAAAGCAGTTCTTTGTGAGCCTAATTAAAACGGTGATAATGCAATTCACCCGCAGGCCCCGCGGCGCTAAGACAGCTGAATAAAATCCAATGAATGCGATTCCAACGTCATTTTTCAAATAATATTAGTTAGCTGGTTTAAAAGGACGAACTAGGCAATACAAATTTTCACTGACAGGTACGTTATGCTAAATACAATGTACCTATTTTAATAACAAAACTTCCGTGAGACATAGACATATTAAATATATTTAGAACGGATCACCATCCAATATCTCCCATCATATCCCATCATATCTTCCATCACCATCTAATATTTCAACATGATGAAATTTTGGATCTTTACTAGGATTATGTTTAATAGTTCAAATTTTAACTGGATTATTCTTAACAATATATTATACTGCTAATATTGAAATAGCATATTTTAAGTCGAAAAACGCTCAGCATGTTTCACTCCGTACTGAGGTGTCATCAGGGAGCTTGTGTTGTGACGGACCGGCGCAGACTGCGGGCCGCTGCCCGATGACTCGCGCGGGCGCCGGTGGCGGCAGGCGAGAAACTACCCTCGTTTACGGCATTATCGTCAAACGATGGGTTGCACACAACAAGTCGCGCGTTTTCCGACTTAAAATACGTGAATTACCTGTTCTTAATATATTTAATATGACAGTGTATCTATGTAATTGAGTTCCTTATTAAACGTAAATATTAATTTCAATACCTTCCTATTTAATATTTGTTATTACTATGACATTGAACTGATATGATACGACATTAACCATCGTCTTTGTGATCGGTGCGCATCTCATGCACGATTTTCACTACATTAAAGTGACATTCCATTTCCAACTGCAGCTGCAATACTGTTCATTTTACTATGGAAACGCGTCGCTGTCACTGTCAATTTCCATAGTAAAATGAACAGTATTTCAGCTGCAGTTGGAAATGGAATGTCACTCTTACACATGCATGTCGTATTAAAATAAGATCAAAATCCGAATTGGGCTGTTACAGTGATTTTAGAGTGTCTAGTTTGACCGAACTTATATTTTTAACAGATTTAGCGGACGACATTTTGTACAATAAAGGATTAAAAACCCAAAGTCGCCACCATAAACACCTAAGCCATAATGGTCGCTTAAAATAGCCAAACACGATCAGCTGAACGCTTTACAGAGTCATGTAGGTACAGATATTTCGCAGCTCCTGTGCTTAAAGTTCCATAAATCTAATAACAGCATTAAAACTCCAAAAACCTCCATTGCTTTAGATTTGATAAGGTTAGTCAGACTTTCAACTCATTCAAACTTAACGATAATATTCCTAAAAACGATCCAGCTGAAACTGAAGTTGAACTGCACCTCCAAGTTTTATGACGGAGCCGACAGACGGATTGAACCAACTATTATATCTCCTGACATTCACTTGGAACTAATTTCGCGCACGGGAGTAAACCTGAAAGGGAATTTTCTCATCAACAAGAAAACGGCTTAAGTGAGCGGAAGAATCGCCTAATAACACTCTTATCTAAAACGTATTAAGGTTAGTTTTGAATTGAACTAGTCAGGGTATTTAAGATGTTTTGAGCTGGTAAAACGCAAGGCTGCATCTTTTCAACGGTGGCAGGAAGGAAACTTTCTTCCAGTGAAGAGCCGACTTAGCGATTTTTTCTCATTAATGATTCTGGATATTTTAAACGGTTTTGTTTTGAATTGAACTTTTAGCAGTTGGAAGTTAGTAGTTAAATTTAACTATCGGGTTGTTAACAGTATTTCAGTATCAGATTTCCCTCATTATAAAGTTTGACAATAATTATTATTTTAGGGTGATATTTTAGATGTTATTATGAATAATAAAGGTTATCCTGGAGGCCGATTCGAACGTACATTTAAAAATCATTTAATTACATACAATATATATACAACAATTAGGGGCCTATTTTAGATTTAAGCTAGTTATTAATTTCGTTTAATAGTACCACGTACATTTTGATATCCAAATGAATGTCAATACATATTGACATTCACAAATGACAACATGCGAGCATTCGTGCGAGCATTTCGGTCATAAGTACTTGTTAATGCATGTACCTATTGGCAAGCGAGACGTACAAGTGAATGATAACAGACATCATTTTGTAGTCAAAATTAAAGTAGGTATGCATTTTCCTTCTGGTGAGTCAACAGTATATTCAATACATGTCTTGTTATATTAAACAATACATTCACAATAAGCGAGTCGATGAAAATCCCCGCCTCTGCAGGCTGGTGACGTTTTTGACATTATATTTTTTCTAGAAGTGCACTGCAGCATATAATTATTGTAATAACAAGTACTTCATACCCATTTTCACACTCAGTCGCTATTACGGCTGAAAGTACATTGTATCGCGTCGCGTTAGCGTCTAATTATGGTCAATAGAAGTTGAAAACAACCGTAAAAAGCTTTTAAACCAAATAAAGTGAATTTTTAACGGCGAAGTTTTATCGTGCCTGAGAAGCGTTAACTTACACTCTAAGTGGCTGTATTACGTGACTTTTAAATATCGCTGTTCATAAACATTATGCTCTTTAAAATAAAAATCTCATAACAGTATTGCGTGGACGTTAAGAGTCATATTGAAATAATCGTTTTGAATTTTCAGAATTGTATTCGTTTAAGGTGTTTGCATGTTCTATGGTCTTTTAATAATGCTTCTTTTTCTGTTTTATACACATATTTCTTTAATTAGGTACATTTGTATGCAAATAGTATGGCTTTATAAGCCAGTTTATATGTATTGTAATCAGGATCCTGAATCTTTAGCTTACTTCGCTTTAGAGGTTTTTTTTTTCAAACCTGGATGTGTGTGTATACACACACACACATCCAGGAGAATTTGAAGATCGCTCGTGCTTATTGGTGGATGCGAAATGGAGTGAAAGTTGTACGTGAGAGGCGCGTAAAATAAATAAGACGACCGACGGACATCTTAAAACCATAACAAGTTTGAAAAATCAGTATCGGGCTCCATTTTATTTTCAAAAAGGAATACCTATTATAATTTAGTGGAAATATATAGCTCAATTTCATTCTGACTAGAACTGTTTATATATTTCACATAATAACACACATAAATTCACATAAGAGCTCCATAAGTTAACTGGCCTAATGTAAACTTTATTGTAAATATATAAGGTCGACTGTTAGCCATCTGAGAATTTTTTTTCTTAAAAAGTATTTTATGACATCTTCAAAAATGACTCATCTTGAAAAACTTTCTGGACCATAATACTTACAGTCAGACCAAGCTAACTTTGCACTGAATTTGCAACGACAAATTGTAGGAAGGTTATCATTAATATAAGATTTCTATGCAAATATGACATTTATAATGACACTATTCTATATATATTCTATATTTTGTTCTATTCAAGAAGTGCAAAGTTAACTCAGAAAGACTCTTTTCTTTACATTTCAATGTTCACTTTAACCTAGTCCCAAATTCACGTCTAAAACTAAACAATTTAGGAAACACCTCCAAGTCAACAAATACAATCTCGTTTCTGGAACCGCGATCACGTAGCTCGAGCTTTGTTTGGAGCTGTGGTCAGTGAAATATAATCCACAATCTGTGGCCTGATCGGGCGGGACCGTATTTTTAAATGTTTATTATACTGCAACTTACCCGGTTTGTGGCACAGTGGATGAGTGAAAAGCAGTAAACAACTTAAAAACTTTAAATATTTGCTACCTTATGACGGTCCACTTTTTTACTTTACATATATAAATGCTTTAAAATAAGTCTTCCATTCGAGTATGGGTACCTATATGAAGTCATTTCTAACAATAGGATTATCGAACCTCATGAAAAAATCATGTAGTGTACAGTCGGTCTATCTATACATGATATTTTTTTTAATAACTTGCAATATTTTATGATATGAATTGAAATGTCATAGTGAGCAACTTCAACTATGGGACCAATGGAACCAACACCCAAATCGCGAAAATAAATTTTACTCTCTTATTTCTTGACTACAGGCCAAAATGTATGAAACGGCAATTTTTTTGTTTTGTGATGCGGAAGTAAAGGCGTTATCGGTATAAGTACCGTGAAGCCAATTTGAACTTATATTTGGATTAAAACTGGATTTTAATTGATTGAAGATATAAAGTTAAATTGACATACTGTTAGTAAACGCCAGACTGCGTTTGGCAACGGTGAGCTAACCGAGTTTTTCAGCGTTCTTCGGACGCGGACACACGCTGCTGCCAACAAGAACTCTAAACACTCAAAACCGAATGAACTGGAACATGTAAGAAAACTTAACGCGTTGTACAAATTATCAGAACCCCTAGTGGCGTTTAAGGGAACTTTTGGAAACTATAAATCCCATACAATTGCCTAACGCCTTTGCTTAACGCGAACGCGTTCGTCACGTCAAGCTATCAAATGAAATTTACATTAGGGGTAGGGGTACTGAATTAAATGTGCAAGTATCGCACAGTATCTGGGCACCAAACAAAGTACAATTTTTACTCCCACATTAGCCGTCATCAAATTTATCGGAGTGGTCAAGATTCTCATAAAATGTCAGCATAAAAATATACACTCTCTACATAGGTACGTCTGGGTTAAGGTCTTTGTGGACATTTTTAATGCTATATATTTAGTAGCAGTCAAAAAAAAATTGTACTTTGTCACAGTGACAATAGTATGAGGTCTCTACTTTCATGTTTCATAATTTAATTTCCGACCCATTTCGTACCTTGTCAACTGTGACAAGGTACGAAATGGGTCGGACATTAAATTCTTTGGCTGTACCTGACATGAAATAAACTAGAAAGTGCTTTGAGATCTCTGTGTATTTTGTAAACAGGGTAATTTTAATAATTATAATTAGACAACTAAACGTGCCGCCCGTACGCGGTTGTGGCCTTTCAGCCAATATAAAAACCGGGCAAGTGCGAGTCGGACTCGCGCACGAAGGGTTCCGTACCATAATGCAAAAAAAAAGCAAAGAAAAACGGTCACCCATCCAAGTACTGACCACTCCCGACGTTGCTTAACTTTGGTCAAAATTCACGTTTGTTGTATGGGAGCCCCATTTAAATCTTTATTTTATTCTGTTTTTAGTATTTTTGTTGTTATAGCGGCAACAAAAATACATCATTTGTGAAAATTTCAACTGTCTAGCTATCACGGTTCGTGAGATACAGCCTGGTGACAGACGGACGGACGGACGGACGGGCAGCGAAGTCATAGTAATAGGGTCCCGTTTTACCCTTTGGGTACGGAACCCTAAAAACCGGGCAACTGCGAGTCGGACTCGCGCACGAAGGGTTCCGTACCATAATGCAAAAAAAAGCAAAGAAAAACGGTCACCCATCCAAGTACTGACCACTCCCGACGTTGCTTAACTTTGGTCGAAATTCACGTTTGTTGTATGGGAGCCCCATTTAAATCTTTATTTTATTCTGTTTTTAGTATTTGTTGCTATAACAACACGGCAACAGAAATACATCATCTGTGAAAATTTCAACTGTCTAGCTATCACGGTTCGTGAGATACAGCCGCGGACGGACGGCCAGCGAAGTCTTAGTAATAGGGTCCCGTTTTACCCTTTGGGTACGGAACCCTAAAAAGGCTTGTATACCGTCTTTATAGTAAAATTGCGGCCACTATTATCCTTAAATTAAGAACAGTAGCCGTTTCCAGGTTTGCTGCCGCGGGGCGGTTAGTTTAAGTTTCCGGTTTCAGGCAGATTTGCAACCCTTTTTCTACCACTTTTTTCCTGGCGGCTTTCTTTTGCTAACGTTTTAGGTAGATGCATAGAAAATCTACCTATCACAAAGCAAAAGTAAAGTATTTCTTATACACGGGCAATAGTCCCGAGCAAGCGATAATAGTAATCTAAAATTGATTCAAGAGCGTAGCGAGTGAGGGTTGCAAATGTTTCAAGGCACGATGGTTAATTAAACTTTGCTATCGAGTGAAGATGTAATATTTTTACCATACCAATGCGAGAAAATTATTAACTATAAAACATTACTTACAAATCAAATCAAAATAAACCAAATGAATCTGACGTTACATTAAGTGATACTAAAATATATAAGTAATCTCTTGGCAATCTTTATATCTTAGAGTGTTCTTTTCTAACATTCTGCAAATCACTTTCCAACTGTCCCCTGCCATCGCAGGTTTAATTGTGTAATAATAAAGCGCATTATTCAGGCAGTATTTCTCATTCCCTCATGCGAAGCCATCCATTACTGCGAGAATATAAGACCCCGCTACATATCTTTCGTTTTTTGCTTTTAAAACACCATGCAAAGGTAATAAAGTAATAGATCTTAACCTTGCCAGTGCTAGCGGTAAAAAAGATTTAATAAGATTAGATATTCGTATGAAATCTCTAGCAAAGAACTTATGTGATTAAAATATAGACTAATGTATTTATTTATGGTTTTTTTGTGGAAAAAGCCAATAGGTAATATTAAATACTCGTACCTTTTTATTAGTCCATACTTAACAATAAGTCGCTAAGTAAGCGGACACTAGACTAATTTAGCGAGCCTTGACCAAAACCAAAGTGGAGCTAGGAAAATGATAATTTCATAATGTTAGTTATCTAAAACATTTCGTAAATCAGGTTACCAAAACATCTAAGCCTAAACACAAAGTTTGAGCTCTAAAATCAGAGGCAACAAGCTATCGCCGTATAGGCTCGCCAGAAATAGCTTATTATTTAATAAACTGGAAATACCAAGTTTATGACTCGCAGTTTGCAAGTTTGGAGCTGGGCAATTTACATTTATTTCATAGTTGTTAGTTTCTCACTACCAAAAGGGCTTAAGCGACGTTAATTTGTTAGTGAAATACGACTTTTTGTAGTGGCATGTTGTTCTGAGATAGTTAGACTGCGATAGTTTACTAGTTAGCGTTAGGGAAATTTGGCAATGAATATTTGTGTGAAATATTAGCTTTAGTGTTTACACAGTTTTATAAAATATTAATTTAGTAGTAGGTGAGTACGAGTAGGTAGCTAGATATCTACAATGTTTTCCAACAAGGGTATTCGCTATAAGCCTAATTACTACACTAGTATCGTAATCGAGATGCTGCTCAAAACATCAGACACAGATAATAAAGCCCTATTATTACACTTTAGCACTAAATAACTATCATTATGTTCAGCCTAAAATATACAAACTATGTCAAAGCGTTCCGTTCATCAATATAACCTAATTCCATTACATAACAGTCGGCGACAAGATCTAAGTACCAAATTGAATTTAACAGCAACTTGCGGAACTAAGTCCTAACTTGCAAGTATCAAGATTTGAAATCCGAGTACACCGCGCTCAAAGGAACCAATCGGGCGGGGAGAGACAAAAGAGCTGCCAGGAAAGGCTATAGAATATAATATCAAGATTAATTACTGTACTGGTGAACCTTGGTGTTAGCGGGCCGTGTCATAGGCTGGCAGGTAGTGTTTCATGATTTTGTCTTAGTAAATATCAAATGATATTTCCTAACATTTTTTATACAAAGGGGTCAAATGACGATTATCCGGAAGAAAGCTAAACGGGGAATTCCAAACATGACTGTGTTTCATTCCAAAAGTAAGGATATTATATTTCTCAGTACATATACAATATGTTTAAATGGTTTTCAGGGCTTTTATGGGTCATCTTCTAAAATGGCAATATTATATATACCGGGTGTGGCCTGTAACATAAGCAAATAATTAAAACATAGATTGTACTCCTCAAACGGTGACACTTTTATTCTACAAATTAAAAAAATTATGAAGTTTTTTGACTCTCTATTTTTCATACAAAATAAATATTATTTTCAATGGACGCCATCGCCACGCCATATTCATTGTGATTGACGTTGCATGTCACGCCTTAAACATAACAAAATTCGCAATACATTGCGTCTTAGAATAAACTTTAGTGTATTAAAAATCAAACCACAAGTTATTTTTAAAAGTCGCTGAAATGTTGGTCAGTATGAGGAGTACAGCCTACAGTTTAATTTTTTGCACATGTTACAGGCCACACCCGGTATATATATATTTTCCATTTTATTATACTAAACAGTCAACATTATCATAATTATTTCAAAACATATTTTAACACATTCATTGCCAGCAACTCCCTAGAGGAGTTCACTGTTCGTAGCTTTTCTCTACATACCGTTTTTCCCGTGTTATCGGCTACGCTCGTAGGGCGTAGCTCGGGCTGGCACTGAATGTGTTAAAGGTTATGCAATTTTTTCTGGAACTGGTTAGGTACAAGTTAGAATTAAAAGAGATTAATGGCAAAATTGATAACTTATATGCCGACAATCATCAGCTTTTGTTAAGCTAAAATTATTATTCATTATTTTTAAAAATGTTCTCAAACAAATCCGCTCTCGCTTTTATCCCAAACCCTGGCCCGTGGATAATGGGCCGGCGGCGGTCACGCCATGATAATTAAAGTGACTTGTTTGTTTGTACATCGAGCTTTCTTGTTGACACGTCATGACGAGTGCCTCTGTACGTGCCGACTAATATTTGTACAGAATTGGGGCAGATTCTTAGCTAATTTCAGTTATACAAAGTGAGATTACCATATCATGCATGCCCGGATTTTGTCGTGTACAGTCTTTATAATATTTTCATACAAAATAAATATTATATTCAATGGACGCCATCGCCACGCCATGTCATTGTGATTGACGTTGCTTGTCACGCCTTAAAGTGACATTCCATTTCCAACTGCAGCTGCAATACTGTTCATTTTACTATGGAAACGCGTCGCTGTCACTGTCAATTTCCATAGTAAAATGAACAGTATTGCAGCTGCAGTTGGAAATGGAATGTCACTCTTAATCATAACAAAATTCGCAATACATTGCGTTTTAGGATAAACTTTAAAGTGTATTAATAATCAAACCACAAGTTATTTTTAAAAGTCGCTGAACAAATGTTGGTCAGCATGAGGAGTACAGCCTACAGTTTAATTTTTTGCTCATATTACAGGCCACACCCGGTATACTCGTAAAATTGCATAATAAATGTACATGGTGCTCCCAGATCAATTTTATTTACCTGATACATTTTTCTGTTCGCTAATCCGTCACGCGCGGCTTAGCTTCTTTTAATCAAATCTGTGCGTTTAATTATTTATTCTGTAATGGAGCAATCGCGCCGGGAAGCCTTAAATCCCTGGCCCGGTATATTTATCCTCCAATTACGCGTTCCTGGACAACAATTACGCTGGGATTACGTGAGGGTCATAACTGTCCTATAACGTTAAGGGTATGCTGGAGGTTGCAGCTATTTTCTACGAGCTTAAGAATCAACAGTAAATAGGGGTTGTGTCATAAAAGTTATATGGCTCTTATCTTTTGCTCCAGAATGTAATCTTATACATACATCATTAAAAATTAAGATCTGAGAATGAAGATAATATCAAGTAAGCAAATCTCGTCAAATTAATCTTTGCCGACTCTAACCCTACACCTCTGCCCGAGAAGATGTAAATCCCTCCTAAATTGTAGGAGGGTATCCCAATATGGAACCGGAAATAAACTCAGCGGGGCTCTCTTCAGTAATTTGTTTAAAGTATTTTACAATTTGCGACTTTTTTTTGAAATATACCTGTATTCATAATAATTTACCTTTGATTATACGTTTAAACTAGGTAAAATTTACCTACCTAGTTTTTAGGACAATTATAGAGTATCCTAAAGTGAGGAACAAATATTTGTGATAATAAACATACAAATAAATGCTCTTACCAGGATTCGAACCCGGGACCTCTTGCTTCGTAGGTACCACTTCCTCATCTACTAGACTAGATTCAAAATAAGCTACACATTTCCTTTGCGGAGTATGGCTTAGTAAAAGACATTTTTTTATATTTATAATAAGTAAGATGTAAACGTAGGTCGCAGAAACGAGGCCCTGGATTAAAAGGCGGCGTCTCATATTTAGCATAAGCCTTAATTGCGCCACCGTAAATTTTATTACTTTGATTATAACGGGTTTCATTTGCATTTAAAGCCTCGAACATCTTAACAAGAGCATTAAAAAGGTTAAGTGCACTTAAGAAATTAAGACGTAATTAGGGAATGACTTTATAATGTGCATTTAGTAGGCTCATCGCTTTTTAATGTATTAATCAGTAAACGTTTAAAATAGCTATGTTTAAATACGTTTAATGACGGGACACGACTTACCTTATTACCTTTCTACCTTATGTATCAGTACCTTCTTGATAATCAGTTACGACATATTGTATGAAAGATCAAAATATTATTATGTAGGTACCTATCTTCTGTTTATTTATAACTAAAAAAAAAATACTTGTACCAATTGTAATAAGTTATTTGCTTTATTTTAGTGCTTGTTACGTTCCATACATTTAAAAGTATATTGAAGGATGACTCGTGCTAGAACATTCCGGGTCCGGGCCGAGGCGACCTACACACTACACCTACACACACACACCTAACACTTCGTTTTCTATAGAAAGCCACTTCCGAGTCTCGAACACTTGGTGCTGTCTCAAGAAAATGAAGTGTCGGACGCCTCGGCTCGGGTCGGATCGTTCCAGCGTGTGTCATCCTTAAAAGTTATATTTTTTTTTTGACAAGCTCTTTTCTCAATACAAACTTTAAGAACCACCAAACTTATATTAAAAGAACAGATTTAATAAAAATAAAGCTATCCCGACCGACCTTCAGCGGATCGGATTATTTTTTGGCAAATTCTCAAAAACCGGGCAACAAAGAACCTCTCAGCAATAGGAACTATAATAACTGTTTCACCTGCTTTACTTTATGTCCAGACGTAAATATGTTGTCTGTTCTTGGCAGAGGCCAGGACGCCTGTTCAAAGTTCCAAAATCTCAACTCGCTATACCGTAAGGGATTCTTATAGGAGGTGCAAGCAAGTACTGCTCGGACGCTATAGGTGGTCAAATGTGCCTTGCCTTTTACATAAGCACGAGAATTTGGGACAGGTACCACCGTGGCTGGGTGACCTAAAGGTCCAGGGAGTTAGCGTTAGCCGCGTAAGCTGAAAACACCGTTTCGAATCCGGCCTCCGCCACTGGATAGCTCGGTCACTTTTTTCTTTAGGACATGACATCTATTTCATTTTATAATTTATACTAGCGATTCGCCCCGGCTTCGCACTAGTAAACCTTGACAAATTATATACTTGAACCTTTCCCAAAAATCACTCAATTAAT
The DNA here is from genome assembly GCF_963556715.1 of Cydia fagiglandana. Classification (NCBI taxonomy): domain Eukaryota; kingdom Metazoa; phylum Arthropoda; class Insecta; order Lepidoptera; family Tortricidae; genus Cydia; species Cydia fagiglandana. The sequence goes on along the minus strand of NC_085932.1, from coordinate 636,507 downwards.
AAGTGAAAACCGTATAAAAATCCGTTCAGTAGTTTTTGAGTATATCGTGAACATACAAACAGACAAACGCGGCGGGGGATTTGTTTTATAACTGACTAAATAGGTACGTAAAAAAACACAAATTCAAATATTTCATAAAATACGTAATTTTTTTTTCTATAAATTGTATATCAATAACAGATTTATAAAGTTCGAATGGCGTTCCACGATTGTCCGATGAAATAAATGTTACAGAGCGGTTTATGAAAATTAAATTTCTAGATTGTTATGCACTGATCTTTGCTATCCTTCTCATTTATTTGAACTTTTAAGTTGGCACGGAATGCCCATTTGATTTTAACTGCTGAATGTTATGATAAAGAGGGGTATTAATGTTTGTTTGGGTATTTTTCTGTTGCGCCGCAGCGGCCAAATAAATCGTTTTGATCTAGTTTTTTAGAACCGTAACACAACCCAACTACATAACAACTACTTATGGTTCACTAGTTCAACACTTGTGTACAAGTGACAATACCAATACGATTTCTTTTACAGGTCGCGTTTCTCAAACGATTGGAATTTGTGATCAGGTTCTATAACGATACAGATATTTTGTCGACTTAGTTTTTGGAATTTTTTCCAAATTCCGGAGTCATGTAGGTTAGCGAGCTCTGCAACTCAAAGAGCCACTAGTATAGTTTATTTAAACAGAGCTACAAGCTCAGTGCGTATGGGTAATGGCGCACTGAAGAGGGATAATGCATACAAATGCATCAGCCAGACGGATTATCGTCAAATAAGCAGCTCCTAAATGACGGATGCACCGCACGTACTGCAACGGATTGCAAACCAGCTGCACTTGATTACGCTGACTGCAGTCAGTGCAGTTGATATACGAGTTGCAGTTGAGATGCAGTCCGGTGTGACCCGAAACTTGTTGATAGCGTTATAATGAATTAATTATTATTTGTTTTTATGCAAAATGTAATTTACTTATGTTATTTTACGGTATCCTAGCTACTCAGTATATTTGTGTGTTTGTGTAAGCTCAGTGTTTTCTACTTTCTTTTAGTTACTTTTTTATAATGAAACTGATAGGTACGAAGCTCCCGAGTCCAAATCCTAGTGAGGATATTTTTTTTCTAGAAGAAGCACTTAAGGGCTCTTTGACAAGACAATACAACATTTACAATGACATCACTATAATAATTAATATAGTAGTATGAAAAATAAAATAACCTATACCTGGGTAAACATTATGTTATAGTTATCTTAAAATAAACAACTACTACAATATAACAGAGTTGTTTACGTCTCTATGGTATATAATACATTAAATTTGGAGATGTAAAAGGTCTCCAAAGTCAAAGAAAATAGTCAGTTTGTCAACTTAGGGCAAAATAGTCAACTTAACTTTAACCCCCTATCCATTTATCCCAAGCCAATCCGCCCCACTAAAGCCTACTCTCATGTTCCGACTAACGTACATGTGAAGGAATCAATAACTGACCGTCTCATTACACGCCCTACATCCAATCTACACCGACCATCGCAAAATAGACTTTAATACGATACCATAAGGTTTATTGTCGCGTGAGGGATGCTAGCCTTTTAATCTATATTATAGTAATAAAAGTGTCAAAGCGAAGGAAAACAGTGGACGTTTTTAGTGAGTATAACAGTGAAAATAAAGGGAAATAGCAGTTGTCCGGTTGATATGATAGCGGTATTTTATCGGATGTTATGAATGTTGTACGGATTGTGTACTATTAGACTTTGTACTTCGGAATAAACATCAAAATATTGTACACTGTGATATGAAGTAATTAATGGGTGCGTGTGAACGTTCTAATCTGATTTTAGAGTCTTTACCTTGTACTTTCTCATACAATGAGAAGAAATTAGCTTTTTATGATGTAGGAGGAAAAAGAGCAGACGAATAGTCTAATGGTAAGCAATATCCGTCGCCGACGGATACTTGCAAGACCAGAGCATTAGCAATTTATCGTCGACCTTTAAGATGAGAGTACGCTGAAGGTTTGAATGTCGCTATAAAATTATAAAAAAAATATATAAGAGAAATTGTTGCTCTTATAGGTAAATATTATATTTAAATTACAATCCTTGTTTAAATTATACTTCAATTCAACTTTACCAGAGCGGCAATAAAGCTGCATTGTAATCCAAGCCTTGCCTTCCATCACAGATTATGCAGTGCGTGAGGCCGTGAACCGTCAAAGCCTCACGGCTTCGTAGCCCGTAGCGCTCGCTACGAAGCGTAGCGTTACGGCACGTAGCACGCACCGGCAGATGCTACGCACGTGGCGTTACACACAAACGAACATGATGCTAAGGATGAAATAATAATAATTATGTTTACTTTAGTATATTGACCGAGCGAAGTGAGAGCAACTGTTTCAGCTTCGATAAAATTTTCGTTTCACATGCTGTTCTTACGTATCTACCAACTCGCATTTCTCAACCGACTCTCATGAACTTTAGTGAGAAGGTCCGATAAATATGTAATTAACTAAGTATATAATATAAATAGTCCCTGCGGCCAAAATCGGTCAGGAGAAGAAGAAAGAGGGATATGTAATTTTTTATCATCTTGTTTTTATTGGCGGAGCCATTTGTCTAATGGTGGTTTGCGAGGGAGAGCAACTAGTTTATTGGATTTGTCAAGAAGAATTACAACATAATGGTTACTATTGGTCAATTAGATATGAAATTTAAAACGCAAGCAAGACATGTCATTTCAGACAAACATTAAACCACATATTTTCATAAAACAGATTAATTAAACCCCACACATGGTGCGTTATTAGATACATGTTTGAAAACAAAGAAAGAAGCACAATGGCCGCGCGGGGACTTGCATAATTCACGCCGTCTCAAACAGGTTACTGTGACTTTCTAGAACAAATGTCCCGCAGGTTTTTGAAGCTGGTGGTGGTAAACAAGCGTATGGGTCCACTGCCTGACTAAGTAACTAATAGACGCGTTGTGGATAGTTTAATCAAGGATTAAATGTTCAACAGGTTAAGAAAAACAATAAAATAATAATACACATAATAATACGTCCCATTGGTGAGCCTCCTCACACGCGCGAGAAGACTTGGGCTATAGTCCCCACGCTGGCCCAACCCAAACTGGAAAATTCACATACCTAAAGGCTTCACCGGAAAGTTAATGGTAAATATCAAATGATATTCCGTGCATTAGTTTCAAAAAGTTCATTGCCATAGGAGCCAGAATTTCAACCCGGAACCTCCGGATTGAAATTCGGACAGTGAAATTCAAATTCACTCCGCCAACACCGCTTCCTACTACCAATACTATTTATTACTTATCTTAAAGGATTGTAGACTTCACTGGTGACCGAAGAGCTGGCGGCTTTCTCGCTCAACGTATTAGCTTAGCAATACAGCGGGGAAATGCTGCCAGCGTCCTCGGCACCATACCAAAGGAGCCCAATTTCTAAGATATATTTTTATTTAATTTTATTTTATTTAGTATTAGTTTTTAGTTTTAATTTAGTTTTATTTTATAGATAAATTAGTTTATTTTCATTTTTAATATTTGTATCTACCTTATAAATAAATATTACTTATCTTAGTTTGTTTATATACAACAACTCGCCCACAACGATAACCAGTGCTCGCGCAAATGCTGTAAAACTACAGTAACTATTGACCTAAAGCTGAGCCCTTTAAAGTGCCCGTTAAATGTTAAACAGCAATCAGTTAAGGCGCGGTACACCTGGCGGCAAATAGCCCGTAATGGCGCCTATTTCAAGACAAATAGGCGAACGATTTGCTGGCATACTGTATTATTTGCACGCTTATATCACTGCTGTTTGTCTTAGGGCTCCATTATGAAATGGTATGAGAACCCTATATAATATATGTAGTTTTAAAATATCTTCTAACTATGAAGACAATACACTCCTATAATTATCTTGTAGCAAATATTTACCAATATAGGGAAAGTTCAATAAGTTTTATCAAAAGATTATTTTCGCTATT